>NW_022111320.1:20193806-20195205 GCF_000313985.2 Echinops telfairi | reverse complement strand
TTTGTCTTCAGTGGTTATGTCGGGAAGGTGAGCGCCATGGAATGTCAATTTAATAGAACAAAGTGTTCTTGCATTGAGGGAGAACTTGAGTGGAGGCCCAATGTCCATCTGCTACCTTAATTATAAACCTATAAATATATGCACATAGATCTATTTCCCCATTGTCTTTCAACTTTAACATAAATGAGGATGAGTGCTGGTGTTCGCTCCAACCCACTGTAGTTGTCTCTCAACTAACAGGCAGGTGCAGACTGCCTTTTAGTACAAGGGCTACAACCAGAGAAGTATCGTAGCTGCAAACTCCCCACCCCTGGATCACTGCTAGTCTGGACAAAGAGAACAGGAACTGTCTTGTCTCTTAATTCTGCAAAGCATATGATCAGCAACGGGATGCTTTAGGACAGCAGAAATTTGTTTCCTCCCAGCGATAGAGCCCAGAGTCTGAAATCAAAGCACTGGGGGGGGCGAGGCTCCCTTTGAAAGCTCTAGGAAGGAATCCTGCCAGGCTTCTTTCAGCTTCTGGTCCTCCTTGGGGTTCCTTGGTTGGTAGCTGCGTCACTCCAAGCTCTGCCTCTGCCTGCATGGGACCACCTTAAAATGTGACCACCCCTGTGTCTTCATGGGGTCTTCTGATTGGCCCACCTCCTCCAGTAGGACCTCACCTGAATTTATCGAATTGCATTTGCAAAGACCCTACTTCCAAATAAGGTCACATTTTGAGATTCTAGGTGGATGTGGATTTGGAGGTGAGGGATGCAATAGTGGGGGGCAGGGGGCGGGCGAAGAGGCATTATTCAACGCCCCAGTACAGTCATGGTAATTTTCACTCATCTTACAAATGAGGAAACTGAGTCTTGGAGAGAAGGAAAGTCCATGTTCTGAATAGAACCCTATTAAACTAGGGCTGGGTTTTCTAGTTCCTCCTTTCTAAGCTTGGTTGCTCTGTGTTCTCCCTGTAGTTTGTGCTAATTGGAGTTGATCCAGAGTAAGCTCCCTTGGAAGACTCTGGAGAAGAATCTTCCCTCGCTCCTCCCACCTTCTTCCAGCAGTTGTGTCTGTGGGTGTTCACATATATCTATACGAGTATGTATGTAGATACACATAGACATATGCATGTATATCCATATTTGAAAGCTTACTATTGGATGGATTCTGACTTAAAGTGACCCGAGAGGTCAGAGAAGAACAGCCCCACAGGGTTTCCAAGGCAATACATCTTTACAGACGCGGACTGCCACATTTTTCTCCTGCAGAAAGATCGATGGGCTTGAACCACCAACCTTGGGATCTTTGGACTAGCAATAGATTGTATTAACCACTGCACCACCTCCAGTCCCCCTTGAGTATCCAAATCCAATTACAGAAATACCAGATTCAGTACTCACATTTCTTGGATAGA
>NW_022111320.1:20184055-20192847 GCF_000313985.2 Echinops telfairi | reverse complement strand
CAATCCGTGTAGGTACTCTGTAGATGGATTTTGGGCTCCCATTGCCCTCCATATCCTTCTAGTAATGGGAGAATGGAATTGATGGGCGCTGCACTCAAGTAAGGAGGGATGTTTGCAAATGCCTGCAACACCCTGACTCTGTCCTCAAGTTCCCACGCACACTTCCCTCCAGAAGGGAGGGCGTCCCCCACATCTGGCACAAGGCAGATACCAGTACGAAATGGGCAGCCACACGATGGACCCAAAAAATCGAGACCAGAGAAAAGCAGGCCCAGGGTAGCAGATGTGGGTCGTTTTGAATCACAAAGGCCAAGAAAACGAGGAACCAAACTGCAAAGCCTGAAGCTGAGCGGCTTCCAAGGGCAGCTCCCCTGAGAGCTTCCCTCAACAAAGGAACAGCCGCAAAGGTTCCAGCCAAGAAGGCGACATCCTGGGCAAGAAGGCCCAGCCCAGAAAACACCTGCTCCCAAGGCCCTGGGCAAGTTGACAAAAGCAACGGTTAAAGAAATAATAGTTTCTTCTGATACGTTGCCGGGGTGAGAGGACCAGTTTACAGCAGGGCCAAAGCTTGCCAAGGGACTCAGTTTTCTCTGCCGATTGAAGGATGCGAGAACATGAGCCAGAGGAAGCTGGGGTTGGGGACATGCAGGGATTGCCTTGTGAGGATGTGCTGATGTGGGAAGTTGGGAAGCCAGTCTGAGACAAGGTAAGTGCGAGATAGGAGGAGGAGGAGGAGGACCAGGGTCGGCTCTCCCCAGCCTGCTTGACACCTGATGGATGCAGGTCACATCCTCGTCTTCCGTTTTCAACCACCTCCACCTGTGGACACCACCTGCCTGTGAAACATGAAAGGCTAACAACACCTGGGAAGCTATCATCCAGGAGCAGGGCTGGGTTGGGGCACCCAATCTGAGAGGAGAGTTCTTTTCATGAAAAAAAAGAAAAAGAGTACAATGGTCAATGCCGACTTAAGTACCAGACCTGGACAGAGGCCATGTCAGTGAGGGGGCCTCCTGGTTAGGTTTCATTAGTCTTGTGGGAGAGCCCGACTGAGGTAGGCTTTCTAAAACGCATAATGCCTTCCTTTCATTTCTCCTGAGGCTTTCACGCAGCCACACGCCCACTTCCTCCTGTCGGCTCCCTGGTTGCGATGGCACAAGAAAGCGCACATGTCTTAGGTTTAAAAAATCTCCTGGAGAGTTGGCTCTGTCCTGGCCCCCAGGAGTGTCCAAAAGAACATGTAAATTTCCTCCTTTTTTTGCCCAAACCTCCATGTGTCCCCCACCCCCCACCACACCCAGTCAAGGAAGGGAATGTTGGCTGGGACACTTTATTCTTTTGGCAATGTGGCACGGAATATGAATTTCCATAGGCAAAGTTATTCTGTCTGGTTGGGTCTAGACTATTTGTTGGCCAAGAAGTTTGCTGGAGTCCATGCTGGCACTGCCAAGAAGCCTCTTGGAATGATTCTCTGGGAGGGGAACAAATCCACCTGGAACTAGATTCTGTAGGGAGAAGGCGGAAAAGGCCAACAAGAGGACCGACCATAAAGAAGTTGAATGACTAATCATTTGAAAAGGACACCAGGCTCTTCTCTCCAAATCCCAGTGAAGGGATCAAAGCCGTCTGATACTAGCTGAGTGTCTGTCAGTCTGGAACAGAGAGAAGCCTGCCATGCACAGATCAGAAATACTAAAGAATTTAGAATTTGTTTGCTCAAACAAGAAGAAACACTAAAGAAGTTGAGCCCAGACTGAGGGAAGGACTGAAGCCCGTCATGCATCCTGGAGAAAAGAAACCAATAGCCCTTCTCTAACTGCCCCTTCTTGTTCCCAGGCTGACCTCCATGGAGCGGCGCCAGCTCAGCCACATCTCACAGCCCTCTGGAAATAGATCAGGTTTTGGCACTCTGAGCATCCGGCCCCAGCACAGGGTGGGGCTTTGGCTGTTGAGGCTCCTTCTTGGTTAGAGAAAGGACATTGTGTCCTTACTAAATGCTGCTGTCCCAGCTAGATAGATGGACAGACCTACACCCACACCCACACTGTAACAGTCTGTCACGGTGCCCTCAGTAAAAACCCAATTGCCATAGGCTCTTCCTTTGGTAACTAAATTTAGACTATGGCCCTGTTGCTAAGGAAGAACGAATCTTAACATAGATCCACCACCACCACCCTCCCCAAGGAAGCAATTCGAAGGAAACGGTCAGACGATAATGGGAAAAGATTTTACTCCCGGAGATTAGGGGTCCTTCCCGTCTGAAACCATCTCAGGGGCATGCTCAGATGAGCCAAGATCGAAAGGATGCTGACGTGTCCCCTGCTTGAAAAACGACTTGAGAAAGCACTTCCTCCAGCGAGGAAAGGGGCCCAGGGGAGGGACGTTCTGACTCGGCGTGACACCACGTGACAGAGTGCAACTGTGAAGGCTCTCTAGGCTCTGGAGCCACCAATTTTGGGGTTACGAGTCAAGCACTCAACCCACGTGCCACCAGGGCTCCTTAAGGTAACACCCCCCTGAAAGCAAGAGTACCGGTGACCTGGGCTTCCTTGGGGGCCGTGACCCCTCCCCATGCTGGGGTCGTGGCTGCTCTAGGGCTCCCAGGGCACCGAGGAGGCGTGGCCTGCTCTGCAGGCGGTCAGCTGGCTGGTGGTCCTGTGCTGACCTTCCTGTTGTGTCTTTCTCACAGACCGTTTTTGAAAGGAACTGCCGTTCGGAGGACTGCGCGGCTGACCTGCAGCTCCGGGGGAAACTGCTGCTCTCCAGGTATGGTAGCTCTCCTCTCCCAGCCTCGTGCCAAGACATTTGTTTCTCTTGACCCTGGGCCCCAGGCCCGATGTGCGGACTTCCTCAGCCAAGAGCGTGGCGTTAATGGACGAGCGATGGGGGAGATTGAGAAATGCACGTTGTAAAAATAATCTAGCCATAACAAACGGGTGCTACGAGGAGACGTACATCAAGGCGTTATTGTTTTTATTATTGCTCTGTTAGAAAAATGTTCTAGTGTATCTGGCAGTGTTTCTCTCGTGTCTTGGAAGCACAGAAAGGTCCACTCTGTCCTCAGACAAACTCTTGGTCAGATGCCGTTGGATGTGAACGGCACCTCCCATTGACTTAGAGACGGATGTAGGAATGGAACTCATTCAGAGTAGAACAGAGTAGCCTGGGCCACTGCCTGGGCTTCCAGTGTCTGTGGTTGTTTGGTGGGTGGTGGTATTTTAGCTTTGCTCGTTGAATTGCATTAAGCCTTAGGAAAGTGCTGATATTTGACAGGGACAGTTTCGCAGGGTTCAGCTTAGTATTATGAAAAGGTTCCTTTCATTTTCCCTACAGTCAACGACGGCCTTTACTTGAACAAAACGTCATGTCTCTATGGCAGGACAGGGGATGGAGAAGGGCAGGCTGTGCTGAGCCCCGTGAACAGACAGAAGTCTCTTTATTGTTTCAGGGTCTCCTCCCACAATACACGAGTCCCCCGAGGCTAAAGGTGAACCCGGCAGAGGCCTCCGTTTCCTCTTTGCCACCCTTTCCTCTTAGACTTCATCTTGTCGGATGAAGGTTCTGGCCCTGGATCCTTTAACTACATGGCAGACAGTGGCTTCCTGTTGAAACAATTCCTTCTGGGAGATTTCTTTTAAAGCCTTGCGCATAAGATTTATTACCATTAATCAAGAAGCACGCATCAGGTTCTGATAGCTCTTCTCTAGAATGCCCTAGAATGTGTCTTGCACTGGAAACTATGAGGGTGAAGTTTGGAGGGAAGGAAAGAACTGTCCCGTGATAAACAAATGTCTACGTGAGAACACTCATCCTTAGGATGATAAATAATTTTATTCATCAAAAGAACACGAGACTAAGATTCTGTATCTCTTTTTCCTCCTTTAGTTTATTAGCGAGAAGGTGATCTGACTCCCTCTTTCATACATAGTATGTATACATGCTCTTCCCAACCACGTTAATGCTAATTCGCATTACGTTTATTGAGAACAAGAGTGGTGGCTTGCAGTGGCTTGTGCTTTGCCAAGCTCAGAGCAATACTTAACGGGTGTTAGCACTGTTTAACGTTCGTGACTTGGGTCTTCGGAGGTTATTGGAGGAACTCATTCTTTAATGTTCATAAATTATAAATTTTAATAGATTATTCACACCTCCATTTTCATTCAAATAGGTCTTCAAAAAATAAAACTTTTAAGGACAAAGTAACACGAAGTACAAGTATATGGATTTATTTTATCTCGAGACCAACTGGAGATACTGGAAATGTATTCTGGATCATAGAAAACCTCCAAAGGTTAAATATTAAGTTAGAGAAGTCCTGATGGTCTAGTTGCCCATTAGCGATAGTCACACCCATCTCTATTGCAATGTGCTTTTCATTAATTAGAATATAACATTATTCAATGCTCAAGGCACTTTATGGTTGAAGCTCCTCTCCTTGTGCTGATAGAACCAGTTCTACTCTATGTGGAGCAGGTAGTCAATGATGCTGGAACAACTAGTGTGGTGGCCAGATCCAGGAATGCAGTGGTTTCCATGGCTATCCACTAGCTCTTGCCAAGAAAATGATGCATAGCAACCCCCTGAAAAACACAATGGCTTCAACTAGCAATCCACCGTTCTCATGCATCTTCAGATCCCTTGAAAGTTGGCTGATGTAGGTTGGATTTAGCAAGCACTTGGTGACTAGCTCAGGTCTCTGGGTTCAGCAGAAGACATGTTAATCTGGCCTAGGCCCAGGTGGTCCCCTTCAGTTAGAGTATACCCTTGTCTTTCGTGGTCTTCCCGGGACCAATGGATAGTAGCATGGGCATGTTTTTCTCAAGGCGTGCTATAGATACAAAAGAACAAGTGGAAACGGACTCTTAAGGTCTAAGCTCAGACTGGTGCACTATCACTTCAGCTGCATCCTGTTGGCCACAGCAAGTCACCTGGCAAAATCCCACATCAAATCATTCTGACTCGTAGTGGCCCTATAGAACAGAGTGAAGCTGCTCCATAGGCATTCTGGGGCTGTAAATCTCTATTTAAGCAGACAGCCTCATCTCTCTCTTGCGGAGCGGCTGGTGAGTTCTAGCTGCCCAGTGGTTAGCCAGTGTGACACGAGAGCTCCTAACCCAAAGTCGAGGGACGGGAAACTGGCCTCAACCCCTTTAGTAGAAGGAACTTTAAAATCACCAAGGCTGTGGGTATGAATACAGCAAGGGGCAAAGAACTGACACCACTAATTCACCTACCACACCCATCAAAAGCAAGGTGGCCTTGTCATCCTGATGCTTTATGGTTTTCAGACCTTTGTCAACCTTACCTGAACCTGTACACTAATAATGAGATTGCCACACTTCTCCATTAAGTAAAGTCACCAGGATAAACCTGCATTGATTCCTGGGATGCCCTCGTGCATCTTCGTCAGGTACAGCCACGTTGTTTAAGAGGGAAAATCTGTCTAAAAGAATCCATACATGATACAAGATGCAAGTGTGTCCATGATGGCGCCACTTGTGGTTACGTGGCATCCCTCTCTAGCACGTAATACTACTGGAGCGCTTCCAGCATTTACTCCTCTTCCTCTCATGTGTCTGCGATAGCGAACTGTTTGGCAATTAGTATTTGGCAGTCTTGGTTGTGTATTGTGGTCAGTCTTCTCTTAAATTATCTAAATCCCCTGTAAATGACACTTCGATAGCTCCTCTGTGTGGCTGGTCTTCAGCGGTGTGTTCTGAAGCAGTTAGAATCTGAGTGTACGGTTCCAGGATTACACTTGTGGCTACACCACCTGTGCCCCAAAGTGTGTTAGAAAGGCATTTTAACATGCAGCAGTGGCCTAAATATGTCTTAAGCCCTGCCCATCCATGTGTAAAACCCACTGCCACTGAGTCAGGGCCGGGTCTCACTGCCCCTGTGAGTTTCTGAGACTGTCACTCTTTACGGGAGTAGAAAGCCCCACTTTTCCTCACCATCTCTGGGTAGAGGTGGCAAAACAAAACAAAACAAAAATGGGTAGAGTGACCGACCAGTAGAAAAAGAAAATGAACGGCTTCAGGACAACAATCTGTGTCCTGCTTGATTAAGTGGACATGCCTCCTGTGGTAAGAAAGTAGCATGTTCGTTGTTTCGCATTTCTTCTGTCTCAGCCCCTCTAACACCCTGGCATGTTGGCAGTATTGCCATCGGACTAGCTTCTGCATTTAGAAAAATCCAAGTTGCAGGCTTCACGAAGAGTGAACTACTTCATTTCTGATTTGTTACGGGAGCCCTAGTGGTGGCAGGTTACGCATCGGGCTGCTAACCATCAAGTCAGCATTTCGAAACCACCAGCTGCTCCCGGGGAGACCGCAGAGGTTTCTACTCTTGTCAAGAGTGACAGTCTTGACAACCACAGGGCAGCTCAACCCTGTCCCAGAGGGTTGCTATGAGCCGGAACCAGTCTACAGCAGTGCGTGGGTTATGATTTAAGTTAACCAATATGACATATAGCTTGACCGGTTTGCTCTTTGTTGAGGATGCATGTCTTAGAAGAGGTTGATCTGTGTGAAGAAGATGAGTGAAATCTCTCAACACACTGAGACACGGAGCTTATTTCCCTGCAAAGAGTCGGTCGGACGTTATCATTTACTGCTGTCAGGTGCTGTCAGGTCCGATCCTGCTCTAGCTGCCCCATGAACAACAGAAGGCAGCACCCCTGCTGCTCCTGTGCTGTCCTCGTCGTCCTGGGGCGTGAGCCCCTTTGTGGCAACCACTGTAGAAAGCCCTCTCCCAGAGGCTCTTATCATTTACTGCTGTCAGGTGCTGTCAGGTCCGATCCTGCTCTAGCTGCCCCATGAACAACAGAAGGCAGCACCCCTGCTGCTCCTGTGCTGTCCTCGTCGTCCTGGGGCGTGAGCCCCTTTGTGGCAACCACTGTAGAAAGCCCTCTCCCAGAGGCTCTTCCACTTTACCCAGCATGATGTCCTTTTCCAGAGGCCGATGCCTTGGCTGTACTTCCTCCAAGACAGATGTGTCTCTCTGGCAGTCCATGGTAGATGCATTATTCTTCACCAACAGCAAGATTCAAATGTCTCTGTCTTCTCCGGCCTTCCTTGTTTGTTGTCTGGTGTCACATGCTGGTGAGGCCGTTGCAGATACTTTGCTCGGCTCAGGTGTTCTTCCTGTGTTGCTTTAGACATATAGAATGGGGTTGTCTGTTCCTGTGTTAACCATGTTTTGAGATGCAACTGGCCAAAAATGGATCAGCAACAAGTTGGAGGAAACACCCCAAGATTGCTATTTGGGGACTCACACACTTCATGTTGTCCTTGGATGGTCCACGTGCAACAATCGTTAAAGTGGCAGCAGCACCACATTGTAAAACCGCTTTCTGATGCCTGTGTTCTCTATTAATTTGCATGTCTACTTCATGAATGAGACCAAAGCTGTGTCTTTGCTTTAAATATTGGTGACAATATACAGTCTATGTGAACTTAACTGTTTATATGCTTGTCAACCACACTGAGGTGTATCAGTCACTAGATTCATGTCTTGTAAATTGAGAATGAATAATTTAGGACTAGTGGTACAAATTGGGCTGCCAAACTACAAGGTTAGCAGTTCAAAACCCCCAACCACTCTGTGTGAGCGAGACGGGGCTTTCTGCTCCTGCAAAGAGTGACAGTCTCAGAGACTCACAGGAGCAAATCTACCCTGCCCTATAGGCTTGCTATGAGCTGGCATCGCCTAGATGGCAGTAAGTTTGGTTTGTTTTTTTGAGTTCACAAGGAAATCAATACTGGACTCGATGATAGGAAATTCAGTAGCCACTCCCTCTTATCATTTTTATCACTATCTTTGAGCCATAGAAATATACTCTGGTTACAGAAACTTGTGTGTTTGCCATTCAGAATTTTTCTACGTGAATTTCCAAATGGTCCACTGTGTTACTTGGCACTCTTTCAATGCAATACATTACATCATGAGAAGAGAAATCATTCCACAAAACAGCGTCTGTATTTCTATTATTTATGATGTCTGCAAATGCAACCATTTCAGGTTCTAAAATAGTTTTGCTTTCTACATAATTATTAATATTACTACAGTAAGGAATGGATGCAGAATTGAGAGCGAATTCTGTTACATTCTTTAAAAAAAATCATTTTACTGGTGGCTTGTGCAACCCTTATCACAATCCATACATACACTGTTGTCTTAAGCACTTTTGTACATAGGTTGCCATCATTGTTTTCAAAGCATTTTCTTTTTACTTGAGCCCTTGGTGTCAGCTCCTCATTTTTCCTTTCTCTCCCCTTCCCTCCCTCATGAACCCTTGGTAATTTACAAATTATTATTATGTTTTCATGTCTTGCGCTGTCTGATGTCTCCCCCCACCCCATTGTCTGCTGTCCATCCCCCTAGGAGGGGGTTATAGGTAGGCCATGGTGATCGGTTCTGCCTCTCTCCCCCCACCTTTCCCTTCCCCTCCTGGTATGGCCACTCTCAATATTGGTCTCGAAGAGTTTATCTGTCCTATATGCCCTGTGTTTCCAGCTCTTATCTGTACCCATGTACATGCTCTGGTCTAGCCAGATTTGTAAGGTAGAATTAGGGTCATAATAGTTGGGGGGAGGAAGCATTAAACAACCAAGGAAAACTGTGTGTTTCATCAGTGCTACACTGCACCCTGACTGGCCTGTCTCCTCCCCACGACCCTTCTGTAATGGAATGTCTGATTGCTTACAGATTGGCTTTGGGCCTCCATTCCACACTCCCCCCTCATTCACATTATGATTTTTTTGCTCTGGGTCTTTGATGCCTGATACCTG
>NW_022111320.1:20181780-20183832 GCF_000313985.2 Echinops telfairi | reverse complement strand
CATCTCAGAGTGCTGGATTCTTAGAACAAAGTGTTCTTGTGTTGAGGGAGTACTTGAGTAGAGGCCTGTTAAATTCTTATTGCTGTTAGTAATGTTAGCATTAGCACGTGAGCAATGATTTGCACCTACTCACTTGAATGCTCCATGGAAGATGTGTGTTCTGATTCATCGCATTTTAAAAAAGGAAGTTTATATTGGAGTTGCCTTTAGGAATTTACAAATCCTTTTTACCTTCTGTAAACTTTTGTTTTTGCCCTCTACTTAGTTGTTGCCACTTCGCTTTGCCCAGTTATAAGATGAATACAACTTTTAAAGTTTGGGTCTACTATAGCAAGTAAATTTGAACAATTTAAAAGAAATAAAATCTGCAAAAGAAGTAACATTTATCCAATAAACTTTACATCTGAATTTGAACATTAGCCAAATTTATATTTGAAAATTACTGACGTAACAAAAGATTGGCTTGGAACATGTCATTTTGTTCTGCGGATCTAACGTGGTGCTGTCAGGGCCACCGGCCAGGTCCAACGCCTTGGGCCACCACGCGCAGCAGAAGGAGGCACCTCCAGGTCCTGCGCGCCTCACAGCTGTTATGATGTCTCAGGCCATTGGTGCAGCCACTGTGACAGCCTTTCTTATTGAGGGTCTTCCCTTTTTCCACTCATTTCTCAAATAACCGCTCACTTTTCTTACATATTAATGACTTATACATACGTATATGACTTCCTATAAAATATTAATGTAGTGTTCTGACAAACTCTCTGTTAGTTTCTTGGAAGATGGATTTAGAAACACACTCATTACAAAACAAAAGCATGCTTTACACGATAAATAAGTACTGAGTTTTGTTCCAGTTCAAACACTCAATACCTTGCTTTTTAGCATATATAGAGTAACATCAGACTCTGGGTCCTGTATACCTGACAGTAAAGAAAGAACTCCCTTAGCAAATAAACAAAATCTTCTCGTGAGCTAAACCATATTTGTATTTCTAGTATATTTTTGATGTTTTCTGTTAGTACTAAAATATGATCCACATTAGTATTATTTAAATGCAAGCTAGATTGCATCCAGGTGTATGCTAAAACAAATTTAACAGTATAAATATTATTGTTTTGCAGAACATAGGACGTAGCTCTGACGTGACTGCTGTGCAGTTGAAAAGTAACTTAGTTGGATGTGTATTGTGGCAAAGACATCACCAGCTCTCCTTGGAACCAGCAGACATGTATATACAGGGTGGTGGTCTCCGAACAGATCTAAGACATGCGATCTATTAATATTAGTCATCTTTGTCCAATAACCCTTCCTGTTGGTTGCGCATCAGGTGAACATAACAAGAGTTACACTCTACCTCTTAAAAAATGATATGTGCCTAAGCGATTCACTGAGATCAAGTGTCAGTTGCGTAGATGAGGACCACAGGAGGCAGATCTTGAAGAGCTGGGCCTCCAAGCTTCAAAAGCCTGTGCATGGATGTCCCTGCTGCTTCCTCCTGCCTACCAGGTCCCTTCCACCGTGTCAGCCACTGTCCCCTGCATCCTGCCTGCTTGGCACCATTGGGTCTTGGCTTTGTTGATGCCATAAGCACATGCTTACCCGGTGTATTGGGAAATCCATCCTTGGTTGATTTAACTCTCTTGGTGATTGGCTGCTGTGTGCCACGCATTCTTTCCTTCATCGGTCAGGCCAAGCCAGGACCGAGCAGCAAGCTGCAGAAATGGGCAGTATGTGACGTGGGCTCTGCTCTCTCCGTGTTGCACTGTTTGGATGGGACAAGGATCGGGGACTGTATGGTGGTGGCCCTACCTCCTGAGTCTGGAAAAGAGGTGGGTGGGTCATTACAGGGCTGTGGAGCAGCTTCCCAGGAGAGGTCTGAAGAGGAATGATGTGGTCCCAGACACTCTGGGCAGAGGGAAACCGTGAGCAGAAGTTCAGTTGTGTGGAGAGCAGGTGTCTGGAGTAAAGGGAGAAGGTGGTGAAAGATGAGACAGGATCGATGGAGGAAGTAACCAGATTGCGATAGTGTGCAGCGTGTGTGAGTTTGCATCG
>NW_022111320.1:20170452-20173541 GCF_000313985.2 Echinops telfairi | reverse complement strand
TTTGATGTGGTTTTAAAAAAAGCGTTATTGTTTACTGCAGATTACAGAGTAAGCACAAGTAAGCCTATGCTTAAACTTGTTTAAACTTGCTTCTGGAGTAGTCTTATGCTCTGAAGGGTCCACCAGTGTGAGACTGGGGCCGCCACCTAAGAAGTGGACTGATTTCCTTTTGTTGGACAGTTTGAAAAAATTTAGGAGAACTCACTGTTAGGGCCCGACAAGAACGCACTGTGAGTTAGGCTTGGTCAGTAATGTTCACACCACCGTGGGAGAAAGCTGGGCTATCTGGTCTGCGAAGGTCCACAGTGGGGAAACCCCCTGCATGGCCGCTATGCGTCAGAATGAGCTGAGGGCAGTGTGCTTGGGGCTTCTGCTTTCTACAGAGGGCAGGGGTGGTTCTGTGGGAGAGATTTTTGTCTTCCACCTCTGGCCACTGTAACTCTTGTGCAGCCGCCATCTATCAGTCTCTCAGTGCAGGGGGATGCTGCTGTGATTCTGGATAGGTTTCAGAGTAAGATTAGGAAGAAAGGCCTGACCTCCAACTTTGAGAACCAGCCAGCAAAAGCCCTGTGGCTCATGGAGGTCTGGTCCGGTGTGCCTGGGTGACCAACTGGACAGCTGCTAAGAACCCCAGCGTCAGAGCAGCAGGAGTCTGTCCATGCGCACAGCCTCTCCCTGCTGAGCAGAGACTCATGGTGATTTTCCGGCACGGAGCCCTGACATCAGGCTAGCCTGATGGAGTAGCTCCAGCCTCAGAAGCGACTGGGAAACTTGCTCTTCATTGGCCTCCCGCCTGAGTGACCCAAGAAGTCCGGGTCTGCCTACTAAAATTTTACTTGGTCATTTTTTCCTTGTTTCCAAATAGAGTCAGCCATTGGAGATCATAAGCGTATAAGTCTTTCCCTCAGGTGGAGGTGGCGATGCCATGCTTACAGGACATGCCGCTTAAGGAAAGGACCTATCCAGAGCAGGTAGCAAACGGAGCCCTCCCCCTCCCAGTTCCAGAGCGGCAGTGAGCCCCGCCAGCAGTGCCTATGCGAAGGATTTCTCGGGGACTGGCTGTGTTGGCTTCTTGCCTCCAATGCTGGACTCACCCATCCTGGAGCAAAACCCCTGAGGTGGAGAGGGGTTCTGTGTCCTGAGGCGAGCCTTCTCCAGCCCTTCACTTCCCCACCAAGCCCTCCCCACCCCCCACTTTATTGTTGTTGCTTTGCACACAGCCTCCCGTTAACATCTATCTCACCCGAGTCTGTTCTGCCATACCTCAGAAGGCTGCCTTGCTGGCTCTTCACAATGAAACCCCCCGGAGGGACCCTCTCTCTGCTTGGTCCCCAGTGGTCATTGCTCGCCCCACCCCCCCAAGGCAGTGGTGACGGACACCCACTGCCTTCAATCCCAGTCCATTGCACAGCAGTAAGAGGGAGGCTCCCCTATAGGAAACTTCTAGATTTTATGAGCCTTTGTGTCTGGCTGCATGCCAGGTGGTCTTGCTCCAAGAGTGAGGAGACTGGGTGGAGTGGCAGCTGTGCAGGTGCGTCCCCAGCTGCTCCAAGGGGTAAGGCCTCTGGCCTGAGAATGTCCTTGCCGGGTGCGCGTCAACTTGCCTCCGGGGCTACACCCACCCCTGGCCCAGCCCTTAGCCAATAGCTTCCCCGCCTCCAGGGAGGCCCACACAGTGGTCCAGTTTAAGCTCCAGAGCCCTTTGTGAATCTGGTCAGGAGGAGATGTTCCCCATCCTGTGTCACAAACTTGCCTTCTTCCGGGGACACTGGTAAACTACAGAGTCCCTGTCCCAGACTCTGCTTCCAGAAAACCTGCCACAAGATGCCATAGAGCTCAGAGCCCATGTGTTGTCTGTCTGTCCGCTGACCCCACGGGCGGGCAGGCTGGTTTTCTTCTCAGACACCGGTCTGTTTGATCGGATCTTGGTAGCGGTGGCAGGCAGGGGGGTGGGAGGTTCGGGGGGGACCTACGGTTGTCTTGTTGGTGGCTTGTTTCTCTGCCTTCTAAGAAGTTAGCACCCATGCCTGGGGAGTGGTGCAGAGGGCCCTCTTCAGGCTGGGGAGCAGATTCTGTGTTTTGGGGGGATGATCTCTGGACACTTTCTGGGGACACAGTTTTTAGAGAGCACTGTTCGGATGCGAGGGGTTAAGGGATCAGGGAGGCGTCCTTGTGACAACTTTCACTGTAAAATGCCCCTGCTTTATTCATTGTCATGGAGCGAACCCTGACGCCTGACCAGCCTGCGGGCATCCGCGTGGACCTGCGCTCCATAGACAGTTCAGCGGCTAAACTGTAGAGCGTTCTCCTGAGTGCATTTGAGTGGGCTCTGGCTTCCAGTCTTGCGGGTAGCAGGTGAGCAGGTTGACCATCTACATCACCTGGAGGCTCTGGAAAATTGCCTTCCCTGGTGGGGACCTGCATCAGAGAAGATGTAATCTGCAGCTAGAACAATTGACTGTCCTCACCTGGAGCAGTGGGCGCCTGGTGGAGAATGTTTTCTCTGATAATGAGGTTTGAACAAGGTGTGTGTGTGTGTGTGTGTGTGTGGTGGTGGTGGGATACCCCCTCCCCCTGTCAACAGTTGTTTTTTTTTGTTGTTTTTTTTTCAAGAAAAACATGATAAATATTAAAACATTTTCTGGTGTGCAAGAACAATTTGCTCTTCTAAGCCAAGAGGGAGGAAGTTTCTCATGCATGTACCCCGTCTTCATTCTCCCCAGGTTCCTCGGACTTAGTCCTTAGGTAAACACCGATGAAGGGAGCAAGCATTAGTGAGATTGATTGTTGTAGGCGCCTTGCAGGCATTACCTTTGCTCTGGGTGCCACGGTCCACCCCTCCCACATCCCACCACAGCCCTCCTGCCTCACCGAGTCAGCCCCTCGCTCGCCTTCCCCAAGGCCAAGGCTGCGGGTGGAGGTCGGGGGGAGCAATGGTCCCTTTGGTGGTCGGGCTGCGTATTAAACTCTCAAGATCCATGAACCTGGAGAGGAAAACATTGCACCTTTATTTTCATTTAACTTCAAGCAGAAATTTGACATTCTGTTCAGGTAGGAACGGGGACGACCAGCCACACCAGTAAGGTGAG
>NW_022111320.1:20168433-20170156 GCF_000313985.2 Echinops telfairi | reverse complement strand
GGGGGTCTATTCACTTTACTAGGTTGCCAAGGGGGGTGGTGGTGCATGATATCAAAACAGCTTAAGAAGCTCAACTTTCATCATAAGACTGTTTTCAAACGTAGGAGCCCCTAGAGGGAGTATTGTCCCGCCTTAGTGACCCCACACATGCTCCACACAGATGACGAAGTGAACTGTTGTGACTCATCTCTGATTTTCTTTGAGTAGTGATCAGAAGTAGATCCCTAGAAGTTTCTTCCCAGAATTAGCCTAAAAGCTTAGCTGAAACCTGCCCAGCATGGTGGTCCATGGTGGTCCTTGGGTATTTGAGACACCTGTGGCATAGCTGCCCCAGCATGGCAGACCCATCAGTGGGCAGTGCGCTGACACAACAGCGGTCACAACAGGCTTGAGCTGACCAGTCATGACAGAGGTGGCACGGGACTGGGCAGCTTTCATGTGTGCTCGCTGCCATGAGTCCGAGCCCCATGGGCAGCACCCAAGCACAACAACATGCTGTAAACCACCATGCCTGGTTCTTTGTCTGATAGAGACCAAGATTACTGTCGGAGCTCAGCTACGCTCCAGACAGCAAACGAGTGGAGGAATTTGGCGAGGTGGTTGAGGTGGGCGGGCCTGTTGGGGGGGCAGATGGGCACATTGGTGGATTCTCGTTTCAACCTTCTGGGATGCCAGAGTGGGAGCGGCTGCTGCTCCCTGCATATCCTGTCTCACCTCAAAACACCAAGGTTCAGATTCCAAGAAGGAACGCAGCTTCAGCAGGAGCTTTGTTGGTAACCACGTAGGTTCTCTGCCAGGGCCAGGGCAAGCAGTGGCCACCGCAGTTACATGTCACAGGGCTGCCACAGCCCGACTGGTCATGTGCAGCACAGGGTGGCCCCGGGCACTGCTGGTTCAATTCATATATCACCCCACACCGTCCCCACCACATGACATCAGACTGAGGAGCCAGGCGCAGATATGTGGGGAATTTCCCTGCCCCTCTCCCAAAGTATTCTTGGTCCTTAATCCAGTTGTTACAGTGAGTGGACCTGATTTGTTCCAGATGCCCTAAGATTTAGTGATTCCGGAAACTGCTCTGAAAGTAAAGGCTGATGAGGATTTGAGTTCCTCTGTTAGCTGGGACCCAGCCGTGCTTTACACAGGTCGACAGATGGGGCAAGAGGAGGGAGCCTGGGCTATTTGGGGTGGGGGTGGGGAGACAGGGAGGGCCCCTTGGCTTTGCTGCATCTGCCTGCTCTGAAGAGGAATGACCTTTGAAGCAAATACTGACTTTTTCACCCCCACGAGTCCTTCATTGGACCAGAGCTCGAGCTCGTTCATGCACGCAAAGTTGGGGGCCACAGCCATGCCGTGCTTTAAAAGTAAACATCAGTGTTTATCTTAATTACCTGACCGTTGCTAGGGAACCACCATTTCAGCTGGGATCCCCTTGGCAATGGTTTCCTCTCACGTTGTGACCGGGTGGGTCCGTGTGAATGCAAGAGGTGGGTAGAAAGACTCCTGGCTCCACCTGAGACTTACAGACCCGAGTCATCCTGGGAAGCATTTCCCGACCTGTCACCTTTCATCAAGGAGCCCCCAGCTGGAGTCAGTCACCATGTGAGCCCATTTTGCATGTTGAGAATGGATTTATAAATTTATATCGGAGAGATGTGAAACAAAACGAAAATGATATGGCATAAGAATTCACTGTTGGCAAATGTGATGAAGAAAGCTGATG
>NW_022111320.1:20166458-20167546 GCF_000313985.2 Echinops telfairi | reverse complement strand
TATATATACAGTATATTGTCTTTAAGGATAGTCCTCTGGCTTTTTACAGTACTTGAGGATACAAACAATATAAATATTCACAATGAAGCAGAACGGAGTTCACGTGAGCAGTGGCTGTTTAGAGTTTTAAAGTGAATTTGAACGTGGATGCGCATCCAGGTGCTGGTGGGGGTCTGGGACACATGGTGTCACCGTCAGCACCCAAGGACTTGACTGATGCCAGGCCAGACGACTGGGGTGAGGTAGCCAGGAAACCAGAAGCCAGAGGACCGTGTGAGCGGTGACGGGGTGGGCACACCAAGGAAGAAGGCTGGTCCCAGATATGGTACCAGACTTTGGAAAGGGGGAAACTGGTCAAAGGGTGTGAAATAGGAGGAGTCTGGGAGTCAGGATGAAGGCCAGCCCATGGTTTCGAGCCGGAGGGCCAGGGCTGAGTCAGTCAGCCAGAGAAGGACACGTGTGGCCATTGCAGATAGCCATAGGACAGCGGTTCTCAACCTGTGGGTCAAGACCCCTTTGTGGGGTCGAACGACCCTTTCACTGGGGCCGCCCAATTCATAACAGTAGCAAAATGACAGTCATGAAGTAGCAACGAGAATAATTTTATGGTTGGGGTTCAACCTGAGGAAACATATGAAAGGGTCACGGCATTAGGAAGGTTGAGAACCACTGCCCTAGGAGAAGACTAATAGTTGGGCAGAAAGAACAATTTTCATCAGTTTAGAGTTTGTGAAAATAGGATTCTATTTGACTTCTTAAATATTATACTTTTTGATATATTATCTTTTTTGGCTATTGCTGATTTTTTAAAAATTAGTGATTGTGTGTGTTTTCTTGGCACAAGGGGGAAAAAAACCTTACATTTTTGCATGAGAACTTGCTTTTTATTTGCAGTTGAGTCAGCTCCAACTCACAGAGGCCTTATTGTCAAGGGGGCTAGAAGAGTTCATGGACGAGTGGAATTAGATAGCAGAGCTTACCCATGAGCTCTTTGAAACCCCTTTGGGTAACATCGTCTGGGTCTCTGACATCCTCCCGGTTCGGGAGGATTCCATGCTTGCAGTTAATTGTTGTGTGACTCTCTTTCA
>NW_022111320.1:20159346-20166358 GCF_000313985.2 Echinops telfairi | reverse complement strand
GCTGACCCTCCACTTTATCAAAAATATTAGCGTTTTCCAGAGACTGGTCTTTTCCTGATGGTGTGTCTGAACGAGGCAAGATGGAGCCTCAGCACCCTTGCTCCCAAGTTGTATTCCTTGTGCGACTGGTTCATGTGTTGATCCAGCAGTCCCTGGTGTCTCAGCTCCCTTCACCAACACAATTCAAACACATCAGTGCGCCGGCCCTCCTTTCTCACTGCCCAGCGTTGCATGTGCGTGTGAGACAATCGAAAGGTTATGGTTTGGGTGGGGAGGCTCACCTTAGAAATCAAATTTCCATCTCTGCTTTCTAACAGTGGAAGGCGCTCCTTTGAGGCAGATTCGCCCAACGTACTACATGGCTTTGGTTTCTTGACTGCGCCTTCTGTGGACGTTGACCGTTGAAGAATGCGATCCATGATAACTTCTGTGTCTCTGTCGTGTGGCAGCATGCTTTTATTAGTCCAGTTGTGAAGGTTTTTAAATCTTCCTCATATTCAGGCATAATCCTTATTGAAGGTGAACCCTTGATTTTGTTCAATAGGTGCTTTGAGCAGCATTCACTTTTGGCAAGCAGGCCTGGGTCATCTGCTTATTACAGGCTGTTAGCAGTCTTCTTCGGATCCTGATGTGTTTCCTTCAGAGAGTCCAGCCTTGGAAGCCACAATGGCAAACATCTCCAAAGGAAGGAGACTTTTTCTTACCCAAATGTATCTTTATTTTATCCGGACCTCTACTTCACAAATACTATTAATAGCACAAGCAAATATATAACATCGATCTACCATATTTTATTCTCCTTGAAACACAATGTCCATGTTACACTTAATTCAGACTAGCAACATTTCAAGAGTTCAGGCGCCCTGTTTGACTAAAGTGTAGCCCACGTGTGCAGCATACGCTTCGGAGCTGTCTCACCCAATAGACAAAGGAGTTGAGGTAATTACCATTTATACTCGTGTAAAAGCCGAGTTTTTCAGCACATTTTTAATTCCGTTTCTGTGCTAAAATTAGGTGCCTCGGCTGATACTCGGGTTGGCTTATAAGCGAGTATATATGGTATCTATCAAATCCCCCTAGTGAGCTGTTGGGCTGCTGCAGGGGGGCAGGGGTGCCAGGGTCTTAATTCACAGGTGTTTGCACTGGCCTGCAGAGTAGACTCTAGCCAGAGAAAAGCCCTCCAGCAAAGATATGGAAGTGCGGGCAGAGGGCCTTGGGCCGGTTACAATAAGCCCAGAGGACAGGTGAAACCACCATCTCTCATGCCAGGGAGTCCCCTGTGACTCATAGCGACCCTAGACGGCAGAGGAGAGCTGGCCCTGTATATTTCCGAGACGGTAAATCCCTTTTCCCTACAGTTTTATTGGCATATCATTCGTAGATGATACAATTCAATAGGTTAACCATATCAAGAACAGTTGTACAATCCTGACCACTATCAGTTTTTGAACTTTGCTTCATTCTGTACTCATGGTCAGTAGCTCCCCCTTCCTCCCCTGCCTTCACCCCCGAGGAGCCGTTCATTCAGTTCCTGCCTCTAGATTCACCGTTCCTGGGTTTCATATGCAGAGAAATGTTAAAAATACCACTAAAAATGCTAACAAAGGAAACCAGGTCCATGAAAACCTCCATTGAAAAGAAAAATGCAGATAATAAACACTAGAACAAATGTAAACGGATCAGAAGGAAGCTCAATGGATAGCATGCTAAGTTTTAACCTAACCAAGACTGTGAATCTCAATGGGAGTAGACAGCCTCATCTTTCTCCCATGGAGTGGCCGGTGGTTTCGAAAACACATAGCCACTACAACAGCAGGGTTTCCACTGTGTTTTAGCTTCATTCTGGCTCCTTTTATTAACAATGGAATTGCAGCACATCTTGCATCAGGGACCAAAGTTAACATGGTTACCTTCCTGGCCCATAGGTTCAAGCCCCAACTCCTTTCCCTGCCATGCAAAGATCCATGGGAATCTGGGCACACCCGACAAATCCTACTGACTTCCCACTATTATTGCTAAGGACATCCTTCTCCTGCTCGTTCCCATGTTATTTCTGACCACCTCCATCCCTTTGTGCAGGTTTGTTTTTTCCTCTGCCTGGAATGTGCTTCCCGTTTCTCTAACCCCTCATTTGCTCGTCGTTCTTTAAGACAAGGCTTCATTCTGAGGGACTTCGGTCTACAGTGGTTGCTGGCCCCTAAGTTTCTCTTGCACCTTATTCGCAACTGCTGCTTTTCCATGATGCGTCTCGGCCCCTTGGAGGCCCATTGCGGGGGTAGAGGGTAGGGGGTATTCATTTGCCAGCATACATTTAGGAGATGCCGCCCCTCAGTCCTTCATGTCACCATCCGTTCATTTGGTGCATGTGTTCCTGTCTCTCGTAGGAAGATACCAAATACACAATTGTTGTTTGATGGTTTTATTGGGCACTAAAAGTTGAAAAAGCTCGGATAGATGTCAGCCAGATGCCAAGAAGAGAGACATCCCTTTAGATGCATGAAGGCATCTGGAACCATCCTGAAGGCCGCCACCAAAGTCAAGAAGCACTGTCAAGGGGGAAATAAGTATCCAATTAAAGTGCCTCATCTAACTGTTATGACACCTCCCGAATATTCTAAATGCTAAGAAGACAAACACAGTTTCCTTTCTAATCTTCTGATCATCAAGAACGTCTTATACACTTATGCTATTTGGTTGTATTTTTTAAGTGCATTTGGAACAGTGGAAATGAGGAAAGATGCACTAGACTAGGATTACCAGGGCTGCCTGGCCCTGCCACCAGACGCTTATCCGTCTTAGGAAAGTCATGTAACTCTCGGACCTTCATTTGCAACATGCTGACCCTGATAAACCCTTTCCAGCTGTCAAATTCCATGTCTGGTTGTGTTAGCCCTCCCCCCTTTTAAGAATGAGAAACAGCATGTACGATTTTACACTTCACCAGCTATGTATGCATGTAAATTGTAATGTATTTTTTTTAATTTGAATGAGGGTAAGGTTTACAGAGCAAATCCGTTTTCCAGCCAGCAGTTCATACACACTTTGTTTCATGTCATTGCCTGCAACCCCCACGAGGTAGCAGCATCCCTTATCCCACCTCCACCCCACCCCCCAAAGTTCCCATTTCTATCCCTCCCTCTCCTAATTGCTCTGAACTTTGTCCTGGGTGGATGCTCCCCCTTTTCAACCTCACTGGGTGATTACTCGAAGGTGTGCAGACTTCCCTCGTGCTCAGTGTTTCCCTTAGCGACCTGTCTGTTACTTGGCTGCAATCGGGCCACGAGTTTCGTTCCAGACCGGAAGTGTGCCTATGGACCACAGTCTTACTAGTCTAGTCAACTAGTAAGTCTGGTCTTTTAAAAATGATTTTGAGTTTTATTTAACCGTTTTCTTCACTATCCAGCAGGACCATATCAGAATCTGATATGATTCCCTTTAGAGCAGTTAGTAGTGGTAGCCAGGGACCCTTCTAGTTCTTTCGATCACAGGGACATGGAGACTTTGGGTCCTCCACTGGTCTGTGGGACTTATCATTTCCCTGTGTTTTCCACTTTCATCCTGCTCCTTTCCGTTGGGCAGAGGAGACTAACAGATGCATCTCTGATGGCTGCTCCTGAGCTTTGAAGACCACATCCTACTCACCAAAGTAGGATGTAGAACAACATTGCTTTTATGACACATCTTTAAAAGAGATCTGTGATTTGTTGAATGCTGAATCCTCATCCAGGAAGGTAGCCCCTAATTATCACAAATGTCACTTTTTAGATGATTTCCATGAATAGAATAAAATCTGAATTGCCTGTCTTTGTATATGTGTACATATATGCTGTGTGTGTGTGTATATGTACAATCCATCTAAGAAAAATGTTTGTGTATGAGGTTGTCATCCCAATAAATGTAGTATTCATGGTTTACCTCTTTAGTAAACCTTGCCTAGTCCCCCCCATACCTCTTCCTAACCCCAACTGACACCACAGAATCAACCCCTCCCTCCTTTGTACTTGTGTGGAGTTAGCCTCCCTCCTTCAGCTCAGCAGTTAGCACAGTGTTGACTTCAACATCTGCCTTACATGTCCATCTCCTCCAGGAGACCATGCACTCTTTACGAACTGGAACCATGTTCGAATCATACCTGTATTCTTAGTGTCTGAGTCAAGAAGGTGTGTGTGTTTTTTTTTAAGGATGGATGGATGGCTAAATAAATGACAGTATGGAAAAGGCAGGCAGGTGAAATGAATGGGTGGATTTGGCTTCTGTGTGCTCTATTCATGATGGAGCCCTGTTGGTGCTGTTGGATATATATTGAGTGGTTAGTGGTTCAACCCACCAGCTTCTCTCAGGGGGGTGTGGGGGAGGCTATTTGTTACTAAAAAGATTTACAGCCTCGAAAACCCTACTGGTTGTTATGAGTTGGAATCAACTCAGTGATGGTGGGGCTCCACAGTGGCTCATTTGATTAGTCATTTGGACTGTTAATTACAAGATCAGTGGTTTAACTCCACCAGCCACTCCAAGGGAGAAAAATGAAGCTGTCTGTTCCCATAAAGATTTATAGTCTTGGACTGGTACAGAGAGAAACTGGAAACACAGGGAAATCTAGGACAGATGATCCCTTCAGGACCATTGGTGAGAGTGGTGATACAGGAGGGTGGAGGGAAGGTAGGGTAGAAAGGGGGAACTGATTACAAGGTTCTATATATAACCCTCTCCCTGGGGGACGGACAACGAAAAGTGGGTGGAGGAAGACGTCAGACAAAATAATAATAATTTATAAATTATCAAGGGTTCATGAGGGAGGGGGGAGCAGGGAAGGAGGGGAAAAATAAGCTGATGCCAAGGGCTCATAGAGAAAGCAAATGTTTTAAGAATGATGATGGCAACAAATGTGCTTGACACAATGGATGAATGTATGGATTGTGATAAGAGTTGTACGAACCCCCAATAAAATGATAAAAAAAACAAAAACAAAATGTATACTCTTGGAATTCCTGAGGATGATTCTACTTGTCTTTCAGGGTTACTATGACTTGGAATTGACTTGATAGCAGTGGGTTGGGTTGATTATCCTGGTTGTCATTATTCCAATATAATTGTGGTTAGCAAGTATAATATCAATAATAATAATGATGATATAACAGTTTTTAATACAAATATAGTTGGCCTGCTTGCATTCCTGCTAATAGCACAATTAAATTAAATTGTTACATAGTAATAGTAGTCCAATTATAGCCAGACTTTAAAAAAATCAGGTCACAGTTTATATATTAAGACTTCGGGAAACTCTAAATGATTCACTAGAAAATTAATAATGCAGCATCATTTAGGTGCTGTAGTTTCATATTTTAACATCTTCACAAACACCTCGCCTGGATAAAACTCTTTCTAAGATGGTAGGAAAAGTAGAATTTGCGTCAGTGGCCTTAGTGACTCAGCGTGTGGGAACTGATATAGAAATGAGTTGGATTGACCCAATAAGAAGACGTGAATGATGGGTGCTGGTAATGATACCTGGTTATATATGACTTGTTCTCCAGAGCTCCTCAGGCACCACAGAGCTACCAACATGTCAGGAGTCGTATCTCTACAAGTGGTCAATGACCTTGTGCTAAGCTCAAATAAATTAGATAATGTGTTCAGAATCAGCTCCTAGAAAGCAGATACAGGCAAATACAAAAGTATGGCTATTAGGGTTCCGTTTCATACGTACTTGGGGTTCCCCCAAATAAAACGTGTTTAAACGTACCTCTGTGATCAGGGTGGCTGCAGACATGTTCTGTCAGTAATACTTAGTCTCATTAGAGTGCACCCCCCACCCCCGAAAATGTCCAGTTGAATGTTGGGCCAGTTAAATTCCAGGCAGAGAGGTCGGCTCAGAAGGATGTAGGCAATCTTGATAGATTTTCCTCGAAGAATATAGGATGATCACAGGGATTTGGTAGGAAGAGATTTTTAAAAAATTGAAAACTGCATGGATGAGATAAAGGCCAGGAAGGTTATGCCAAGGAATTTTTGTCCATTATGACAATGTACCTGTTCGTTCTTTTAGGGTAACAAGGGTTATCCTACAAGAATTTCCTTAGAAAGCCTGACTCCACCTATCCTAAAGTTCTGGCTTCTTTTTATTCCCAACAATCAAAGCACATTGAAAAGGAGCATAATTTGAGCCTCTCGATGTCAAAACTGATGTTTGGATGTGATGTAAATCGAAGAGGGCAGAATTCTTTAGAGAAGGGCCAGAGATGGAAACACCACCTTTAGAAGTATGTAGACTAGATGCAGGCTGTGTTAAGATATAATAGCATCACTCTTTGCTATTTTGGAAGTTCAATAAAGGTTTCTTTGGGTTTGTAGCAATATTTTTTGACTTAGTCTCCTAGTTACAGTTGAGGCAAGTGAACATTTGTGAAGATTAATACAATTCCTTCTGAAATGAGAGCTCTGTTAGCTCTCCTAGCTCCTCAAAGCCCGAGAAGTACTCTTAATCTTAGAAAAGCAAACAGAGGGACAGAAATAACCCATCAATTGTTTAAAATTAAAATGGCCAACAATAATAAATAATTGCCACATAGCTTGAGGTCAGGGTCTTAATGTATTGGAGACCATTCAAGAATTTGAAACTCTTCTGGAAGTTAATTTTCACATCTTGTTTGGATCCTCAGGGCTCTTGCTTCCAAAGTAAGGTCATCAGAACTCTTGATGCGCATGTTATTCTTGTGAGCCTGCCAGGCATCCAGGAAGTGAGGTCCCTGTTTCATTGATGGGTAATGGTGATTTCTACTCAAATAGCCCAATTTCAAAGTATTGCAGCCTACTGAGATTTTGCATAGTTCTTTTCTCTTCCATGCTGTATTAGCTGAAATGATGGTTGCAAACAACCAAAACATAGTTTGGTTAATTTAAGCAGAGAAGGAATTTAATTGTAGGATAAAGGCTTGTCTGTGGGATAGGCAGGAAGGCTGGAGAATCAGTGCAGATGGGAAAGGGGAAACTCAGTCCAAGATGCTACCCCCCC
>NW_022111320.1:20147716-20159246 GCF_000313985.2 Echinops telfairi | reverse complement strand
CTGCATCTGGCTCAGGTGATCTCAGACAGCCTCTGTGTCTTTGTGCATCTCACAGGATTCATGGGACTAGACAGGCAAATCGACTCCTCCTACCATAGCCCTGTGACTATCCATGGGTCACTAAAATGCACATACTTAGATGCCCACATTCCAGTGACCATGAGAAGGACAGGGAGAGAGTCTCCTTACTGCCCTCCCCACTTGTCTTGAGATTCCCCTAAATCAGGAAAGGTATCAGAATGCCAAGGAAGCAAATATAACAGTCATCCTACGTTTAATCATATCCTATGCAACTAGTTGACTGGTTAAAGACTGGCCGATGACATCCATTCATTTGATCCCAAACGCAAATCACATCAGAATTATCATCAAGTACATGTCCATCTTCATCCTCCCTACTAATACCATCCCTGGCCCATACCCTCCTCCCCTCTCCTGAGCTACTTCCTCATTCCATCTCTCCATCAAACACTCACCTTCCTTCTCTTCCCTCTCCCAATTTTGGACACTACTCCTCTGCCATCTACAAAGGCAGAAGCAATCGCAAGGGATGGTGTGAGCTCTATCAGAACACCTGATTGTCCAAGAATACGGGGCTGGTGAGAGAGCTTCCTGGGGCTTGCTGCTCTGATCCTGCTCTGCGCTCCACCTCCCAACCTCCAACTCTTCCTTGAGGCCGCATGTCACAAAGTGTTCAGCCTAGAGGGGGCGTTGATTGTGGTTTCTTTTTCATTGCAGCACTGATGAGAAAACCCACTATTTGGCTCTGGGGGCTGTGAAGAATATCTCTTTAAACATCTCCATCTCCAACCTCGGGGACGATGCCTATGACACCAATGTGTCCTTCAACGTTTCCCGGGAGCTCTTCTTCATCAACATGTGGCAGAAGGTGAGTAAGGAGAGCACCCTTTATCCCGCCGACTGCACTTGCTAAGGGACTGTGATTGTCGGTTAGATATGCGAGGGCTCCTCAAAGACAATTCCTTTACATGGAGTCCTGTTTGGAATTATTTGAATATTTCCTCCTGGACTCAGAAAACATGTCAACACAACCAAGGAAGAAGCCATGTTACCGAGAGCCAGAGTGTCTGTGTTTCACGCTGCCTCCTTGACCTCTCCTTCTGCAGTTGCATGTCTGGCCTCGTCTCCTTGCTGGCAGATAGTCCGTCTCCAGCTCGCACACACTCTGCCAGCTGCCAGGCAGTGGCTGCGTAAACAAAGGCAGAAGTAAAGACAGGTCACTGCTGTTATCACCAAGCATGCACTTAAGATCCATTAGAGAGCCGTGTGCTTTGTCCATCCACCATCCTTGTAATTTAGTTATGATATATTTTGGTACATTGAGGGGTGATTATATGCATGGATTGCTTGAAATTCTTTAGCGAGAATACATATGTCTCTGAGTGAGATGAGTTAGGAGCGTAACTCGGAGACTGTGTGCCGAGCCTTCCCTTCAGATGTGAGGAAGCTGCGTGAGGGTTTGTCCACCAGCTCCAATGGCTCAGTCGCTGGGATTCTCTCTAGGGCAGCGGTTCTCAACCTGTGGGTCGCGACCCCTTTGGGTGTCAAACGACCCTTTCACAGGGGTCACCTAAGACACTCGGAAAACACATATTTCTGATGGCCTTAGGAACCGAGACAGCGCTCCTCTATCCATCTCCAAGTGGGTCTGCCCACATGCAGATACGCCCACCTATGACCCAGCGTGAAGACTGTTACCCATGCTACACCATGCGTCAAGACAAAATTTCATTTATTTGTAATTAGAAATAAATATTTCACGATATGTAATTACATATTGTTTTGGGGATAAATCACTATGCTTAAATTATGTTCAGTTTGTAACAACGAAAATACATCCTGCATATCAGATATTTATCTCCATTGCGATTCATAACAGTAGCAAAATTACAGTTATGAAGTAGCAATGGAAATAATGCTATGGTTGTGGGGGTCACCACAACATGAGGAACTGTATGAAAGGGTCGTGTCAGTAGGAAGGTTGAGAATCACTGGCCTAGAAGGTGACTGTGTGTGTGTGCAGGTGACCAGCCCTCTGGTCAGTCCTGGAAAACGTGGAGAAGGCACGTTTTTGTAGCATTTGCTACATTATCTTGCAATCTTCCTGGGGAAAATGCTCATTTATAAAGTTATTCAAGGACATACAAGTTATTAAATTTAAAAAGTACATAGTAAACAGGGAATTAAACAGAAGCCATTTTCTAAGTATTGAAAATAGTAACCCAATGTGAAGAAGCAGTTGCTACCACAGTAAACACCGAAGGAAGCCTACTGCCATCTCATCGATTCTGACTCCGGCAGCCCCACAGGGCAGAGTTGGAACTGCTCCGTAGGGTAAGCGAGGCTGTACATCTTCACGGGAGCAGACAGCCTGGTCCTTTCCCCTTGGCCCTGCTGGTGAGTTTCAACGCCCACCGTGCAGGTCAGATGCTTACCCACTGTGCTCCCGCCACTCCTTACTATAGCAAATGTAGCGTTTAAATGATTAGTCAGGAAACAAGTCTGTAATCTCCGCTATGCCAATAAAAAAAATGGAGAGAAAACAGATATTGTCACTCCTCCTGCTTCACAATCTTCCAATTACAGTTCAGGCCCCTCAGCTGTTCAAGCAGGCCATGCTGAGCCTGGCTCTCCCTGCCTCCTTTCTTCCCAGACAGGTGCTGCACTGTGCCTGCACAGCCACACGTGGAGTAAGCCGCCATTCATTAGCAAAGATGGCTTTAGCCTGGAACCCCACCCCCACCCCCACCCCTCACACACTTTCCCATTTTGCTTAATGAATGAATCTGCCCTCATCTCTAAGCTTGGATGTCACTGATACAGGCATCTTGCTGCATAGGATGTCTCGGATGGATGGATGGGTGGATGGGTGGATGGATGGATGGATGGATGGATGGATGGATGGATGGATGGATGGATGGATGGATGGGTGATTGGTCATCTTTCTTGTCCGAAGTCACAGGGCAATTCATGGCTCAGGCCTCCAAAGGACCCAGCATCTTCTGTTACTACCTAGTCAATTTATGGTAGCTGCTGACACTGCACACAAAAGTCCCCTAAGGTTGATTTTTCTATCTTTCAGTATATGAGTGTGCTTTCATTCATTGACTGTGGTCCTTCCTGTAAAGGGAGCTGTTTATAAAATGTGGGGCACACACGGACGGTTATCTGCCGATTCTCTCTGCCATAAAGAAAGCCAACCTGTCATAAATGGGACTTAATTTGCTGGTGTCTGTCCTGCTGCCTGGCGGCCATGTGCTGTTTGACTGGAGCCCCATCTATACTGGCCAACATCTGGGTTTTGGCAGTGGACAGGCCCAATGGATGCCCCCTGGTTCCTGCCACGCAGGATCTGGAGGTTTCCTTGGCAAGGCGTCACTACAGCGTGTGACGACGGTGGGCTCTCCGGCAGAGCCAGACATCTGCCTGAGCTGGTACGAGAAGAGAAAGCAAAAAGGAAGAGAAAAGCGCAGTTTGGAATTGAGTAGTACACGGCATCACACCGTGTCAGGGTTAGCACTCACACTGGAGTCTGTGCACGGAACTCCGCCGCCCCCAGCACAAGTCCACAAGATATAATGTGGGTGAGGGTTCTGGAGTTGGATGGCCACAGGGCCCTGGTGTCACAATAAAATCTAGTTTGACCTTTGCTGCAGGGGCTCCTAGCACAAAGGGCGTTGGCTTTTCTTGACTCTGGAACAGGGTTAGGTTGGTTTGAACAGCAGTTAATTGAGAACATGCTAAGTGCCAGCCCTTTGGACAGTGGTTCCCCACCTTCCTCATGCCGCCCGCAGCCCTTTCATACAGTTCCTCACGTGGTGGTGACCCCCAACCATCAAATGATTTTCTTTGTTACTTCATCACTGTCATTTTGCTATTGTTATGAATCGGGTGACCCTTGTGAATGGGTCATTCAACCTCCAAAGGGGTTGCGACCCACAGGTTGAGAACCGCTGGCCTAGAGGCTAGGGTAGAACTGCCCTTGTGGGTTTTCAAGGCTTTCGGTGTTTATGGGAGTAGAAAGCTTCATTGTTCTCTCACGGGGCGACTGGTGGTTTCCAACGGCTGACC
The DNA here is from genome assembly GCF_000313985.2 of Echinops telfairi. Classification (NCBI taxonomy): domain Eukaryota; kingdom Metazoa; phylum Chordata; class Mammalia; order Afrosoricida; family Tenrecidae; genus Echinops; species Echinops telfairi. The sequence continues at coordinate 20,155,154 of NW_022111320.1, read as the reverse complement.
TTATAACTAGCAGGCCAGCATGTAATCACAACACCGCCAGAGGTCCCTGTAGAGGAACAGTGGCAGTAAAGTTGTTTTTTTATTTTGAGTTCAGGTGTACGTCTCCATGGTTCTGCCCATAGGGCCTACCATCAGGTGCAGAGGTGCAGTCACTAGCAGTTGTAAATGGGCCGGAGCTCCCAGGAAAGTGCCGGTGATGTGGCTGGGACTCGGCACCATCAGCTAGAGGTGCCCCGTCGCCACATTCTAGGCCACTAGACCTTGTGAGAACTAGTGTTCCACACCTCTTCAGGGGCCGGACGAGGCAGGTGTTGTAGGGGGGTGGCGAGGGTCAGGTGTGGGGCGTGGGAAGCGGTGAAGAACGTGGAAGGCTGGTGGATTCCTGCCTCATCTACGTACTCGCTGCCATCGCGTCATGGCCACCACAGGGCAGGGCAGAACTGCCTCTGCGTTTCTGAGCCGGCACGTCTCTGTGGGAGCAGGAAGCCCATCTTCCTCCCAGCCTCAGCCACAGGCTTGCCAGCACCCGTCAACATCCGACTGTTGACTGGTGGGGACGAGGACCAGTGCAGCCAGGGTTCTTTTTCAATAAAAACCAGAAATCCACATTTTTATGTGAAATCTTGTGGCTCTGACAGCTAATTAAAATGTTTTCTGAACCTCGTCTGGCCCAAACAAAACATGTCCTCTGACCGCATCCAGCCTGGAGGCCAGTGACTGGTGGCCTCCAGCCGCAAGCTCCTTCCATATGTTCCAGCCCCGTTCCCTCCTGGCTTGTCGCGTGAGTCTGCATTTCGGATAGAGCTTTGTCTACATCCTTGACTGTTTCAGATCCTTCCCTCAGCAACAAATAAGCTAGCCGAGCAAGCTGGGGGTTGGGAACCTTAACGCGAGGTAGCAGTTACACTCTGGGTTGTGATCCGAAAGACCATAGTTCAAAAGCACCAGCCGCTCCATGCTGGAAAGATGAGGCTTTCAACTCCCACAAAGAGTTATTGTCTCAGAAACCCACTGGGGAACTTCTACCCTGTTCTGGAGACACCGTGATTCAGAATCGACTCGATGACAGTGAGTTGTTGGTTTTATGTGTTTGGAGAAAGTGGGGGGTGGGGGTGGGGTGGAGTAGTTCATCCCAAATGTCATGTACACTGACATTTTTTTAAAATTTATTATTATTATTTATTTGTTTAAATAATTTTATTGGGGGCTCATACAGCTCTGACCACAATCCTTACATCCATTCATTGTGTCAAGCACATTTATACATTTGTTGCCATCATCATTCTCAAAACATTTGCTCTCTACTCAAGCCCTTGGTATGAGCTCCTCATTTTTTTCCTCCTTCCCGGCTCCCCCCATCCACTGAAATTTTGTAGCAAATGTTTTAGGAAACTATTTGCAGGTCGAAATCATTGTACTTTTGGCTGATAGCAAAAAGCAGATCAGCTGGGGACTGGAATTTAGGAGCTGTGAGCAGCGAGGCAAGCTAATGGGCAGCTGGGTGGCAGGTATAGAAGGGAAATCTGGCTTTGGGGTGGTCAGCCTCGGAGTTCAGAGTCCAGCCCTGCTGCTTGGGATCAGTATGACCTTGGACGAGGCCATTTCTCCAGGCCTCCAGCTTCTTCCCTAGAAAATGGAATTGTGCTGAGGATGAAACAAGCTGGCTGCGTGGGCATGAGGAGCACCCACCCACGGTAGTGCCTACTCAGGGCAGGTACTCCTGCCACGCCAAGTCCACGCTGTATATGCTCAGAGGACGCATATTGCTCCTCTGTCCAGACCGAGATTCGGTGCTAAAGGGGAGAGGGAAAACAAAAGAATGTAAGACTTAAGATGGAAACTAGGGAGCATGTACTCTCACTTTTAAACTGAAAATCAGGACTCATGACCTTCACCATAGATTGAATGTATGTGTACATCTGTGTGTGTGTGTGTGTGTCTTCCTACAGTCCCCCCAAATCAAGACAACATTAACCTGAACTTTTGTACACGTGAACAACTGCCACTGTAGAGACAAGATGACGCCACTGTAGCAATGTGAACGATTTAGCTAGAAAACGTAGGAAGCAGTGAGTTTTTGCCAAGGAGAGAGGAGCAAGCTGGGGAGAGAAGGGGCGGGTGGCTGTACAGCTCAGAGAGTGTTGCCCAGGAGTTCAAGAAGGAAGACATGTTTGGACACTGATTTGGGAGGACTGTGTAGCATACAGTCTGCTTGATGAAGTTACAGGGTGGTGTGCTGTCCGGGTGAGCTCCTCAAATAATGGTTTGGGACAAGAAAAAGAGAACGCCATCACAGTCCCGGACTTGCACACGGAGAAACTGTTGGACAGGTGAATGCTTTTCTGTGTATGGTCTCCGTTTTAAGAATAATTATAACAAGTAGGTGCAATGTCACATCAGCTTTGGTAAGCCCACGCCAGTTTTTTTAAAGTTTTGGTTCTTAGGACTTCTGTTTTTCTCTTAATAAGGCTCGCTTTTCATTTGAATTTTGTTTTTCTTTGGTGTGTATTTGTTTTTGTTTCTTCCTATACTGTTTACTGAAACACCAGTGTTTTTTGGCGTGAGTATACTGAACTATTTTTGAAACTCTCATTCAGTACAGAATATTAGCATTTAGAGAATGAGGAATAAGAGGTTCCCCTAAAAGTGTCCAGGCATCAAGGTTAGGCCCTGGATCTTGAAACTGGAGCAAGGAGGCAACTCAAAGGTCGGCAGGAGGAATTGGTATGTCTTGGCAGGTCAGCAGTGAGGGGCTGGGTGTGCACTTTGAGAAGAGGGGTGGCAGAAAGACATTGGGTGGGCCGAGAACAGCAAGATCAGATACCACGAGGTGGCTCCTGCCACTGATGAAGTCTGCCGGTGCGAGGGCCTCGACTGGGAAAATGCACCGACAGGTGACTGAGTGGCTTGAGCCCACTGTTCAGTAGACCAGGTACCGGGGACATCCTGGAGGGAGAGCCAAGAAGCAGGAACAGGCCAGGAAAGAGTCGAGTGAGGAAGAGGGGCTGGAACCAGGGAATACGGAATCCAGCCTGGAGAACAGAGGCCTCCCCTTGCAGTGTGGTTTCCAGCCTTCCGAGCATGTTCACGTTCACCCAGCGTGCCAGTACTCAGCGTCAGCTGGCTGGAAGTCTCTGGAATTTGGCTGACAGAGCTGTCACACCCCCTTCTCGTGGTGTTGAGACCATTGACACAGAGTGACAGGGTCCTGTGTCTTGTCAATTCCTCCCATGGCATGGCCCGTTTTGTGGGGGCAGAGGAGTGATGTGACGTTAGAAGCTTCTAGAAGGAAAGTACACTTACGTGCGCTGCGCCTGGGGAGTGGGGGAATGGTTTGAGTGCTTTGTTGACTCAAGACTCCAAGTCGGCTTTCGAAGTGGTAAAGCACCACGTTCGCTTGGGTGGCTTCTCGTGGCTTGTTCTTGGTGAAAAGAAGCATACAGGGTGGCTAAGTCTGTTTTTCTTGCAAAGCAATTCTTCAAGGCCACAGCCACCTCCACAGCAGGAAGGGTAGCTAGGTGTCCCTTTCTCTGTGGAGTTTCTGTAGTCTCACTTCCAAGGCAGACCGCTCACGATGGCGCCAGGCAATCCTGCCGGTCCGGTTTCTAATCCGGGGAGAGCCGGGAGGACTTCGAAGCTTCTGTGTCTGCACACCTTGATCTTTGAGGGCGTTTCCTGGCCTGCTCCACACACAAGAACAGTGTGGGAAGTCAAACCGTTGGCCTGGACGCAGTGTGCAAGCCAGCCTGCTCCTTAGTGTGCAAGCAGATCGCACGCAGCCCCGGTTCACTCTGCGGCTGCTCTCCTTCCTGCGGCAGCCCAGTCCCTTTGTGTTCTGTGTTCTCTGGTGTCTTTCGTCAAGTTAATAGTAGCCCCGAGTTAAACGCAACCCTCAGATGTTTATAGTCATCTTGGCCCGGCCGTTAAGATGATGAATGAACTCGCTGCTGGCCCTCCTGAGAGAACCCTGAGGGTGGATATCGATACTCAGAAAATAATAAGTCGTTCCCACCCCCTTCCTGCCTTTCATCCGGTGCCGCAAGCCCCCTGGTGACTTTACCTTGAACTTCCTGTGTCACGCCAGGCGAGAAACGAGAAACCTCACCTGACTCCAATCCCAGCAGCCAACTCATTCATTCTTTCCCCTTGTTGGTCTCCCTCATTCTGCTGAACACACTGTTGCCGTGGACTTGGTTCTGACTCCTGGCGCCCCCTGTAGGGCAGCGAGGGAAGAGCTGGTCCAGAGTCAGCGTTGCCAAGGCAGCCTGGGCAAGAGCAGCTTGCTCCCCCCAAGCGAGCGAGCGGTAGTGGGTGTGTACCGCCAGCCTGCCGGTCGGCAGCCAAGTGAACCCCCATTCCCTGGAGACTCCTATTGGTTCTGAGTTGCTTCTGCTGGCCCTGAACCCTGTGCCTCAAGAGGACACGAGTGAGGGGCAGGGAGCGAGGCCCACTGAAGCCAGGTTTGTCACCCTCACCTGGACCATGCTGACCATCGCATTAGCTTTTCTTGACTCCATAGGCAGATCGCGCCGGCTCTTGAGCGGAACTATGTGCGGGGAGAGCGGCTGGGCCCTTCCTGTGGCTGTGGGGAAGTGGTGGAGGAGCCAGCTGTCCGTGGCAGATCACACTGTGGCCTCAGTGTTGCACAGTGGGGCTCAGTTTTCACATATATGAAAAGCTTCATCTGTGTACTCACTGCCTTTGGGAGGGAGGCCGCATTTTGCCGGAGAAATGTCAACAGAGCCGTCGTGGAGACAAGGATCAGTTGGGAGGGGTGTTTCCCAGAGCTGCAAGGCCTGCGTGAATCTGTGCAGGGCGTTGAGAAAACATGTGTTAAACCTCTGGGGCTCTGCCCACCCCCTAACTAACTGCAAAAGAGCAATTTAATAATTTCCTCTTTGAAAAGGGAAAGAGGGAGGCTTGCATTTGAAATCTTTTTCATGAAGCACATACCACCTCTTAAAACCCAAGCCATGAAAGCAGACTGCTACGCTAAGGCAAATAAAAGTCAACCCAAAACCTCAAGGAGAGAAACTTAGACCCCTCGGGCTGGGTTTCCCGAAACAGCCCCATGAAGACGGCTGTTCTAGTGGTTGGGCCGGGTGCCCTCCCCAGAGGCTGCAGGACAGGGGCAACCTCTGGCAGAGTTCGATCCTGAGGGTCAAGCCACACACACTGGCCCATCTCAAAGCCAGCAAGCCGGGTTTTCGTTCTCGCTCAAGCACAAGCTGGGTAAGGCCCACTCTGGGGGGAGGGGCCGTGGGGTCTATTCTCACCACAGCAACCCTACCTCGAGGAGTAGAAGTGCCTCCTAGAGTTCTGTAGACTTGCTCTTTATGGCAGTCAGTCACCAGGTCTATCTCCCATGGAGCCATCGGGTGGGTTTGAACACCCAACCTTTGGGATAATGGCCAACTGCTTCCCCATTACGCCACCAATGTTCCTTACCCACTGCAGTTGAGTTGATTCTAACTCATAGCAACCCTAGTCAGGGTTCTCATGGCTGTAATTCTTTCTGTTAGAAAACAGCCCCATCTTTCTCCCTCAGAGTGGCTCGTGGATTTGAACCACTGGCCTTGCGTTAGCTTAACACCTAGTAGACCACAGCACCATTGGGGAGGAATAAAAGCCCCAAGCATTTTCAACCTTCTGTGGGAGAGAGGCAGTCACACGCACCGACTTCGGAAGCCTGAGGACAGGCCACAGGCTGCTAGGAGTAAAGACAAGCTGAAGGCAGAAATGGGAGGGAGGGAAGGCGCATCTACCACAGGTTGGAGAAGGTCCAGGTCGGACAGTGAAAATACCTGCTGTGGTAGGTTTGTCTTTGGGCTCCATTCATCATGGCTCTTTGCACACCTCACATTTATTCCAGGAACAGCCTGTTGGCTGAATCTACAGAGTACCTCCATAACCCATCACCTTCGTATCACCACCACTGCTTCCATTGCTGGCTCAAGTCACCATCTTCTTTTTCCAGTAGCTTCCTTCAAATTGTACTTCCTCTTCCACCCTGGGCCCCTTCCCTCCCATGGTCTCTGATCTCATTGTCAATCTTAGGTCTTTACAAGACCTCTAAGTCCCTATAGATCTAAGCCATCTTCTGCCTCTCTGAATGCATCTCCTCCCACACCTCCTTAGCCTTGCTAAGCCACGGTGGCCTCCCGGTTGTTCCTTCCAATCACCAAGCCTGCGCCTGCCTCAGGGCCTTTCCCCTAGCTACCCCCACCATCCCCATCCCCAATATATTCATATAACCCACTCTGGTACTTCTTCCTTGTCTCTACTCAAATGTCCCTTTAGTAATACACTCACTCCCTGCCACCCAGTCTCTTCCAACTCACTTAGGACAGGGTAGAATTGCCCCTGTGGGTTTCTGAGGATTTATTTGTCATGGAAATAGAAAGCCTCATCTTTCTTCCATGGAGCAGCTGGTGGGTTGGAACTACTGACCTTGCAGCTAGTAGCCCATTGCATAACCACTATGCCACCAGGGCTCCTTAGGGGTAATCTATGACCCCTAAATCTCCTTCCATCCCCTTTACTTTGCATTTCTTCATAGAGCTTAATACTACCTGACATAGTACTTGTTGATGGTTTCTTGTCTGGCGCCTCCCACCGGATCATTAACCCGTCTGCTGTAGGATGACTTTTTTAGTCACTGATTTATCCCTAGCACCTGCCAATGGAGTACCGTTGTGAGGTTTCGTCCAATTGGTGCTGACGCCTGGTGACCCTGTGTACAACAGCATGAAGGCTGTCGCATCCCGCCCCACCCTCACAGTTGGGGTTCCGCTTGAGCTTATTGTTGTAGCCACTGGATTGGTTCAACTCAATGAGGCTCTTCCTCTTGTTCCCTGGCCCTCTGCCACGCAGGATGTTCTTTTCCTGGGGCTGGCTCCTCCTGCCAACACGCCCAAAGTACACGAAATGAAGTCTTCATCTTCTTCTTTTTTAAGGAACCGTTTGGCTCTACTTCCAAGACAGACCTGTTGACGCCTTTAGCCATCCGTGGTGTATTCCACATTCTTTACAGACACCATAATTCAAGGGCACCGACTCCCCTCAGTGCCTCCTATCCATGGCCCAGCTTCCCCATGCGAAGCATGGTCAGGGCCAGGAGCACCTCAACTCTCCAAGGGACATCTTTGCTCCTGAACATTTTCAAAGAGGTCTCTCACATAAAGGACATAGTTGCCCAGTGAAATATGCCATTTGAGTTGACCACTGCTTTTATGCAGGTGTTGAATACTCATTTCAACAACGTGTATGCTAAAACTGTGTGATAATCGGTACATTAGAGAAACAAATTCACAGAAACTCATGTATAAGACAGAGTTTTATACAAAGGGTAAGTGCACATCAAGAAAACACCCCAACCCAGTGCTGCCCAAGCCCACAAGTCCAACATTAACCCATATGTCCGACACCAATCCACAAA
>NW_022111320.1:20144927-20146342 GCF_000313985.2 Echinops telfairi | reverse complement strand
TTTCAGTTCCTATCTGTACCAGTGTACATCCTCTGGTCTAGCCAGACTTGCAAGGTCGAATTCTAGTCATGGTAGTGGGAGCGGGGAGGAAACATTTAGGAACTAGAGGAAAGTTGTATTTCTCATCGTTGTTACATCGAGGTTTTTTTTTTCCCAATGTGCCATGTGCTTAATCCTTCACATGAATTATTCTTTCAAGTTAAAGAAAAAACACATTGTGATGTTTTCAGAATTATTTTAAGTACGTTGTTTAATTTGGGTGGAATCATATGTACATTTTAACTGTCTTCGGTTTTTCACCCAAGAATCTGCTCCATCTCTCTATGCACTCGGCTCCCTTCCTCTCCCTCCGAAAAGGGGCCTCCCGGTCTGTCTGTAGGTCCTGCAGACATGCACAGTCTTCTCGTGCCTGCGTATTTCCTGTTGTAAATGAGATCTTTTTCTGTTATATTGTATAACTGGCTACTGTGTGTGTGTACGTTAAAAAGGAACTTTCAATCAGTTTTTAGTGTAAGTCCTATCCAGTCATGCGTCACGTTGCCATTTTTAGTTTTATTGTATCTGCTGTCAAAGTGAGCACTCAATTTTTATTAATCTAGGGCCTCATAGGTAGAAATCAGAATCCTGATTTTTGCCTCCTCATTTCCCAGTGGTTCTCAACCTTCCTAATGCCGTGACCTTGAATACAGTTCCTCTTGTTGTGGTGACCCCCAACCATAAAATTATTTTTGTTGCTACTTCATAACTGTCATTTTGCTACTGTTATGAATCGGGCGACTCCTATGAAAGGGTCGTTCGACCCCCGAAGGGGTTGCAACCCACAAGTTGAGAACCGCTGTCTTTTCCGATGTAAAGTCTCATTCTGTCTGAAATAATACTCTCCCCCCACATCAATACCTGTTGACCAAGGGAGGAAGCAGCCTTCTCGTTCCCCGTCTCAGTGGGACACAATGCTGGTTGGAGGCCTGAGTGCTGCACTTAATCAATCACATTAAGGAAGGGTGTTGACGTGGAGGGACACTGACCTCTTGTCTCATGTGCTTGCGGTGCCTGTTTGTAAGATCCTTTCATATCTATGGTCTTTGTGTGCATGAGAAGAAATGGTATTCTCAATGAACAGATGTCGAGTGCCCACTTCTTTTTAGTCTGGTATCCAATTCCTTTATTTTGAAACTATCACCATTTAAAACATGTCCACGCAGGGCTTCACACAACTTATAAACTGAAACATGAATCTAAGAGGTTTAGATTGAACCCCATGGAAGTGTTAATGCTGGGGGTCCAGAGTCAAATACAGTGAACCCTCGCCACTTCGCGCTTCGACTTCCGTGGCTTCACTCTATCGCGGTTTTTGCGTAACAGCGCATGCTCTGTCATTACTGCCACTGATTGGCTCATACTGTACACGCTTGATG
>NW_022111320.1:20140382-20144807 GCF_000313985.2 Echinops telfairi | reverse complement strand
ATTGGGTAATACGAGTGTAATGGTGACTAAAGGGTGTTTTTTCATGTCCTCTATGCTCTAACTACGAAAATATTTGATTTACAAATAAGGAATCCTACTTTGCGGAATTTCATTTATCACGGTAGGGTCTAGAACCGATTAACCGTGATAAACGAGGGTTCACTGTATTGGCAATTTCATATGGCTCAGCCAAGTCGAATCTCCCCTTTAGTTCTGAACACGAGCTAAATCAATTCAGCTTTGTCACAATTCTCATTCCCTTAAATGCTTTCAGTACCTTAAGAGGAAAGCCCTGTGAGTTGCTGATCATTAGGCTGACATCAAAAACCAGGTGCACAATTGCTTGTATCCGGCAATCAGATTTGGTTATTAGCTCTAATACGATTCCAATTCGGACTTTGGTCCTGAATTCTTTCTGAAGCAACACCTGAACTAACATTCCCAGACTAGTTAGATGAGTTCAGGTTACTGTCTCAAGCTTGAGGTTAAGAACCAGGGTTGGTGATTGAAGATTCCACTTTACTCCATCATCCAGTGGGTCAGTCCAGCCAACAATATTGCTGTTCTATCCTCATCTCCCCCTGCCCTTCCTTCCCTTGTTACCCGTCTCCCTACATACATACCCCATTTTCTTTTACTAGTGGTCCAGTACCCCTTACCTGGGACTCTGGAAGAGTGATCTTGGGCTACTAGAACCACTTTACCTGTAGTCAGAAGGAGCCAGAAGTGACCAGCCTCCAAAAGCCTTTGACCAGTGACTGTGTGGCAGAGACACAGGAAAGCCCCCTGACCTCAGGTCAGGACCTCTCTAAGGTGGTTGACATACACTCCAGAGCTCTCCTGTGGACCAGGCTGAGACCACCCTCAGAGGGATGCTGCCTGGCCTCACAGTCTTCCTTGCTTCTCCTCCTGGTCTTCTGGGAGCACTTCCTCTGCACATCTTCTGCTCACGAATCTTCCTCTCAGGCTCTGCTTCTGGGTATCCGGACCTAACACACCTTGTCTCCTTTTCCATACACGGCTTTGCTCATTGTTGCAGACACATCCCAAACGACTGACTCAAAACCAGTCCAATAGGTTTTTGTTTGTTTGTTTTTAACTTCTATCTGTTCCCGCTAAAGGAGAACTGTATCTATGCAGCACAACCGAAAGTCAAGTCCACTTTGCTAGTATTTGCTCTGAGTGTCTCTCTCTTGTAAATGAGGCCCAGCCAAGGTCTGTTAAAGCTAAAGTGTTTGATCGCTTGAGTGACTGAAATGACAGCTTGCTTGTGCATTAACGATGAAGATTCTAAATGCTGCCATATTAAGCTGTTAATGGTCCTTTTCCCTGGGGGACTGGACAGCATTCTGCTCTGTCACACATGGGCCTCTGTGAGTCAACATTGACATAGGGCACTACACAACAACAACAACAGCAACAACAACCTAAGCTTGGAATTATAATCCGAGGTTCCAGCCCTTCCTCGGTTGTTGTGTGTCGTTCTTTTAATGTATTGCTGGATTCAGTTTGCTGGTATTCTGTTTAGTATTTTTGCCCCTAACGCATAACTCAGGTGCGTCTTGTGTAGTCTTTGTATGGCCGGGTATCGAGGTTTTGCCAGTTGTTTGCAAAAACTGCGCCAGGAGCTTCCATTCTTGCTCTGTCCTATGGATGCTGTCGTCAGAGGCCAGGCAGCAGGCACTAACCCTCGGTGGGCATTGATGCACGCCCACACCGTGCTCAGCACTTGGGCTTTATACACACACGTAGTCCTCTCAACAGCCCAGAGAGGTCCATGCCATCATGAGCTCTGTTTGCCTGATGAAGAAACTGAGGTTCAGCGGAAGGAATGCAGAGACGCAACTAGTCAATGGCCAAGTGGGGATTCCGCCGCAGACAGGCTGACTCCAGTGTGTATTAATGCATCCTCTTTGCATAAAAGGGCTTATTTACATGTCTGATGAGAAGGGCCAGCTGCCCACTTGGCTTTGTGGTCCTTCCCCTCTGGAATGCCAGGTGCTTCATGAATTCGATCATTTTCATTGCATCCGCAGCAGTGTGTGTGTGTTTGTGTGTGTGGCAGGTGGGGTGTGCGTGCATGCGATGGGCAAGGACGTGTGATGGATGCTCAGAGGCAGCTGCAATTTGTCTGAACAAGGCTCTCTTCAGTATCCCAAGGATCCTGGCAAACAGACCCAGGCCCCTGACCAGTCTGCCCTGTTGTGAGCTTTCCTGTGGTGCCCCCCCTATTACCACACTGGGGCCTGGAAAGCTGGCAGCAGCCTCGCTGCTTGGTTTCCCTCCCAGCAGTGACCTTGTTCCCGAGTGAACTCAAAATAAAAGGATTAGACAAGAAAGCTTTGCCCTTAGATGGCTTGGGAGAAGTGGAAACGGCTCCATCTATTCTCCTTTCATATTCACGTGTTCACATTGCATGGTGGGAAGAAGAGGACCGGATGGGGTCCTGTGTCCTCTGAAAGTCAGAAGGCTTGGATTGTCTTCATCCTCTTTTTCAAACTCAACCAACATCCACCCCAGTCAGGTTCAAATATCATTAGGAAAAACCAGGCGCTTCCTAAATAAATACAACATGAGTGAATTGTTTCACTTTGTTGACTTTATGCTGCATGGCACAATGGGTCTAACACTCTTGTAGACGCCAAGGAAATCAATAGACTATTAAGCAATTATGTAACCCTCAGAATCCTATAATGGATTTCAATTTCCTGTGTTCAGTGGGGTAATGCTGGGTTTGTAGAAATATTCCAGCGTGTCTTGGAATAAATGCCTTTTTTGGTTTGTTTGTTTTACTCAAAAACAAACTTCTCCGATAAGAGAATGAGTGAAAATAATCTAGAGAGCCCCCTTTATTGGAGGATTTAGAACTGGGCACTAGGGAATAACCATTCACCCACACCCTGGAAGTCTGAAGGAATTAGTGCTTCCTCTGCAAATACAAGGAGGGCTGGTATCCCAGTGGGCCCCCACTCGGCTGCTAATGGAAAGGTTGGCGTTTGGAGCCCACCAGTCACTCCCATGGGGAAAGAAGTAAGCGTTTGCTGCTGTAAAGATTTACAGCCTCAGAAGCTCTCTAGACAATTCAACTGTGTCCTACAGGGTCGCAATGAGTCAGAATCAGCCTGATGGCAGTGGGTTTGGTTTGGGGTTTGAGGTTCTACAAATACAGAGCTTACAAATAGGAAAGTGAACCTGGGAATGATAGTTGGCTTAGTCATGAGTCTAATACCATTCAGCCATCTAAATGAAGTGCCAGCCAAGTCCATGCAGGAGCACAGCAGCCCCTGTCATCCTAGGATGGTAAATCATAAAATCCAAGATCAGAGGAAAGAATTGCATTAAACCTTAAATTCTGAGCACCTTGTTGGCAGACGGCTATGGATTATGGTGAAAACCCAAAATCTATTTGCAGGGATCCCTTGCAGATTAACCTTCCCCTGAATTCCCTTGGACCACTGACCAGGGGTGTGAATAGTCTTGATTTCAGGTAGAGTGCATTAGAAAGTGTATTACTGCAGATATAGTTAAGTAAAAATTGAACATTATCATAGGTTTTGACCCACTTTTAATTTGCTCTAATTTCTGTCATCCTCTGCCTTCTTTTGGGTTGAGGTTTCTCTGCGTTTTATTTTGTTGTTGTTGGAGGGCTTTGTATGATTTTTCTTTCTACGAAATCCAGCATAGGTCGATCCATAGACACAGTGGCCAGATTAATATTCCTTAGGGTTATGGCAGTAGAGTTAGAGCTCATAGTAATGGGTACAGGAACAAACAAAATGTTCTCAAATTGATTGCGGAGAGGATTTCACAACTCTTTTTAATGTATTTAAATCATTGAATTGCATGGTAGGTGAAATGTCATTCACTCCTCCAGCAAAAGAGATACAAGACCAACACAAGCACAGCCCTGCCACCATCTGCTCCTATTCCAGTGGGCAAGCAGCCATCAGAGCAGGTTTTCACTCAGTTCATTGTCGTTTGGGCCATGGAACAGGCTTGAGTGTTGTGGAAGAGTTGATGCAGGGTTTTTGGAGCATGCAAACATGCCAAGAATACAGGTCACTCACATCGATACAGGCCTGAGACACGGCTGAAGAAAGGGCAAGTGCCAGATGGCACGGCCTCGTGAAGGTCCACGGTGAGATGTCCGCATGCAGCCGGCAGGGAAGATGATGTGTGTGATACAGCTTCTGTTTAGCCCCGAGGGTTGGAGCTTCTGAATACATTTACAAAAGATCACTAAAATGTGTGTGGAGGTGTGTTTTAGAAAGCTCGAATCTAATAATGAACTCTGGAGAAGAAAGCACGTGCATTTATATTTTCCTCATATTAAAAGACAAATGTAAAATGTCTTTAATGAACACGAAGCCTTTTTTTTTTTTGTAGTTTATTTTTTTATTTTTTTTTAACATTTTATTAGGGGCT
>NW_022111320.1:20135412-20137362 GCF_000313985.2 Echinops telfairi | reverse complement strand
ATTTTTTATTTGGTCCTCGTTTAGGAAAAGCAAAATCTGGGATCAGAATAAGGGAGTTGTGGTTCCATGGTATAATTTTCACCTTCCACATGGGAGAAACCCAGGTTCGGTTCCTGGCAAATACATCTCATGAGGAGCCATGGCCCGTCTGTCAGTGAAGGTTTAGATGCCCCTGTGATGCTAAACAGATTTCACGGCTATTCGGATTAGAAGGTAGGCCCACTGACCTGCTTCTGGAAATGGGCCAGTGGAAACCCTGTGGATTGATTATAGCAGTACAAGACTGTCATCGTGCATGCGGTCACAATGACCCCAGCTTGATGGCTAGGAGCCACAAGGGTCAGAATCGCCCCTCCATTCTTCAGCCTGTGAGGCTGCAGCAGGGTCCAAGAGTGCCAACACCCCCTCCCAGCCCCGCTTCCCGGCTCAGGGTCCCTGAAACGCACTACCTGCTCGCTGTATCAGCTTTCCAGCCGGTTTCAATGCACAATATTAGTTTTGGCTTTGGGAAATGAGGTTTCTTTTTCCTCGGCTCGGAGTATGTAACAACCATTTTCTGTCACTTGCGCCTCATGAATTAATTGGGTAAGGAGGGGAGAGTTTGCCTGGGGAGCATGAGTTTTTCGTGTGTTTGTTTTTCGGAAGCCACGGTTCATCCAACTTTCTCTCAGGAGAGACCCTCTTGGGCCCAGACAGAACAGACTCACCCTCCTTACGGGGTCCCCAGGTGACTTGCTCGCGTGAAAGGAAGGAGTGGTCTTACAGTGACAGCTCCAATGTGGCATCTTCCTTTCGGGCTCCATTCCCTCTTTCTACCGGGGACCTAAGACCTAGGCATGGGAAAATGAAGAGGCTTCGGAAGGCTGGTTCGTTTGTCGCCATGTGGTGGACATGCCCTCTGGGGCAGAGTGGGAACGTGGAGTGGAAGTAAGACTAGTGGACATCTGGCTTTGCAAAGTGAGGGCTCAAGTTCATTTCTTAGCTGCTTGCCGCCTTCCCTTCCCTCTGTGCCTGCATGGGTCTGCTCTAGAAAGGCTCTTTGCCCTTGAGAATCTGCCAGCTTGCTCTCCTGCCATCAAAGCCCCCCATCCCCACCCCCAGCTTCAGTCAGACCACCTGGACTTCCGGATGCAGCTTCTGCCCATTATTCTGTTTTTCAGACCATTTCCTTGGTTGCGATTTAATGACGTGGGCAAATGGTGCCTGCCTTGTGGGCTTGGGAGTCTGAAAGCAAAGCCTGAGGTGCAGGTGTGGATCTTTTTGGTTTGACAATGGTTCTAGAAGCAGGAGAGGAGGAGGAAAAGCCAATATTCTGAGGGGCTTGTTGTTGAGGCCCCTGCTGTTGGGGCGGGACCTCTGAACCATGCAGGGAATGCCCCGAGGACACATGCACCCCAAAGTCTGGAGCCTGCCAGGAGCATTCCTGCACCAGCGCCCATCACAGTCAGTTGAGCACTTCCCCTGGAAGAAGGGGGTCCCCCGCTTTGACAAGGGGCACCATCAAGCCTGAGTGCCTGTGACTGTCACCCAGGCACTGAGATCAACGCTGCATGGAGGGGCCCTGACACCAGGGCATGTGAGGCCTCTGCTCACCCCATGTCTGACCCAGACCCCAGCCCAGGTTTCCCCCAGCATGCGAAGGGTTTTCTGCTATTTTGAACAAAAGTGTAGGCTTCGGGCTTTTCTCCACCATAATCAGCTTACTGAACTGTGCTCTAATCCAAAAGGGAAGACCGTTTTTCTAAATGTAACTTTAGAAAGAATATATATATATATGTTTATATAAATATATATTTGTGCAAACATGTTTATATTTCAAATTTAGAAAACATTTATGTTTGGTATCTGTATTCTAAATATAGATAAGCAGGGGAGAGTGATTTAACCGGAGGAGGTGGGTGGGGCTTGAATCCAACAGCTTGCCCCTTCCCCGCCACGTGAGCTTGGGGA
>NW_022111320.1:20115100-20133763 GCF_000313985.2 Echinops telfairi | reverse complement strand
TCTAAGGGCTGAATAAGACAACACCTAATGAGAGGGCTTCAAAAGATTCACAGAACACTTCCGTTGTCTTTTAATTCCATTTTACCATGAACTTTTTTGTAAGGCTCCTTGTGTAAGCCATCCTAGCCCAGCATCTTGCCAGTATTAGAAGTTTAATTAATGTGAGGGCCTGTCATCCCTCACCAGACCCACGGTGCCTGTAAGGATGATTCTGACAATTAAAAAAAAAAAGAAGACAAGAAGCATCAGATTCGCGGTCTGGGTTGCTGTGACTCAGAATTAACTCAATGGCAGGCAGTGAGTCGGCAGTCAGAGGAAATATAGGTAACACTTTGCAGATTTATGACCACAGCACCGAATGGGCAGGGGGAAACCAGCAATGCCAGCACTAAGCAGAAGGTACAGGTTGCTTTGATGCTAAAAAGGTTCCAGTGGAGCTTCCAGATTAGAACAGACTAGGAAGACCATCAGCCAGGGGAAACTATGGCTTACAGCCAGGTCTCATCTGAAACCAATGCTGGTGATGTGCGGGACCAGGCAGCAGTGGGTGCCCCTGGGCCAACAGCAAAGGTCATACAGCTATGTTGAGCCATTTGGGTTGGTCCTGATGGTCTAGGAGGAATGGTGAAACCAACTTAAGAGAGAGAAAAAGAGCTTCCTCTGCAGGCACAGAGGAGCCTGGTGGGCTAGTGATCATGTGCTGGAATGCTAACCACAAGTTCAGGTACGAAACCACTAGTCACTCCTTGGGAGACAGACAAGGCTTTCCCTCCCGTGAAGAGTGACAGTCTCAGAAACCCACAGGGCCAATGCTACCCCATCCAACCTGCCCTAGAGGGGCATTATCTGTCAACACCAACTCAATGGCATTGACGTTGGGGGGTTCTGGGGGGGGGGGTATTTGCTGTTGTTTATGACCGAGGCTGAAACCCCAGCTGCTCCAAGGGAGAAAGATTGGGCTTTCTGCTCCCATGGAGTTACAGGTGTCCTCCTCTGACCTGAAGGGCCACTGTGCGTCAGCACTGACTTGATGGCCGTGAGGGAGACTTGGAAAGTGACGGCAGGTCACCACTAAGTGTGTGCGTGGAGGGGAGCAGGTTATAACACGCGGAAAAGGAGACCCACGAGGGGCGTACCAAGCCCTCAGGAGAGCCAAGGTCAGGGATTGGAGTTCAGAAAGTAGCCTGGTGACCCTGTGCTACCACTCTGCCACCACCCCAAAAGCAAATAAAACCCCAAAGGCAGCTTCACCCAGCCCCCAGGATAAGTGTTTGCCAGCTAAGCATTTTTTTAGATCCCTGGCCCCTGATACAAAGGCCTTCATTTAATTCCCACTCGGTAGAGGAAACAAACTTTGCAGCGGCTGTGGCCTGTATCTGCCTATATCGAGAAGTCTTGTTTTTATGATGGAAAAAAGTGGAATACACGGAGTGTAAATGAAGGGGAAAAAACTAAATGTGGACATGCTGAAAACCCATGACGTTTAAGCTGCATTGCCTAAGAAAGCTCATTCTGAGCTGGAAAAGAATAAATAAAATGTGAGAGACCTTCAAAGAGTTTGTCAGGGGTGGAGGGGGGAACCTATTATCTCTTAATTTCATTGATCCACACTTTTTGAAGCCCCCCATAAAATCCAAATCTTGATAAAACAGTGAAAGCACTGATTTACTCTCATTGCAAATCCCTTCTGCTTACAAAAGGGTTGATCCTGAAAGTTTGTTTCAAATGCGCTTTCAATGTAAAATTAAGTGTGCTTCAGCCATGTATCAATAGTTAGCTAAGGAACAGCTTTACAAACACAGAATTTTCTGTTTCTGTGGGATCCCAGCAATTCCTTCAGTAGCCAAGGGGGCCTGGGGAGGTAGGGGGTTGGTGGATTCTTTGAAGGATTTCATGAAACACCTCCCTGGTTGGTTCCCCCACCCACCCCATGTTTGTGTTCTTCTCTTATTTCTTTTTATTTGCAGTACCCTGAGTACTTTGAAGGTCTGGGGACAGTAAATAAAATTGATGGCCCTTTTTTGTCATCCATCTTCTGGGCTGGTATGTTTTTCTACGTGCAGAAGTTCATTCCTCAGCCCCCAGGGGGCCCGAGCACAAAGTGAACCAGGGTGATGTCAGACTTGTGGGCACATTCCAGGGCTCCTCAGGCTCCCGCTCTCCCTGCTCACAGCAGACGGGCGCCAACATGTGATCTCACACCCGGGGCCTCGTTAAAGCCATATTACCGTAGTGGTGCGTTGCTCAATTCTCTTTCTCTTTCATCATGTTCTTACCCCCACCCCCAGCTATCTCTGTGGTTTTAACAAAGAAAGAGGAGCTGGTTGTCTTCTGCATTTCAGACAGTGGGGTGTCAATAAGCAAGGGCTTCCTCTGTCTTTGACTGACAGCAAGGCTCAATGAGGTGCCAGGGGCAGAGACATCCCATCATCATGCCTATCCCTTCTGAGTTAGGGGCAAATTACTCAACAAGCAAGGTAGGCCCGGGCTGGCTTGTGCGTACTTAACTAACCTGTAGTGAACCATTTCCTCACGTGGGCGTCAGCACATCTTTACATGGTGGGAAACCCCTGGTTGGCTATCACCTGGATAGTCATGCCCACCTTGCCCTCCAAGTAAGCAGTTTACAGCAATGGCCACCAGGGATTCAGTCCTTTCTATGGCAAAGCCGAGGGACATTGCACGGCATCCGGAGACAGTTTTAGTTTTTGCAACTTCGGGAAGAAGGCGTGTAAGATGCATAGGCCAGGGATCCTTCTCAACAGCCTACAACACACAGGCCCGTCTCCCCATCAGAAGAGCCTCCGGTCCAAAACAGCAGTAACGTCAAGATGGAGTGCTCTTTGACCAACTTCATCTTACACGTCAGGGCACGTAGATGCTACAGGTGCCACGTGTGGTTGAGTGCGGGTTTAGCCCCATCCCCCCTACCTCTCACCACTAACTCTGTGCACAGGCTGCTTGGGCATATGGATACATCAGACCCCTTTCGCATGATGCCATTTCACAGCTAACTCATCGGCAAGGTTTTGGCAAAGGTTTTCTTCCATCTCACTGAGTCTCTTAGATCTAAGCAATATAAACTTGGGTGACACATGCCACCTCTCAGGGAGGAGGGGAGTGAGGTGGCATCCCTTCCTAAACACATGCCCTGAAGGTGGCGAGGAGAGAGCTCCCCCGAGGAAGTTTGTGGTACACATCAGAAGGACAGATGGACGTGGGCGGCAACACTGGGCTTGCGTTTGGCGGTAGCATCTGAATCTCTGCATGCCGGTGAAGAACCGAAAGCTCAGCGCAGACGAGGAACCATGTGAAAGCCTGACAGCCGATCACAGATGAGGGGTCTGATCCTCGCGGTCCTCCTGCCTGACTCTCCACGCTGAAGGGAGAGGTCCACACCCCGCAACCTGTGCTCCAGATCTAAGTGTCCACTTAAAACGCCAGCTGGTGAAGGGCTCCTGAGGGGACTGGGTGAAATCCGGAGACAGTGCTGTGGGGTGACGTGCCCACTGACAACAGGCGGAGTTTGTGCTTAGGAGAGCTCCTTTTCAAAGACCCTTCAAAGCACGTGGGCCCTTGGACAATAGACGTGAGAAAAGTGGAATGAAACATTTCGACGCGTGAACCTTTGGGCAGCAAAAGTCCTCACTATCTGTAAGGGTTCAATGCGGAATTCTTTGCCGGTGTGTCATTTTCAGCAGTTAAACGCTCATCTGCCAAGAAGACTGCGAGTTGGAGGCCTTGACCGTGAGAGGCTCCCTCCTGCACACCCTCCTGTTGAAGGTTCCCCACTGAGAGGTCACCTTCAGTCTTCAAATGCAGAGTCAAATTGAGATGAGAAACAGGCTCCCCCTCACTCCTTCCCCCCTCTCCCCTCCCCCACCAGCAAGCAGGAAGTGGAGCCTGATGCTGAGGTGGTTGGAGTGGGGGAGGGGCGAGGGAGGTGCGTCCCGCACTGACTCCTGAGATCATGGAAGGGGCAGGAAAGCCAAACTTAGTGCCAAAGACAACTCTCGCTGCTCCCTATAAAAAGCCTGCTGAGCTTTCTCCACGAGGAGCTGCTGGTTGGGACTCCCGGTTGAGCCTGTTGGCTGCCAGCGCCTGGTCTCCTGGCCTGCTCCTGAGGCCTGGGGTCATCTGTTTACGGTCCTCTCTGGGCCCAGGGTGTGCTACAGATCTGCCAGGCGGCTCAGAGATGGTCCTATCTCTTCCTCTTCTATTTCTGGTTGGAAAACCCCACACAGAGCAGCGTCTGTTTTGTGGTTGAAATGCTGCGAGGGTTTCCTCCCCTGGCAGAAAGCATCACGTCAGACCACGGGCCTCTGTGGGGAGCCTGCTCGGTGCCAAGGCAGGAGCAGCTGTGTCTGCCTCTGAGGCCAGTGTCTACCATTAATACCGTCCCCAGGAGGCAGCCTGGGGTAGAGGAGATGGAGGGCCTCCGGAGCCAGACAGAACTGGCTTTGAACCTTGCGTCAGCTGTTTAAATTTTGGCAAGATAGCCAGTTTCTCAGCACCTCCTCCTCTTCAGCCGTGAGTTCAGAGATGTGGGGGCCTATCTCACAGTGTCAGAGTTAACCAGGATGCTCCTCACCGAGCCAGGCAGGAAAAAGACACTTCACCAATGTTAGTCCACCTCTCCTCCTCACTTTGGGAGTATTGGCATTTCCTCCCCGTAGCTCCATTTTGAAAGTTCTTTCGCTGGCCCCATTTTCCAGAAGGGGAGATGGAGGCAAGCTGGAGAAAGGTGGCATGTGGGTTTCACAGTGGCGTCTGGTGGCCATATGTCCACCACAGGGAGCCCTGCAAACTCCCAGCATCCTCTGCTCCACGTGGAAGGCTTATTCGGTGGCCAACTCTGACCCTCTCTCATGAGACTGTCCTCCAGTCTGAGCCCTGTCCAGGATGCTGCTTCCCTGCGGCGAGAAGTGCTTTGGGGAACCTAGACCCATGCTGCTCAACAGCTAGTTCCTTCTCCAACAGCATCCACACCCCGAGGAAACAGATTAAGAGTATACATTCAGGGCCCCGCCATCAGAACTATCGAACTAGAAACAAGGGGAGGCCCAGTAGTGTGCGCACCAATGACCTCCAGGTGACTTTGCCATAAGAGAGTTTGAAATCCACCGGGCTACCAGAAGGTCATCACACAGCAAAGGAGAGAGAAAACTGTGTACCAGGTACTGTGCATTCTGCCCCAGTGAGGCCTGTGGACTCGGGGTGGAGGCCGAGACTACCCGCTTCCAAGGTTAGACTATTAGGCTCTGCCACCTGATTGCCCCATGACCTTCAACAAGTTCCTTCACGTTCCCCAGGCCTCTGAGTCTGCATGTTTAAAATGGGAGGAGGATGCTGATACTAACAATGTAGGATTGCTGAGACCAGCTCCCTTAAACCACTCCTTAGAGCAGTGTCTGCTACCTGGCACACATGAGCGCTGTTATCTTCATTTTCAGGCCACCTAATAAGATGGAGGGTCTTATTCTCGGGGTGACTTTGACCAGCCTAAGGATCTTGCACAGCTGTAGGCAGAAGGACAAAGACAACACGTGACAAGCCCTTCACTAGAACCTAATGCCACAGCAGCAGGCATGGCAGTGGCCACAATGGTAACAGTAACTGTGAGGGGACTTCAAAAGCTTCTTGGAAAAGTAGAATTGAAAGATGATGGAGTTCTCTCATGAATTTTTCTAAACACCTAATATTTATAGCCCAGTTAAGCCCAAGATCCGCTGGCAGCCAGTCAATTCTGACTCATAGCAACCCTATATAGGGTTTCCAAGACTCTAAATGTTTACAGAAGCAGGTAGCCTCACCTTTTGCCCACAGAGTGGCAGGGGGATTTGAACTACTAACCTTGTCTTTAGCAGTCCCACATTTACCCAATGGTGCCACTGCACAGTTCAGACAAACTCCCTGCCATCAAGTCAATTCTGACTCATGTGACCCTATGGTTTACCGAGATTGTAACTCTTTTCAGGAGTAGACAGGGTAAGCATTACTACCTGCAGGGGGATACTTACGGCACCCATTGGTAAATAGCAGAGTCAAGGTTGCATTGCAAGTCACTCTGGAAGCCATCATTGTGTCATTGCAAGTTGAGATGTTTCCAGGTCACAGTTCCTTCTCCTGGGAAGCTCTGTAAAGAGGAGAGGGCTTTTAAACTGCCCTCCAGGCCACCCCCTCCCACCCCCCTTTCATTCCCGGAGCTTTGTACTGGGACCCTGCACGCAGGAGGCAACCTTCCCCAAGCAGACAGAGAGAATGCTTAGGAGCTATAATTAAATGAGCCCATGTTTAAGAGGCACTTAAGTGACTTCAGATCAATATGTGAGCCATTTACATCTCCAAGGCCGCCTTAGCTGCATATCTTTAGTGTTTGGTGGGGAGGATTCTTTGTTTCAGAAGATCCTGATTTGCTTAGACCTGGCAGTCCCAAGTGGAGCAGACTTGCCCTGGTGTGCTTGAGGGAGAATGAGAGGTTTACAAGACCAGGGGGGTCATTGTCTCAGAGCCTTAAATGCTTATGCTGAGGCCTGAGGTCAGGGTCAGGGCCAATGTCCTGGAACCTGAGACCCAGGGCAAGGAAGGAAGCTGGAGGCTTCTCTGATGGCCCGAGGATGTGTTCAGAGACGAAAAGCCTGGGACAAACTTCACCTCCATGACTGACTAGGAAGTGTTCCCAGGAAGGAGCCTCTGGGTGGTGCAAATGGTTGCCGTTCTCAGCAGCTGACTCAAAGGTTGCCGGTTCAAGTCCTGCAGAGCACTTGGGAGAAAGCTATGGGGATCCCATTCTGAAGATTCATCCCTGGAAAACCTGAGGAGGACGCTTTCACCCTGACAGACCCGGGGTGGCATGAGTCCCAGTCAACTCAATGGCAACTGTTGTTCTTGGTGTTTCCTCATCCATCTGCCGGGACACCCGTCAGGGAGGCGGGGGAGGGGAAGTGGGACTGTGAGGAAAAAGGCAAAGCTCTACAGGGAGTGGGAAAGGTGGTGAGCGACTTTGGCTCAACCCAAGCAGAGGTTTTAGACTTCAGTGTCCCGTGCAGAGTACAAGGGAGTTTGGTTGAGTTCTTCTCCCCTTGGGATGTGCATTTCCAGGTCCTCCATCTCTGTATTTACAAGCAAGGGAGGGCCCCGGCAGCTTGGGGCCCTCCTCCAGCAAAAGCACAAATCTGACATTTGAGAGGCCGGGTGCAGGACACTCGGGAGGGACCCCTCGGGAATACGAATGGCGCGCTGACGGCATTGGTGTGCCGTCCTCGCCCCTGCTTGAAAGAGGTGGTGTGTGCTCAGCGGAGCCATCAGCGGCAGAACTGAAAATCAGCGGGAAAGCAAGACAAGTGAGAACTTTCTCAAAAGGAGAATTAAGAATCCGTTCAACTGTCCTGTGGGCGAGGAACACAGAAAACATGGACTGGAGCCACACACAACGTTCATGAGTTACTTCTGTAGGGTCAGCGCATGGGAAGTAATAAATAAACCAGCCCATTCATCGCTTCCCCACAGCCTGCTTCTAGCAAAATAAGAAATTATATATATGGTTGCTTGAGCAATCTGATCATGCAGTTCATCCTTTTGTATAAATTCAACTCAGAGAGCCAAGAACAAGTATTCATTTTACACTAACAACTCCAACAAAGTTATATTTGAAACCTAGCCACCTAACCAACCAGACATAGCCTTGGCTACATTTGTGTGCGTTGATCCTTTTAAACAGGAAGCCAATTAATGGAGAACATGAAAACTGAGCCTCTAGGAGAAAATCAATGGTAATCTAGAAAACAAAGCCCATTTCCCCCATCGTGTCCTAGGTAGTTTAGAAGGGACGTGTGCTTTGCTGTTTAATTATATTGAGTAGGTCTGCCTTGTTTCAATACTGTAAGTCCAGTTCCTGCAACATTGCCCTTGTACCCAGTCATCGAGGTTTGTGACATCGGGCAGGCAGGCAGGTCCTGGACTCACGCATGATCTTGACTTCCCTCTTTGTCCTTCTCATGAGCATGCCCAGAAGCCTGAGCCCTGGCAGGTAAATGTTTCTCAGTAAGGTCAACTGCCAAGGCGCTTGCTTTATGGCTGGTATGTAACAGAGAGCTTGCTGAGGGCAGACACACCCTACGGCTCCTCCATGCCTAGCCACCGATGCTCCAGGTCTTATCTGCTGAACAAATAAATGGATGCTAGAGTACAAATCCCACATGACCTTGCTACAGGGACCTCTCCTCAGCCATTGCGAGTGCTCAAGACAGTTTGGAATAAGCGGCCCTCGACTGGATCTTGGTCATTTTAAGAAATAACGGGTTTTTGTTTGTGGAGGGATTGTCGTTCCTAACGACTTTTAACCTGTGTGTTCACATGGTGAGCTAATGTTCCCCCAGCCCTGGTGTGACTTTCTGAAAGACCACCCACCAAGTCTTGGATGCCATAATTTAAAGAACTTGTTGGGTTTTTAAGTTAGCTAAAAGGCAAGGTAAAAATAAAACAATGAGTTGACAAATCTGACTTATGGGAGTAGGGCCAGTCAGGCCTTCTCTTGTCAGAAAGATCAATGTCAGCCCCCTGCCACATCTCACCAGAGCTCTCCTGACACAGCATGAAGCTGTCTGCCCTCCCCTCCCCACCAGTCAGTCTCCTCCTAGGCTGCAAACTCTTCTGGAGGTAGCAGGCTCTGTGTCACAAAGGCCTGTTGCCCAGCCCAGCAAAGGACAGTGAGGCTCACTCAATGAATAATTACTAAATGAGAGCATGCACAAAGGAATGCTCAAAGTAACAAAAAGCATACGCCTCCCATACGTGAGAACTCTTCTGCCAAAGCTGTTTGCCATGTGAGGCAAAATCAGAAACAGTTGTTGAATGGGCTTCCTCCGGGGCAGCGTGAGGGGACCCTCTGTTGGGCCCAGGCAGGCTCAGTGGGGTTCAGCTCTCTTGGTCTCTGCCCAGGGCATGGTGGGCAGAGCAGCTGTCTCAAGAGACTCCAGTCTGCCACTCGGACAGGGAGAGCACAATGTGGGGGGCGGGGGTGGTGGTGGGCGGGCTCGGCTTCTCCCCAGATTTAGAACCCACAGGAAGGTGATTTTCCTTGTACGCTGTGCATCTTCATTTCTTAACCTCCAAATGGCAGTGACTGTACTAACGCTGGGGGCCAAGGTTCCCAGAGTCTGGTGCAGAACACTTGCCCCCGATAATGTAATAAAGTTAAAAATCAAAAAGCTTTCCTGGCCATGCTTCTACTGTAAAGAATCCCCCTCCACAGGGTGGGCCTGTGATCTGCACCTTTACAAGCCTGTCAAAGGATTTTAACTCAAAGTAACGTTTGAGGGCTCTTCTAGTGGTTACTCATTGGGCTGCTAAACACAAGGTCAGCAGTTCAAAACCATCACCTGCTCCTCGGGAGAAAGGTGAGACTTTCTACTCCTGTAAAGAGTCACAGTCTCAGAAACCCACAGGGGCACTCTTACCCTGTCCTCTAGGGTCACTCTAAGTCGGCGATGACTCAGTAGCATCGAGTTTGTTTTTATGAGACCTTCCTCTGATGGTGGTCATCAAGCCAGCCTGCAAGCCACCTTCCAAAGTGTGGCCAAGGAGATCAGACGGGCGGCCCCACTCTCACAGGACAGCAGCCACTGTGCGCCTGCTCATGTTCCACAGCTCTGCTTTGGATCATATTGGGTGAGGTGCCCAGCTGCCCAGGGCTGGCCTCAGTAGGGTGCTTGCCTATCCATTCCAGCGAGAAGACCTCACTGTCTCAGCCATGCCTGGTGTTTGTTGTGATTCCAGGGCTGTCCGTGTCAGACCCTTAGCCAAGAATGCAGCCTCCCCCTGAGCAGCAGCAGGGGACAAAGAACTGTTGGAATCTGGCACATGGGCGAGTGTGTCATGACAGCTCAGGCCTCAGATTTACAGGGTGTTCAGCAGTCCCTTTTCCCCAAACCCATGTGGCTTCGGGGCACTGAATTGTCTTCTACAAGGAGAGAGATTGGCAGGGTGGGTCAGGAGGAGGAGCTAACTAACATGCAGAGAGAACTGCCAGGGAGCCCAGAGGTTACACACTAGGCTGTGGTCTGGAAGGTCAGCAGTTTGAAACTACAGCTGCTCTGGGGGAGAAGGGTTTTCAATTCCTGAAAACAGTTAAAGTCTTGGAAGCTCATGGAGCAGTTCTACTGTGCCCTCCCTGTAGGGGCACTATGATTGGCATTTGCTGGATGGCAGTGAGTCTGGCTTGGGTTGGATGGAGGAGCAGTTCAGAACAGGCTTTGGGAGCGGGTCCGCCCAGCTCAGATCCCCGAGCTGTGAAAGCCAGGGCACAGCATTTGATGTCAGTTTCCCTCCTTGAAGGAGGAAGTAGAGCATCAGAACGCTCATACAGATAATGGATGGAAAACACTGACTGCCTCATAATATGACAGGTCTTCCAAAAGTTGGTGGAGAAAGGCAAGTACAAGATAACAGAAATGTTCGTCCCGCCTCTCGAACAAAGCCCCCCACTCTCCACCTGTCAGTACTGGCAGCCCAACAGCAGTCCTGTAAGACAGCCGCGCTTAATTCACAGGAGGGAAATGGAGAGAAATGGAGATTTGTAGAAAGGATAGTTAATGTGCCTGAGGACACATTAAAACAAACAAACAAACAAACAAACAAACAAACAAAAACTCACTGCCACAAAGTCAGTTCTGACTCAGTGACCCCATAACACAAGGTAGAACTGTCCCTGTGGGTTTCTGAGACAGTAACTCTTTACAGGAATAGAAAGCTTCATCCTGCTCCTGCAGAGTGGCTGGTAGCTTCAAACTGCTGACCTTGAGGTTAGCAGCCCAACACATAACCACTTGTCCCTAGGGCTCCTATGAGGACACATAGCTGCTGCATATCTGTGCCAATCACCAAGCCTAGGCACTTCACGTGCTGCGAGTCCATGCATTTTCTTCCCTGGTAGGGATTGTATGGGTTCTCTCCTGAAGGAGGCTCTTTCTGGTAATAGGATGGTTATTTCTGGGGTGGCTCAGGCTGACTCACCACTAAGTGGGGCCAAGAACGTATTTTCTGGGAATAAACTCTAACTCTCTGGGCTGTGTGGTTGAGAGCCACTGAGTACCTGGGACTGCTCAGCTGACCAAGGAACTCTGGACTCAGTCTCCCCAAGTATTCCAGAATTCTCCATTAACAGAGTGTGTTCCCATGAGATCCCAGGGTGCATGAAGGAGGGTAGGAGGCCTTAGAGCAGAGGTTCTCAACCTGTGGGTCTTGACCCCTTTGGGGGTCGAACGACCCTTACCCAGGGGTCATAACAGTAGCACAATGACAGTGATGAAGTAGCAACAAAAAGAATTTTATGTTTGGGGGTTACCACCACATGAGGAACTGTATTAAAGGGTCGCCACATTAGGAAGGTTGAGAACCACTGCCTTAGAGTCTTAAGGCTTAGACAAAAACCAAGCTGCCAGACTGGCGCAGGCAGATGTGGAGAGAGAGCTGCCCCATGCCACCTGGCCTCACGCAGTTCCAGAGCCCAGGGCCAACTTCAGCTTGACCAATGTGTGTGTGAGCTGGAAAAGGGGAAGTTGAATTTCAGCTGGAACCTGAGGATGTATATCTAAGAACCTGCGGAGGCTCTGTGGCAATTCTGATTCAGTACATCTGGGGTGGAAATGCAGATTGTCAGCAGGGGGTCGAACTGGAATGAACCTGGACCTCACGGGGTGCCCACTCCTGAAGAGCTGCGCTGATGGACCAGAGACTCACTGAACCACTGCGGTTGAGTCAATAGCGACCCTTTAGGGTAGCATAGAATGTGCCCCGTAGGGTTTCTGAGACGATAAAGCTTTGTGGGAACAGATAACCTCCCAAGGAGCATTTGAACCGCTAACCTTGGGATTAGCAGTTCAAATTAGCTAACTGAGCCGCCACAGCTCCCTAGGTAAGACACTACATCAGAATGAAAACAGATGTAGTAAATATCGTATGGAGCAGGGCTTCCATGCGGCTCATTTTGGTTTGAGCACCCTACTTAGAATGTCCGTTTCCACTTCAGACGTACTGGATCAGTCTACAGTTTAACAAGCTCCCCAGGCGATTGTAATAGGCCCTCTAGGTGTACATATGCGAATCCCCTGGGGACTGTGGTGCAACTCTAGATTCTCATTCGGCCCAGCTGGACTGAAAGACATTCTCAACAGGGGGTGGGACTAGAATGAGCAGGTGCTGCCCTGGTATAGGGTCCTTGGATGACAGAAACTAGAATGTAGTCGGTTGCTGAGCCCCAGATCCACTCAGGTACCTAAGAAGAAAGGCCTGGTGATCTCCTACCAGAAAATCAGTCGTGGGAACCCCAAAGGAGTGCAGCTCTACTCTGACACACCCAGAGTCGCCTACACCAGGCTCGGCTCGACACCAATGATTTAGTTAAATGCTGCATACCCTCCCTGACACGAACCATCTGGAGTAGGCAAATGCATAGAGACCACCCCGCACCCGTGGTTACCAGGGACAGACAGGAAAGGACAGCCATCGCTGAGGGGTCACTGAGCTCCTGTTCGGGGGGCAGGGGGGATGGAAAATGTGAGAACCAACAGCGGGGAGACTGCACAACAAGGTGAATCTAATTCATGCCTGTGAAACATACACCCTGACACTACTGAAATGGCCAGGGTTGTTCTATATAGCCTCGTCACAATAAAATGTTTTTGAAAATCAAGTGCTGTAGGACGTGCAGGAAGGACCCAAAGGTCAAAAGGCTCGCTAGCTTCACTATCCAACTCTTCCTGCCAACCACTGCACATTGCAAACAGGGCCAGGGCTTGGCTCGGTCCGACAGGCCCTGGGCTGGGAGAGCAGGGTATGTCTGGGAATGGGAGGGACTCTGCCAGTGGAAAAATCTCTGTGCCAGGCAGACCAGCAAGCGAATTTCTTCTGCAAGTCCCTTCATCCAAATCTCCCAGGAGCCGAGGCCTGTTTATTTAACAAATACAAGCTGCAGGCTTGGGGCCAGGCCCCAAGGAGACGGAGGCTTCAGGAATAAGGCAGGTGGGCTTTGCATCATGGTGTTCTCAATAAAGACTAATGGTACTTTCCTGTCCTGAGAGGAGTCTGTGCTGGTAGGACATGTGTACACTCCAGGCAGCATTACCCATAAGCCTCAGGGAGAAGCCAGCTACATTTTGTGGCCTCAGAGGAACCTGTTTGCAAAGAAAGGAACCTTTCTTTTACACCACTCTGGCGGTGAGGTGGTTAAGTGCCAACCAGAGGTTGGTGGTTCACACCCACTCGCCGGCCACTTCAGGGAAGAAAGATGTGGCAGCCTGCTTCAGTGAAGATGTGCAGCTTCCAAAACCCCAGGGAACAATTCTACCCTGACCTATGGAGCCTGAATCAAAACTGACACCCCGTGGTGGGTTTGGTCAGCACAAGAAAAGTGGAACCGATGGGAAGACTGATTGTGTGGATCTCCTAAAAATGGGGTCTAAAATTCCTTAGTAAAGAGGTTTTTAGATGTTCTGATAGGGACTAGAAGAATACATCCTTGTGACTTTCTTTCTCCAAGGGACTGCAGGTTTATTTTGCCGCTCTTGCGCTAGTGGCTGAAGAGGCTGGGTTAAGAGGTTGGTTTTGATTTCCCTTTTTCTCGTGTGTGCATTCGTTGCTATGAATTGTTTCCTGGGTGTTGTTTTTGTTCTGTCCCCAAAGTTTTGGTGTGTGGCGCTTTCATTGTCATTTCAATACATTCTTAAATTTCATGCCCTATTGTCTCAACTACCCAGCCGTTTTCAAGCAGCGGTGCTCATTGTCCATATATTTGCTTTTGGTCTTTGCTCTTCCTCTTGTTGATTTCTAATGTTATAGTGCGGTCTCAGAAAACGGATGATCAAATCTCCGTGTTTCAAAGTTGACTCCAACTTGCTTTGTGCTCAACATGGAGAGTGTTCCATGCGCACTGGAGAAGAATGTGTACTGCGTTGGAGTTCAGTAGAATAATCGTGACCAACTTGATTAATTATGTTGTTTAGTTCTTGTATGCCTTCAATGCTTTTCTTTCCCAATGCTCTGCCCTTTGTTGAGAATAACAACATTGTTATTGTTAAATTGCTCTCTTCAGTTCTACACGTTTGGTTAATGTATTTAGAGGGTCTTTTGTTGGGGGGGGGGTGCTAATTACAATGATGCCTTCTAGTTCAGTTGTCCCTTTAATCATTATGTACTGCCCTTCTTTGCCTCACAGGATGGATTTCATCTTGAATTCTGTTTGATTCGAGATTAATGTTGCCACACCTGCTTTTTTGTTGTTGCCATTTTTATTATTATACTTGAAAACGAAAACTAAAATTGTTAAATTCTATTTATTCGATCCTACATTTAACAGAACTTACATTGTCATTATAACTGTCAGAGTTATATTAGACTCGACAAAAATTTGCAGTATTAGCATCATTAGAGTAACAGTCCATTAATAACCGGGGTGGGGGGTGGGGTGGGGGGAGGTTGGCAATCAAATGCTGTGTGGCTTTGGGATGTGAAGTATTTTACTGAATCATCAGGTAACATCCTGGGCTTTATGAGAGGGCTTCAAAAGGTTTTGGGAAAACACTGATATGAAACAAAACTGGAATTTTTCCATCAAACTTCTGAAGCCCCTTCGTATGTTGATTCCTCACCACCCTTACCTGCATCACAGAAGGGTCCCTTTCTCTGATGGCATCTTCATTCCAAAGGCTTCTCTTGATCTTTTAAATTTTAAGTTCTTATCTTAAAGTATTAGTTATCATACAGGATTCTTTTCACTTCTTCAACAGTTAACTGACCTAACTCAGACTCAGGTTTCTTCATAACTTTGCAATGTTTTAGGCATTTTTCAAGTATCACTGTTCATTGATTTAATGAAAGCAATGTGTCTTTGGCAGCGAGGTTTACATTTCACTCTGTTAGCCTTGTCTCTGTGTTGAGTAATCAGATGCCTATCCCATCTGGAAAGAGCCCTGGTGGTGTAGTAGTTACTTGTTGCGCTGTGATCAACAAGGGCTGCAGTTCAGAACCACCGGCCACTCCCTGTAAGAAAGACAGCGCTTGCTACTCCCTTAAACAATTCCAGTCTCAGGAGCAGGTCTTGCCTGTCCTATAGAACCGCTGTGAGTCAACATAGCTAGATGGCATTGAGTTTGGGTTTTGTTTGTTGTTGTACCATCTGGCAATCAGGGACAATGGACAGGGATTTTGCTCCCTGGTTCATGTTCACGTTCACCTGAGAGTCTGCTCATCACAAGCCCTGGAATAACACTAAGTTAAAGAGACTCTATGCTAAGGTCAATGTAAGCAGTATTGAAATGTCAAAGAAACCCAAACAAAAGAGAAGCCTGGTTCCCAGGATCTGACTAGTATACCCCCTAATGGGTACCACCACATGACTGGAAGACATTGTAAGCAACCCCTCACCCAATTACCACCCATTGCCATGTTGCCTGACTAGAGGGTAGCTTAGCTCAGCAGCACAGTTGCAGAATTCACTTACTAAAAGCTTTCTGTGACTACAAGAAGTGTCTGTTTGCCGACTACCAGGGGTCCAGGCTCTGTCATGGCCTGTGTGTTGAGGTTATGCCCTGAGTGTGGTGTGAAACCAAGGAAACACAGCGAGGGATATTGACGTTGCTTTGAAGTGGAGCTCTACCCTGATGGGGAGAGCTGTGCAGGTTTGGGGACCTGCAGGCAGGATTTTTTTCTTTAATGGGAAGTTGGACAAGATTTATTAGCAATAGGTATTCCTTTTATTCCCCTTCTCCTGCCTCTTCCTACAGGGAGCAAATGCCCAGCACTTTCCAGTGCCTCAAACATGCCGGGAGCATCATCTGTAAGGAGTGCTCGGTCAAGGTGCCTGGATGGGAATTCTTGTGCAAGCGACATGTTAGGGATGTGCTCTGGGAGCAGAGGAGTGAAGGAACAGGATGGGTCCCCAGCAGGTGTCAGCCTCCACCTGATCCCATGCACAGGACCTTTGGAGACTGCATTGCACCACAGGCGTCCTTCCCCTTGACTCCAAGGACATGGCTTTTGTCCCCAGGTTCTCTGGGTGCGGAACAGGGAATAGGAGCAGAGAGGGCTGCCATCCACAGAGGGGTGATGCACTAGTTGAAAGGGATGTGAGTGGTGCATCAACTCCATCCACACAGGGAACCGCGGTGTTCTGACATGGCCCTTACCTCCTTGGAAGTCCCTGCTGTACTGGGAGATGGAGCCACCTTCCGGGGCTGCAGGAGGGCTGCGTGGTGCTGCCACGAGGCTGGAGGGTGAGCCCCACAGGCTTAGCCATCATGCCTAGAGGTGCCGAGTAGCCTCTACCTTTCACTCTTGCTGCTTCTCCTCACCAAGACCACCCAGAATTGCGAACGCTTTAGGTTCATGGGAAAAGGGAGGGGTGGGGGGGAGAGATTTAGACAAATGAAATCTAGCTGGAGGTTGTAGGAACCCTCAGGTTCTGAACATCCCACTTACAGACAACTCCTACTTGCCCTTTAATGGTATGTAAAAATCATTCCCCCAGAGTGATTTCACCAGTCTCAAATTCTTCTTCACAATCACCTTCGCTTGTGGCACAACCGTCGACAAGGCTTTGAACCTTCTCTTGCACTAGAATCCAAACCAACACAAAACGACCGCCATCCAGGGGATTACAACTTAGAGCAGCAACCCTGTAGCACAGCGCAGAACTGTCCCTTGAGTAAGGTTTCCGAGATCCCCTTGCAGAGGGGTCTCGGGGAGGAGACGAGCCAGTCAGGGTGCGATGTAGCAACAATGAAAAATACAACTTTCCTCTAGTTCCTAAATGCTTCCTCCCCGCTCCCACTATCATGATCCGAATTCTACCTTGCAAGTCTGGCTAGACTAGGGGATGTACACTGGTACAGATAGGAACTGGAAATACAGGGAACCCAGGGCGGATGATCCCTTCAGGACCAGTGGTGTGTGTGGCGATACTGGGAGGGTAGAGGGAGAGTGGATTAGAAAGAGGGAACCGATTACAAGGAACTATGTGTGACCTCCTCCCTGGGGGACGGACAACAGAAAAGTGGGTGAAGGGAGACGTCGGACAGGGCAAGATATGACAAAATAATAATTTATAAATTATCAAGGGCTCATGAGGGAGGGGGGAGCGGGGAGAGAGGGGGAAAATGAGGACCTAATGCTGGGGGCTTAAGTGGAGAGGAAATGTTTTGAGAATGATGAGGGCAGTGAATGTACAAATGTGTTTTACACAATTGATGTATGTATGGATTGTGATAAGAGTTGTATGAGCCCCTAATAAAATGATTAAAAACATAAAATTAAATTAAAATTTTTTAAAAAAGTAAGGTTTCCGAGGCTGAGTCTTCACAGGAGCATTGGGCTAAATGAAAACCATATGCACCTGTTCTGATGTAATCACAATCTCTGTGTGTGTGCGTGCATGTTGCTTTAACTTTCTGTGAATTGAGCGAAGCTTTAGAGAGCAGATCATCAGTTTCACATTCAGCAATTCACATGCATTTTGTTTCATCTCATTGACACAATGTACCATCACTTATCCTGAGTCCTCCTGGGATGGGGGTGGGGGGCTTCCATTTCTCCTTTCCTAAACTTACCCTGAACTGTATCCTTGGGTAAATGCTGCCCTTTGATTTCAAATGGTTGATTATTCTTAAAGATACACTTAGAAACAGATCTCTTTCATGACCCAGGAACTGCTTGTATTTTTAAAGGATCTTAGAATGAACAAAAATAAAGCAATTTAGTAACTCTGGAATAACGGAAAGGCATTTTAGACTCACCTCAGATTCCAGAGTTAGTTTGTGGAGTCCAAATCCTTAATGTACACACTTGGAAACATTTTCAGAAATTGTCAGAGCAATAAATCTTTACTTCCAGAATTCATAGACCTTTGCCAACAGTCACCACTTACTTTAAAGCAAAAGATAAGAATGTCAGGAGGCAGGGAAGCTAGATAAAGGGAGATGGAACAACCAGAACAGAAATAACGAGACTGTTCATACATGTTGAAGAACATGACCAATGATGCTGAACATGTGTAGAAAATGTTGAATAGGAACCCAGACTGCTATGTCAAACTTCCCCCATGGCTCATTCAGGAAAGAGGACCAGCTCAGCATGTCTCTCACTTACTTCTTCCCGAATACCGTCTTGACTTCTAACTTGACAGGCTGCTTATCTTTTGTCATTGCACCATGTTGTGTGGTTGATAATGACCATATACCATACTCATATTAAGATAGTAGTCTATCACGTGGTTTATAACTAAATAGGCACACTGCGGTGATTATTTGTCTTTTACACTTCTTTGTGGATGCACCTTTTAAACTATATATATATTCCAGTCCCTTCATTGTCTAGAGTAGAGGCTGGCAAGCTCTCGGGTCATCTGAGGCTCTTTACTTACTTACTCTGAAGTAAAATGGAAACATTGTAAGGGATATTATTCAGATAATGGTGATTTCATTTGTTTGTAAAATGAATGAATGACTCTCGAATCATTTTTTAGATGGTTGTGAGGGTCAGGATTGAGTCTTCCATGTCAAAAGTTTGCTGGCCCCACTCTCGAGAGGTGGGAGTGTTGGTCTAAGCCAGTGGTTCTCAACCTTCCTCATGCCGTGACCCTTCCATACAGTTCATGTGGGGATGACCCCCCAA
>NW_022111320.1:20105502-20113532 GCF_000313985.2 Echinops telfairi | reverse complement strand
GCAGCAGCTGTTGTCTGGGACCTGCCTAAGAAAGACCTGGGTTTGCCCAAGCCTCCGCCTGCCCCTCGGAGGTCACATGCACACATCTGTGTCCATGCAGCCAGCCCACCTGTTGGTGCTTTCTCCCTCACAGGAGGAGATGGGCATTTCCTGTGAGCTGTTGGAGCCGGACTTCCTCAAATGCAGCGTGGGATTTCCTTTCATGAGGTCAAAGTCAAAGGTAAGGGACAATGACAGGGCACTGCCTTGATGGCACACCGCCCGCCCCACCCCTCACGCCCCCAGCCCAGCCCTCCAGCCTATGGCTCCACCACTGCTTCCCCCATAAGGTTCCCCCCACACCCCTCCCTCCCACATCAGCTGTGGTCACCACCAAGGCCCTAGCTGGGACACCCTCTCTGGTCCACGTCTTTGTACTGCAAAGGGGCCGTGGTGACCTGCTGCCTCCCCTTAATTCTCAAGACATGCCCGAATGTTAGAAACACCCAGGGCCAAGCAGCACCTGGTGGGCATTCCTAGAATGTTTAATTCGGGGAGGACTTTGCATGATGTTTTTCAGCTCTCTAGGCAACGGAGGAGGAGAACATGTAGTCTAGGATAATGTCCCAGAATCCTACCTCTGTCCCTCTGCCGGGTACTCTCAATGTTATGAAGCGGCCTCTCAAAATTCTGATTCTAAGCGAATCCTTGTATTCGTTTTCAAAACAGAAAAAAAAAGGGGGGGGGATGGAGATTAGTCAATGTGTGATTGTGACGGACCAAGGTTTCTAAGCTCAAGCATTAACCGAGCAGCACAGCACAGCACAGTCCTGTACTGGCGGAGCGTCCCGGTAAGTGCAGACATCATGAGGGGATGCTACAGCTGCATGGAAAACGTGCTATTTGGAGGCAAAGCGAGGCTCTGAAAGACCAAGGCGGCCTTTGGAAAGAGCAACTCTTTGCTCTGCTATGATTGGGAGGAAGTGCCGTATTCCTTTGTCTACCTTCTTCCTGGAGCCCCCTCTCCTGCCTGTGTCAAAGAAGGAGGCCGTTTTAATCTCGGGTGTTTGGGTGTCGGTACCTGGCAGCTGTTTTCTAAACCGACCATGCGAAGGTTCTCAGGAGAAAAGGAGGCTTTGCTCCTTCCTTAAGGATGTAACAGCCCCGGAGTCTACAGTGGCTGTCACATTCATGACCCCCAGCCTCTCTGGCTTCGACCCCCATCGTCATCCCCCAACCTGTCTGCACTTGGCCCTTTCCTCTCAAAAGAGGAAACCTTACAAAGTGACTGGCGACACCCCCACCCCCACCCCCAACAGTTGCCATTTCATGGCAAAGTCTACCCTCCTTGACAAAGCAAGCCCAAGGTGTGTCTTGCTGTCTGCAGGGAAGCCTTACTGTTCGGTCGAAAGCACCGACTCCCAGAGCAGCCCTGGAGCTGGTAGAAGTACCAGTGTCAGGCTTTGGTACTCGTCCACCATATTTCCTCCCAACAGCAGGCACCACTGCCTTCCTCCCATATGCAAATGCTAACAAGGAAGCCTGCGAGGTGAGAGAACCATTCCCTGGGGAAGGCCAAAGGCGGTTGCTAACGGAGCGACATGTCCCCAGACTGTAGCCCAGCTTGCCTCCCCTGCCCTCCAGACCCTGTGGTTGGCCGGCCTCCAGGCCCCCTGCTGGGTCTGGACCCCCCCGAACTAAGGCTTACCTCCGTGCACCTCCCCCGTTCGCGTGCAGCTAGCCCCCCAGCGTCTGGCCCGTTCATTCGCTCTGTCCACCCAACTCGGATTTAACTCTTCCACTCTGTCCTTGGCTTCTCAGGCCCACCTTTCGTGTGTAGAATTCCAACTGCCAGCCCAGTTCTGATGTGTTGCTGAGACGAGACCCCTGACTTTCACTTCCCGTATCGTCCAGCCCTGCTTCCTTGTCCTGCCTCCATGCCTCCGCGCTCACTGTACGCTGACAAGTCCCACTGAGAGACGTTGCTGTCTAGGGCTGGCCAGAGTCCTCTGTTGCTGCCCAGTACCTTCCGACAGTCTTCAGCACATCAGATTTCAGCTGCCGCTGTGGTTCACTGGTGTTTGTCATACTGGAGCCCACATGTTTAGAAATTTTGAAATGTTATAGGCTCTTGGAGCTTGGTGGGATTTGAAGAGCCATTTTGTCCAGCCTCCTCTTTATATTGAAATGCAAAGAGGTTGATTGCCTTGGCCCGGAGCACGCCAGTTGTGGAAGAGCCTTGCTCTGTAAGTCCTAGCCCCGGCTCCTTCGACATGTCTGGCCCATGGCAAGTCTTACATCAGAGCGGTGGAAACCTTTTGCTCACAGCAGTTTGACCCACATCACAGGCTGCTTACCCATGGGGGCCGGTGTGTGTGCCCAAAACAACTGTGTTCCTTGAGATTATTTTTAGGTGCTACAGAGACCCAGCACTACCCAACATGGGCTCTCATAGTGAGGGGTCATTAGCTTCTCCACACGCTTAACCGCAGCCACGTGTAAGGGAAAGTCTCTGGAGGCCTGACCTTATCTGTAACCCCCACCACTTTCCCACCTCCCCATTGCACAGAGACACTGTAGACCGTAGGCTCAGAGACAGTGTCAGGTTTACCCAATAAACAAGGTAAGCACAGGCTTACTTGTGCTTACTTACTAATCTGTAGCGGACACTTTCACATGGGTCTCACAACATCAAACTTTCCGCTTCCAGGTAGGACGGGCATCTGCCCGCCTCCCAGCCTGGAAGCACCTCCGTACAGAATCGAGGCCTCTCTTCAAATTGTCAATCTTTGACCCAGGAAAGGGTGCCCAGGAAGCCGGGTCAGCACCGGCCGACTTGTGCTTGTTCACTAATCTGCAGTGAACCGTGGACGTGGTAAGAAACGTGTGGAACTGTTCGCTACAGATCGGTCAGTAAGCACAAGTCAGCCTGTGCCGACCCTGCTTCCTAGGCCACCTGGGCGAAGGCTAGGAGGTGTCAGTCACAACAGACTGCAGCCTCGGTTTTCATGGTGCCCGTTTTATGACCACCTGTATGGTGGTCACCTTGGCTCCCACCTATGGCATGGACCTCAGGTCTCCCCTGGCAACAACATTGAGGGTCAGTGAGAGAGGTGGCGACCACATGGCTGAAAAATGCCATCGCAGGCAATATGCAGGTGATCTGGGAGGGAAATTGAGCCCCAAACCAGGGCGTCGTCAACTCATGACGCCACTGGGTGCAGTGTAGGCAGTCGGGGTTCAAGAGAGCGATGCTCCGCCATCTCAACCAGCCCGGGACTGCAAAGGCCAGAGACAGCCTCGCACCGGGCTTTCCTCTTACAAGTGTGGCCCTGGTCTGACGATCAGAAAGATAGCCATACGCCTTCCAGCCTGCCCTGCAGATGGGCTGCCAGAGATCAGACACTCCGGCGACTGCAGCTGCCCCCAGTGGAGCTGGGACTGTCTGCGGATTCCCGCCGACGTGCCTCCTTGTTTCCGCAGTATGAATTCAGCGTCATCTTTGACACGAGCCACCTGTCTGGAGAAGAGGAGGTTCTTACATTCATCATCACGGCTCAGAGGTAAGGGGAATTTTTCCTATTATGATGGAAATGACTTTGCCCTGGTCCACTTTGATGATCCCCAAGACTCTGAGGAAGAGGAGAAGGGTCATTCTACAGCCTGAACCAGTAGAGGTGGTTGTCTTCCTCTGGTTGCATAAGGCACTGCTTCCAACTGAGCTGGGAGGGACAGAAATCATGCCATCGGCCCAGCTCGAGCTGAGGTGCCAGCTCTGGGAGACCAGCCTTGCCTGAGCGGGAGGGTTCTCCTTCAGGGTCACATGGTTAGTCAGCTCCTATGGCACCGTGTTTCCCAGATCCCTCAGCAAGATGACCTCTGTGGGTTGTCAGGCAGGACCAGGGCTTCCCATGGGCATGGATGGTGGGTGGCGGAGGTACTGTCAGCCTGAGAGCCTGGTCTGCTGTTGACAGAGACCTCTTGAGAGACTTCCCCCAAGAGAGAGACACCAAGTGGACACATCTGGAAGGGGCAGGCCAGTGGCTCCCTCTCCCTTCAGGAGTGGAACCTGCTCCTTTTCATTTGAGCTGTGAGCCCATGGGAAGGTCTTTGGGAGATCAGGAGGTGCTTCCTCAAGCCAAATATGTGGCTTCCTTAAAGTAACTGCTAGGTAATGCTGACGGCTGGGCTGGAGCGAGAGGTGCATAGGTGACTGGAGAAATCCGCAAACCCATTGCTTTTGAGTTGGTGCGCAGTCATAGCGACAGAGCAGGGCCGCCTGTAGGTATGTGAGGCCGTAAATCTTTACAGAGAAGCAAACTGCCCCATCCTTCTCCCACACGGTGGTAGTGAGCTCCAACGCCGCCCACCCCTTCCTCTCGTGCACTTCGGGGCTCCTTAGGATGAGTAAATAGGAAGGTGTTTTTGTTGTTAGCTGCCAATGAGCTGGCCCCTGCCTGGTGCTACTGAACAGAGCCCACCCAGGTGTTCCTTGGCTGCAATGTTCACAGAAGCGGCTCGGGCTCTTCTTCCACGGAGCCACGGCTTAAGTTTGAATCACCAGATGTGGGGTTAGGTTGGGAGATGAGCCAAAGTGGCACTTGGATTCTCGGAGCAGCCTTTTTGTTTAAATTTTCACTTGGAAATAGAAATTCCTATGGGAATCATTTTCACTCTCAAGCAGAATGGTCATTGCACGGCAGTGGGCTTGTGTGTGGCCCAGCCTACCCCGTTACACCATGAGGGTGGTGGAGGCTGGAGTAAATTGGTAAATCCTGAGCCATCTCAGAGGAAGCGTGGGAATGAGCAGGAGTAGTGGAAGACGAAGCTCAGAGAGGAGATTGAGATGGGTGGGGGTAGGGGTGGGGAGGAGGGAAGAGAAGCATTTGAAAAGATTCCAGAGGCAGTGGAGAGCCACAAACACAGTGCCACAGTACGCTTCCACAGACCGTAAAATGGGGGGGCTGTTGAATTTAACAGGAAGCACATGCCATGTGTTCATTCCGACCGACCTGAACATGTCCTTCTCCGGCTGCCATTTCTTGGAGCCCGTGGAAGACTCCCCATTGCTGGGCAGATTCATTCGTGTGTCTGTGGGGCTCTTGATGCCTGAGGCAGCCAGTATTCATTGTCATTAATGTTGGGCAGAAACAATGTGGTGGCTTCATCCAAGGGTGGGAACTCTGTCTCCCAACCCCACTCAGGGCTCCTCAGAGAGGAAGAGGGAGTGGGAAATGGTGACAGCTTCATTGGTGAGAAAACACATCCATCGGCCAGTGCTTCTCCAATGTTGAATGCACCTTGCAATCACTGGGGAGCTTTCAGAACGGTGGGTGCCTGGTCTTAGCCTCCTTCTCCCCCAGAGATTCTGTTCGTCTTACTCTGGAGTCAGACCTGCACCTCGGGATTGTTTTCAAAGGCTCCTCCAGGGATCGAATGAGCAGCTCTTCTGCCACAGACAGCTCTCTCTGCTCTTGTGCTTCTGCTGGGTTTTCTGTTCTTCGCTGTGGCCACACAGAACACTCAGACAGTGCTCACGATGATGGGGTTCATTATGGGGCCGAACCAGTCACAGCGGAGGTGAGGATTGTTCAGGCAGGACACATCACAGTGTTCTTTGAAGTACCCCCAAGAGCAGGCTACTCTGCTGCAAGCCTCAACAAGAAGGCTCTCGGCATTCCCAGCTCTCCAAATTAACTGCCCAGAGGCACCTCACTCCACAAGCCAACCTCTTGCCCCAAAGCACTCACTTTTAGGGGCTCTGTGGGCTGGGGTATCCATTGTTCTGGCTCATGCTCTGGCCCCTGGTTCTGCTGCTGTTGTTCCCCTGCCCCTCCGGATGTCACAGGTGTCTCCTGGGGTCCAGAGGACACACTACACTCCTGGCTCTTGCTGGTGGTGGGTCTCCCATTTCTACTTCTGAGATGGCTAACCAAGATGACCAACTGTTAACAAGCACTCAACAACTGAACCCTATCAGTGCCTTCCCCCACCTTCTCTTACCCAGACCCATCAAGAAAGGGTCCTTTGGTAGGAGTTGCAGAAGCTGTAAGAGCCATGTTAAATAATCCACTGCCCTGAAGTGGACAAAGCTGAGAACCACTATGCAAATCCCTCTGTGTGTGTGTGTGTGTGTGTGTGTGTGTGTGCAGGGGATGGTTTCCCTCAGCAAGCATCCACTGACCAGAACCAGTTGCCATCAAGTCTATTTCCGCTCATAATGACCTCAAGTGCTTCAGAGTAGAGCTGTGCCCCATAGGTTATTTATTAAAAAAAAAAGTTTCGTTGGCATATAACTCATAATTCAATAGTTCAATCATATTAACAAGAGTTGTGCGATCATCACCACAATCAATTTTAGAAGAGTAACTATTCATCTACTTAAATGGTTCTCAACTTGTGGGTTGCGACCCCTTTGGGGTCGAATGACCCTTTCAAAGTGGTCGTCCAATTCATAACAGTAGCAAAATGACAATGATGAAGTAGCAACAAAAATAATTTTATGTTTGGTGGGTCACCAACATGAACTGTGTTAAAGGGTCGCAGCATGAGGAAGGTTGAGGACCAGGGATCTAGATACTGTCTCTATAGATTTACCTACCCTAGATTTCATACACAGAAAAGCATACAAAACAAAAACATGAGACAAAACACAGAAAAACTTCAATAGAAAAGAAAGCAGAAATATTAAAAAGGGAAACAACTTTAAAATAGGTCAAAAGGGAGATCAAATGATAAGGAATTACATTCTAATCTAACTACATCTGCCACAGTCAGCTTTACAATGTTCTCTATTCATACCCCTTGATGATGGTCAGCGGGGCTCGGGTGGGGGGCATTCACCAGAGGCTAATCCACATGGGGACCCTGCAAATGGGTTTTGGACATCTGTCATCCATAGCCTTCTGCCAACTGAGTGTTTACCATTTAAGCTCTAAAACCATTGCCTCCTCCAGATGTGGATTTTATTAGTG
Source organism: Echinops telfairi (assembly GCF_000313985.2). Classification (NCBI taxonomy): domain Eukaryota; kingdom Metazoa; phylum Chordata; class Mammalia; order Afrosoricida; family Tenrecidae; genus Echinops; species Echinops telfairi. Next base: position 20,106,579 of record NW_022111320.1, on the reverse strand, counting down.
CAATGCTTGGATCCCACAGACTGCTGTGCTTCTTCCATGTGGACTTCGGTGATGCCTCACTTAGATGGCTGTTATTTAAATACAAGTCTTTAAGATCCCAGACACCATTCTTTCTGATAGCCAGCCATCACCTGGTTTCTTCACCACACTTTGCTAAAGCACCATATCTTCAGGGATCTCTTCATGGGAGCAAATGTTGAGTAAGACCATATCATAAGAACTAATCTTCCTTAGATTAGGGCCATGATTAAATAGAATCCCCAAACCCATTTGTGTATCTAAAGTTTATCTGGTTCACTTTAGAGACAGCACTATCATTTTACTGGAGAACATTAAAAACCACCCCCACGGGGCATCAGATAACGCTATGGGTAAGATCATTGGTTTAGCCAATGGTACAGAATTTCAGTCCTATTGAGAAATCATAACGTGTTTAATGGCTGTGATTTTGTGAAAATAGACAGCAACATTTTCTTCTGAGGAGCCTCTGGTGCTTCGAACCTCCAACCTGCAGGTAGTAGCTAAGCCCAGAGATTCCAAACATCACTTACGCACAAGTCTCATTGCTTGTCAGATACAGTGCTAAGTGCCAGGCATGAAAATAAATGCCAACAACTAGCCAAACTCTAGGGGAAAAACAACAACAAACCAAACGCTTATGTACCTCAGCATGGCTACGCAGCAGCCATGGGGATGCCCAGTATTTGTAGTTTAAAGACTTAACTGTCAGAATCTTAAAATGCCTTGAGTCGCCCGTGTTAAGGCAGCCTTGTTGTCTGTTAAACACAACAGGCAGGAGACTAGCCCAGGCATGTGTTCTGTTTCTTTATAGGCTGTGATGAAAATCTGGTCTCACTGCTTCCCTTTCCCCTCCTTCCCCCTCCAAGGGTCCCCAGAGCACTTGACTCCCCGCTGTGATGGGATGATCCCTAAGGCTCCCTATCTCGAAAGCCCAGTTAAATATCAATTGCACCTTTCTTCCTGTCACCACTCTTTGAAGGTCTCTCTCCTGTCTGTGGATTTAGGAAGACATCCAGTTGAGGCTGAGCAGTTGCTAGTAGAAAGAAGGGCCTTGCC
>NW_022111320.1:20102635-20103414 GCF_000313985.2 Echinops telfairi | reverse complement strand
CCAGCACTCACTGCTCTCTCCCCTCGCAGCGGCAACGTGGAGCGCATCGACTCCCTGCAGGACAACAGCCTGGTGCTGACGGTGCCACTGGTGCACGAAGTGGACACATCCATCACCGGGTGAGTCACCCACGCCTGGGCTTCTGGAATGCAGGGGTGCCCTCCAGTGGAAGCTGGGGCCTTTCTGGTGCTCCCACAGGGACCCAGGAGCCAGCCTCACCACCGTCCCTCCTGCCCAGCCTCAGAAAGGGGTGTGAAGCTCCAGCTGTGGCAGCTCACCACTTCCTGCCTCCTCTTCCCCGCCCCCCCACCCATCTGGAGCGAAAAGGGAGGTCTGATGGCAAGCACGAGCCCCACAGGTCTCTGAGGACTGCGCACCTTGCGATGCCTGTAGTGCAGGCACCACCCTGGAGCATCAGGCAGCGTGTTCGTGTTTGTGGGAATACAATCTCAGCCAGCAGCTACTGGGCCAGATGTGCCCCAGGCCCTGGCTCATGGAGAGCTCATCTGGGTGGTGAGCTTCACAGTCAGCCAGTGGGCACTGAGCTTCCATTAACCCCTTCAGCACAGAAATCTGTGCAGTGACCAGCGGCCTGGGTGGGGGGTGCTGCTGTGAGGTCTGCAGACCCCTAAAACAGCTCTCAGACGTTTGCAACCAGAGCCTGGGCCACAAAGTCAAGAACTCAGTTTGTATACCTGGCTTCAGAAAACAGCTTCACACGCCTCTCTGAGAGTGGAAAAAGGATAGTGCCATTGGTGTAATACCCAATGAGGAGCCGT
>NW_022111320.1:20100189-20101450 GCF_000313985.2 Echinops telfairi | reverse complement strand
TTGCGAATGCCAAATGCACAATTCACTTTGGGGTCTTAAAACTCTTACCCTCATTATCCTTAACAGAATTTTGTGACAGAACAGAAAATGTGTCACTTAATCTCATTAAAAATCTAGGAAAATCTGAGGTGGAAGCCGCCGTGGCCCTCTTCCTCCATCCGAGAGCCTAGGTGCGGCTCACTGAATTGCCCTAACGTGTGAAGGCACTGCTGGGAGAGCCTGCTTCCAAGGCCGGCGTGTCTGCCGCGACGGTGTGCAGGGCAGAGAAGGGACAGTGCACGTGGGGAAGGCAGGGGTGGAAGACGGCTCTTGGGAGATGAGGTTCAGAACGAAGCAGGCACAGAATTGGGTGTTCAGGGGTGCGAGGGCTTGGCCGCAGGCGGGGATGGTGATGTCATGCTTTCCTCTTTCAGAGTCATGTCTCCAACCTCCTTTGTGTACGGTGAGTCTGTGGACCCCTCCAACTTCATTCAGCTGGAGGACCTGGAGTGCCATTTCCAGCCCCTCAACGTCACCCTCCAGGTACCCGCCCCTGCAACCTTGTCTGTCCCTGAGGGGCGGGGACCCTGGAAGAACCCACAAGATGTGCCTCGAGGGGACGGGGTCTTTCCAGGAGAAGGCCCTCTTGCCCTGATTGTCCGGCCTGTGGTATGGGTACACAGGTGCGTTCTACAACCACACGTAGACCTGGCTCCCTCCTTGTCCATGTGGACGGCTCTGCTGTCAGGGCTTTGAAAGAAAGCTGCTTCATGGTGCCCCCCAGCCCCAAGGGGACTCCTTTCTGGTCTCGGTCGCTCTGCTCATGACAGTGGGGCAGCCTCAGAGGTTGGCAACCTCTCCTTCCTCCTGGGGTGATCCATGTCAGCCCAGCCAAAGACTCTCCTTTCTCATGGGGGTGCCACCGAAACTCTGTGGAGCCCAGTTCCACCCCGATACACACGAGGTCGCCGGGACCCAGAATTGACTCAGTGGTAACTGGTTTGATTTGGGTTAAGGTCCCAACACTATGGGAGGTGAGCCTGGGCCAGCGACCTGTGAGGCAGTCACGGACAGACTAGACAATGCTGATTTCACCCAGTGCCCTTCCAGGAGCTTCGGATGATGTAAAGGAGAGGAAATAAATGCAGCTGCCTGGCCCCTGTGCATTGCCGTTGCTGCGGTTTCTGCTGTTCTAGCTTACCGCGCTCTGGTCCAGCCCGCCCCTGGAGAGGATGCTCTCAGTCTGGCATTCACCACTGCGGCCAAATAATTATTACTTTCC
>NW_022111320.1:20083473-20098438 GCF_000313985.2 Echinops telfairi | reverse complement strand
CATAGATCTATTTCCCCATCCTCATATAGAAATATATTTGCATATGTACATGTCTTTATCTAGACCTCTATAAATGCCCTTTGTCTCCCAGCTCTTTCCTCTACTTCCCTTGACTTTCCTCCCATACAGCTTTATTTCATTTTAATTGTTGATACACTTGTTACTGGTGGGAAGTCTTTGAGGTGCGCTGCAATAAAAGGCATACTGAAGAAAATAGGTGCCGAGGGTCCATGAAACAGATCACACATGAGAGTGTGCAGGGGTTAAAAGAGAAGCCAGGGGTGGGGAGAGGGAGGGAGGGGGAAAATGAGGAGGGCAATGAGTGTACAAATGTGCTTTACACAGTTGATGTCTGTATGGATTGTGATAAGAGTTGTATGAGCCCCTAATGAAACAATTTTTAAAAAGAGAGAGAGAAAAGCCAGGAAGGGACCTGCAGTTCTACACAAGATGCAGAAATGTTCTTATCACTCCCCAGACGGTAAGGGAAATCAGAGTGTGCGGGGTTTCGTCATGTTTCTCTGAAGGCATTTTTGACAGGGAATACCAGGGTTGGGATTCCAGGCAAATTCTTTCCTCACATGAGACTTGAAATAGGATCCAGCCCAGAGAACCGGGACCCAAGGGGAGGCGTGATTGGCATTCCCCTAGATACGCTTGTTAATGATGGAGTGCCTGAGGAAGTGCGTAGGATTCAGTTCAGGATTCATTAACAGCATTGGCTGGGTCTAAAAGATTGATCGCATGTGTCATTGATTAGGAGGAGAATCTTCTATGTTAACAAACCCTCCCGTATGTAGGCCAGCCACATCACTCCTGAACTAGAACTTTCCATCAGAAGCACATTTTCTCTCTGTCCTTCTAAAGCTGTCTCTCAATAAGCCACATGCCTGGTTTTTTAAGACCTCACTGCAGACGCACATGGGAGCATGGCAGAAACACTAGCCTCTGGCCTGTTTTCTGCATTTCGTCGTTGTTTTCGGAGCAGACACAATAATCTGCCCCCCTCCCCCCGCAGCCCCCATTTCTGGATGAAGCTGCCTTTGCTTCAGGAGTCCCCCAAAAAGAAACGGCTAAAGAATGATGCCGATGCTCTACAGAACACTTGCAGGACACAAAATGTTAGGGTTGGTTTTGGGGGGATGGGGGGGTTGTTTTAAGTAAATACTGTAACACAAGCTCTCCCATCTGTCTGGCTCCAATGAGCTAAATCATGCAAATCAAATTCGTTTTCCTCTTTTGCTTCCTCCCATTCATGCCTTAATTGGGATTTCCCAGACAGGTCAGGAGGGTCCCTTTCGATGCCGTACTCTCGTGTTTCACTGCTCATTAGCGATTTCGATTGTGGTTAGAGACTTCTTCCTGCTCTTCTGTCTTAGGGGTGTTGTTTTTGGTGCATCTTGTTCTTGTATAATCAAGCCTTGGCAGCCTCCTCTCGTCTGCCTTGTTGGGCTTTGTCCAGTCGCGGTGCAGAACCAGTGACTGCAAGAATGGGGAGACGTTTTGCAGGGGCGAGCCAACCGCCCTGTGACATGTGCACTCCGCCGCCACAGGTGACGGCCGGCCGGCTCCGCACCTCCCGCCCTTCTGGCTTGCTCTTAGACCCCCAGGTCAGAGAGGCCTCCAGGGCCCTGCGTCCTCCTGCCAGTCCCCGGGCTGTGGAACAGGGTGTCGTGTCCTCCCCTCCCTTTCTCCCGTTTGCCTTTATTGAGCCTGGGTGGGTAGTGGTTACACGTTGGGCTACTAACGGAAAAGTCAGCAGTTCGGACCCACCAACCACTCCGAGGGACAAAGACGAGGCTGTCTGCTTCTTTAAAAAGTTACCGTCTGAGAAACCCACAGGGGCCGTTCTACTCTGCCTCGTAGGGTCGCAGGGTTGAGTCAACTGCACGACAGCGCAGAGACTTTGCTTGAGACATGGTTTATATCATCTCAGCGCTCACTCTCTCCAAGGGTACCACTGAATGTGGTTTAGAACACTTACAGAATGGCCCAGCTATCGCCCTGCTCTCATTTTAAAGCAAGTTCACCACTCTGGAGAGAACTCTTGTGCCATTCACCTCCTGTTTCTGCTGTAGCACAATTGGCACACATTTAGGGTCTTTGCACAGACTTTAGTACCTTGCCATGCTGGAGGTCAGAATCCACAGTGGGCAGCACTGGGCTAGACGAGGGGGGTGAGCGGGGCTCTGGAGACTCTAGTGGGGAATTTGCGTTCATGCCTTTTCCAGCGTTCAGAGGCTGCCCGCATTCCTGGCCTCCCTGGCCCCCTTCTATCCCCAAAGCCAACAGTGCTTGTCAAGTCTTTCTGGGGACGCCACCTTTCTGGTCTGACTCTTCAGCCACCGCTCCCCGTTTAAAGACCTCTGGGCGTTCATTAAGGAGCTGTGTGAGTTACTGGATGAGAACCAGCTTGAACCCACCGGGTGCTCTGAGAGACACATGAGGCTTTCTGTTTCTGTAAAAAGCCATAGCCTCAGAAACCCAACGGGTGGTGCTCTGTCCTATCGGGTCCCTGTCAATCAGAATCGGCGCCCTGGCCAGGATTGGGGACTTTGGTGAGCTCATTGAGCCCATCTGGATAATTGAGGGGAGTCCCCTTAACGGCAGTGGATTAACAACCTTAATTCCATCTGAAAATTGAATTTCTGCTTGCTGTGTAACGTAGCCTATTTGCAGATCCCAAGTGGATCTGGGCATTTTTGTCACGGGGCAAGGGGGTAGGGTGGAATACTGTTTAACGTTCCACCAAACTCACTGCCGCTGAGTCAATTCTTACTCATGTGACCCTCTAGGACAGATCAGAACTGCCCCTGTGGGTTTCTGAGACTACAGATCTTTATAACAATAGAAAGCCTCATCTTTCTTCCTGGGGCAGCTGGTGGTTTCAAACTCCTGACCTTGCAGTTAGTCGCCTACCACACAGAATCCAATAGGCCACCAGGGCTCTCTTAGCCTTCTCCACGCCCCATATTCCCATTCCTAGAAAACTATTAATCTCATTTCAGTCTCTGTGTATGTGTTCATCATCCCCCCCCCCAACTAGGTTTATTGGCTTATAATTCATGTGTCATACAATTCAATGGTTTAATCACATCAAGAAGAGTTCTACAATCATCACCTCCATCAGTTTTAGAACATTTTCTTCATTCTTGTACTCATCATTAGCTCCCTGTTGTCCCCCGCAACCTCCCCTGCCATACACCCAAGTTACTACTGTCTCTATAAGTTTATCTATCTTGGATTTCTATACATGAAAACAAAAAGCAAATAAAAAAACTAACAAGAATAAATAAAACAGATAGAAACTTCTATCAAAAAGAAATTAGAAAACACCAAAAAGTAGAATAAATGTAAGTGGACCATAAGAGAGATCAAATGATAGGGTGCCAAGCTTTAATCTAACTGCATGTGCAACAACTCACTTTCGAACGCATTCTGCATGTTAGCAAGGTTATTCACATTCCTGGTCCTTGGTCCGAAGGGATTCACCAGTGGCTTAATCCGTGTGTATTCCCCATCACTTAAAAACAAACAAACTGAAACAGCTGTAAGATGGATCAAGAGGGAGATAAAATGATAAATATTATATTTTGACCTAACTACATCATAGTGGACTTCACAGTGACCTTTGTCTTATAGCATGGTTATGCACATCCTTCAAGTATGGTCAGAGGGGCTTCACAGGAAGCTCAATCCATGCGTGAACCTGCAAATGGAGCTTGGGCGTCCACTGCCATCCACTGCCTTTTGCAAACTGGGTGTTCACAATTTAAGCTCTGATACCATTACCTCCTGTAGATTTGGATTATAATATTTACGCTCCTTGGATCACAGGCTGGTGTGCTTCTTCCATGTGGACTTAGTTGATTCCTCACTTAGAAGACTGCTTGTTTGAAAAGAAGCCTTTAAGGCCCCAGGTGGTATTCTGCCTGATAGCTGGGCACCATCTAGTTTCTTCTTGTTGTTGTTCTTTTTCTTTCTTTTCTTTTTTTTTTTAAATACTTTTATTGGTGGCTTTTACATCTCTTATCACAATCCATACATTCCTCCAATGTGTCAAGCACATTTGCACATATGCCTCCATCATCATTTTCAAAACATTGTCTTCCCACTTGAGCCCCTGATATCAGCTCCCCATTTCTTCCCCCGCCCTCTCCCACCTACCCTCCCTCATCAACCCTTGTTAAGTTATAGATTATTTTTCCCATATCTTACATTGTCCTCCATCACCCCTCACCCACTGTTCCATTATTCATTCCCCTGGGAGAGGGTTCTAGGTTGATCCTTGTGAATGATACCCCCTTTCTCTCCCCAGATACCCCTAATCCTCCTGTTGGCCCTATCTCTACCTGATCTCTACCCTCCTTGTGGCTCTAAGGGGTTTATCTATCCTGGATTCCCTGTGTTGCGGCCTCTTATCTGTAGCAGTGTGGATGCTCTGGTCTAATCTAATTTGTAAGGTAGAATTGAGGTCATGGTAGTGGGGTGAAGGGAGCACCAAAGAGCTAGAGGAAAGTTGTGTGTTTCATTGGTGCTATACTGCACCCTGACTGGCTCATCTCTTCCTTGTGTCCACTCTGTGACGGGTTGTCCAAATTATCTACAGGTGGGCATTGGGTCTCCACTCCATGTCCTCCCCATTTACCTTGGGTATGGTTTTATTTTGGGTCGATAGCACCCATAACTTTAATAATCTCTTTATGAGAGTATTGAGTACAATATGTCATAAGAACTAATTATTCTTAGGTTGAGCCTAGAATTAAGTACAAGACCAAAATCCATTCCTGTATCTGTGGTTTATCTATGTCTCTGGTCACCTTAAAGACATCATTGTCATCTTATGTTAGAGAACAGTATCAATCATCCCCCCAGAGCATCACTTCCACTGCCACCAACTCAATGCTACCAACCCTAACGGGCTACCCAACCCAGAACTGCCCCTGTGAGTGCCAGTGTGCTCATCTTTTTATTGCCCTTCATACTCCATTTCTTCCATGAGGTTTATGTTCAGCCTTGGTTCCACCTCTTCTCCCTTTTTTGGTCTGTTTCTCTCATTGACTTTTCTCTTACTCCTTAAGAGGTGACTAGCTTCTAAAGCAGGGGTCCTCAAATTTTTTAAACAGGGGGCCACTTCACTGTCCCTCAGACCCGTTGGAGGACCGGACTATAGTTTAAAAAAAACTATGAACAAATTCCTATGCATACTGCACAGATCTTATTTTGAAGTAAAAAAGCAAATAGGGCAAAAACACCCAGCGGGCTGGATAAATGTCCTCGGTGGGCCACATGTGGCTCACGGGATGTAGTTTGAGGACGCCTGTTCTAAAGAAAAGCATGATCAAATTTTAGAGGACCCTGAATTGGGACCGAAAATAAGTACACAGATTCCATCGATAAATATGAGGGGATTTTCAAAATGTTTATAGAAAAACATGGAATTAGAGATAAAGGACTTTTCCCAGGAACTGTTGAAACCCCCTCATCTTAGTGACGTTGCCTCCAAACCACGCAGCTAGATAGTGTGTGTGGTAAAACCAGCCCCTGCTGCAAGTTAGATCACTTGGTTTGAAGACAATCCACGTAGTCTTAGTGGATTTAAGTGACCTCACACTGTAAAGGGAAGGGGCTAGACCATCTCAAGGGCTCGCAGGTGTGGTTTCTGGACCAGCAGCATCAACGTCGTGTGAGACCTCGCTCAATGCAAATCCTCCAGTCTCACCCCAGGTCCCCTGCCTCAGAAACACTGAGCATGAGCCCCTGGCCCCATCTGTGTCTGAAAAGCCCTTTGGGTGACTCGGATGCATCTTACTGTTGAAGAAACCCTGGCCTAGATTCTGTCTTAGCTCCCACCAAACAGAGTAGTTGATGAGTTAAATGTCTAGGGATGTCAAAAAGAACCAGAATTTTTAGTTGGTAGAAGATGCGAAAATGCTAACCATGGAGTGATGTAATATTAAAGCTCGGAGGTTTTAAATGTCTGTTAGGATCCCTGTTTCTTTGAGAACCCCATCATTGGAGGTGTTTCACTTCTCTTCAAAGTATGACCGAGCTCACACCCCCGAGTGTCTGTGCATCGTTTCTAAGAAGCTGAGAGTATAAATTGCAGGACATAAAATGAAGGTCTGTTACTCACATCCCATTTCTGTGTTTCCCGCCCACAGGTCTACAACACGGGGCCAAGCACCCTGCCTGCGTCTTCTGTCAGCATCTCTTTCCCTAACCGGCTGGCCTCTGGGGGTGCAGAGATGTTTCATGTGCAGGAGATGGTGGTGAGTTCTCCATCTGTTGTCAGACTTGAACCAGCCCCTTCAGATTGTGTGCCTACCCCAAGCCTGGTCTCTCTCCATCCACCCCAAGGGCTCAGACAATCTCACTCATTCAAACTTTAAACACCGACCTGGAAAGCCAGGGGACCTTTGACATCGGAATTTCTACGCTGAGACGGTTTTGAGGCATGCCATGAGAAGGCCTCTTTGCGGAGGGGGCAAGGGCTGCTTATGAACCGAGGAGAGACTTGTTGGGCTTTGGGACGCTTCCAGCGTTGTCTCCAGTCCAGTGTGTGTCTGTGTGCATTTTTCTGAGAAGATCCGCAGCGTTCATAAAGATGTTCACTGCTGCCTGAAAGATGAAGGATGGGCCCTCGGACATCCCTGTAGGTTGAAACTCAAGACTTACATAGGGAGGGGACAGCGCCACCTGGTGCAGAGCCCACTGCAGTGGGTTTCTGTGATGATTAGAGTACAATGTGTATTTCTTCTCATCCAAGGTGCCTCACAGCTGTGATCTAAAGGACCACCTCGCCAGCCTGGCAAGTGAGCAAAAGATCAAGTAATAATTTGCATGGGTTACAAGTGGCTCTTTCTTCAAAACAAAATCAAACACACAACAACAACAAAAAGATGAAACCAGGGGAAATAGCAATGAAAAGGAGGTTAAAGCTTGCCTGTAAATTTCAGAAAAGTGAGATTTAACCCAGCACAATGAAGATCAGTATCATGAAGATCAGAATTTGAGAACATGAATTTGATGTTACAATACTATATACTACAGAATTCATGCTATTTGACAGTTATATTTGTGGCTCTAGCTCATTTTATCTCGAAGGAGGCTTGATCACTAACCTGGGAGCATTTCTGTCCTCCTTGAAACACTCTCTCCATGCTGTGGAGGACATCACGGTCCCACTGTCTTCCCGTTCTCATCCCCCCCCCCTTCTAGAATGTCCTCTATCTCCATCACAGAGAGCTCACCCACGCTCATGGCTGCATGTGCAGCCTGTGCTCCTGACACCAAACGTGGCTCTCCAGCCCAGACTTCTCCCAGGAAGTCAGACTTCTATAGCCAGCCAAGGAGGCTTGATGAGATGGTGTCCTGGGTTAAGCACTGGGCTACTAGGTGAGGGTTCAAACTAGCCCCTCGGAGGGAGAAAGATGAAGCTGCTGGCGCCCTTATAGATGGACAGCCTTGGAAACCCTAAGCTCTGTCCTCCGGGGATGCCGTGACTCATGGCCTGACCATGTCCACCGGGATACCCAACAGGTTTCTCAGTTGTATTCAGGACAGAACTCCTGACCGTCTGCTCTCACGCCTGCTTCTCCCCAAAGACCCCATCTCAGCAGATGGCTCCTCTACCCTCCCCGAGGCTCAGATGTCTTCTTTCTTGACCCCTTTCTCCTACATCTCACACCCACTCCAGCAGCAGAGACCCTGCCCCTCCACCTTCACAACAGATCCTGAATGTTGCCACTTTTGAATCCCCTTCCTGGTCCCGGGCACCAGCACCCATCATCTGGGCGATTGCTGTCATCTCCTGTGTCTGCTTTGGCCCCTGCAGTCCACTCTTGATCCAGCTGTAGAGCGCAGTGAATCTATAGGACAGGATGGAACTGCCTCTGTGGGTTTCTGAGACTAACTCTTTGGGAGTAGAAAGCCCTGTGTTTTTCCCAAGGAGCTGGCTGGTGGTTTTGAACTGCCGCCCTTGAGGATTGCAGCCCACAACACAACAAACATGTGGACAGGTTACTGTGAGCCTCTCTCTGTCCATCAGCAGCCACGCTAGAATGACCACGAGAGTAACAGAGACTGGAAGAGGGGTAGCATGACACGTTTTCAGGTTCATGTGAAGTGCCTCACCCACAGCGCTACTGGGCCTCCTTAAAGCAATCGTTCTCTATTTACTCTGCAAATCCTGGCTAAGCATATACTTATTGCGTACCAGGCTTGAGAGGAGGGATCATTCATTCAGCTGCTCCCAGCAGCTCCCAGCCTTGTGCGAGACTGAGACCTCAAAGGGAATTGCCGTGCCACCTAACGAATGCACTAAAGCAGGCGTGCCCAGGTTCAGAAATGGTCCAAAACTCTCCCTAGTGTCATGAAGCAGGCTCTCCAAATGGGGGCTCAGAGGGTGTGTAGGAGTTAGCCAGGAAGACGATGAAGAGGAGAGCTTTCCAGACAGAGGGATAGTCTCTACCTACACGTGTGTGATGGGGCCACATCTGTCGTGGCAGAAGCTGGGCCTGGCTCTGCATTCACTTCACCTGGCTGTTACACAAACAGGCAACGGTAACTCTTCTCTATTCCCTCTCCAAAGCACATAGCAAATAATTATTTTAGCAGTAAGACGGGAGTGCTGAAGACCTTCATTTCCTGCGGCGGTTGGTAAATTCGTCTCTCCTTCTGGGGTGCATCACGTGTGTGTATCTGTGGTCCTCCACCTTCATTTTCCTGCCTGTTACCATTGGGGGAAGGCCAACTGTCCTTCTAGTGACACCTGATGAACCTTGTCGCAAATAGTCCCCCTCCCCGGCTCATGCAGAGAGCAGTGGCTTCTGTGGGCCAGCCCTCCTGGGTGAGGCCAGCTTTGGCCACTTGTGCCTTGACAGAGGCTCCTGTCCGAGCTGAGGATGGGCCTTTCCTTACACAGCTTGGTGGAGCCAAGCCTGCCCAGTGTCACGGTTTCACTTCGCTGCAGAAATGGGCTGACTCGGGGTGCAGGGCTCAGAGCGGGCTGAACACCAGGTCTGTCACAAGTTTTATGGCTCAGATGGGGGTAGAGCATTTATTTAAATTTGGGTGGTGGTTCCACCCCAAAGTTAGGTTGGCCCATGTGGGAAGAATCATAGGAAGGGCTGAGAGGTTTGTCCCAGGGCTCAAACTTCATCTGCTGCAGCTGAAGACTTCTCTAAGTGAGCGGCTTTGCAAGGCTGCAGGAGAAAGCTCTTATTAATAGGCGAGAGACAGGGATGGCTTACAGAGAGGGACACCTGGAACTTATCTGCAGGTGGAAGTACCAGGTCTTTCAAAGCGCTACACTTTTAATCCAGAGCACTGAACAAATGCCTTCACATGCTTTCTTCCTCCTGAAACACCATCTGAAAATGTTTCTCCCTGGCTTGTTCTGTCCTTGCTACTGGGGCAGTGATTCTAAAGAACTGACCTGATTTCTAGGAAGTACATGAAAGTGGAGATGGAGGATGATTTTCCAAGGAGACAAACAAGTGGTTTTGCCATCAACCATCATTGGAATATATACGTTCATGTGATATTTAAATCAACATCCACTAGCATAGTCCAAGTTGGTGCTGGGATTTATATTCTTGTTAATTAAACAGTTCTCCTTTTCTGTTTCACACATACACAGCAAACAGGAGGTGTGTGTTTCTTACATACACACGATCCAATGTGTACAAAATGAATCTGATCCATATGGGAATTTTAATGGATTAATGTTACAACAACAACAAAGACCAACCCCATGGCAGTTGGGTCAATTCTGACTCGCAGCGACCTTACAGGAAGGGCAGCATGACCCCGGTGGGTTTTCAAGATCGTGACTTTGAAGGGAGTAGTAGCCTCATCTTTGTCCAATGTGTGGTAAGGATGCCATATCCCTTTGAAGAAAAGATGAGCCTGGTACGCTAATGACCACAGCAGAGGCGGAATGTATTTGGACAGAAACAGAGGACTGATGGGTTTTCTGCAAGAAGGATCAGGGGAAGCTTATTAATGACAATGATGTTTGCGCCAAACCATGAAAAAGAATCAGATACAATACAAAATCAAAGAATTAAAAAAAAAAAGTATTGTGCTTGACAAAAGTTAATAGCATGTATTGGCTGCCTAGTCTCTTTGAAAGTACTAATAGCCTCTTTCATGTGCTGCATCTAGTCCTCATAGCGCCTCCATAAAATAAGGTTATGATCCCAATTGAGGAACCAAGACTGAGAAATGTACCCAGCTTCACGTAGTGATAGGGCTAGGATTGTAGCCAGGCTTGTCTGACCCCAAGGATCGTGTGGTTCCCATGGTGCTCTCCTTCAGTCCTTCTTGGTAATACTGCCCACTCCCCAGTTACCAGAGGCACGCTCAGTCAACATACTAAAAAGATGACTGGCCAGGCAGCCCCAAATCACCCATCAAAGGTGGAGCACCAACACTGGGACAGATCGCCAAATGCAATCAAAAGAAGAAACAACGCTAGAGAATGACATACCAAGACAGAGTATTTTATTTAGACTAACCAAGATTGTCACCTTCTGAAAGATGGGAGAGGAGGGGAAAGAAACCGTTTTTCCATGAAACAAAATAAACCAGAGGTTTGTAAATTGAAATTTTTGACCATCAAAATGAAAATGTTAATACCTGGGTTGTATTGTGAAGTGGACCTTCAATGAACCCATGAGAGCCAAATCTCAACAGAACCGCCTTGTTTGTCAGCATCTCAGAATTGTTCTGCTTTTGACAGGGTGCAGCCCTCACTCTTTTCTGTTGCTCCTTTTGGTGGAAAATATTTGAGTTTTTCTTCTCTGGCAGGTTTCTAACTGAGACAGTTTCCACCCTTTACAGATTTTATTTTCTATCGCATACACACACACCACGAGGGAGCTTTGGAAGTCTGTGGGAAAATTAAAGGTAATGGAAGATAAGCTGAAAATAATGGAATTTTCCCACAATTTTTTAAAGCCCTTTAGATGAAGCACTGGAATCGCTTACTTGTCCATACCAAGACATTTGGAAAACAACTACCTGGCCAACTGACTAGAAAAGATTCAGATCCATACCCATTCCAAAAAAAAAGGTGATCCAACAGAATGTTCATATTATAGAACAATATCCTTAATATCACATGCAAGAAAAATGTTGCTAAAGAGTCCCCGACAATGGCTGCAGCAGTACATTGACAAGGAACTCCCAGAGGTTCAGGCCAGATTCAGAAGAGAATCTCATCGACTGAAGACAGAGAATACCAGAACGATGTTTACCTGTGTCTGGTTGACTAGGCCAAGACACTCGAGTGTGGATCCTAACGAACTGTGGATAGCCTGAGATGAAAGGGAATGCAGAACACCTCATTGTGCTCATGTGCTACATGCATCAAGGGGCAGTTGTGTGAACAGAACAAAGGAATATTCCATGGGTTAAAGTCAAGAAAGGGGTGTGTCAAGGTTGTATTCTCTCACCATACTTATTCACTCTGGATGCCAAGAAAATCATCAGCGAATAACTTCAAAAGGTTATGGATTGGAGGAAGACGTATTGACAACCTGGAATATGCAGATGAAACAACCTTGCTTGCTCAAAGTGAAGAGGTCTTGAGGTACTTGCTACTGAAGATCAAGGATTGCAACCTTCAGTATGGATCACAACTCATTGGAAGGTAGACCAAAATCCTCACCACTGGGCCAATAGGTAACATGAGAAATGGAGAAAAGATTGAAGTTGCCAATTATTTTATCTTGCTTGGATCCACAGTCAATGCTCATGAAAGCAGCAGTCAAGAAATCAGATGGCACATTGCATTGGGCAATTCTGCCTGCGCTCTCTTAACAGTGTTGAAAAGCAAGATGTTACTTTAAAGAGTAAGGTGTGCCTGACCCAAGCCATAGTGTGTTCAGTCACCTCACATGCATGAGGAAGTTAGACACTGACTAAAGAAGACTAAAGAAAAATAGGTGCATTTGAAGGATGGGGTCGGTAAGGACTACTGAATGTACCATGGACTGCTAAAGGAACCAATGGATTTGTCTTGGAAGAAATCCAGCCAGAACGCTCCTTAGAAGCAAGGAATGTGAGCCTTTGTCTCATGTACTTTGGACATGTTATCAGGAGAAAGGAGTGTAAATCACTAACTAAAGGACAGATGTATTCACTTGGGTAAGGGGAAAAACAATACGCAGTCAGAGGGAGGTCAGCACAAAATGATCCAGGCAAAGGAAGACACTGGGACAGCCAAGGTAAATGCTGTTATACAGCCAGTCCTGCGATCGCAGTAATGATGGGTGGATCCGCAGACATGCAAGCTCACCAGGTGTTGGGAAGATGGAGCTATTCCACAAATATATACAGGTTTCACAGAGGTTTTTTTTTCTACTTATGTAATTATATATACTACATATATATCTATGTGTTAGTCTGGATACATTAGAGAAACAAATCCACAGAAACTCATATATATAAGAGAGTTTTATATAAAGGGTAAGTGCACATCACAAAAACATCCCAACTCAGTGCTGCCCAAGCCCACAAGTCCAACATAAGCCCATATGTCTGCCACCAATCCACAAAGTCCTCCTCCACCTCACAAAACACATGAAATGATGCCGACTGCAGGAGGAAAGCCAAACCAGTGAGTGTGTAAGCATCTCAGCGCTGGCAGGGGTCTCCACACAGTTGCTCCAGCACCCAGGGCTGCATCGGGGTAGGTCCATGTGGCTTCTCCTCAGGGATGTCTTGCAGGAAGTGAGCCTTGCCAGCTGAAACAGGGAACTGGCTGAGGCAGCTGCACCCTGCTCCAACCATCAGAAAGCAAGAGACCCGAGAACTCGAAAGGCAAGGCTCACCAAGCCATTTATCTCTCCACCCTTCAATTAACTCCACATGTATTTATCGGCCACATTGACACAATAAACTTTAACTATCTCAATCTATAAATACGGCATTGTATGTAAGGGGCAAAGTTATGAAAATCTGTAAGCCATAATCAAACACCTTGAAGGAATAAGCCACAGAGCCTGAGGCTTCAGGATCACAGTCTCGGGACACATAAAGGTCAATTGGCATAACATAGTCCACAAATATTCTACATCCTACTTTGTAAGTGGCACCTGGTGTCTCAAAGTTGATGAGCAGCCGTTTTTTGTGCAACTGCTGGTGTCTCCTCATCGGAAGCAAAGGAGAAGGAAGAGAATCAAAGATGCCAGGGCAGCGTTCGCCCAGGCCCTTAGCCGTCTTTGAAGCCTGAAACTGAGCTCGCCCCTGGGGTTCACTTTTCCATCAAACAGTAGACCAGTAAAGGGAACAGTAACACCCAGTCAACCATTTGAAGTCACAGGGACAGCATCTAGCCCAAGGTGAAGCTCAGAGTTCAGGGAGGGATAAGAAGGACCAAAGGGAACGGAAACCCCAGGAAGGCAATGACCAGTGCTGTCACAGGGTGGGCATTGCAGTCAGTGTCTGGAAACAGAAGGCGGGGCCATCATTGAACCAAGAACCAATTGCCTCTGTAAGCGTTAGCCCAGATCACAATAAAAAATGGTTGTGGCTGCTGTTTTCCAAACAGTAATACAAGTCACATTCTCTGATCACAAAGCTAACAACGAAAGATTACCTAAACAACCTACCAAAAAACATGTCCCCTGGAGAAATTTAAAACTCTCTTCTCAATGGTTTTTAAGATGAAAAAAAAAATGAGGTTGAAGAGATCAACAATTTATAAAGTTAAGTATGTTCATATAGAAACCAATAGCTCATGGCTAAAACCTACACAGAGGAAAACGTTGCCATTTACTGGTTGAAATCAGACAAGGTCAAAAATGATGGAGCTCATGGACAGCATCGATGCTAGAAAAGCCTAATCAAATACACCTAAGGAAAGATGGAACTGAAGGTATTATTAAACATGTAAAATTAGTCAAGATGGATAAACCCGAAGCTGGCTTTGCTTTGTCCAAACCGAGTGCGAGCTTGATCAAAAAATAAAACCCGATGACACCAAACTACCACACCCAAAACGAACCAAGAAAACACTCAGCTCACTGCACTCAGTCGATTCCAACGCTTCGCAGCCCTGTAGGACCGAGTAGAACTGCCCCTGTGGGTTTCCAGACTGCACATCTTTATGGGAGTAGGAGAAACCCATCTTCTCCTGTGGAGTAGCTGTTGGTTTCGAACTTCTGACCTTGTGGTTAGCAGCCCAATGTCTAACCTACTCTGCTACCAGGGCTCCCAAATAAAGCATTGGAAATGATAGCAAGAACCACACCCACGTGGAGATTTCAAATGTTAAGGTATTTACACAATTTTATTTCCAAATTAAAAAAAAAACTAAAGAAACACGAGATAGAAATTGCAGCTAGACCAATTATTTGGTCTAAAAGCACGAGACCTAGGGAGCAGTGCAGGCGAGTCCTTTCCAGCTTCCAAAGAGCAGATCATGTTTCCGTCACCTGAGCTCTTCCAGGGAGGCCAAAAGGATCGAACCACATTCTAGGAGGCCACCATAACCCTGGTGTCGAGATGTGAAATGGGCACATGGAAACAAGAAAGGAAAAAGAGTAGAACATACTCACTTTGAAAACAGAGACAAACATTCTGAGTAAATATTTACCATTTTATTCTTTGTAGGAGGCTAGCATATTGTGAACAGAGAATTGGATTCAGGCATGCTGTGTTGGTTCTCTATGAGTAAACTGCATTTTGTATGAAGGGTCCATGAGGGTGCTCATCACAGAAGTCTCGCTTTTCAATGTGAGAGAGCCAGCGTTGGTACCTGGCCAGGGCACCTCACACACAGCCATCCGTCACGGCGATGATGCTGACCGGACTTCAGCAGGAATTTTCAGATTGAGACACTAGGAAGAAAGGTCTGGCGATCTATATCACAAAACTCAAAACCCAGAATGCACTGCCCAAAACACATTGCGAATGATAACGAGCTGATGGGGCAGGGTAAGACTGCCCTGCC
>NW_022111320.1:20075665-20083064 GCF_000313985.2 Echinops telfairi | reverse complement strand
ACAAAGCCCATCTATCAGAAGCCTATAGCGAACTTCAATTTAATGCTGACATATTGGAAGCCATTTATTCTAAGCAAGGAATAAGGTGTAATCTTGTTTCGGCAGTATCTGTTCCTGCTATAATCTTGGCCTCTGGGATAATCTTTTCGATCTACTAGTATTGGAGGTCTTAACAACAAAAAGAAATTAATAGCATTTATTGGAAACAAATAAAAGTATCTCTAGTGAAAACACTATTGTCTCCCTAGAAATTCCAAGACTGAATCAAATAGCTGAATGGGAGGTCACGTGAACACAAACAGTAAAAGCTAAGGCTGACTGTGGAAGGCATTCCCACAAGCCGTCCATGGATCCATCAGCTCAGATGGAAATCCTTACAGGCTCCATGTGTTTAGGCCCATCTTGCGACCAATTAATGTCTGACCAGTAAGTCAGACTTTCCCACGGGCAACTCCTAGGAAGCCACGCTGAGACAGAAAAGGGCAGCAGACAGGGAGGGCAGAGGCACCAAGAGGGAAACTCCACAGGATTAGTTCAGGCAAATCGCCACACAAAAGTGAGAACAACAACAACGACCACCCCAGGAGGTTGGCTCAGAATCGAGTGCTGCTATAATATTTGTATTCCCTAAAATAATAGAGTTTCCGTCAATAACAAAATTGTGTGATGACCAGAGAAGCAGCTGTGACCCAAGTACAGAAAATGAAACAATGAAGACGCTGTCGCGGAGGGGCCCAGATGTTGGAATGAGCCAACAAATACTTCAAAGCCGTTATTGTGTATATATTTAAGCAGCTAAAAGACGTGCTGGTTAAGGCATTACAGGGTAGTGTGATAGCCGAAACTCAGTAAATAGAGGCGATTGATCAGATGGAATGATGATAAAGAACCTTGTGAAAGTTGTGGAGTCGAAATGAAAAAATTCAATTGGGTGTTTCAAGAGCAGACTGGAGCTGGCAAGGGAAAGAATCGACCAACCTGAAAATAGGCCAATAAAGATGAGCCAGGGTGAAGAACCGGAAGTAAAAAGAATAAAGAAATATGAGCAAAGTCTGATACTACACTTGATCTTAGCCAAAAGGCTGAGAAGCCACGGTGAGCAAAGCCCGAGAGAGAAGTGGGATTTAAAGACCCCAGAGTATACCGCCGAGCACACAATGGGAATTCCAGCAGGAGAAGATCAGAAAACAAACCAAACTCACCGCACTGAGTGGACACCCACTCACAGGGACCCTGTGGGCCAGGGTAGAACTGCCCCTGAGTTTCTGAGACTAACTTTACGGTAGCAGACAGCCTCGTCCTTCTCCCAGATAGAAGGAGGGCAGAAGCAAACACCATTTCATTAAATACTGGTCAAAACCAGTATTGTTGCTGTCAAGTTGACTGCAGCTCATGGGGATCCCTCGTGTCTGGGTGGAATTGCTCCACAGGTTTTCAGACAGGGTTCTTGGAAACAGCTCTCCAGGCCTGTGTTCCAGGATGCCTGGTTGGGGCAGAGCAGGCAGGGGCAGGGGAGTCAATAAATCGACCTTGTGGCTTGTCGCCAAGTGCTTCGTCATTGGTAGCACCCAGGGTCTCCACTGAGGTCCATATCCTATTCAGTAAATTATGTGGAGACAAATTACCCATTTGGGAAGACATTACGGAATACCTCTACCAGAGTCGTAAAGTCCAAGCGCCATTAAGAGAAAAGTTGACATTCAACAAGAACTCGATACGGGCCCGGCGTTCTACCAGGCGCTTTAGCAGAATGAATGCATGTAATAGGTATATTAATTTGGTGAGGACGCACAGGCATGAAGAGTTAGGGAGACAGTCGTGTGGGAAAGTGACTTGGTTGCCCACTTGTAGCCTAGTGGCTGCAAAACCCCTGCAAGGCCTCTGCCATCCTTGTCTCTGGGCGGTTCCCTGTCTTGCACCATTGACATCACCCGGGAGCTGCATGGAAATGCAAATCTCTGGCTCCACCTGAGCTGAACTAGGGTCTGCATTTTAACAAGATCCCCCAGGTGATTCATTTGCACATTAACATTTGAGAAACCTTCGCCTGGAGCTTGTTATTTTAAAACTCTCAGTGCTGTTTCCTCATTTGAAAATGGTGGTGGTGACGTTCCCCTTGCAGAAGAAGCACTGGGCGAACTCCAGGAAACAAAACAGATAAAATAATCATTGCCAGCCCGCACATAGCTTAATTATCATGGGGCGAGACAGACGATAAATAATAAGGTAAAACATATACTATATTACATTACAGTAAATGCTGTAATGTAATGTAAAGCAAAGGGCTAAGGAGTGGGAAGGTGAGGCAGGCAGTCCCTGGGTTATGAACAAGATCACTTCCCAAGTGTGTCTTTAAGTGAAATGTGTAGGTAAATTGTAACAGGTGCGCATACTCTCATGCAAGAAAAGGACCCCGGGGGTGTGATGGGTTAAACACTGAGCGGCTAACAGCAAGGTCAGTGGTTTGAACCCACTAATTGTTCTAAGGGAGAAAGGGGAGGCTGCCTGCTGTTGGCCGACAAGGGTCGCCAGCACTCGAACAGGTCCTCAGGAGCTACTTTGCCCTTGTGAAAAGTATTAAAGGCAGACAGGCATCAGGGCACAGGGAATCTTCATCCCATGTCAGGACTGAGAGAGTGAATGTATTTTCCAGTGGGTCTATATAATGGGGACTCACAGAGCTCGCATAAGGCATGCATGTCATACAGCTAACATATTAGCCAATGGGTCTTATCATAAGCGGGTAACATAATAAGCAAGCAATGAGGTGAGTCAGTGTCATTGTCTTGACCTAGTGCTAGTTGACCTCCAACCCTCCTGAGCCCTCCTCAGGGGTAGTAATCCCTGGAAGAGATGTGAGAACAGTTTGCTACATTTTACGGAGGGTTGGCTATACAACCTGATTGCTCTTAGACTTAGTAACAAATAACCCTCAAACATAGTGAAGTAGCCAGCTTCAGAAATGATTAATGGATTAATGGTAGCTCTTTAAGACTGCTCCCTAATGGAGGGCTCTTAGGGGGTTGAGGGGATGGGGGGGTGGGGGGGTGGCACACATTATTCGGCCTGGAGAAGGTGTATTTGAAAACATTTCTATCTCAGAATGATGGAGATCTTTCTCAAAATAGGGCTAGTTTTCTTTGCCCATGGTTGCAAGTGTAGCAATAAGGTCAAATACTATCTACCAAGTCCTCAGTTTACCACAGTCTGCTCCAGTCAAGGTTTAAAAGTCTCCAAACCCAAATGGGCAGCTGAGCTGTATCCCATAGGGAAGCTGTGAGTCGGAATCAACTTGATGACAGCAGGTTCAGGTTAGTGCATATGTCCACAAACTTATTTGACCTACCACCAAAGAACTTAGTGCCCCCCCCCCAACTAAAATCCTTGGCACTATATCCCATAACCTAGAATAAAGTGTAGGTATCTCCTTTTGCAGGGCCCTGGATCGTTCCAGCACCCCCAGGGGAGCAGTACTGCCCACTTTGGGAAACATTGGGTTACTGGAAGAAAGAAGAGCCCTAGAGTCGCAGTGGGTTAAGCATCTGACTGCTAGTCAGAGAGTCAGCACTTAGAACCCACCAACTGCTCCATAGGAGAAAGATGAGGAAGTCTGTTCCCACAAAGATTTACGGCCTCAGAAACCCCAACGAGCAATTCTCCCGGGTTAAGCTGGAGGCTTTTCCTAACTTGTGTAACTACCGAGGCTGGTGAACCTCAGACTGGTGGAGGCAGGGGTAGATGAATCCAGGGCTAGAAGGTCATGCTCAAAGATGCAAAGTCAGATGAATCCAAGGTCAGCCAGCAATATGGAAGACTTCTGATAGCTCCCAGCATTGGGAGACAATATGGCAGGCTGTTGGCTCAAGTCCCAAGAACCAGAAGTCGATGAGACAGAGGCAGGTTCCAGACCGGCACAAAAGGTCGCTCGCTCTCTACAGTGTGTACTCACCTAGACGTAGGCTAAGCCCCGAGGAACTTGTCAGTGGCACACTCCCCTAACCCTGCACCCGCTTGCCTGCTCACAGCAGAGCCCGTCATCTGCTGTTCATGTTAGGTCAGTCACATCACAGGAGAGCCCTCAACTGCCAAACCACTGAGAACCCTGTCCCAGCCATGCTGACATAGAATCACTGTCAGTTCAGTTATTTCAAAGTTAGGGCAACGATACCTATCATGAAGGGGGAAGTGGCATTTTCTGTAATTCATAATCTTGGACCTGCCTATAATTTTAAAGAACAATGGTCAAGGATAGCCGCCTTGAGGAAAGACTGCTAGGCTGTGAGGCCATGCACAGGTATTGAGAAACAAGTAGGAGTCCAGTGTGTCTGGATGAAGTGAACGAGGGGGTCAGAGGGGCAGCAAGGGGCTGGATCGGTCACATAGAGCAGGGGTCAGTAAACGCTCACCCACATGCTGAATCCAGCCCATTGCCTACTTTTGTAAATAAAGTTTTATTGGCACACAGCCACATCGGCGTGTTTCCAATGACTGCTTTCCCTCTCCATCATGGCAGAGTAGCGTGGTTGAAACAAAATGCATGGCCTGGATATGTTTACTATCTGCCTCTGCAGAAAAAGTTTGAAGACCTGTGGTACGGGGCCTTGCAAGCCACTGTAAGGAGTTTGTCTTTTGCCAAGTAGGGAAGCCACTGAAGGGTTCTAAGCAGAGCGGTGACCAGGCTTGTGCTTTCTGGATTGAGACCAGACTAGAGAAGGGACGAGAGTTGGGACCCACGGGTAGACCACTGTAATATGTGGGTGAGCGAGACCAGCGTGGTGGCTCCGTCCAGGGTGGTCCTGCTGGAGGGAGGGGGAAGTGGTGGGACTGGAGGGAGCTCTTTCTTGATAGTATCTAGTGGAGCCCTGGGTCCAGAGGAGGAGTCAGTGGTTTCAAACTGCTGACTTTGTGGATCGCAGCCCAAAGCATAACCACTACTCCACCGGGGCTCCCTGGGCCCTGAGCTAGAGCCCAGGTCCCAAGTACCAGCTCTGTTCCTAACTGGCTGGATTCACTTTCCAGAACTTCAGCGCCCCTCTGAGGGAATTCATCAAAGGTCCTTCCAGCTCACCCCTCTGAGATTCTCTGTGTGGAAGTGCCTTACATACCGAGACTTTCAACAGTGGAGGGGGCGGGGGTGGAGTGGTCACACATGAGTCTGTAACAGGATCTTTTCTCTGTGTGAAGAACCTGTCAAATCTTTGTTTCCTGGGAGCCCTGCCCCTTTTATTTGTAGCCTTATTTGGCTCTTCACTCTTCTGAAATGCCAGGCTGCCCCGTGTGGTGTCCAGGCCGGATGTCCAAGCGCCTCCCTGTGTGAGCTCATGCGCGTTCATCCAGGGGTGTTTCTGCCTCAGATGAAACCCTGTGTCGCTGGCAACAGCGATGTCAGTGGCACGGAGTCTTTTAAAGCTGGTTGGTGGTTAAGGCACATTTTGCATGAGGAAAGCCCTGGGTTTTACGGCCTCGTTGTGCTGGGGCGGTAATTGGAACAAGAAGTCTGACAGGCTTGCTCGAGGCTGAGGCTTGTACACAAACCAGGCCTGGCACTTTAAGGCAATCCGGCAAATAACCAAAACAAAATTGAACAAGTCACAGTTTTATTCCTCCCCGCCCCCGGCCCCCCCCTCCTCTATGACTCTCAACGAGCATGAGACACCCATTTCTGCTTCGCCCTCTCCCCCGCTCTCAGCATGGCCTTTTCTGTGGCTCTGGGGGCTGGCCCTGTGCCAGGCCAGCCCTCCTCCTGGGTGAGTGGCCCCTCCAACAAGAAGGCGAGGCTTACGCTCTCTCCAGCAGGAGGAGTTGAGGGTGGATTAAGGGGATTATCGAATCCAACCCTCTGCCTTCGGCCAGACTGCATTTGACACAGGACCACACTTCCAGCAAGTTCTCGTACTGAAGCTCAACTTGAATCCCTCAAAGACCATCTTTCATGACACTCTTCACGTTGGATGCCAAGATTTCCTCCCATCCAAAGGGAAGGCGGTTGCTTAGCTCCCACCGCGAGAAGTTGAGCTCCTCCTCGGTCGCTGGTCCCCATTCTCTTCCCAAAACGGATCGGTCTCTTTGTTTTCTTTGACCCTTGCAAGGCCGTTCTCTGCGCTCTCTCTCCCCCAAGTACGGATAGCTTGACAACGCCCCTTAACCACACCCAGCCCCAAACTCGCACCGGACACCCGGTCTCTTCATCCAATGTGCCGCCATTACAAGCCATTGTAACGAAGGCAGTGGTTTATCATTCTACAACTTGCCAGCACCCAATCCTAATCAGTATAATGATGTAACTCTCAGAGACAGCCCGGGGGTTGTCTGTCAGGGAATCAACAAGGAGATGGTAGTGTCCAAAGCCGTGCGTTTTCCATGTCTGCCCAGGCTATGAGTCTATGGCCTCCCTGGGCCTCGTGACTTAACGAATAGCATCTCTCTTATTTCAGACTATAGAGAGCCCACTTATTCCTCAAATCCCAACCCACACACCCTCATTTTCCAGCAAGTCTTCCTACTTGCCTTCCCAAATAGTCCTGACCCAGGGCTTTTGCACGCAGAGGTCATCTTCCCAACGAAGTCGTCCCTGGACCATCTTAGCTGGCGCTGCAAGCCCCTCCGTCGCCACTTCTGTCCCATTCCTCTGTGAGCTGTTTCCTTCCTCGCTTCCACACCCTAAAACATCGGAGCCTCAAGGTCACAGCTGCCTTCTTCTCCTGTGTCCCAGCGTTTGGTACCTGCAGTGTAGTTTGTCGCAGGCTGCTTCGGCTCTGCCGATATCTCCTTTAGACTCCTTTCTGAGTCGTGAGTCTTGAGCATCTCGTGTCTTGGGAACTCAGGACATTTGTGTTCGTCTGAAATCCCCCAACCAGAGACATTTGATAACTTCCCTGAACCCACAGCGGAGGTGACTTAATGACAGTATGAAAATAATGAAATAGGGCAAACGTTAAAATAAGCCAAGTCACTTCTCAGAATGAAGACTTCTGAGAGCGAATACCTCCTAACCTAAATAACACAAACTCGTGGTCAGATGTACGTACGAAACCTTATGTGCTTAAGCATCTTCATACCCACCCACCCCCACCCTGCCCACCATCTGCTAATCTCAGCAATCATCCCACACCATCTTTTTCCTCTGTCTGCACTAGGTGACTGTGGGCTGCACAGGCAGGTTCCTGCTTAGGGTTGTCTTCATTTTCTTTCTCTCTCTCTCCACAGAAGCCAAACACTTTAAATTCTGGAGCAGGAGTTGAGTTCCTGGGCCCTTGGTCAACGGTAGTTAAGGCTGGAGAGGGAAAGTGAGTGAGTGCCTGTGCAAAAGTCGGCCTGGGGGCGGGGTGGTGGTGGTGGAGTGTGTCTGTGTGTGTGTGTGTGTGTGTGTGTGTGTGTGTGTGTGTGTGTGTGCGCCCCG
>NW_022111320.1:20054757-20073664 GCF_000313985.2 Echinops telfairi | reverse complement strand
GACAAGAAAGGCAAGGCTCACCAAGCCATCCATCTCTCCGCCCCTCAGTCAATCCCACCTGCGTTTATCAGCCAGGCTGGCACAATAAACTGTCTCACCTTTCTTTACTGCAAACGGGTACATAGGTAGACTCAGAATTTAAATAAATCGATACCATTCCTAGTGGCATAGTGGTTATGTTGGGCTGCTAACTGCAAGGTCAGCAGTTCAAAACCACCAGCTGCTTTTTGGTAAAAAGAGTAGACTTGCTATGCTCCTTAGGAGCCCTGGAGGCGTGGTGGTTATTGGTTGGGCTGCTAACTGTGAGGTCAGCAGTTCAAAATCACCAGCTGCTTTTTGGTGAAAAGAGTAGGCTTGCTATGCTCCTTAGGAGCCCTGGAGGCGTAGTGGTTATTGGTTGGGCTGCTAACTGTGAGGTCAGCAGTTCAAAATCACCAGCTGCTACTTAGGAGAAAGACAGGGCTTTCTACTCTCATGTAGTGACAGTCTCAGAAACCCACGGGGCCAGTTCTACCCTGCTCAGCAGGGCTGCTATGAGTTGGAATCGACTTGATGACAGTGAATTGTGTTTGGGTTTGAGATTCACTTCCAAGGACTGCATTGTGTGCCCTATATGAGTGGCTATTGGCTTACTAATTATGCAAATCATCAGACTGATAGGCATCCAAAACTTTTCATTATCTATGGAAGGGGCATTGTGTGCCCACACATTTAGGGGCATGGACTGCAAGTGCTCAAATAACATACCTATCCCTTGTTTTTTCACTAAAGAGAATCTTAGGACGTGGAAATTCTTTTGTGTCCTTTCTCTGAAAGGACAACCCATCTGTGTCCCTTTAACTCTAGCACAAGGCTGCCACCATGCTGGTGGAATGGGTCTTAGCTGGCTGACCTGCCTCTCTTGAGTAAATGTAAGGGGTTCTTCTCACTGGACAGCCTGGGGGTGGCCAGCACTGCCGACTTCACAGTAAATTAACGGGTCACACCCACAGGAGGAAAAGCGTGGAAATGGAGAACCCTTATTTGACTGTTTAAGCTTTAACCAAACCCTACAGCTGGTGGGGTCAGGGGGGAAGGACTTTGGCATTATTGTAAGCAGCCGACGTTTCCGTGCAATAGTAGCCGGCTTGTGTGGGAGTCAGAATTGTCCAGTGTTGGATGCTTTCTTTCCCCTCTGGAGGGAGTGTGCCTCTCTGCTTTCTGGTTCAGCTTTGGTCTTGTGGGGACTATCCAGCCAGGTGGGAACTTACTGTCTTCTGATAGCTTGGTTCAGCCGGTTGGCAGTAATTGAATTAGCAAAGTTGGCATTCAAAACGGGCTCCGGGCTGTTGAGCTCAGGTGGCAGTTGAATTCACAGGAGCAGGTGGCAAGTCAGCAGCGGGGGGGTGGGGGGTGGGGGGGTGTCATGTTTATTCAGTTGCTATCAGCTGTGATTTGTGTAACGTGACATAGAAAAGTGTCTCAGGAATGTATTGGACACCATAAGGTCATTGGTTAACTGATGAATGCAAGTTGATTTGAAACATATGTCCTTGAGGAGGGAACCTCTGTGTCCTTAGATCCAAGTCATGTCAACAAACAAGATCTAGCTCAAACTTTTAGCTCAGGACCCCCATTGGTGAAGACCGTAAGGTGCTTTTCAGGGGCCCTGTTGGTCTCTCTGCTGAATTCATCTTTGTTTCTCTACTGCTGGACACGTGCTATTCTCGAGGGGCATCAAGCCAGGGACACCTGAATGATGACCTTCGACATCACTGGAATCGTAGCCAGCTGTCGTAGAGCCGGTGACACCTGTGCCTCGGCCAGTTGAAAACACACCGACCAGATCACGTGCCTGAGCTGGAACGTGCTTCCTTAAGGTTGAGACGTGCTCGTCCGGCTGAAATGAAGAGATCGGGTGCATCTCTTTGACAGGTGCGCGATGTACACGATACACGTGTTAGGAAGGCATCACCTGGCTTTGCCCATCGTGTGTCCACTAGGTATGCTCGCTCGGTACTCTGGTCTCCTCAAGGAAGAGAGATGCTTGATGGCTTGAATTGGATGCCACTAGTTCATGAACATTTCCAAGCATGCACGCTCAACGAAAGCAAAACCTACGAAGCGCCTTCCGGGCCTGGGAAGACTTCCTTCTGACCCACATGTATGGCCTTAGTGTGCCTTCACACCCCAGCAAGCTTTGTTAATCACAGAACTCAAAGCAAATGCCCAGCCCTCCTGTGCATGTAAGCTCCCTGGGCTTCCCAGCGCAGGCTCCCACTTAGTGGACAAGAAATGCCTGAAAGAAAGGATCCCCCACTTGGCCATGCACTTTTATTTATTTATTTTCGCTTTTCGTTGTGGTTTGGGTCAAAGTTTGAAGAGCGAGTTGGCTTTCCGTTCCAAGACCCCTACAGACACGGATGGTGGGAAGAGGACCCGAGCAGAGTCTGATGGAACAAAACTCGGTCTGAAGAACCACGTCTCACTTGCGTCGGCGATTGCAGTTCCCACTCTTCCCCCTTCCTGTCTGTGCTCACCCTTCCCGTCCTGCCTTCTGAGCTTTGTCTCTGGGGGAATGCTGCTCTTCCCATTTCCGGTAGGTGGTTATTCCAGAAAGTGCTCACCTCTGTGGTGTGACTGTTGACCTGGTAGGCCTGTGTACTGCATGATTGAAAGTTGAGCCCCAAGGATGAGTTGGGTCCAGGCTTGAAGGGTGACTGACGTCCCTAATCTCTGGGGTTCCACTGGTGACCCTCAGACTGCCATTAATTTTCATTCAAAACGAGGTACAAAGGCCAGGTCAGCTGACACCCACTACTGCCCCATTGTCCCTTCTCATGTAGCCTAAGTTTGAGAGGTTATATATCAGACCCCCTTCTATGTACCTTGGTTTTTAGAGGTAAACTTATCACTAATGAATCAAGGGTTCTTTCATGTAGTTTTTAAATCTATTTAGCACATGCCTAGACAATGTATGGGTCCATAGTGTCTTTTTCCCTTCGAAATATGGTGTGTTTTTATGTTTTTGCACATTCTAATATTGCTCCCTGTCACTCGTCTGTTTGTCAGACTGTGATCCTTTTATTGCCCTGTGATGCTGCCTGAGAGTTCTGCACTGGTATTTCCAATACCAGCAGGGTCACCCACAGTGGATAGGTTTCAACAGAACGTCCAGACTAAGATAGCAGGAATAGGTGGTCCACTTAGGAGGGATTGGCCACTGAAAACCTTACGAGAGCCGTGGGGCATTGTCTGATATAGAGCCAGAAGATGAGCCTCGCAGGTTGGAAAGCTTTCAGGTACCACTGGTGAGGAGTCAGTCGTAATGATGTAGATGAAGCAAAGCTGTGAGACCTCCATTTGTGGATGTGGCACAATTAAAAATGAGAGGAAACATCCAGCGATAATCAGCATATGAAATGTCCAAAGTATGAATCTAGGAAAATGTCAAGGCATTGCAAATGAAAGGGAATGCATAGAGATCAGTATCCTAGACTTTAGTGCGATGAAATGGACTGGTATTGGCCATTTTGATTCAGACAATCATGCAGTTTTCTTTTTAAAAAAATCATTTTATTAGGGGCTCGTACAACCCAACCACAATCCATTCATCCATCTATTGTGTCAAGCACATTTGTACATTTGTTGCCATCATCATTTTCAAAATATTTTCTTTCTACGTAAGCCCTTGGTATCAGCTTCCCTTTTTTTCCCCTCCCTCCTTCACCCTCCCTCTGTCATGAACCCTTGATAATTTATAAAATATTATTTTTTCATGTCTTACACTGACCGATGTCTCCCTTCACCCACTTTTCTGTTGTCTGTCCCCCTGGGAGGGGGTTATATGTAGATAATTGTGATCGGTTCTCCCTTTCTCCCCTTACCTTCCATTTCCACTCCTGGTATTGCTACTCTCAATATTGGTCCTGATGGGTTTATCTGTCCTGGATTCCATCTGTTTCCAGCTCTTATCTGTACCCATGTATATGCTCTGGTCCAGATGGATTTGTAAGGTAGAATTGGGGTCACAATAATGGGGGATGGGAGGAAGCATTAAAGAACTAGAGGAAAGTTGTATGTATTATCGGTGCTATACTGCACCCTGACTGGTTCGTCTCCTCCTGGCAACCCTTCTGTAAAGGGATGTCCAGTTGTCTACAGATGGGTTTTGGGTCTCCACTCCGCATTCTCCCTTCATTCACAATGATCTGATTTTTTTTTGTTCTGGGTCTTTTATGCCTGATAACTGATCCCATCGACACCTCATGATCACACAGGCTGATGTGGTTCTTCAAATCCTGCAGTTTTCAATGTCAGGAATGGAAACTTTGAGGGAAATGGTGTCACATCATCAGAAAAATATTTCAAGATCTATCTTGGAGTGTACAATGCTGTCCGTGTAGACATAAGATCTTTATGCCTACAAGGAAGTCTAGTTAATACAGCTATTACTTCCATTTTTGCACCAGCCATTACAATCAATGATGAAGTAGCTGGAGAATTTTTACCATCATCTTCAGTCTAACACTGATCAAACATGCGATCAATGTTATTGACATTTATTGCTGATCGGCCTGCAAAAATAGAAAACAAAGAGGGAGAACCAGTAGTTGCAAAGTGAAGCCGGAGATCGCACGATAGAACTTTGTAAGACCAGGGACTTCTTCATTGCAAATATGTTTTTCAACAACATAAACCATGACTGTCCACATGGACCTCACCAGATGGTCTAGATAGAAAGCAAACTGGCTACACTTATGGGACAAGACAGTGGAGAAACTCCATATCATTACGCCAAACAAGGCCAGGGGCTGACTGTGGAACAGACCACTGGCTCAAGTGCAAGGGTGAAGCTGAAGGAAAGTAAGCAAGTTTGTAAGAGCCAAAACATGACCTGAACTTTGAGACCTTCTCAAGAACAAATTTGATACATTCAACACGAATACCAAAGACAGACAAGCTGTGGGATGACATCAAGAACATTATACACGAAGAATGCAAGAGATTGTTAAACGGGACAGAAAGGGAAAAAAATTATTTAATAATATAAATATCACGTGCAAGTACAATTGCAGCAGTACATGGACAAGGAGCTGCCAGAGAGTCCAAGCCAGATCCAAAAGAAGACTCAGAATAAAAGATATCACTGCTGGATCCTGGCTGAAAGCAGAGAGAATACCGGAAAGCTGTTTACTTATTTTATCAACTATGCAAAGGCATGTTCCACAGTGTGGTCCATGACAAACTATGAATAACATGGTGAAGAAGGGGGATTCCAAGAGCAGCTGTTTGAATGGAACAAGGGGATATATTATGAGAGGTAGGTTTATTGTACCAACCTGGCCAATAGGAACATGTGGGATTAATCAGGTCGCAGTTTGATTGGAGGGCAAAGAGATAAATGGCTCTGCAAGACCCGCCCCCTCTGTCTTGCTCTCTGGTGATTGGAGCATGCTGGAACATGCATTCTGCTGCTGGAGCTAGTTCTTTACCTCAACCTGTGAGCTACACTACCTGTGGGCCAGGCCAATCGGGGATCGTGTCACTAGAGCTTGAGGCTCCTTGGAGACCTGGTTCACCATGTCGCTGGTGTGTACATCACTTGAGCTTGAGGCTGGTGGATTCCATTGCCTTGCATTGCTTGCATTCGGTATCCCATTTGGGCCTGTTTAGCTAAGCTCCCGAGTTACTGACTGTTGGTGACCCACCATGCTGCTTGCTGCCTGCTGCCTGTGGGCAGACTCTGCTGTCTGCTTTCTTAACCTTGGACCCGGCAGCCCACATAAATAGGAGGACTTCCAGTATATTAACTGTTTCGCAGAAGTGAGTGGAACGGAACCCTCTGTACTGCTGTGGGGACTAATTAGCTGTTATACTCCTCTTATAAGTTAAGCAACGGATCCGAGAAGCGACACGTATGAAGAGGCGCACAGCCTCAGGAGTGGAGAAGGCTCAGGAACAGCCTTCAGTCTTCAGGTGGCACAGCCTTGCTTGCTGGCAACACGCAGGACTTGCATACCGATGACGATCCAAGAGTAAACCCTCCAGTGTGGATCACAACGCAGTGTAAAGAAAACCCCACTCCTCACACCGGGCCAATCGACAGCACCTTGATGAACAAGAGAAAAGAGCGAAGCTATCAAGAGTTTCATTTTACTCAAATCCACCTGGGAGCAGCAGACAAGAAATAAAACGGTGGTGTACTGCAGCGGAAGAGCCCTTTTACATTGTTAAGGGGCAAATTGTCACGTTGCGGATAACTCGTGGTGTGCTTTGCTTCGTGGTGTGCTTTGCTTCGTATGCGTGGGGAAGCTGGATGCTGAATAAGGAAGGCTGACCAAGCATTGACGCATCTGAATGATGGCACTAAACTAAAAACCTCACTGCCATTGAGCTGATTCCGACTTTTAATGCGCCAACACATAACCCACTGTGACAGCCGGGCTCCGATGATGGCATTGGTGAAGAGTATTGTAAGGACCATGGACTGCCATAAGAATGAACAAGTCTGTCTTTGAGGGAGTATAACCAGAGTGCTCCTTAGAAGTGAGGACGGTGAGACTTTGTCTCATGGACTTTGGGCCAGGGGGAACTAGTCCCTGGAAAAGGACATCGTGCTTGGGAAGGAAGAGGGTCAGCAGAAAAGAGGAAGAGCCTCACAAAAGGCATGGCCACAGTGGCTGCAACAGTGGACTCACACGTCACAAGTGTGACTCCTTTCAGACTACCACCGCCCAACCTGTTCCCTCTGCCTGAGCTTCCTCCCTTTACAGTGGTTCCCAACCTGTGGTTAAAAACCCCTTTGGGGGCCGAACGACCCTTTCACAGGGTCGCCTGATTCATAACAGTAGCAACATTAGTTATGAAGTAGCAACGGAAACAATGTTATGGTTGGAGGGGTCACCACCACATGAGGAACTGTATGAAAGGGTCGAGCGGCATTAGGAAGGTTGAGAACCACTGCTCTAGAAGTTCCGTGTATCTTTTGAGATCCACCTAACGTGCCTTCCCTAAGTGCCCTTGATGAAGTAATCACTTCTGTGTGCCATGCATGGGCAGAGCCCACCTCCCCCCCCTCCATTCATTCAGCTCACAAACCCAGGCCAGGTGCTGTGATAAGGCAGTGGACATGCAGACATGGTCCCTGCCCTCCTCAATCTCCCAGCTAGTGGATGGTCAGACCAATTTGATAGTTCCCCACAGAGTAGGATGATGATGTCCCAGAGGAAGTACACAGTGTTGGTAAGGGATTTGGCCTGGGAGGAAATTCAGACCAGCCTTCCTTAAGGAAGACAGCCCTGAGCTGTGAAGAACAGAACAGAGGATACCGGCGTTCTAGGAGAAAGAGGTATCTGGTGCACAACTCAGGGCTAACAGGGAGTCTGCGGGCATGAAGCTTAAAGCCCGCTGAGCTCATTCTGACTCACAGTGACCCTCTAAGACAGGGTGGAATGGTCCCTGTGAGTCAGAGAAAGGCACTGTAGCTGATGTGCAAGAGTAAAGAGAGAGACCTGGAAGCCGTTCCCAGGCACGACTATGTCAAGGGTTTAGCCTTGATCCCAGAACCAATGGGAATCCATGGGGAGGTTTAAAGCGAGACGTGTGGCTCAGTGAACAAGCCCCTCCTGATCCTATGTCACATGGAGCTGTAGGTCAACCTCCCATGGTAGACGGAGTGCCTTGAAAATGGATCTTGGTCATTACCATTATCTAGGGTAAAAACTATCCCATACATGACAAAGGAGCTAACTGAATGCTGGCCAGCTGACTGGGTAGATGGAAGGAAGAATGGATGGGCGGGTGATTGGTCCTCCAGGTACATACTAGTTAGCATCCTTCTTCTGTGTGTCTGGCTGCCCTCTGCCTGTTCTTTATTTCTCCAGCCCCTGGGGTTTCTCCCATCGTCTGCTTGTCCTCCCTCCTGTTTGAGTCTGTTCCCCGAGTCGATTTACCGTTCTTCATGAAGGGCTTTGCCACCTCAGAGTCAGAATGCAGACCCGGACGGGCTGACCTGCTGGTGGAGTCTCATTTGTAGACAAGATTTATGATCACAGTGCCTTAGGAGACCCTGGTCAGGGGAGCTTCTGGGCTTCAGTGTGTGAAAGAGCAGCTGTGCAGTCTGGTGCTGGGGGGTGGGGTGGAATTGGACGCCTCCTGCCAGCGACTTGGAGGGGGTGTTTCTCTCATAGTCTGACTTACAGATCTGTGGCAGGTTACCCATCCCCTCTTGACTTCAGCTTCCCCGGCTGTAAAATAGGGATGATGTTCACACGACCCCATGTGCCTGCCAGCCTGACGCATGCAGGCTGCTTGCTCTTCTTGCGGATTGGCTGCCCCGCTCATTCGATGAATGCCAGCGATTCTAGAATAATTCCTAATGTAAGATTTCATGGTTTCTACTTAGAGCTGAACTCAGGATACAGACAGGGCCGCAGACACAATTGGAATTGGCTTTGGGGCTGCTGTGAGCTGGGCGTGGGATCTAGACACAGATCGGAGGTCTTTTCCATGGCCTCAGGCTTGTGGCCCAGGGGCAGGGGGTATGTCAGAGCGGTCTGCTGTATGGGGGAGGGGGGGGACTTGGTTCCTCTTCCACATTGGATCAGCAAATATATCTTAGAGGTTCCTTACGTGGGCCCCTCTTCTTGCATCCACACTATGGAGATGGACCTATCTTCTCCAACCTCTGTATCAGCCTGCCTCAGCCTGTGGGGTCTGTGGTAAGAGTTTTAGATATTGCTGTTCCACCTTGGGGTTGGTGATAGTAATCTTCCAAAGGGTGGACTCTCCTTTTGAGTATCAGCCCTACAGAATCAGTCCCACTTTGTGCTTCAGCCCCAGCACTCCATGAAACAGGGTCCTGCCAGACCCCCCAAGGGTGAATAGGAGACATTTCATCTTCTAACAGGCCTGGGACCTCTGAGGTTTCTCACTCCCCTGACCAAGGCTGACCCCCCACTCGACCACCAAGTCATTCCCGCAGTTCCCTGGGCTTCAACCGTTTCCCACGTCACCGCCACCTCTGGGTGTCAGGTTGCGCAGTGTTTTCCTTGGAGGAGGAAGGGAGGGAGAGGCCTGCCACAGAAAACCCTCAAAGCTGCTCGGGCAGAATTCAGCCTTAACGTTTTGTTTCTCGCCCACTTGTCCTTTCTGGTATATGTGGGTGGGTGGGAAGGCCCCTTTGCTCAGATTCCAATAGAAATTGGA
Source organism: Echinops telfairi (assembly GCF_000313985.2). Lineage (NCBI taxonomy): Eukaryota > Metazoa > Chordata > Mammalia > Afrosoricida > Tenrecidae > Echinops > Echinops telfairi. Next base: position 20,064,475 of record NW_022111320.1, on the reverse strand, counting down.
CCTCCTGCAGCTGCCAGGGGTCCCGAGAGACTAGCAGCCGTGTCATGGGGAACTTCCGGGCTCCGATCGTCTGGAAAAGAAGCCAGAAGTGGACAGTGGGGAGCAGGGAGCAACATCCAGAGAGTCCTGGGGCAGCCAAGGCAAGGGGGCTGCAGGACATTGGCTGGGTGGTGCTGGGATGTCTGCAGCACCCGCAGAGAGCATTGCTTCCCTCATATTTTGAGCAAAGAGCATGATTGAAAGCCATCTGGGGAGGAGGAGGGGTCTCCGGTGGCCAGCAATTGCTCATCTACATGATGTGAGATGAGGGGGCCCCATCCGCTAATGGAAATGGGCAGATAGTCCCTGAATGTGGAATAAGCAGCCAAAGGTCATGTAGCCCAATGTCTTGATTTAACAGAGGAGGAAACTGAGGCCCTAGGTTGCCAACTTGGCACACAGCTGTAAGGAGGCAGAGTTAGGGCTGGAGCCACGGACCCTTGAGTCTTCCTCCAGGGCATGTGTCTCCGAGCTCCTTGGTTGAATGCCAATCCTGTCGGCCACAACCACACAGCCCTGGACAAGTCACTGAACTCGAGGGCCCCTGGCTCCTGAAGGGTCAGCCAAGGCCCTGGGACCACACAGGCTTGGAGATGTGGCCTTCCAGAAACAACATTCCATGGAGCACTGCCCTCTCCAGCCCAAGGGACAGCCCAGCCTCCCGTCCCACAGGCACTTTCCCTCCTAGGGTTTGAGCAGACATTTGGGGGATTTTTATTTTTTTTGCCCGACTGTGTCAAAAAGGGGTCAGCATAGAGGGCTGGGGTTCTCAGCGAGTGGTTCCCTCCCTTTGACTGGGGGGGAAGAACAGGACGGGGCGATTTCTGTCCCCTCTACTCCTTCCCCATCCTGAGAGGCGGTGCAGGGAGGGGGCTACGGGCAGCGTCCTGGGGCTGGTTGGCCTGTGTTCCCTTGCCACTCTGCTGCCCACTAGCTGGGTGACTTCGGGCCATCATCTCGCCTCCCCTCTCCTCTCCATGAAAGTCAGTGCCAATCATAAAGTGCAGGCAGGAGAAGCACCTGCCTCGTGAGCTGTTAGGATGGTCAAACCGGTTCAAACATGCAGGGAACCCAGCTTGAGCGCCTGAACCAAAATGCCACAGCAGCGATCGCCAGGTCAGGGCGGGCGACCGCACACGTGTCGGGGTAGAAGTGAGTGAGGCCGGCTTTTCTGGGCTGATCTGTTGGAAGTCAGCTGCCCAGCCTTTCACTGGACGCCTCTGGGCGGATTTGAATCACCAGCCTTTGGGTTCGAGGAAACCCCAGTGGCGGGGCCCACAGGTTGGACTGATCTTCTCAAGCCCAACAGTTCAAATCCACCAGCTACTCTGTGGGAGGAGAAAAAACAGAACAGCAAATTCGCTGCCAGCGAGGCCAGGCTGACTCACAGCAACCGTACAGGACCAGGTTGAACTGCCCCAGAGTTTCCAAGACTGGAACTGTTTATGGGAGTAGAAAGCCCATCTCGGAAACCCAATGGGGCAGTTCTCCCGTCCGGCAGGGTCGCTGCGAGTCAGCATCAATTTGATAACAATGAGGTTTCCATTGCCCTTGTTTTAGCTGAGCAGTTAACCCTTCACACAATCCAGGGAGCCCACCTGGCACCTAGGAAGGGCTTCTGGGAAGTGGTAGATGTGGCTCTGGTGGCTGTTACATTCCTATCTGCCCAGCACGCACAGGAGAGCCCTCCCTCCCTCGGACAGCCCTGCCCAGGGATGGAGTTGCTGAGCTGGAGCGGAAGACGTATCTGCAGCAGGAGTGGTGGGTGTGAATCGGGCCCTTGTGCTGCCAAGCGAGCCTCCTCTCCCTTTGCAGAAGGACCACCCTGAACCTCCCAGAAAAAAATAATAAAATGCCGTTTTCCCGACTGAAGTGATTCCCGCTGTAACCACAGCCGGGAGCACACTGCATTCTTCTCCTTCACCACAGACTCAGTCTCCCCTTCCCTCCGAGGGCCACGGGGCAGAGCCAGTGGCACCTCCCCTCCTCTTTCGAGAACCGGCCGCCTGGGAAACTGCTCGGGAAGGGGAAGAGAAGGACCTTCCCTGGCTGACCCGCTGCTTCCTTGTTCTCAACCCTCTCGCTGCCCTCTGTCTTGACGCTTGGTGTGCAGCAGACCGCGACAGGCTCCTCACACCTGACCGCTGGTGAACAGAACAGGCTTCCGGCCCCCGAGAGACCCGAGCACCCTTTGGTAGAGCCGGGAGGAGCTCTGCCCCCAGCTCTGATTTCAATTAGGATCAGATGCGTCCTGCGAACCTCGCAAGTTGTTTCCCCAAACCCAGACCAAATGTGCCTGAGTGGGCAGGCCTGGTAATCAGAGCTGAGGAATGTGCGCCCCTGCAGGCGGCCTGCCCATTGGAAGGACCTGTTTTCGTCCATCCCCTCCAGATGCTTCCTGCAGAGTCAAACAAGGAGGCCAACTCGGATGAGGGGCTGAGTAGACTGGTTCCAAAGCGCAAGCGTTTTCATGCACGATGCGCCGTGTGGTCATTGGGGGCCCCTAAATCGATAGCGACACACAGGAGGACAGAGTACCACTGCCCACAGCATGTGGTCTGGGCTGCACCCCTTACAGGGAAGCATCACCAGGGCCCTCATGCGTACCCGCTGCTGGGTTCACACCACACCTTTCTGTTTGCACCTGGGCACTTAACCATTGCATCATCAGGGTCCCCGAATAGAGGGTGGCACCCAATTGATACCACTTTCCACTTCCCTCACAAGGTAAAAGTGGCAGCGTTTGTCTTTGAGGTGGGGGAGGGGCTCGTGCTCCAGGCCTTCAATGGGGAGTGGGTGTCAGGAGCAAGTTCACGTGTAAGGACTCATCAAACTGCACGCACCCTTCAGATCTGTGTGCACCTCAGCGGATGCAAACTTGGCCTCAAGGAAAAATAAATGGCACGTTTGACAATCTGCTTATAATACTTAAGCTCCGTTGTCCATCGTATGTTTTAAATCAGGCACGAATAACGTGTTCATTTTATAGCACAATGCTCCCCCATTCTCACGGCTGATGAAAGCATTGAATTCATCGTGCACCCCCAAGATCATGGTCTATCATTTGACCCCAAGACTCCACATTCATTGCAACCAGGTTAATTCTGTCAGAACAGAACAGCCCCTGTGGGTCCTGGAAACTGCACATCCTTATGGCAGCAGAAAGCCTGGTCTTTCTCCCTCGGAGCCCCTGGTGACTTCAGACTGCTGGCCTTGTGGTGAGCAGCCCAACACTAACCACTCCACCACCGGGACCCCTTGTCTAGCGGGACCGAGTTGGTGTTGAGTCCCAGCCTTTTGTGTCACCTTGTACAACAATCGCAGCCCAGGAATAACTCAGCACCTCCTGCCCGTCACTTCATCCTGCTGACCTGCAAAAGCGCCCAACCCAACACTGATCCCAGACCACGTCAGGCGCAGGTGCCTTCCCCAAACCATGCACTGCAAGCGGAGGGAGGGAGCAGCCCCGCCCGTGCGAGCTTCATCTGGTTTTTCTGTTTTGTGGGAAGCGAAGGGCTGAAGCCCACGTCCTCTTCCCTCGTGAGAGACTTTCAGAGGGTGAGAGAATGCAGCGCCCCCTTTTCTAAGAATTATCTCGGGGAGAGACACCATCTAATTGCATGCCTTTGAGAGTAAAGCCCAGAATGTGTGTGGACCAAAAATAAAATAGCAATTGTTTAACAAAGTTCGAGGGGGTGGGGAGGAGTAGTCTTGTTTCCTAACGCATCATTAAAAGTTTCTTCGATTACAATAGTAACGAAGCCTCGCTCTCCCGACCACGCAGAAGCAGACACATCTCCCACACAGACTCCCACACGGGCCCTTTGACTCGGATCACCACAGGCAGGAGCGTCTAGTTCAAACAGCTGGTTCTGCTTAGACACGGGATGGGGAACACCACCCTCAGACACGAATTACTAATTGTGAAGGTTGTGGCTCCTTCTAAAGCCCTGCCCGTGTCCGCCGTGGGCCAGTGTTGGGACCAGGAGCACCGTGCCTCGCTGTGAGGGTGGGGAGGGGAGCACGTTGCCCGGGTGCCTCCGGCACCAGGATGGCAGTGCCCTTCGCTCTCCATGCGCTCGTCCCATCCTGCTTGTATCTGTTGTGCCATCGGTCTCAGCTCTTCAGGGACGGAGGCTCTACATGTTCTGTTGCCCAGCCCTGTGGGTGCCACGCTTCTGCCTTCTGGTGTCCCAACAGTGTGTGTCTGCTGGAGAATGGACACAGGAAAGCAGTTTCCTCTAGAGGAACTGCCACTTCCATCACAGGCATGCTGATGGTGCCCTGGCTAACAGCACTCGGCTGCTAACCGAGAGGTCAACTGTCTACACCCACCAGCCTGCTGCCGGGAAGATTAGAGCCAGCCTGGAAACCCGATAGGGCCTCCATTCCACTCCATCCCGTTGGGTCTCTCTGAGTTAGGATCTATCCAACTGCGGCGGGTCTGGTTTGGTTTGGCTACGACTTCAACAAGGAGGGAGCCCAGGCGCCTAGTCTGTGGTTGGGGCTGACCGCTCTGACAACCCTCTTTTCATTTCCAGGTGAGCCAAGAGAAAGGAAACTGCTCTTTCCAGAGAAATCCAACCCCGTGTATCATCCCTCAAGAACAAGAAAATATCTTCCACACAATATTTGCTTTTTTCACAAAGTCCGGGAGAAAAGTCTTGGTAAGAACTCGTAGTTGTGGTGACGTGACGTTGGGTGGTCCCCAATGGGAAGGCCGATCTGAGATGAGGGGTCAGTTTTCTCGTTGGCATATATGACTTCCCCAATGTGGTTTTCGTCAGTTGCCTTATGTGAAATGATAAGGACTGTGGAGAACCCCCGTCTGTCAGCTGGAGGTTTTGATCTGTGTGAAATTTACAGCCCAAATCCCAGGCCAGGCACAGGCAAGCCTATTCTTACCAGTCTGCGTCTAAATGAGAGGGAAGTTTGCGGTGCTACCTTGTGGGAGACTGTTTCAGTGTCTTCTACAACTAAGCATGTGCCCTGTATGATCCAGCCATCTCACGCCTGGGCTTCCTCACCAGAGAAGTGAGTTGCCGTGCCCTCTCTCAAAACAAACAAAAAACGTGGATCAGAATGTTGACAACCGTGTAAGTCAGGATAGCTCAAAGCTGGAAACAACCCAGAGGTTGATCGGAAAGAGAATGAGCAAATCACGGTCTATCCACGAACTGGAATAGCACACAGCAATGAAAAATAACCAACTGCCGCCACACGCGCCAACGTATGTTCAGCTCACCGATATAGCAGTGAGAGAAAGAACACACAGACCAAAGGACCCACGCACCGTAAGATCTCACTGGTAGCATTTTCCACAGGTGACAAACGTAACCTATAGCCATTGAGACTAGCGGGTACTTTAGGAGACTGTCAGCTAGGTGAGGACACACGCCTGCCTGCTCCGGCTAGGAATGGCCCCTACCTCTTGATGTGAGCGATAGTTCCCAGTGTGAAAAAAAAAGTGTGTGTCCCTAAGCTTTGTTCTGTTTACTATATGTAAGTTAAGTGACAGTATTAATAGACTAATGATCCTCTTTCAAAGCCTCTTCCCCCTTGAATTTTGGTTGTATTTCCTGCCCTCTAATTTGCCCTGCCTGGGGTTGAGGGATGGGGGCAATCCGGAAAATGCATTTCCCACTGCAATGATTTTCTCAAAGCATGTTTCTTTTTAAAATATTTTTTCCCCTTGTGAAATCCAAATTGGGGGGTAGGATTAAACAAGAAGTGGCATTCAGCTAATTGGCTTTCCCTCTGAGACCAAGTAAGAAATCCCTAGAGTGCCCTCTCGTGACAGAAAGGAATGATTGCATCTCCCTGTCCAGAGCTGACTTGATGGCAGCGTTTGAGAGCCCTGGTGATACTGTTGGCCTGCTACCTGCAAGGTTAGCAGTTCAAACACACTAGCCGATCCACAGGAGAAAGTCGAGGCTGTCTGCTCTCACAAACAGTTACCGCTTTGAAGCCCCTCCGTAGGGTCAGTATGAGTTGGAACGACTCGATGGCAGTGGGGTTGGAAAATGTTGTGGTCAGGAGGCCTGGTGGTGGAGTGGGTTGTATGTTGGCTGCTGACTGCAAGGAGAAACCTGAGGCTTTCTGCTCCTGGGAAGATCTGCAGGCTCAGAAACCCAGAGGCAGTTCTACTTTGTAGGGGGGCTTTGAGCCATAGCAGTGGGAGCATGGCCTTGGTGGCATGGCAGGATAAGCACCAGGCTGCTAATTGCAACGATGATGGTTCAAACCCACCAGCCAAGCCATGGGAGAAAAATGAGGCTGTGCTCTCAAAGAATTATCGTCTCAGAAACCCCATTGAAGCAGTTCCACTCTGTTCTGTATGGTCCCTGTGAGTTAGGATCAATTAGATTGCTTGCCTTAGTCAAAGGAGAATCAAAGCTCAATGGTGCCCACTGCTTAATAAAGGGTGTTCCTGATACCATGTGCCAACTCTCTGGTCTTTCTTCTCAGGACTGTGAGAAACCAGGGATGTCTTGCCTGACAGTGCACTGTAACCTGAGTGCCCTCGCTAAAGAAGAAAGTCGGACAATAGACGTGTCCATGCTGCTGAACACAGAAATACTGAAGAAGGTAGGGCCCGAGGAGCGGCCCTCATAGGGGTCGTGTAAAAGCATTCAAATCACTTTGCCCATACAACCCTCGTTTCCCCCCACCCCACTGGACACTTTCTTGGCCAGAACCATTGGTAATTCCACTGCTAGAGGGGGCTAAGGGAAGACACCCCTTGCTGCTCGACATCAGGTCTGAGGACCAGCAGCAGACAGTACAGGGGCTCTGCCCCAGGTATATGGAATCGGCATTTTCATTTTAACAAACACCCCAGGTGTTTTGAGTGCACATTGAGGTGTATCATCCTTGTGCTTGTATCAGAATCACCTGGAAACTTGTCAGAACACACATTCCAGGGGTGGTGTCTGAGGTTCTACATTTCTGATACCCTACCAAATGCAGCTGCTGCTGGGGGTTCCAGGAGCCACACTTTAGATCAGGGAAAACACTGTTCTCTAAAGGACGCAATAGTATATGTTTTTAAGCGGTAGGTCACAGCACAATGGGATCTCTGTCACAACTGCTCTGCTCTGCCATTGTAGCCCAAAGGCAGCTAGAGACTAGCTAACCAATGGACACGCCTGGGTTCTAATAAGACTTTCTTTAAAAAAACAGGCAGGGGGCCAGATTTGGCATGTGGATCTCATTTGCCAATCCCCATCTTTAGACATCATCTAGGGTCTGTTCCAGGGAGCCCGGTCACTGTGCTGTGGTAAAGCTCTCAAATAGAGCCACAAAAAGAGTACTCAGATAGTGAAGTGGTAGCTCTTGCAGAATCATAGATTTATCTGTGATGTATTGTTAAAGATGAGAACATCCGAGTACAAGAGGCCTCTTCCAAGAAGAGGCTATCAGAAGGCTTTCAGATGAAGATATATATATATATATATATCAGAAGGCTTTCAGATGAAGCTATATATGGTTTTAGCTACAGAAGATCTATTTCTTTTCCTTGGAAAGATTTCATGGGCTAGACCCTACAAGCCCATTAGTGTGTGAATGAGTGTCCTCAGAAGCCATTGTGTGGTTGGTTTTTTCCCAACAGTTTTATTGTCAAGTAATTTACATATCATAATTCGCAAGTTCAGTCATTCCATCAGCCAATGAGAAGTGTGCCTGTGTGGCTATTTTTTAGCGCCAGCGCATGCTGGTCACGTGCTGGCCTGAGTTCACACCATGGTGAAGATGTGGGGTGTTCTGACCCACTCTGTTGATCGCTGTTACACCCCCTCCCATCCAGGGAGACCTGGGCCCACTTGGGGTCTCCTCTGTTTTGGAGGAGTACTGGTTTGGGCAACATGACCACAGCAGTCTCCTGTTGTACCTCTCCTTTTCAAAAGGGCAGTGCTACCGCTTGCTGGCCTTTGGGCTAAGATCAGGGATAAGAAGGCTGTGTTGAGAGAGAACCAGGAATGAATGGCCTTGCTGGGACTCGGGCAAGGGGTTGGTCTGGGCTGGTAGCTCCACCCCCACCCCACCCCCTCCTTCCCACCTGCCCAGGAAGGGCCCTCTTCCCCAGTCAGGTTTCAGGGACTGTGATTCCATATCCCCTCCTGTCTTCCTCTTGCCAAAGGCCACTGCTGGTCATTTTATCATCCTTGTCACCTTCAACACTGACTGACCTCTGATTTCTCCTTTTTCCCCCTCGAACCACATGGCTGCTACTTGAACTTTGTCATTCGCACTTAGTCACAAGGTCTCAGAACCTCCTAGTGCACAGCTTTGACTTCCCTCTCTCCTCCTCCTCCTTCCCTCCTCCTCCGCCCCCTCCTTCTCCCGCCCTCTCCCCTCTGTCTCAGTCACCATTAGTGGTCCTTTGATAAGGGATGTGCCCTCCTGACTGCTGTCCCCTTGGCTATACAGGGCACAGGGCCTCCAGGTGCAGAGGAGAGCCTCAAAGAAGGTTGATCTGAAGTCACATAGGGCTGGAGCTATGGTGGAGCTTGGATTCCGACCTCCCTGTGACCGCCAGGGAGGGTGAGGAGGGGGGCGTAGCGCGGTCTCAGGAGCCTCCTCCATTGGCTGGGGCCAGTGCCAGTCTGGTGGTTTGCCTGGGCCTGCTGTGATGTTGATATTCCTTTTGACCCCAAGGTCTGGCCTCCAACAAGGGAATTCATTCGAGGTTTCATTGTTTTAACCTGAAGTTTTTGTTGGCCAAGTAAGATGTGATTTTTTAAATCATCAAAAGGACTCAAGTGTTCTTCCCCACTAGAATCCTCCCTTTGCTGAGTCCGTAACTCCCAGCGCCTGTCCTGTGCCGGGCAGCCTGTCTGCTCTGCCTTTCCCTTGGAAAGTGACCACCCCTGCCATCGCTGGACCTATCGCTGACAGCCAAGAGGACCGTAATTCATATACCCAAGAGCGCGTCATCTTCAAATCACAAATGTACAGCTGGGTAAATCTGAAGACATCTACATACAAACTCGTGCACCGCTCAAGGTGTGTCAGCTAGAACAGTTCCATTGAGGGACATGCTTCCGGAAGCATTTACAACATCTTGAATAGCGGTTTTAACAAGATCCTAAGCCATGCAGGAGAAATACGCAAAGCGGGGGACCCATGTGCGCCCACCCTCAGAAGGTCCTTGTGGAGACCGGTGAAGGGACGTGGGGGATGCGTTTTGTGGGGAGAGTCCTCTGCTTTCGTATTTTGCATTAGGTTTCACCAGGAGTGGTCAGAGCTGAGTACAAACCTCCACGTCTACCACCGGCAAATGGAGTGGATGTGGCAAGCCCCTTGCCCACAGCAGAGCCCCAGACACCCCAAGGGCAGAAGACTAAGTGCTAAATGCCCCCAGTGCTGGTTTCCGTGTCCACCAGGGCCGCCAGGCAGCCCCTGCCCCTGCCTGCTCTGCAGCACCTGGACTGCTGCTCCCGGTTCCGGCGCGCCTCTAGTCGTAGTTTGGTTACTACTGGCCTCTTTCCAGCTCCCTTCCCATCCCTGCCTTGGAGTCATTTCCTGGCTATTGCATGACTGGCTTTGAACCGGAGCCTGTGGCAGGGCGTCTGATCCCCCCTGGCTGGTGGGCTCTTCCTGCATCTTCCATGTGCCCTCAATCTAGTTTGCTGTGACATGCTGACCCTGAGTGCCCACCTCCAGTTATGCTAGCTTC
>NW_022111320.1:20034130-20053830 GCF_000313985.2 Echinops telfairi | reverse complement strand
CCCCATGCCCCTAAACTCCCCTGCCAGACCCCCAAGGAGCCATTCATCCAGTTACTGTCTCTAGAGATTTACTCATCCTGCATTTCAGCTACAGAAAAACATTTGAAAATAAAACTAACAAGAACAAATGAAACAGATGAAAACCTCAATTGAAAAGGAAGCAGAAAATATTTAAAAGTAAAGCAAATTTAAACAGATCATAAGGGAGATCAAATGATAGGGTGCTAAATTTTACCCTAATTGCAGCAGCAACCATCCACTTTCTAATGCATTCTGCACAGTAGCAGAGCTGTTCACATCCCTGGCCCACACCCAGAGGGGATGGTGTGAAAGGATTCTCAAGGGAAAAACCTGGAAGTCTGTGCTTTATATAGGCTCTCTGGGTGGTGCAAACCATTAACATGCTCAGCTGAGTCCCCAGAGTGGAGTTCTACCCCAAGGTGCCTTTGAAGAAAGGCCTGGTGACCTAATTCCCAGAAATCAGTCACGGAAAATCCTACTGAGCGCAACCCTACTCTGACACACGCGGGCCTGCCTTGGGTCAAGGATGACTCTCCGGCTGTACGCGTTGATATGTTTCATAAAGGTGCTCCTGACAGAGAGGCATCTAGGTAAGTGGTGAAGTGTGTCTCCTCCTTTGGTCGTTCTGCACTGCATCCTAGGGTTTCAGCTCCTCCTCTGAGCCCAGCCATGGCCGAGGTGGGGACAGTCTTACAGCCAGTGGTCTGTCTTCTCCACAGGACAGTTCCTCTGTCATCCAGTTTATGACCCGAGCCAAGGTGAAGGTGGACCCTGCCCTCAGGGTGGTGGAAATAGCCAACGGGAACCCGGAAGAGATGACGGTGAGTGGGGTGCATGGGGACAGCCCTCCTCGGGCGAGGGGAGCCAGGGGCCTTGGGTTTGAGAATGAAAATAGCTTCCGAGCCAAGCCGGCAGGCGCATGGTGAGCCCAACAAGCAGGGCCGGCCTCAGCTTCCAACCCCTACGGGGAGCGCCGGCAGCTTGCTGCTGCTGTGAGAGCCTGGTTCCCTGCCTGCCTTGGCCAGCCAGAGGGGAAACCATGTAGAACGACCCTCGACAGGAGCTGGCTGTCCACTCAGCCTGGGATGCTCGTCTTTATCTTTCCCAGACCTGTCCCCGAAACCCGCCTGGCCGCACCGCTCTATGGCTGATGAACGCGGGGTGTTTCAAAACCAGTGGTGTGAATACCTTGCGGAGGTCATGTCCAAACAGCCCAGGCTTAGAGGGGTCCCTTTCATTCTCTGCCTACCCCCTCTCTTCTCTGAAGTTGAGCTTAGCGCTTCCGCCTCAGGGGCAGGAAGGTGCCACGAACCACAAGTCAGGGAGATGGAGTGGGGGGAGGGTAGGGAAGGGTGACCCACCTGTGGAATTTCACTGCCACTTTTCGCTGTTTGGGGTTGGGTAGGGAAGGCTTGTCTTTGGTTTGACGCCCCCATGCACGTGCTCAGATCCTGGGTGTGTTGAAAGGAGAGAGAGCAACGTGAACGCCGCATTTGCCAAGGTGCCCAGCCACTAGCCATCTCGTGGCATCTCCATCCTGGGGATTTAGGAGCCCTGGTGGTAGTGTGGTTATGCATTAGCCTGCTAACCTTGTGGTTAGCAGTTCAAATCCACCAGCTGCTTCCGGGGAGAAAGATGAGGCTTTCTACTACTGTAAAGCGTGACAGTCTTGGAAACGCACAAGGGCAGTTCTACCCTGTCCTTGAGGGGCCAGGAGTCAGAATGGACTCAGGAGCAGCTGTTTGGCTTTCTGGGTTTGGTTTGGTTTTTGGTTTTCCCTGGAAATGACTTTCCTTTGAGGGGATAGCTCACCCTTTCTGGAAGAGCCAGTGCGGATTGTTGCCGCGAGACGTTTATAGCAGCCATCAATCAGTACACATTTGTTACTTGCGTGTCACCATGGACATCGCTGGGTGGCCCAATTGGCTTGTTTTCTGACTGCTAACTGGGAGGTTGGCAGTTCAAACCCACCTCCAAATACCACAGAAGAAATGTCCTGAGTGCCTGCTACCGGTCAGCTGACCCCTGAGAAAGGAGCAATTCTCCTCTCCGGCAGCACCAGCACCAGAGGTCAGAATTGACGGGGCCACAACCGACTGGCTTGGCTCCGGTGATGAGCCAGAACCTCGCTGCCTTCGAGTCGGTGCTGCCTCAGCCGCCGGCAGCACAGGGGAGAACTTCCCCTGGGACTTTCCGAGACTCCCTCTTGATCGGAGCAGAAGCCCATCTGCCTCCCGCCTGGAGTGACAGCATCCGGGAATTTTACATGTCAGAGCTCAGGCACGCCTCGAAGATTCCTGATTACGAAAGGTTCGTATAGAAGTCAAATCTTCAGGGACCTCAGTAGTATGTCAGCTTGCCTTCTATTTTGGGGTGAGGGAAGAGATGAGTGTGATCCCCCCAGTCGGTGAGGGCTGTGAAGCCCGCACACAGGAGTGGGCATCCTGGACTTGGAATAGCAAAGAAGTGCCAGCCAGCCTCCCCTCAGCCCTCCGGTCGCCTCCCCGAGTTGTCCAAGAAGCGGGTCTTCAATCACAGACACCCGGGACAGGACGAGGAACGATGCCACGGGCCGGCACTGCCTTGGGCTCCGTTCCCCTGGCAGGAGGAACTCGGGAAGTAGCCGCCTTTCCTCTCAGCCTTTTGGCCATCAAACTGCCAATTCAAACCTTCACCAGGGAGGCCAGAGAGAGAGCTGTTGGCTCTTTGTTGTCCTAGCTCTAGTTAAGGAGTTGCTTTGAAACGAACTGTCTGCCCAACAGGAACTGTTTGGAAAAGCAGGTAATCCGTGGTGTTACCACTTAAAGCGAATGGGAATGGGTAAAATGGGAGTGCTGCCTTCCAGTAGAAGACTACACTCTGGGATCTGGGACGAAGACATCCTTGAAGATCCCGTTTTTGAATTCAGAGTCATCAGGACCCTCCCAAAATACCACTTTCAGCCATCGCTGGTTCACATCGGATACTAAGGCGATGTTTTCATTATCGACAGGGCCTGGCAGCATAAAGGTTACACGTTGGGCTGCTAACCACAAGGTCAGCAGTTTGAAACCACCAGCCGCTCCTCAGGAGAAAGATGAGGCTTTCTACTCCCATAAAGAGTTACAGTCTCAGAAACCCACAGGGGCAATTCTACCCTGTCCTATAGGGTCCCTATGAGAGATTTGACTTGATGGCAGTGGTTTTATTGTCACCATTAAGGGTTCTTGGGAAAGAAATCCTGTTCCAATGGACTTCCCCTCACCTCCCACCCCTATCCCCCACTCCACCCCTGCCCCCCCACCCTGTCCCCATCCCTGTCCTCCTGCGAGAAAATGAACACATGTCAGGATCCCAGAAATGTCCTCTTCGCCCTTATCTCCATATTTTTGCCCGTTTCAAAATCCCAGACACGAAAATTAAATTCTCTAATCTGCTTCCAACTTGCGGGGTTGGGGGTGGCGACCAGCACCAACCTCTGTAAGGTGGTTTGCTTTTTCAGGACAAACACTCTTCCCGGAGTGATTGTTCTCAGGGCTTGGCTCTCTGACCATGGCCGTCCAAAGGAGATGTTCACAGAGGCTGGCCGCCACACTGAAGTCGGGCAACATTTCACAAGATTGTAGATTAGGGCCCTGGCCTTGGAATGCACAGGAAATGGGCTTGCGGCCTGAGCCGAGCCGGGTGTGGGTGAGCAGAGGGAAACAATGCCCAGATGGTTAGCCACTTAGAGTGTACGTGGCGATGACGTTCCCTGGCAGGACCACTGACCCGTCCCCCCTGTAGCTCTTCGTGTCTCCCACCTTTCCTGCTGATATAAGAAGTCTTGCAAACCCACAGGGGCAGCCCCCTCCTGCCCTACAGCGTCGCTATCAGTCGGAATCAACCTGATGGCAGTGGTTTGTTTGTTGTTTCCTTACAGAGCGTTTGGGTGAAGACCCTGGGAATCTTCAGTTGATTCTTGAGTAAGGTGACCAGACATCCCGCCTTTGGCCGGACAGTCCCGATTTTTAAAAATTTGTCCCGCGTCCCGTGGCGTTTTTAAAAAGCCCTGATTTTTTGGAAAGAATGCACGACAAACTAGGGTATACAGTTTTTGGCTGCCATGTGGCTATTTTGCCAGGATATGAGTTTTATCAATGGTGTCCCGCTTTACCAATGTTAAAATCTGGTCACCTTATTCTTTTTGCATGAGACTCATTTATCAAGAAGTATCTTCAGGGTACTTCCCAGGTAGTGCTCACACATGGAGGTCCCGGTTGAGAAGGACCAAGAACATGTTGAATTTCAGGTCAAGCCGTCTAGCTTTTCAGTGAGAGGAGGCAGGTCAGGGAGGGAAAGGAAAGGACAGGACGCGTTGGCTGGGGCCCACACAGTCATAAAGATGGGAACAGGCACCACAGCAGGTGGTGCCGGGAAAGCTGACTCTCATCAAGAAAAGGAATTTGCCTCAGAAAGGCACTTCAGGAAGAAAATACGAGTCGATTTCCCTGGTTCCCAAATTGGCCCCTGGGGCCCACTGAGGAACACAGAAGCCCAGCAAGTTGCCCATATCTTAAAGAGCGCTAGCCGACAACCACGAAGACCAGCGAGCAAACCCAGAACCATGGACTCTCCGTATTTTCCACAGGACACTCTGCTCCCCTGGGATCTCAAGCCATGTTGTGATGTGGGATGAGGCCCTTTCTCTGCAGCTTCCACTGCCCCCTCTCTCCCCGCTGGAAGGGAGCGAGTAGCCAGCTCTGGCCTTCAGAACTAGAAAAAGCTCCCAGGACAGGGTGCCCCACAGAGGAAGTCATTCGACGACTATTGACTGCGGGTATGTTGAGGACCAAACACTGTCCCAGGCACTGGAACAGCCAGTGCAGAACCAAGCTCACTGCCGTCGAGCAGATTCTGCCTGGGAGCGACCCTGCAGGACAGGGTAGAGCTGCCTCCGGTGAGTTTCTGAGACTGAGTCTCATCTTGCTCCCCGAGAGCTGCTGGTGATGTTGAACTACAGCCTTTGTAGTGAGCCACCCAACCAAATAGACATGGTTGTGTCCGTGTCGCCCCCGCCACTGACACACACACACACACACACACACACACACACACACACACACCCCTCATAGAGCTGGCTGTGGGGCAGCAAGCAAAGGAGCCAACAGACGGTATTTCACTCGGACGTGATTCGCATGGGAGAAGAACGTCAGGGAGAACCTGTTCTAGGGTGAGGGGACTCGCGGGGAAGGGCCTCATCTCTGTGGTGGTGGGGGGAGGGAGGAACGGCGGTGGCCTCTCTGGTGCCCACCTACAGTGGGAGCATCGTTCTGAGCAGGTGGTAGGAGTCACAGGCAGGGTGGTCCGCAGCTGGTGCTCTGGCTCAGGAGAGAGCCTGGGCTCGCAAGGCCTCAGAAGCACATCCTGTTCAGACGTCAAGGTCAGTTGGTCCTGGAGCGCTTCTCCTGGTTGACGGGTTCTGCACCAGATGCGCAGCCCCTCCTTGACGAGACGTCACATCCCAGGGGGCCCTCCTCCCCAGTGTGAGGTCACAGTTACATTGTTGGAAGTTCAAGTCCACCCCAAGGCACCTTGGAAGAAAGACCTGGTGATCTACATCCGAAAACAGCCACTGACAACCTCCTGTACACAGCTCTGTTCTGACCCACGGGGGTCGCGTGTGTGGGAATCGACCTGAGGATGACTGACTAGGATTGTTAAACCCCATTGTCCTCACGCACATAGAATTTCCTCTTCTAACTGCAATGGCCGGAGCGTCTTGGAAACCTACAGGGGCAGTTTTACCTTGTGAGTCAGATCTAACTGGATGGTGGCGAAAATCTGTTTTCATTTTGCAGCTTCATTTAACGGACCTGACTTTTTAGAGCCCTTTTAGGATTACAGAGACTTTGTGTAGAAATTCTCTCCTGCTTACACATTGCTCTTCCCATGACTGACACCTGGCCTTCCTGTCGAGGTGTGGTTGTTTCCCTGGGTTACCAGGCAGCTGACCACAAGTAGGGCAGTTCAGACCCACCAGCTGCTCCGAGAGAGAGAGCTGCAACTGTCCGCGCCCATTACAATTTACAGTTTTAAAAAAACGTTCCTATGGTCGGCAGTTCAAAACCCCCAGCAGCTCCTTGGGAGAAAGACTGGGCTTTCTACTCCCGTAAACAGTAAACAGTGTTGGAAACCCTTGAGGTGGGGTGGGAGGGGTATGCTATGAGTCAGCGTTGACAAAATAGCAGTGGGTTTGGGATTTTTGCTGTCATTTACAGGAGGTCCTGGGGGCACAAATGGCAAAGTACTCAATTACTGGCCCAAACGCTGGGAGCGAAAACCCACCCAGAGAAACAAAATGCATGTGAATTGGCGAATCTAAAACGGATGACCTGCTGTGTAGGCCTTCACCCCCTTCACAAGAAAAGTTAAAAAAGAGAAAAGTTTAACACTCGCCTGCTGTATAATCCAGTACCCCTGACATTGATACCAGAGGAAAGGAAATATAAACCTAAACAAAGAGGGGAGAAAAAAATAAGGCAAAGCATTGGAGAGGCCTGGGATCCTGCTTCTGCAAGGTCCCGCCTGGCAGTGCCGTGGAGCCGGGCTGTGCACACAGGGCGCCGTGAGCACAGTAGTTCCTGACAGCAGCCAGTTTCCACCAAGGTTCTGTTGTTGCCGACTCCTGTGGTCCTGACAGGCCTCCTGGCCTGTGGCCGCTGTTACAATGTTTTCAGTGGCCTAAAAATGCCCGTGTTCCACCCACAATACCCCGCCCTCTCCTTGAAGCCTTGGCAGCCGCTGATCTTTTTGTTGTTTCTCCCGTGGTTCTGCTTCCCCCCGACTCTCATTTCCATGGCATCCCATAGACTGTAGCTTTTTCAATCCGGGTTCTTGTACTTGTGGTGGCTGCCATCGGGTCAGTTCAACTCATGGCTGCACCGTTTACAATAGGACACGTGCCCCAGTCCTGTGCCACCCCCACAGGGCTTGCTGTATTTGAGCCAATTGCTCCAGCCATGGGGTCTGCCCACCTTATCAAGGGCCTCTTCTTCTTCACCGACCTTCTACTTTACCCACCACGATGCCCTTTTCTAGAGACTGGTCTCTCCTGACGCTGTGCCCCGTGGAGAAATGGAGCCTCACCATGCTGCATCTAAGGAGCTGTCTGGCTCTCCTTCCCCCACGGCAGAGTTGTTCCACCTTGTGCAACCAGCAGCCTTTGCTGGCACCATCGTCGAAATGCACCAGGACTTCTCCAGTCTTCTTGACTCCGGGTGCAGCTTGCTCCGCACAGGAGGCAGTTGGCTCTATCCTGACTTGGATCCAGTGCACCTTCGTCCTCAAAGGGACAACTTGACTTTCTAACACTTTGAAGAGCGCTTTTGTCGCAGATGTGCCCAAGGCAATACTCCTCACTTAACAAAAAGTACGCCAGATGCTCCTATGTCATTCATAGCCTGATAGCTCATTGCTTCATATCATTCAGCGACACGCCATTGGATGGCTATACCACACTGTATGCATATGTCTTAGTTACAAGGAGCCCTGCCAGTGCCATGGAGTAAACTTGGGATGGCTAACCACAAGGTTAGCGGTTCAAGCCCACCAGCCACACTATCAGAGAAAGATGAGGTTAGCTTCTCCTGTAAACCTTTACAGCCACAGAGGCCATGCATAGTTGGAATTGACTTGATAGCAATAGGTAGGTCTTGGTTACCAAGTTGTTGTGGTTGTTGTTGAGATGAAAATCATGCCCCTTCCCTGCTTAAGCCCCATGGGCTTCCCATTCCTCTTAAGATAAAGAAGACAATTTTTAACAGAGCCTCTGGCCCGCCCCCTCTCTCCAGCCTCATTCAAGCATCTTTCTTTGATTTTCTGGTCATTCTGTTTGCTTCAGAATGAACCGGCTAGTGACAGTGCCTAATTCCTACCCAGCTCCCGCCTGTCACAGGGATGGTGCCCAGCCTACTCCTTCTCCTTGGAATGCTGGCTTCTCCCGGTTTTCACTAGTGAACTTATCCTTCAGCTCTCAGTTCGAGCAGTTCCTCTGGAACTCGTTCCTGAGCCCGTGCCTCTCCAAGAGTCTTAAACAGTTGCAAGCCTGTCCCTTCTTACACTTAGCAGTTTTTCATGGGGATGTCGGCCGGTATCTGCCCCCAGCTGGGAGCTCCAAGAGAGCAAATACCATCTGCGTGATTTACCAGTGAGACCCCACAGTGCTTAGCACAGAATAGGTGTTACATACACATTTGCTGGGTGGTGGGTGATGGATAGATAGATGGAGTTTGACACTGGATAGAGAGATGGGCAGAGAGCTAAATGGGTGGAGGGAGTGGATGGGCAGGTGGCCAGGGTTCCTCCCAAATGCCCAGTACTGTAGAATCCTCTCCAACTCACAGCGATCCCACGTGTTTGAGTAGAAATTCAGTGGTGACAATCTTACAGAAGGGCATCTCCAGGCCTTTTTTCTTGGCACAACTTGGGTGGATTCAAACCACCAACCTTAGGTGAGCAACAACCATTCTCTGCCACCCAGGCAATCGCCCTCTTAAAATAGAAGTGAAGCACACGCCGAGACTCCAGCCTAAACCCTCAGATCTGATGCGGCAGACGCAATCATGTTTGCGCTTCGTCTAGTGTTATGGTGGAAGGACCATTGAATTCGTTCATTGTGCACTCGAGTCACGTAACAAATCACCGCCTCGACTTAGACGACAGGGATACGTACACACAAGCCCTTGTCCTGTAGGAACCCGCAGCTTCCTGGGCCCCGCAGAGGGGAAGATACAGCGTTACCTTGCAGAAGGACCTAGACTGGGTCTATGAAGTACTCACCGGGCTGTGGTTTTTAAATTGAACTGTGTAGCAGCCTGGTCCTCCAGAGGGGCTTGAGAGGCTGCTGGGCTGGGGGGAGGAAGATCTGGGAAGGGAGACGGGGCAGGCTGGGTCCTGAATGGCCTCCTTTCAACCTGAGAATCTCACTTTTGTCTGTGTTAAATGTTGGGGTGCTCTGGTGGACTTTCTCTGCTATATGAGCCTGAAAACGATGGTGTCGCCAACCACAGCTCAGAGAAGGAAGAATTCTGCTGCAAAAGGAGATGGGGCTGGGCTGCTTGAGGGAGGAGATATTGGAGCAGGGCTCCTAGCTTAAAAAAAAAAAGTTCTTTTTAGGAAAGTCCAAAATTTTCTAAAGAGAAAAACTATCCATTATATATATCATGTAATGCTTACCTTTCTTTCTTTTTTGCATAGCTGAAGAGTCCATTCACTGAATCATTGTTCTGGCCTTCTTTTCACCTAGCATGATAGCATTATCATTTTTCACTTATCCCCGTGTTTTCACAAGTAGGTCAAATTGGGAAGTCAGGCAAAAGGCTGTCTGCCCTCTCAGAGATGTACTTCAGCGTGACCTCACCCCAAAAGGTCAAAGCAGTGCCTGAGGACCAGCAACACCAGGGCTCCTGGGAGCTTGTGTTAGTCTGGGTTGACCAGAGAAACAAATTCATAGATACTCATATGTGTGTAAGAGAGAGCTTTATATCAAAGAGTAATTGTATGGTAAGAAAACAGCCTAGTCCAGATCAAGTCCATAAGTCTGATATTAGCCTATATGTCTGATACCAGTTGATAAAGTCCTCTTCAGACGCACGCAGCACATGCAACGACACAAAATGCAGGAAGATCACAGGCCAGTGGGTGGGAAGTCTTGTGGATCCAGTGGTAGTGAAGCATCTCCACGTGGCTCCTCCAGCTCCAGGCTCTAGTTCCATCAGGGGTCTCCATGTGGCTTGTCAGCAGGAAGACAAAGCAGAGCGAGTCTGTGTGTACCTGGCCTCCAGTGAGCTATTTATCTCCATGGCACCTCCAAAGGAGGTCAAGCTGCAACCTGATGGACAGGCTAGACTCCACCCCTTCACAAGTTGACAGATTATGGACCTGCCACAGAGCTTATTTTAAATGGTCTCAGGCTCCTGTCCCAGACTCCTGATCCAGAATCTGCCTTTCAGCGAGTTTCCTCATATGATTCCGATAGGTGAGATTTTAAAAGGTGCTGGTCTAACAGGCCTGCCCAAGGATGACTCGCCTCTGATGTTACAGAAGGATCCCTGGTGGCATGTGGTTATGCGTTTGGGCTGCAAACTTCAGGGTCATCAGTTCAAAAGCAACAGCCACCCCGAGGGAGAAAGATGGGGCTGTCTCCTCCCGTACAGAGTTACCGTCTTAGAAACTCACAGGGGCAGTTCTGCCCTGTCCAATGTGGCCCCGGTGAGTCAGCCTCTACTTGATGACAGCGAGTTTGGTGATGTTACGTATTAACTTGTAAAAGACTGTAAACTCATAGAACGACTTTTACCAATAAAGATGCCCATGATTTCCATCTGGTAGAGAATCTCTGTCTGATATTAACCAGTCTTGCCTCTGATGTGGCGGTCTGATCCCAGCGTTCTTGCCCTTCTGTCTGGACTTGCGTGCACATCCTGGCTCATAACTCTGATGATCCCCTTAATGAATTGAGAAATCTTTGACATGTGTTCACTCAGTATTTGTATGAGAGTCATGCTTTTTACTTTCCAGAAATTATACTTTGCTGGTTAGCTCTATAGCCGTTGTTTTTAAGAGCTCTATAATACACCATGTTTAAACCAAATCAAACTCACTGCCACCAACCCGTAGTCTACTCCAACCCATAGCCACCCTACAGGACAGTGTAAAGCTGCCTCTGAGGGTTTCCAAGACTGTAAATCTTCACGGGAGTAGAAAGCCTCATCTCTCACCCATGGAGCGGCGGGTGGTTTAGAACAGCTGACCTTGGCAGTTAGCAGCTCAACTCATAACTTATTATGTTATTTGGGGGTGACAGTTAATTTGCCTGATGATGCCCTCGTGGTTTCGTGGGCCAAGTATTTCTGATTCTATATCAATAGGTAGTGTTTTGCAATGAACATCTCTGAGTATTGAACTCTGCCTGTGTTTTATCTGCCTTACCTTTGAGTCAATCTCCAAGTCCAGAACTAATGGGTCAAAGGGCATCATCATTTTTAAGATGTGCAGTACTGGAGCTACTGGAAGGACCTTCCAGCTGGCAAAAGCAGGTGGGTGCATGTGTCACTGGTCAGAGGACGTGAGGACGTGTCAGGGGAGGCAGGAGGCCCATTGGAAAGACCTGGCCTCCTGAGCTGCTGAGTGATGAGAAGCCACAGATGGTGTGAGCCGAGAAGGGGCGTGACAAGACCTGTGTTTTAGAAGGACCACCGTGCCCTCAGATGACGTCTCGCTGTCGGCATCCTGCTAGCCAGACCACCGGACCGGACGAGGGCAGTGGGACGGGTGGAAATGAGAGGAGGGATCGGAGGGTAGTTAGAGGGAAACGGGCTTGAGCCAGATCGCCCAGCGTGTTCATGAGGGTCAGTGTCCCAGCTCTCCCAGGAGTCCGTGCTGCTGTGGGGCTGTTAACTAAGCTCCAGGGTGCTTAGCTGACCCCCACCCCCACCCAAGGGCTTTTTTACGAGGGTTGTGATGAGAGGGAACGGGCTGGGACAAAGCATAAAGCACGTGTCCCAGCAGATTATGGCCCCACAAAAGTGATACAAGGTTCAGCACACATTCCAGGACATGACAAGGCCTGCTTGTAGGCTTTGCCAGACTAAACTGTGGCACACGTGCTGTCTCTGTATCCAGAAAGCCAGGCCTCCAAGGGGGTTCTGCCAGGATGCAGGCTGTAGACACTCTGAGGCAGGCAGTGTCCCTCAGAAGCCATCTGTGTGGCCTCAATGGGCTGGGCTTTACAAGGGGCTCCCACTGGGCTCATAGCCCACCTCACGGACTCTCTGTGAACGAGAGGGCTGAGCAGGCCTTCCAGAAACCATGCCAGTCTCCTTCTCAGAGCATGTTTCTCGGAGGAGGAATCGGCTCCTCCTGAGTTGCCAACAGCTGCCCCGATGCAACCAGGCTGGGTGGTGCAAGCTGGTACCTTAGCAGCCCCGGGCTGCTACCTTGAGACCTTTCCTCCTGGCCACCAGGCCCCACAGTTCTTGTACAAAACACCAGCAGGGACTCTGAGTGCGGAAGGGGAATGGGTCCACAGCTTTTCACAGGGCAAGAATCTCCCTGTCCATCCTTAAAGACCAAGCCAAAAATCAAGCTCACTGCTACCAATTCAATTCCGACTCATGGTGACCCCGCGGGCAGAGTAGAACTGCCCTTGTGGGTTTCCGAGACGTAGCTCTTTATAGGAGTGAAAAGCCTCATCTTTCTCCCACAGAATGAGAGGTGGTTTTGAACTGCTGACCTTGTGGTTAGTGGCCCAATGTGTCAGCACTGTGCCACCCAGGGCCTTCTGTCTTTAAAGATGTGACTCTAGTGGGAACCTAACCAGAGACTGGGAGCTTAAGAGAACTGATTTCAGTGCCCCTCCCTTTGGGCACCGATGGTCTGAAGATCAGCTGTGGGAGCAGCCCCAAACTGAACATGAACCTGGTGCCCAACAGCAGCAGAGAGGACAGATAACTGTGGGGTGTTTGTTCCCTGTCCTGTGAGCATGGGCGTGCCACAGCGTGGATAGAGCGCGTGCACACCCGTATAGCCAGCACTCTGATCGCCAATGGGTGCCTGGTCCAGAGCAGACCGCTTGTCCTCTCTGGGCCTCCTGTGTCCCTCTCTGGAGAATGGGTGCTGGAGTCCTACCGCAGGGGTGGTGGTGAGGATTCGCAAAGCACAGATTTTACAATGCTGTGTCATCAAGCTGATTGTCGCCCTTTTAAGATTCGGGGCTTGGGTTTTTGTCTTCGGGACCTTGTGTTGCTGTAACACAGACCAAAAGTGGATGGCGGTCACAGGGCTTTATTTGCTCACAATTGAGGAGGTTAGAAGTCTGAGAAGAGGGGAAGGGACTGGTGCGAGCTCGCTCGCTCTCTCTCTCTTCAGTGTTTGTATTTGTACCTGGGCTCCATGGTGATCTTCATGCGGTATCTGCTTACTCACTTGCTAGTTTGATCTCTTTTAGATCTAAGAAAAAAAGGACTTTCGACACCCCCTTGCATTCATGCCGTCTCATTGAGACAACAAAGAAAACCCATCTGAAATGGGTTCAGCCCCACAGGTACAGGGCTAGGATGTACCACGCAGCTTCGCAGGGTCACCGTTCAGTTCACAACAGATGACTGGTGCCTTCAGAGGGGTGGGTGGACAATGTAGTAGCCCTACTCCAGGAAAGCACCTGCCGGCATTGTTCGCAGCCAACTGGGCGCTTATCTTGAGCTTTCTCCGGATGTCCAGGCCGGCTGGGCTGCGTCATGCTGTGGGCGCGTCTGCTGTTTGGGCCGTGTTTTCAGTCTTGCATTGCCTCGTAGGTGGTCTTCGAAGCCTTGCACAACCTGGAGCCACGAGGTTACGTCGTGGGCTGGATCATTGCCATCAGTCTGTTGGTGGGGATCCTCATCTTCCTGCTGCTGGCCGTGCTACTGTGGAAGGTGAGTCTGCGGCCACGGGCCCCCATCCACCATCCACCATCCACCATCCACCCCTGTGGGAGCCCTGCTCTCCTGCCACGGCAGGCTTAGAGCACCATGGAAGAGTTTCCTTGCTCCAGGGTACCAGTACCAGGGAGGCACTGTCCCATGCCTGGAATTGAATCTTGGCTCCTTGGGAAGCCACAAGAGAGAGAAAGAGAGAGCACGCCAAGCACGCCCACCCTGACTACCGTGTCTAGCAGAGCTTCCTCCAGCCCTCGTGTGAGAGAGCCACCAACAACCAAGGGCACAGCCACGCGTCAAGGTTGACTCATCTCGACCCTGTAGGACGGGGGCTGAGACTGACTTCGCAGGAGTAGGAAGCCCCTCTCTCCTGCAGGTTGGCTGGTAGTTGCTGACTGCTGGCCCCGCGGCCTGTGTCCACCCAAAGCTGGAGCTTGAGGATAGCAGCCAGGAGTGGAAGGATTTTCCATGGACGGAAGGAAAGGTCGGGAAAAGGAGGCCCAGAGCAGTGCTTTGTCCTTGCCTACCGGGGGAAATGGGCGGCACGTCTAGTGCACCCCCTGGGGAGCGGCTTCCTGGATCCTTCCAGCCCCTGGGAGCTCGTTTGCGGGGGACCAGGCTGTAGCACAGTAACTGCCTCCCTCCCCAGGTTCCGCTGCGCCTCCCTCACTCCTTGTCTCAAGCTCACTTCTCAGCGAAGCCATCGCCCCAAGGCCTGGTGGGTTTCACGGTCGCACTCTCGCTCTCTCCTCTCAGGAATCTGAGGCCCTTTCACGGCCGAGCTTCCAAAGTTCATGGGGAAATGGAATTAAGGGAGAATGGGATTTCCCCAGGAACTTTTGGAAGGCCCCCACCCCCATCTTCATGATGAATGGCCCAGCATCATGATCTGAGGCTGGTCTGTCTCCTCCACTGGGACTCGGTGGTCCCGGGGGTGGGGGCCTTGTCTGTGCTCATCCCCACTCTAGCGCTTAGAGCAGGACCAGGGACACAGCTGGGACAGAGCTGGTGCTTTTCCATGCCCCAGGCGCCAGGTGCAAACAGTCGCTCAGCTGATTGCGATTGAATGTTTTAAATTCAAACCGTTGTTGTCTTTGGGGTCAGAAAACAGTGTGTGTTTCTTGCTCAAGCATGAGACTAGGTGGACAAGAAACGGAGTCCAACCCAGAGATCGCTAGCGGAGCCCAGCGGCGGGCTCTCATTTTGATGTTCTCTGCATAAAGAGATCCGTCTGGGGCCACCTGCCTCCCACGGCTCCGAACAGGTGTGGCTAAGGTAGGGGGAGGAGCGGGGTGGGACCTCCATAAAGGAGGAAGCAGGCAGGTACCCAGGGCATCCATTATAGTAAGGTTTCACGGCCCTTCGTGGTTCTGTTGGCTAAATGGAAGGCTTTGTGGCTGTACCACGGAGCTCCTGCAGTGTAAACTGAGGGCCTTAAACCAGCCATGAGGCGTGTCTGAGTTATTGGTGGGGTGGGAGTTCAGGAGGGGCATGGCTATGGCTGGCTGTGTTCCCTGCCCCCCCCCCCCCGGGGTACTGAGTAAGATGATCTGGCCATCTTTTGCTGATATTCCATGGCCTAGTGCATAACGTCTGGGCTGTATTGCCCTAAGATCCAGCCTGGCATTTGGATTGGAGGGGAAGATTGGATGGGTCTGGCTTAGGGGCCACACTTCACATAGCATGCCTTCCCCTCCTTTCAACAGAAACGCCTCCAAGAGGCACGCAGGCGCGTGCCACTGCTAACCAGGGTGTGTGCACGGAGGACGATGCCCAAGTCCTCTTCCCTCTGCCAAGTGGCCCGAGCGCTGCAGTTGTCCTGAGGGTAGCCTTCGGTAGCACTACAAACAATGCTGCCATGAGACAGGGCCTTGTTTGGATGTGCTCATGACGACTAGGGGTGCACATGCATGGCCAGATGTACACACAGTCGTGATGTCCCCTGAGCCATCCCATGCGAACATGAGCTTGCACAGGGTCCTAGCTGTTCCCATGTGGTCAGAGCACCACAGAGGCCTGTGAGCCAGCAGCTTTATGCTGGCAAGGATGCCCGTGCCCTCATTCTGCAGACAGTCATCCCTTCTAGGTGACAGGTCTTGTGTAAGTGGACAGAGACCAGTGACAGCCACCAGGGGTGGAGGCTAGGCTGAGCCCGGAGGGGCACATGGAACTTGGCCCGGTGAGGGAGCCCTGTCTCACCAGCTCCCGGGCGCACTACAGCGACCGTGGTGCCATAGGAAACCCGTTTGCCATTGAGTTCATTCCAACGTATGGTGATGCCGTGGGTCAGCACAGAGCTGCTTCTGCGCAGCTGTCCCCTTTCAGATGCTGATCTGCAGGCCTTTCTTCTGACGCACCTCTGGGTGGGTTTGAACTGCCAGCTTTGTGCTTCACTGTGTGCGCCACCAGGGGATGACGGGTGTGCGCTCATGCCCACCTTAAACTGCTCATCAAAGACAGAAGCCCATATAAGGTCGGCAAAGGCCTTTCCCAGAGCTGAACTCCAGCCCAGCCTTCTCCCCGGGGACCTTCCAGAAGCCCGTCCACCGACATCCCAGGCAGCCTCGTGCTTGGCGCAGCAGGCCCTGGCTCCGGCGCAAAATCCACAGCGAGGGGCCCGGGCTAACCAGACACTCCTTCAAACCCTGAAATGGATCTGAATCAGCTTTCGTGAAGCCTGCATGTCAACAGACACCGGGAGCCATAATTTAAACTGTATGTGCAAGGCCTGCAGCTGCCTGCCAAGGCATCGTGCAGGCAGAAAGCGGGGAAACCCAAAGCCCTCCTCCCTTCCTGCAGCTCCTGACCGGGTCTGAAGGTGCCGGCACCCCGCCACTGCCTCTTCCAGACAGCCCTGCAGGCCTGTTTGTGAGGGAAGAGGGATGAAAACAAGCACAGAAGGGATACAAGCTTCACGTTTGACTTGCACCTTTAAAAAATGCCTTCAGCTCATCCAAGCCAGCCTTTGAGTCACGTGGAGAGAGTGAAGAGGCTGGGTGTTTCCCCTTCAGAAGAGAGAAACTCTTCCACCATGGGGCAGGGGTCTCTCAAAGTCTGCTCCACCCCACACACAGGCCAGTGCCTACTCAACTCAGCCAAGGAGGGACACTCTCGGTCCTTGCTGATGGCGTCCAGCATGGAGACGCCTTCCTCTCCCCCGTTTGCCCCTTTGTAAACCAACGTGGTTTGGAGCAAAGGGAAGTTTCGCTGCTTTTCCATCCTTTTTGCTGCTCTCTTCCCAGAAGGCCCCGGGCCTGTTTCCAGTCCCTTCTAAAAGGAATGTGGCGAACGACAGGGAGTATTTGCTGCCCACCCCTCCCCCCCAGCCACCACCCAACATAACACCACCAACTGCCTCCAACTGGGGCAGGGGCTTCCCAGAAGCTGCTGCTTGGGGACTGGCTTTGTGCTCACAGCTCATTTATCCGCCACCATTGCATCTGACCTCAAGCAGGAATGTGTCAAATAACCTATTGGAGACGTGGTCCCAGGAATGTGTAAGGGTGAGCAGACCCTCCAGGGGCCACCGGGGTTATCAGTTCCCCTCCACACCAGGCTACAGAACCCCAGCCCTGCTTCTCCCAAGACAGCCCGGGCATGCAGGCGCACACACGGACACACACACACTTCACACTGCCTCCGAATTAAAGCCATGTGCCAGAGGCATTCCGTGGGGGCTTGTTTATGTTTGGAAATAAACAATGGGCTGATGTTGCACTGCTGACATCTTGAGACAGAGACACACTATGTAAATAACCGAGTAACCGAAGAGAGAGGCCCATCAACATGAGGCCCCGCTCAGTCCCAAGAAAGAGCACACCCAAGGCCTTGGCACCACAGCGCAGGAAACAACCCAGAGGCCAGGGATCTCACAAGAAACCAGGCTCCGTGAGCTGGTCTGGCCGGGCTGGTTCAGAAAAGCCACTGCCGCTGCTGGGCAGGCCTCGTCTCCTCTGCCAGTCCACAGCCCCTGCCTGACTGGGCCGCCCCAGAAATCCGTTTCCCTCCCCAACACCAGGAAGGCACACCCTCCTTAGAACAAGCAGCCGTCTTGAAAACAAAAGCGTGGGCATTTGCCTGGAAGACTCAGAAAGCAGGAACGGGGGTGAGGGAGGAAGGGTGAATGCAAACAGGAGACACACAGAGGGAGTTAGTGGCGTTACATGGTGGGGACTGCAGTCAGTGTCGCAAAACAAAAGGCTTAGGAACTGCTGGATGGAAAATGGATCTGCTCGGTAAAGTTTCACTCAAGTCCCAGTGAAAACTGGCGTGATCAGGTAAGAAACCACATGCGTGTGACTAAGGCCCGCGTAGACTACATGGCAACTTTGTGTCAACCAGTAACCAGAGCCTCTTCCTCAAGACCCTTCCCATCCATCAGTCGGAAAATTCCTAGGACCTAGTACTTCTGTTAGGACAAGACACTCTGTTGCCATCTGCTGGACACTAGCAGTAGTAAACTTACAAAGCTCTGTTATCCGTGAGGGGCGTGACACCCCTGGGAGCTGTGCACAGTACCCTGCGCTGTCAGACTCAGCAGTCCCAGCATGGGAAACAGACTTCAAATGAGAAAGGCCAGCTGTAGTGGCAGCCCCTACTTCTCATGCAAGAGGGATTATACACACAGGTTGTATTCAGGGTAGGACTTTTATATATAGTGTTGCTTTGAAAATAAACACAGCTAAACAAACACCAGTAGAACAGTTTCTACTGAAAAACATTCAAGCCTCGCATTGCAATATTAGAAGATTCTATGGGCAAAAATACTGATCGATGAAGGAAGCATCAGAAGAAGATGCAAGGAATACGCAGAATCACTGTACCAAGAAGACTAGTTGACATTCAGCCATTTCAAGAGGTAGAATATGATCAAGAACCAATGGTACTGAAGGAAGAGAGGGCCAAGCTGCACTGAGGATTAGCCAAAATAAAAAAGCTTTAGGAGTTGATGTAAGGTCAATTAAAAGGGTTCGACAAGCTGATGAAGTGCTCACATACCTATGCCAAGAAATGTGGAAGGCAGTAAACTGGCCAATCAACTTGAAGAGAGCTATATTTGTACCCACAGCAAACAAGGGTGACCCAAGAGAATGTGAAATGATCAAGCAATAGCATTAATATCACGTACAAGTAAAATTTTGCTGAAGACCATTTAACAGTGATGTGTTGTAGCAGTGCATTGACAGGGAGTTGCCAGAGAGTCAAAGGAGGATGCAGAACAAAGGGTGTCACTGATGCTGTCAGATGGATCTTGGCTGGAAAGAACGAGTACCAGAAAGGTGTTTGCTTGTGTTTTATTGACTGTGTAAAGCCTTCCACTGTGTGGCTCATCACAAACCGTGGACAGCCTTGAGAAGAACGCGAGTCCCAGGACACTTCATTGTGCTCATGTAGAACTTACACATGGGTCAAAAGGCAGCTGTTCGAACAGAGCAAGGGAATGCTGCATGGTTTAAAATCAGGAAAAGTGTATGTCAGGGTGGTAGCCGCTGCTCATACTTATTCAGTCTGTATGCTAAGCAAGTAATCCCCAAAGCTGGTCTCTAGGAGGAAGAATGTGGCATCAGGATGGGAGGAAGACTTAACAGCCTGTGATATGCAGATGACACCACCTTGCTTGCTGAAAGTGAGGAGGACTCGAAGCCCTTACGGATGAAGCTCGAGGATTGCAGCCTTCGGTATGGATTGCAAGTCAATATAAAGAAAAACAAAATCCTCATCACTGGACCAATAGGTAACATCACGATAAATGGAGGAAAAACCAAAGTTGTCAGGGATTTCATCTCGCTTGAATCCACAACCAGTGCTCCTGGAAGCAGCAGTCACTCAATCAAAAGGCACCTGGCACAGGGAAAGCCCGCTGCACCAGACCCCTCTACAGTGTTGAAGAACGGGGTGTCACTCTGAGGCCTCAGGTGCACTTGACCCAAACCCCAGTATTTCCATTGCATGTGAACGTTGAACATATTGAGTGTAAGGAGGAGCAAAGTAGAATGACGCGTGTGCATTGTGGTGCTGGCACAAAATAGCGAAAGTGCCGAAAGACTCCCACGGATGGGTCTTGGAAGCAAGCTAGCCAGAATGCGCCTCCGCAGGAAGGAGGGTGTATTAGTCTGGGTACTTTGGAGAAACAAATCCACGGCAACTCACGTGTAAGAGAGAGTTTTATGTAAAGAAAGGTGCATCACGAAAACATCCCAACCCAATGCTGCCCAAGCCCACAAGTCCAACATTAACCCATTC
>NW_022111320.1:20031138-20033670 GCF_000313985.2 Echinops telfairi | reverse complement strand
GGTAAGGTAGGAGCCCCTAGACAAGGTGGGCTGATGCAGGACCCGGCAGTGTTCCATCCGCTTGTGCATAGGGTCGCTGCGTCCCCAGCACCATGTCCAGCTGACCGACGGTGATGGCCTGCATCTCATCCGCTTGTGCATAGGGTCACTGGGTCCCTAACAACCTGTCCAGCTGAGTGGGGTGATGGCCTCCTTCGGGTTGTGCAGCCATCCCCGCCTCCCTTTTCTGAGTTGCTCTCCCTGTTAACAAACTCACCCCCCCCTAAGGTGTTGATTTCACCTTCGGGGTGCTGTTGGCCGTTTGGCTCCCTGTGGGTAGTTCTTAAAGAGCATGAGCAGACATTCTTTACCGTTATTTGGTTTCCATTAGCCTTCACGGAATACGGCTTGGGTTTACGGTTTAAAGATTGTCTTAAGGGTTCAGGGTTCATCCAGCCTCCGCGGCTCTAGAAAGTCTGGAGTCCATGAAGAGTCCAACTCTGCAGGACTAGAATGGGGGTGGTTTTCAGACCTCCTGTGACACCCGGTGGCCATGGTGACGGGCAGAGCCTGGCCCACTGGGCATCAGGAAGCAGATCAGTGGGCGGTTCCAGGGGAAGTGACAGGACCTGCACTTCGGGTGTCCTGTGGAGGCCACACCCCACAGCAGAGCATGGCTGTGAATGTGTATTAGTGTCACCTCTGGCCCATGCAAGGGAACCAAGGACATTTCCCCAGTGGTCCTTCATCCCTCTTGGCAAGTCACGGGTGTGCAAGTGGTGATGTTAGCACACCAGGAATAGTGGACCAGATGTATCCCTCCAAAGTACGTGCTGGAAAACAAACCCTTATTCGTTGTTGAAATAGGGGGTTCTTTGTTATGTTAATGAGGTGGGTGTCTCCTAAACCTAGTGACCTCTAAAAAGAGCAGATCAGATGTGGAAGCAAGTACAAATGGGGACAGATTTTTTAAAATTAAAAGATCATTTTATTGGGGACACCTACAGCTCTTAAAACAATCCATACATCAATTGTGTCAAGCATATTTGTACATAGGTTGCCATCATTATTTTCTAGACATTTGCTATTTGAGCCCTTGGTATCAGCTGCTCTTTTTCCCCCTCCCTCCCCCCAACCCTCGTGACCTCTTGATAAATGATAAATGATTATTTTCATATCTTATACCGATCGCTGCCTCCCTTCACCCACGGTTTCTGTTGTTTGTCCCCCTGCAGGGTGTATGTGTGTAGTTATGTGTCAATCATTGTGATCAGTTCTCCCCTCACTCACCCCCTCCCCCCTCCTCCTTCTGGTATTGCTACTCCCATCCCTGTTCCTGGATTCCATGTGTCCTAGGCTCTTATCTCTTACCTGTGCCTGTGCACATGCTTTTGCACATGCTCTGGTCTAGCCCGCAGTGAAAGGCAGGACTGGGGTCATGATAGTGGGGGGGTGAGGAAGCCTCAAGGAACCAGAGTATCGTGTGTTTCATCGGTGATTTACTGCACCTGGTTGACTCATCAAATAGGGGCAGTTGGTGACACCTGAAGCTTTCCAAGGGACCCAGCAAAGCTGGCTGGGGCTATCGAAGCTGAGGACAGCGAGGATCTTCCCCCAGAGCCACCACAAGTGAGGCTTCTTCTGCAGCAAATTCCCTAAATCCAGACTTCACTCCGAGCCTCCTCCACTGAGAGAAGACAATTTTCTGCTCTTTAAAGCTGCTCACTTCTGATGTGTCTGTAACTAAGACCCCACGGATGAGGGCCACTCACCCACTCGTGGCCATCAGGGTCATTCAAAGCCATAGTCACCTTGAAGGGCAGAGTCAGAATTGCCCCTGAGCATTTCTAAAGGTGCACCTTCGCAGGAGCAGAACGGCTCACCCTTCTCCTGAGGAGCGGCTGGGAGATTTGAACTGCTGACCTGTGGTTAGCAGCCCCACCACTCCAACCAGAGGGTATTGCTAACATTCACTTTGTTATTGAGAAAAACCTCAATAGCAGAAATCAAGCCCCAAACCCCAAGAGCGCTCAGCCCTCTAATGATGCTCTGGGTCCTTCCACTGACCGGGCACCTGCTGTGCACTGGGGCTGGGGGAAGGTGGGAAGGATGCAGTAGAGAAAGCAGACAGGCTTGTGAAGCAGGACTGAGCAAGGCATGTGTAGAGTGGGGGCCAAGCCAGAGGTACTCCATCCTGGGGTTGGGGGGGCAGGAAACACAGCAGGGTCAGCTGGGCAGACAAAGGTAGGGAAAGGAAAGCCAGGGATGTCAAGATCAGAGATGCAGGAACGCAGGTCCCATGTGCGCTGGGGGAACACATGGAATGGTTTGCAGAGGTTGACACTGTCAAAAGCCACAGGTGAGGCCCAGGAAACAAACCACATTTGCCATTTCTGTTGGTTTAGAGCCACTTGAATAATGTCTCATTTGATTTTGTTTTGAAGCAGCGAGTTAAGATTTCTGAAGCCCTTTTATCCCCTTTAGTCAGAACAGAAAATAGCAGAATGGGGGGTGAAAGCCTGCCTTTTCTGCAGGGCCAGGTGAGGCTCCCAT
>NW_022111320.1:20029596-20030620 GCF_000313985.2 Echinops telfairi | reverse complement strand
AGAGTTTACCCAGCAGTTCTGACGGATGTGCTGGGGACAGGGTGTGGCAGCTTTCCCCCCATACCTTGGTGTCCACCCTGTCTGCTCACACAGCTAGGTGGGCCAGTTATCTAGCCCTTCCTGATAAACCTAAGTGTGCTGGTTGATGTCCATACTGCTCTGGGAGTGGCCACATCTAGGCAGGGGGAATCGCCATTCCAAAGGACACCCCCATGTGACCTATATGTCCAGGATGGTACAGAGTGAGCCCCACAGGTGTACTGTGTGCTTTCAACCCCTCTCTGAGCCGTGGAGTGTGTGTGTGTGAAGTGGAGGGGATGGTTGTGGTAAAGACAGATGAGATACCACTGTGTGGGGTTGTGCACAGCATTTGCCACAGAGTGGTTGGCAAACCTTCTTGTATTTTTCTGATAGAGTCTCCTGAGAAATCACAGCTGAACCTTCCACCTGGTTAGAGCTAGAAACCAAATTCACTGCCATCGAATCTGTCCTGTAGACTGCTCCTCTGAGTTTCAGAGATTAAATCTTTCTATGGGAGCAGAAAGCCCCGTCTTTCTCCTGAGGAGTGGCTAGTGCCTTCAAACTGCTGACCTTGCAGTTAGCAGCCCAACGTGCAACCACTACGCCACCAGGGCTCCCAGGGTCCAGAAGGAGGCCAATCTTGATTTATAGACCAAATATTTAAGCATTGCTGTTTTAAAGGTAAAGTAAGCTTTGTGCTGGGAAAAGTGGCTTACCTCTTTGGCTAGAGCGCCTGCAGGTGCTGTTGAGAAACACTAACAGTTCCTCTGAGCAAATGTAAAAAGATCCCAGATCCAGTGAGCGCCACATCCACTCAAAGGGAGGGTCTTTTCGGAACTCTGGGTTGGGATTAAAAGGCAAGTCAAGGGGAGCTGTGAGGTACGACAGTGTAAAGCCCACAGACGCGGGAGGAGAGAGCTGGGTGACAAGACAGATGCGGGTCACAGAACGATTTAGGTAGGGCTTGTGGAGTGGGAACCGAAGTTGCTGTGTAAACTTTCAC
>NW_022111320.1:20020735-20028020 GCF_000313985.2 Echinops telfairi | reverse complement strand
GAAACAACACACACACACACACACACACACACACACACACACACACACACACACGCCCCCTACTCACTCTCAGGAACTCCGCCCCCTCCATGTCTTATAATAAGCCCAGGCAGGTTTGAGAAGGCACCCTATCGAATACTGCCCTTTCCCATCTGCTTTCCGGAAGTTTTCTAATCAACTCAGCAGTCACTGGTTGGTTGGTTGGTTTGGGTTTGAGTCTCTGTGCCAGCCTCCCTGTTACCTAAATGGCTGATCTCCCCCAGCCCCAGCGCTAGCCCCTGCCCCTGCCCCTGCCCCTGCCCCAGCCCCAGGAGTTCAAACCTGAGTCTCCTCTTCCTGCCTTTCAGATGGGCTTCTTTCGCCGGAGGTACAAAGAGATCATCGAAGCGGAGAAGAGCCGGAAAGAGAACGAGGACAGTTGGGACTGGGTCCAGAAAAACCAGTGACCTCGCCGCCCCCGTGGCATGACTCAGCACCCGCCCGTCGGCCTTGGTCTTTGTATCTTCCATATTTGGAAGAGAGAATCTTCTCCAGATTTTTCGGAGGCCCCACTGATGCTGTCCTCTTGCTCCTGAAATCCCACGCCGGCGCCAGCCCGAGGCCGTCCGCCCGCCCGTCGCCAGGTCACCAGACTGGAGCCACAACCACTTCCTGTCCGAGCAGCACCGCGCACCCTGGACAGCGAGCGCATGATGGGGCGCCGAGCAATATTTATGGAAGCAGTGTGCGAGGTCAACCCTCAGGGGAAAGCTGTACCTAAAGTATTTTTATAAATATAAGCCTTTTATACTGATGACGTCTTTATATTTGTATCGATGTTCTATGATTTCTATTAAACAGTTATATAAATTCACTCAAGCACTGATCGCTGACCTGAACTCTTGGAAGTACCTGTCCACGCTTCACGAAGTTTAAAAGGATAGAAGAAGAAAACCCAGACCTTACTGTACTTTGGAACTTGAGATACGGTGGAGGAACTGCATGCCGTGAGCCCACCAAGCCGCCAGCATCTGTATGAACTGCGGACGTAGCAAGACCCCTAAGACGGCGTGAGTCGTGTGCCTGCACTCAAGCCGGTTGACGCAGGGCACTAGGGAGCCAGCATTGGGTTTTCACAGTACCCCGCCTGGGAAGACGCCCAGCAGGCATTTGGGTGGGAAAACCTGGTTCCTCACACATCTGTTTTGGGACTCCTTTCTGCAGCCAACACCACCCACCTGCCTGCCACTCATAGTCACTACCCGAAGCTCGGAGCAGCCCCAGCAGGCCACCTGGTAAACCACCGGATGGCAATCTTCCCTGGATGCTAGAGAGTCCAGCATCGGCCAAGCAGAGCCCTGCAGAGAATGCCTTTTCAGGGTGACTTGAAGTGATGGTTGTGTGGGGCTTCGTCAACTGGATCTCAATGCGTAGCCACCCCGTGAGACAGAGCAGAGCTGCTACACAGGGTTTCCTCGGCTGTCATCTTACCGGGAGCCAAGGGCCCAGGCTTTCCTCCCTGGGGTCACTTGGTGGATTCCAGCCTTTCGGTCAGCAGCCTGGGTGAGAACCTAGTGCTTAACTGTCCCACCCAAACCCACTGTCACCACGTCGATGCTGACTCATAGTGACCTTATGTAGGATTGCCGAGGCTGTCAATCTTAACAGGAGCGGATCACCTCACCTTTCTCCTGTGGAGTGGCTGGTGGATTTGAACCATTGGGCTTTCCGTTAGCAGTCTGATGGTGACTCAGTGGTACCACCAGGGTCCTTATTTCCAGGCTAGCATTCTCCGCTGCCCCCTGTCGGGCATGCTCACCTCGCTCATGGCAACCATTCCTTCCTTCCTGGAGACAACCTTAATTGCTTGTAAGGGTCCGAGGTGGTGTTTCCAAGAAACAAACCCAGAGCTGCCAGTAAGAGAGGGGGTGCCGGGGGGAGCCAGGCAGGGTGCATTCTCAGGGAAACCCTGCGGAGGAAAGCAGCTGCAGCCTGATCTCACAGGGCGCTCTGGGGGGAGATTGTCGCCTCGGAGTTGGGCCGAGCCAAGAAAGGGGAGCTGGGCTTGCTTCTGCTGTGGAGAAGGCTCTCCCTCAGAGCCTGCCAGCAGCACAGCTCCATTGGTTAGCCCAGTCCCTGAAAGAAGAGCTGCGGGGACACCCCCAACCTGGGGAGGCACACCAATGGTATAGTAGAGTGGTGCCGATGGGCCTGGGCAGAGCACTGACACCCCACCCCCCACTCCTGCCCTCCCCGACCCCTGCTCAGATTTATGCTGAATGATGGCTTCTCATGGCCAAGCTCTCTGGGTGGCCCTGCTAACTAGCGCCTGTGCTGGGCTTCCCCAGTCTTGAGTGCCGGGTGACTTTGTAAAAGGGCAGTGGAATGATGGAGGTGACATGCTTAGCCCTGCGCTGGCTCATGGCGAGCACTCGGTCACTGTCCGCAGCTACAACTGCAGTGACCACCACTGGTGCACAGCCATCTACTGAGGGAGAAAATATCAGTCTTCGAGCCCCAAAGAGGCTCATGAGAGCCTGCTGGAGCCCCAGGTACCCAGAGAGGCCATTTCTCGAGACCCGAGATCAAGGACCATCATAGCCTAGGGCATCCTTCACTAGGAGCTACTCTGCTGGAAGAGGAGCCCTGGCACCATGGTGGTCACTCATTGGGTTGCTAACTGAGAAGTCATCGGTTCAAAACCATCAGGGGCTCTGTCAGGTTCGCTACTTCTATACAGAGTGAAAGCCTCAGAAACCCACAGAGGCCGCTCTGCTCTCTCATCCAGGGTCCCTAGGGATCTACTTGAAGGCTCTGAGTTTGGTTTGGGGGATTGGAACCGGCTGGCGGCCTGTGAACGTGGTGGATCGACTCAGAACTGGGCCTCAGAGGAGACAGGTGATCCTTGTGCAGCACTGAGGGCACCTGGCAGAAGCAGACCTGGCTGCAGCCCCGTGCTTCGTTGTGATGCGGTTGGCTTTGATGCAGGTAGCTAAGGAATGTGTCCCACTGCCCTGCCTGGTGGCCATGGGACTGGGCAGCACAAGCCAGAGGCATGACCTCAGAGTGAAGTTAGGGTGTTCCTTCTCACCAAGAGGGGTGGCACTGAAAATCCCAATACAGAGGCAAAAAAAGAAAAGTCATTCTCAGATCACATGCATTTTATCAAAAGCAATAAGAGGGGAGCTCTGGTGTGGGTTCAGTCACTTGCTAAACAAATTCTAAGGGGCAGCTGCTATATGTCAGGCCCAGTCCTGGGGTTAGAAGTTGCCCTCGGGCACCTTTTCCCCTGGGATAACAGACAGACCACAGTGGCCACCGAGCTGCCCTGGGCTCGAGTTACACCTTTGTTTGAGAGTTTTGAGCTGGGCTCTGTAGGGTCTTTACTGAGCAGGATCTTCAAGATCAGGCAACACCCTCTCCCGGTACAGAGTATAGGGTGCGGGTGTCTTTTGCTCCCTCCACCCCCCACCTTTGCAGCTCTTCTTTGCTGGTCTCCTGTTAATCCTGTCATGTTTTCCTGTCGTAAATTGTTGGGAATCCGTAGGCCCAGGAAAGCCCCACCAGCAGCCTTGACTAACTGCATCTATGGGCACGAACCGGCCCCTGTGGGGTGGGGGCAGGTGCATCAGAGACCGCATAGAAAGGTGATTGGCCGGCCCACCAAGGCAGCCTTGAAAAAAACTGGCTGTACCTGGCACCTCCTAGCACAGATGGTGGCCACCCAGGAGCCTGCTGGTGAGAAAGAGGGTGCTTCGGATGGTCTGATTATGCTGGGTAGCATGCGGGGCTACAGGGCCCTGGTGCTGACTCTTTGGTACGGTGATGCGGAAAGGGACGTCAGGCTTATCTTTGGCGCTCTCTGCTCGGGCAGCCTCGCCAGCTGTGCCCCAGTTCAGAAGCACTCAGTAAGCAGGCAGGCTAGTAGTGCCCGTAGGTTGGTGTTCTTTCTCACAGGCGCAATGCGGTCTGTGCTGCCTCTAGAATATTCCTGTAAAATTCCACGCGGTAGTAACCCGACATTCACCCTCCTGTCCCCGGGGGTGTGCTGGGGAATCCCACCCGCTCATGTCGTGGGGGCCGTTGTTGCTGCCTGCCTCTGCTCTTGCCGGTGCGTTCCGTAAGGCTTTAACCGGTGGTCAGAAGACTCGAGATGCTTTTTCAACATGCAAAGGCTTGTAGATGTGGAGTAAAACAATGCCCTTGGAAAAAAAACACCCCCCAAATAAACCCATGATCCCCTCGTGCTTGGTTTCCACGGCTGTTAAGAGAGTGTGGACTCTTTGCAAAGTGAGGCCGGGACCCTTCCCGAAGAGGGAGCCCTGACGATTTAGGAACAAGGAGGAGCGGGTTGGGTCCCTTTGCAGCAGTGCGATTACGGGCACGCCTCCCTGTCACTTGCCACTGAAGTCAGATTACGGGCA
Organism: Echinops telfairi; assembly: GCF_000313985.2. Lineage (NCBI taxonomy): Eukaryota > Metazoa > Chordata > Mammalia > Afrosoricida > Tenrecidae > Echinops > Echinops telfairi. The sequence continues at coordinate 20,023,617 of NW_022111320.1, read as the reverse complement.
CACCTCCCCGTCACTTGCCACTGAAGTCAGATTACGGGCACGCCTCCCCGTCACTTGCCACTGAAGTCAGATTACGGGCACGCCTCCCCGTCACTTGCCACTGAAGTCACTGGGTGCTGCCTTGGGCAGTTCTTCAGGAACCGGAATACCGGGAGTTTGATGAGCTTTGTAGAAAACCCCACAGGGAGTGCTCCTTTACCCAATCAGATGTCCCTTACGGCCCCTGTGCCAGGGGCAGGGGTGTCACTGCCAACCGGCTGGTGAGCATCTGGGGCCCATTTTCAATGTGGAAGGCTAGTCGGCTGCCCCCCAGGTGATGTGTGTGCCCTTAGCTACCTGTGTCACCCGAGTCCTCTTGTTTCTCCAGTGGATTCGACTGCCATTACTTTTGGGCGGCAGCAGGATGGCCAGGTAAGAGCAGTAACAGCTGAAGTTCCTGAAGAGGACAAAGGTGAAACGTTCACTGAGAGTTAGAGGTGCTACAAACGACGGCTATGGGGAGAGGGGGCGCTTCAGCAGAGAGATGGCAGACAGCCAGTGCCTTTCAGAAATTCTCCAAGTACACGGGGCTGCGGACAATGTGCTGTCGGATACACAGAGTAACCTGTTCACAGGACGATAGTTTTCTGAAACAGAGCACAGTGGAAAGTCTTTGCTCAGCAAAGACCCTACAGGCCAGTGGGGCCGAAATGAACTTTCTGAGACTGCCTTCTGAGTCAGCACAGGAGAGGGGAGTGGGCATGGTCCTCACGCGGAGCAATACTTTGTAGCACACTGATGGAGATTTCCAACTTTTAAGATTTTTTTAAAACCTCACGTGCACGGTGTGACTGACAGTGAGTTTAAAGCTTTCAGAGTGTTTCATTGCATGGCAGGCCACCCACGCTCTCTCCACTTCCTGAATTGTACTGCTGTGTCCATGTACGGTCCCCGGAAGGGGTTCTGGTGGGAGGACGGCCCCTCCCCACCACTTCACGTGTGTTAAGGTCTATGCAGCCACTTCTAGTTCACTTGCACTGTTTGGGAAATGCCAGGTTTACAAAAATACGTGTTTGGAATAAAAAAAGGAAAAAAAAAGGCTGCAAATGATGCAGGAGTCTGGTCTGTCATTTCATTGCGCTTGACGCATCTGAACCTGCTGTAGGAGGTTAAGGATAAGGGTTTCAGTGTCATACAGCATGAGCTTCAATAGCATCTCGACGTTCATCAGATTCTACGTGAACAAGTCACTCTGGGTGGCTAGACTGCTTCTGTCCCTTGGCCTGCAGACCAGGGCCCATCACCTGCCCGAGGGCCACAGGGCCACACCCGAGACCTCGGCCTAGAGGTGAATTGAGACCCCTGCCAGAGATTCTGACTCAGCACCCTTAGAGGACAGAGTAGAACTACCCCTGTGAGTTTCCAAGACGGTCAATCTACGGCAGTTGAATGCCTCACCTTTTCCCGATGGAACAGCTGGTGGTTTCAAACTGCCGACCTCGTGGTCAGTACTTAATTCATTATCCCGGTCAAGGCAAGGTTAAACAAGGCAGATTCGTTATTACCAGTGTAACGCTTCTTCCACATGCGCCCGCATGCACGTACCTCCTCCGCCTGCATCCAGGCATGTCTCCAGAAGCTTGTGTTAGCGTTCTTCCATGTTTGTTGTGTGTGCTACCCAGTGGATTTCTGCTCGTCATGACCCTCTAGAACAGACGAGGGCTGTCCCACTGCGTTCCCCAGGCTGTAATCTCTGCAGGCGTAGACCACCAGGTCTTTCCTCCGGCATGGCAGCTGATGGGTGGGAACCGGTTAACAGGTTAACAGCTGAGCACTTTCACCGCTGCACCACCTGGGCGCCTGTCCTCCACCTGTGACTGTTTGCTTAGCGTTCTCATCGCCACCCGCCTCGTTAGGTGTCGTTTCTGATCCCGGATGAGGATCAGGCACCCCCCTTTTTCCTCCCTAGATGAGGCCAACAAAAATGTACTTATTTAATTGGTCTTTTTTCAAGAACGTTCCTATGACAACATCCGTCAAGGCCACTGGCTGCTTTTCTCTTCATTCTCCACCACGTCCATGTCTGAAGTGTCCTCCGTCTTGACGGTGAGCGTGCACTCACGTGCCCGCCAGTGTGGCGGTGGTAGGAGGAGGGGCCCAGCAGGGGGAGCCACACGTGGGCTTGGCGGTGGTTTTGCTTTGTCGTCTTGGCCTTCTCTCGGCTACTCTGAGTTTTCTTATTTGTCTGTAATAGCACGCATCTCTTTGGTAGCGCGGTGATTGTTCAAATAAAATGGCGTCTGGAGGCACCAATAGACCCCCCAAATCGTGGGTCTGAAAAGGAAGGGTTTTTTGTGACAAAGAGCCCTGGCACACCTGATGCTTAGTAAGTGATTTCAAGCATCAGAACTCCAAATGCTTCCTGGCCTGCCAAGACCTGCCACCACCGCTGATGCCAATGGAATATGCTTCTTCACATGGTTCCTTAGCCAGGAACCAAAGCAAAAACACTCTTAAAGAATAAAAACAAAAAACAAAATGAAGAGGGGGAAAAAAAACCCAACCAATGAGTCAAATCCACTTCTCAGTGATGCAGGAGCTTACCACCTACCAGCGTATCGCTCATCCTTCAAGTGTGACTGCTTGTGGGTTATCGTCTTCAATAATAAAGTGGGTGCCAGCCCTTGACCTAGAGCTCTGCCCACCGGAGCAGACCAGTGAACAGCCGTCAATGAGGCCACCTGTCACGTCTGCTCACTTTCCACAGATAGCCAATTAAAGTGTGCAGGACACAGTTCCACCTCCTCCCTGCTGACGTCTCCGTCTGTGCCCTCTGAGCCTCCTTCCACCTCTGCTTCCCCTCAAAGCCTGATCCAAATGATGCTTGATGCTTTCTTTTTTTT
>NW_022111320.1:20011970-20019735 GCF_000313985.2 Echinops telfairi | reverse complement strand
ACCCCACCCCCCCACCCCACCCCAAGACTTTGGGTTTTAGTCGCCCTCTGGTCTGGGGGAAATTCCATTATCTTTTCATTCCATTTTTCCATGAGCTTTTTGAGGCCCCCTTCAGCATGCTGCTATTAGTCCCTGTCAACTCCGCCCCAGCTCATGGCAGCCTGCGAATAACGGGAGCATTGTCATCTTCATGGTCATCGGCTTGAGCCCATTGCTGCGGCTGGCGCGTCGGTCCATCTCAGTCAGGGCTGGCCACTCCATTTCTGTGACCCTTTGTCAAACCCGCTGCCCTTTATTATCAACTGGTCTTCCCTGGGGCCACGTTCCAAGTGCCCAAGCCCAAGGAGGGGCATCTTCACTTCTAAGCCACATGATGGTTGCATTTTTCCTAAGACATATTTGTCCTTGCAACCCACCCTATACCGGTCAGTCTTCACCAATAAGGTTCAAATGCATCAGGTCACCCGCCTTCCTTTCTGTCATCCATCCACATCGTCACGCGTGTGAGGCAAATGGAAAGACCATGGTTGGGTCAGGCATAGATGCGTCCATCCAGAAAGAAGGTTGGGGAATGTAATCTTTGAGCCCCTGACAGTCATGTATATGCACAGCTAAAATCTGGAATTCTTTTTTTATCATTTTATTGGAGGCTCTTAACAGCTCTTATCACAATTCATACATCCATCCATTGTGTCAAGCATATTTGTACATATGTTGCCATCATCGTTTTCAAAACATTTTCTTTCTACTTGAGCCCTTGGTATCAGTTCCTCATTATCCCCCTCCCTCTCCCACCATCCCTCCCTCATGAACCCTTGATAATTTATAAATTATTATTTTTTCATGTCTTACACTGACTGATGTCTCCCTTTGCCCACTTTTCTGTTGTCCAGCCCCCTGGGAGGTATTTATATGTAGATCATTGTGATCAGTTCCCCCTCTCTCCTCCCACCTTACCCTTACCCTCCTCGTATCATTACTCTCATTATTGGTCCTGAGGGGGTTATCTGTCCTGGGTTCCCTGTGTTTCCAGCTCTTATCTGTACCAGTGTACATGCTCTGGTTAAAATCTGGAATTCAGTTACTGAGGAATAAGAAGAGAGTCGGCACTTTCCACCATATTTACCACATTACATGTAAGATATTCCGGCCCTACAGTCCGAGCTAAGCATGTGCCCTTCTAATCCCTAAGTCTGCCCGAGTTTAAGCAGGAGAACATTTGTATTTGAGGTGAGGCCAGGGGAGCAGACCTGAGCTGTACAAGTTGGTTAATCATATTCATGGCCAAATGAAGATCTTTACATTATACACCACCCTCAGCCCTACTCACACAGCCCTCTCTAATCAGAAGCACCAAGTCTAATGAATCAAATACACGGTCCTTAGAAAGATATGTATGGAGTGATATTTTATACATTTCACTTAAATGAGAGATGTCTTTCTGTATATAAATCTACTATATATATATCACTCCATGGGGTTTTCAACTGCATCATTAAATTGCTCACTGTGTTTCCCCTGCATTTAAGATCCCCGCCCTCCTCCTGTGGAGACCTTGGCTGCTTCTACCTGCCTTCTTCGGTGAACATCCTACCTATGTCCCTGTAGAGACCTGAGCTAGCCTCCTTTGGTACATATTATATATAATACATCTTAAGGGCTGACATCCTCACTTGGCCAAGTACTTACTACCAGATTCTCTCTAAAATGACAGCTCAACAACAACAACTACAACAACACTGCAGCAATTCATTCCCACTTGGAATTATCTGATGCTATTCGGGAATCAACTCTAGCAATGAGTTCTGAGATTCGGGAGAACACACCCTCCTATCAGTGGGTACCTGTCAGCTTCTTTACTGGTTCCTGCTTGACTTAATGTCGGGAAAGCCCCAGATTCCTCTCCACTTACCCTCCATGGAGACCCCCATCCATGCTCCTGGCTTTCAATGCAACCTCCAAGCCCCAAGATATACATCTCCAGTCTGTTGCTCTCCCCCTGAATCCTATGCTCAGAGTACTTACCTGCATTCCGATCTTCCCTCAGCTAGATTATGGGCATCTCAAGCTCAGCGTGTGCAGAAGTGAACTGCCATCCCCTTCTCAGGATACAGTAACTTTATTCTCCTGGTTGCTCTAACAGCAACGACAACAAAAAAGGGAACAACCTTATAGTTATCCTTGACTCTTTCCTCCCTGATCTCTATCCAACCCATCAGAAATCCCTGCCAAACTGACCTTAAAAGCAGTCATCAAACAGCAAAAGGACAACTGAATCAGAAAATGGGCCATGACTTGAGCAAACGTTCCCCAAAGAAGATATACAAATGGTTAATCAGCACATAAGACGATGCTGTGTCATTGGCCATTAAGAAACCCCAAAACATGGGGGGAGGAGGGGAGGGGGGAATAAGGTGCTGATGCCGGGGGCTTGGGTAGAGAGCTGATGTTTTGAGAATGATGAGGGCAATGAATGTACAAATGTGTTTTACACAATTGATGTATGTATGGATTGTGATAAGAGTTGTATGAGCCCCTAATAAACCAATTAAAAAAAAAAAAACACAATGAGAAACGACCTCTCACCACCCTTTAGAAGAGGTATTACCAACCACTGAAATTCACACGTGCTGGTGAGGAGATGGTGAAATTGGAAGCCCAGGTGTGGCTATGGGGATGTGTGATGATGCAGGCATGGTGGCAAACAGTTTCGTGGTTCCTCAAAAAGCGTAAGCACAAAATTATCAGGGGTGTACCCAAAAGAATGGAATGTGAGGATTCAGACAGGTACTTGTCCTTCCCAGCACTGCTGACAACACCCACAAGATGGAAACCACCCAACCGCCCGGTCGCAGATGGATAAACAAGACACGGCACAGGCACATAGTAGGTTGTTATTCAGCTATAAAGAGAAATGAAGTTCCGACAAATGCTACAGTATGGATGAATCTGGAAAACAGGTCAGTTTTGTGAAATAAGTCAGGTGCCAGTGTGTATGGTCGCACATTTATGAACCATCCGGACGAGGCAAAGGCATGGAGGCCAATGTTTACTGATGGTGACCACAGGCTAGGCAGAGGGAGGAATGGAAGCCATTGCTTCCGGGGCACTGAATTTCTGTTTCGACTAATGTTAAATTTTTAGAAATGAACCGGGAATGAGTATATCATTTCATTTTCTTCTGCTCTCGCTACTACTGTTGAGAAGTCAGCTGTCAGTCTGTTTCCCACTGATTTAAAAGGAATCTGTTTTTTTCTTGTAAGAAACCCGAGGGCACCGTGGGTGCGCGCGCCCCTGCTAAAGAAAAGGTCAAGTGGTTTGAACCCACCAGCCCCTCCATGGGAGAAAGATGTGGCCGTCTGCTCCCACAAAGACGACAACTGAGGAACCCCCCTGGGACAGTTCGCCCTGTGCTGCAGGTTTGCTCTGGGTTGGAGTCAGCGATGGAGTGCTTTGCTCCCTTTTTGCTTTTCCCCCTTGCAGCCTTCTGTGAGGATGGTTGTTGTATTTGTTCTTGGTCATTGTACTCTGACTCTGATGGGTGAAGTGACGGTTCCTTTGTCTCAGCCTAGTTGGGCTTCACTGGGCTTTTGTAATCTGATGTCTTTCGTTCTCCTTGACTCTAAACAGCACCCCCTTCCCGGTTTCCTTCCTTCTCAAACTCCTACTCAAGGTTAACCCATCTTATTCGTTTTAACCCTTGCCTTTTTAGCCATCTTGCCTATTTCCACGTCATTGCCTGTGCAGAATTCTGGACTATCTCTCTCAGCCTGTTTTCCATGCAGTCTCTCTGCAGCTGAGTTCAATATGATTTTAGATGGGCTTATTGAGATTTTCGCTTCAAGGATTACATTTTATATCCATAAGTTCTCTCTGGTTGCTCTTCAGATGTTATTGGGAAGTCTTTGTCATGATATTTCCTCTGCATGTGATTTCAAGGAGCCCTGGTGGCACCGCTGGTTAAGCATTGGGCTGCTAACCAAAAGACAAGGCAGCCGGCTTCCTTGAAGAGTTGCCGCTTCAGAAACCCTGTGTCCTCTAGTGTTGCTATGGGCCCGAATCACTCATCAGCGGTAGGTTTGCTTGGGGTGGCATGTGATTTAAAGCTTATTGCATTTCCTGAAACATAATTTTCATAGTCCTATTTTGTATCTGAGAAGGACATTGGTGTTTTGTGGGTCTATTTCTGCTTTCTGTGTTGTTGTTTTTAACTTGATTGCCCTCATTTGTGGTGCCTTCTTTCCCTGTGTTAACTAGTGTTTGAGTTTTTCGTTTGTTTTACAATGAGATGCTTCTTTTCCTTCGAAATTTGTTTGTGGTAATTGTTTGAAGCCTAGAGTAATAAAAATGTCTGCCCACAGAGAGTATGTGCTCTAGTTCTGCCAGGTACTTGGGGGCACAACCAGCCTGGGACCAGACTGTGATGATTTATGGGGCATCCAAGTAATTTGAAATTGAGCAACAAACCCACGTGAAGGTGATCTGGTGGTTACTTCTCAGGGATGGTATTTCTAGCACCATCCTCACCTCCACCTGTCCTCTGCTATGCAAAGTTCCTTGAAGTGTATTGGTCCTCTGGGAGTACTGATGAGTGCTATTTATCTTTCTGGTTTACTCTGACATTGAGGTTATAACTCTCTCAGTTCCCACTCTTTGGGCCTCGAACACTGCCAAGTCATGACAGCCAAGCCGCACTTCTGTTAGTTTGGCACGTGCTTAGGACCGAAAAGACTGCAGCTCTGTGCTGCCACCTTCCCTCGGATTTTGTCTCAGTCATTTCATACTTTTACCAGGTCTTCAAGAACACAATTTAATAACGCACTGCTCAACATATTTTATTCTTCACTTTTAGTTGTTGTTTTGGTTGGGAGGGCAGGTTCATATATATTCTTAGATCAGAAGTCTAGATATCATCTTCTCAGTATCTCATTCCTCATAAGTCTGCGTATGTGGGTGTGTAGCATGTTTCGTTACAAATTGAATGGAAAATCGAAACAGTGACCGCCTGTACATCAACCATCTACATTCTGTTATCAGTATTTTACTCCGTTTGGTGGGTCACCTCTCTCTTCCACCCCCCCACCACACACACACACACACACACACACACACACATCATTAACATGTCTGATTTGTACAACTTTCAAAGGAAGGGGCAGGTATCACGGCCCTGGATGACAGTGGCTAATTTTTGTCGGTTTGAGTTGTTAATTCAATTGTATTTTCATTTCTTTGGACCCGGCTTGCTTCTTATGTCACCTGCTGGGCCATCCCTGCACACATGTTGACGGGTCTCCTCTACTCCCTGCAGCACGGGAGGCTCCGTTGGGTTACCATGCGGGTCATGGGCAGTGGCTGGCGCCATGGTAGTTCCTGCTGCCTGCGTGTTTCTGCTGTGCCCCGGGCCGGGTGCCTTGTTTCCTTCCTGGGCTCGGACTTCTGACTATCCACCACTCCTTTTCCTTAGAACTGAGGATACTCCCAGAGAAGATTTTCATTTGCTGCTGCAAAGTGCCTGAGAAAACAAACAAATAATTCAGACCATTTTAAACTCAATATTTGCCTTGATGACTTCAGGCCACCCAGCCTGCCACAGAGCTGTAGCCGGTGCCATGATTTTCAGGAGAGTTCGTTCCTCCTCCTTATAACGCAGCAAGGATCTAGGCAGGCAATTCTCCTTTAGCTCCTTGGGAGTGAGACGGAGCACTGGTTTCTGAGGCGCCCTCACAGGAACCACAGAGCTTTCCTGGCTCTGGGGGAAAGGGAGACTCCTTGCACAGTCCCTCCCTTGAGTGATTCCAGGACTGTGTCTTGTCCCCGGGCCCTGTGACACTCTGTATTGCCAAGTTCAGGAAATGACTTCAAGATGAAAACCAGCCCTGGCGTTCTACGTACCGCCATCTTCCCCTCCCACCCCATACTCCTCCTGGTTCCCACCTTAACTTAGTGTGTGGCCTCAATATACTTACAGTCTCAGCCAATGAAGAAAAGCAACCTTTCAGTTCAAATTTTTTAAAAAGATCATTTTATTAGGGGCTCATACAACTCTTATCATAATCCATACATACATCAATTGTGTAAAGCACATTTGTACAGTCATTGCTCTCATCATTCTCAAAACATTTGCTCTCCACTTAAGGCCCTGGCATCAGCTCATTCCCCCATCCCCCCACCCCGCCCCTGTTCCACCCTCCCCTCCCTCATGAACCCTTGATAATTTATAAATTATTATTTTGTCATTCAGTTCAAATTTTTATTGCCAAATTCTAGTGTTGGTGTAGTTGCTGGCAGTCGTTACATGTAGTCAAATTTGTTTTATACTATACTTGCAATTAGTTGCATGTTGAAATTTACACGAACGCATGAGCTGGAGGAAATGGTGCATAAATTAGTGTCCTACTTGTCAATGTTTAACATAAGCAGCAATAATCCTTAGGGTTTAATAAATTGACGCTAAAACAATGTATATAGTAAATCAGAACAAACATGATAAATCCACATTTATGGAAATATCTAAAGAGTTTGGGATTTGAGAAGGCACATAACTTCACACAAATGTATGGTCTTTCATTAAACAAGACTAAGCAAATACACCCTACCAGAAGCCAAATAATTTCTTGAGTGCTCCTTAAACCTCTGAAGGCAATAAAAGAATACGTATGTAGTATCACGAGACCTGCGTTTCTCTGGACCTCTGAGAACGAGGACATTCTTGAGAGAGCCTTCTTGACTTAACTTGTCTCTGGGTGGAATTGTTCTTCTACAGCTGGTGGGCTGGGGCCGGATCTAGGAGGTGGTGTGCGAGGTCAGGAAGAAGTGCTTTCCATGGCTCTGCTTGCGTTCCTTAGAGCTTCTTTGGTCTCTGCTCAGGTAGCTCCTTGGAACGAGAGCTTTTAATTTGGAAGGAATGAGTGGCTTCCTACAGGGGCTCTACTTTCCCAGATAAGACATTATGCACCAATCAGTAAAATAAATCCTTCTTGCCCAAAGTACATGAGACCCAAGAGCCCTGGAGGGAGGAAATTCTAATCCAGCTCCCAGTTGGTGTTCATCTGTTTGTCCTTCCCTAATGGCCTAGAAACGAGGCCCCAAAGGAAGACCCAGTGAGAAGACCAGGACCTTTCAGAGTAAAAATACATCCTCATGAATGAAGAGCTTTGAGAGGCTGGGCCTGACTAAGTTGGGTCTGGAGGCAGCAGGAGTAGAGGTGACAAACCTAGGGTGAGGTTGAGCCTCTGTCCCTTGGCCCTCCCCACCATGACATGAGAGCCTACACACAGAAAGAGATAGTAGCAAATCTCTGGGATTCCAGAAACTTGTTGTGGGGAGCCCCCAAACACCTGACAGTTGGCAGGAGCTTCCCTCATGGGCAGGGAGGAGAAAGCACAGCAGGCCCTTGTGGGGAAAACACCCAGCTTGGGAGTGGTGTCCAGGGACAGCAGAGAGTCCCATGAAAGACAGGTGGCAAGAACACTAGCCACTGGAGTAGCCATCTACCACTGTCATTATCCCAATGCACCCCCAGAATCAGCCCTTCAGGACCTCAGAAGGAACATCAGCTCACCTGGAAAGAAACAGAGACCAGTGGACACAGGGGATAACCCCACTGCTTATGAAGGGAAGTCAAAAAGTATCCATACAGAATCTGCATGGGATGGTGCCCGGCTATCAATAAGTATAGCGTCTGGGGTCTTAAAGGCTTGAAGGTAATCAAGCGGCCATCAAGCTCAGAAGCAACAAAGCCCACATGGAAGAAGCACACCAG
>NW_022111320.1:19983815-20011177 GCF_000313985.2 Echinops telfairi | reverse complement strand
AATCTGCATGGTTGTTCTGGTTAAGTGCTGTCAAGTCAGTTCCAACTCGTAGTAATCCTGTGGACACCAGAAGGATACACTGCCCAAGCCTGTGCCATCCTGACCACTTTCATCTGTTTGTGGACACCAGAGGATACACTGCCCAGGCCTATGCCATCCTGACCACTTTCATCTGTTTGAGACCATTGTTGCAGCCACTGTGTCAAACTTCTTTTTGCTGCTTCTCTACTTTACCAAATATGATGTCCTTCTCCAGGGACTGGTGTCTCCTGATAATATGTCCAACGTATCTGAGATAAAGTCTTCTCATTCTTGCTTCTAAGGAGAATTCTGACTGTCCTTGTTCTAAGACAGATTTGTTGGTGTGGTAGCTACATAACCTGTTGTCAACTTGAGACTATTCAAAGTAGAGAGGAGGAGTTTATCCGGTCAATCAGGTTGCAGCTTGATGACTTCATTTGGAGGCGCTAAGGAGATAAAGAGTTCACTGGAGGAGGGACACATGCTCAGTCCCTGGAAGACATTTCTGTTGACAAGCCACATGAAGCTATGCTGATGGCAGCCAGGGCCTTGGAGCTGGAGCCATGTGGAGACCCACTCCAGTGCTGAGATGTTTCCACCACCGCCACTGGATCCACAGACTTTCCACCCACTGGCTTGTGATCTTCCTGCACTCGGTGTCATTGCATATGTTGTGTGAGTCTGAAGAGGAATTTACAGCCCTATGGGCTAATATAGGACAAATGGACTTCATCTGGACTGGGCTGGGATGTTTTCTAAATGTATAATTACTCTTTATATAAAGCTCTTTCCTATACACATATGAGTGTCTATGAATTTGTTTCTCTAGCATACCCAGACACACACAGTTGGTTTTTTGGGCAGTACATGGTATTTCCAATATTCTTTTCTAGCACAATAATTCAAATGCATCAATTTTTCTTCAATCTTTCTTATTTATTATCCAACTTTCAAATGTGCATGAAGTGACTGAAAATACTATGGCTTGGGTCAGGTGTTCCTTAGTCCTCAAAGTAACATCTTTGCTTTTCATCACTTTAAAGAGATCTTCTGCAGCAGATTTACCCAGTGCAATGCATCGTTTGATCTCGCTCTTTTTTAAATGAAAAACTTTTATTGGAGGCTCTTACATCTCTTATCACAATCTACACTATCATCCATTGTGTCAAAAACATTTGTACACATGCTGCCATCATCATTTTCAAAGTATTTTTCTTTCTACCTGAGCCCTTGATATCAGCTCATTTCCCCCTTCCCTCCCCTGCCCTCCCTTCCTCATGAACCCTTGATAAGTTATAGATTATTATTTCCATATCTAACATTGTCTTCTGTCACCCTTCACCCACTTTTCCATTGTTCATCCCTTTGGGAGAGGGGTATAGGTTGATCCTTGTGATCAGTTTCCCATTTCTCCCCCCACCTTCCCCTTATTCTCCTGGTATCTCTATTCTCATTGTTGACCCTGAGGGGTTTATCTATTCTGGATTCCCTGTGTTTCGGGCTCTTATATGTAGCAGTGTGCATGTTCTGGTCTAATCTGATTTGTAAAGTAGAATTGAGTTCATGATAGTAGGGGGGAAGGAAGCATTTAGGAACTAGAGGAAAGTTGTGTGTCTCATCGTTGCTACACTGCACCCTGACTGACTCATTGCTTCCATGTGATCCCTCTGTGAGGGGATGTTCAACTGTCTACAGATGGACTTTGGGTCTCCAGTCCACGCTGCTGGATTATTAGAACAAAGTGTTCTTGTGTTGAGGGAGTACTTGAGTTGAGGCCTAATGTCCATCTGCAACCTTAATTCTTAACATATAGATAAAGTACATAGATCTGTTCCCCTCTCGTTATGTATAAATATATTTACATATGTACATGCCTGTATTTAGACCTCTATAAATGTCCTTTGCCCCCTGGTATTTTTCCTCTATTTCCTTTTACTTTCCTCTTGTCCCACCATCATGATCGGCCTTCATTCAAGTTTAGTAATTCCTCACTGTTACATTGCCCTTGATTAAGCCCCACTAGGCATCCTACATGCTTATCTCCGTTGATTTTAGTTCACTTGTTGTTCCCTTGTCCCTGGGTTGGTTGCCTGCCCCCTTCCTTTCTCCCACCTCCCCTTCTCCCCCCGGAACTATCAGTCCCATTGTTTTAATCTCTGAATTGTTTATCCCGTCTAGCTTATCTAGATAGACATGCAGTGACATTAATAAACATAAAAACCAGGCAAAGTCAAACAAAACAACAAAGGAAGACAAAAGCAATGAAACAATCACAATAACAACAAAGAAAAACGAAATGACAACAATAAAAATAAAACAAATAACAAAAAAAGGAAAAGCCTATAAATAGTTCCAGGTCTGTTTTTTGACCTTTAGGAGAGTTTCCCAGTTAAGTCTGATGGGGTACCACACTCTGTCTCCAAAGTCTATTTTTGGTATTACCCGGGGATTTCATCGCTTTGCTCCCCTTGCTGTTCTGTTGCATGCCCTTAGCGTTTCACCCTGGTGTGGTGGGGTCAGAGAGGACACAGTTCCCACACTCTGTCTCCAGTATTGTCTGCTGTAGCGCTATGGTTCAGTGAGGGACATCGTGTCTAGTGATGGGGCCAGCCCTGTGGTCCTGTGCATTGTCTGCTCTGAGCATGAATATTGTCCTGAGGGTTTGGTGGGCCAGGATGTGTTCCCCTCCCTCTCCAACCCTCTTTGTTTCTCCTGTGTGCTCTAATCAGATGTGCTCCTCTCCCCAAGCTGTAACTTCAGTGCTGTGCTCTGAAGTGCATTCTTCTGAGATGAGGGAAGGAGGGGTAGTGGTTTGATCTCTTGACAACTGCTTCCATGAGCAATGGTTGTAAATTCTAGTAAGATGAAATTGTTAACAACTTCAATCTTTTCTCCATTTATCATGGTGTTACCTATTAGTCCAATTGTGAGAATTTTGGTTTTCTTTAAATTGAGTTGCAATCCATACTGAAGGCTCCAATCCTTGATCTTCATCAGCAAGTGCTTCAAGTCCTCCTCACTTTCAGCAACCAAGGCTGCATCATCTGCATATTACAGGTTGCTTATAAGTCTTCCTTCTTCATATAATACAGCTTCTCTGATTCTCAGCATGCAGATTGAATAAGTATGGTGAGAAAATATAACCCTGACACACCTTTCCTGATTTTAAGCCATGCAGTATTACCTTGTTCTGTTCTCACAACTGCATCCCGTTTCATATACAGGCTCCACATGAGCACAAATGTCGTGCTCTGGGATTCCCATTCTTCCCATGACTATGCATAGTTGGCTATGATTCATACACTCAAATCCCTTGCATTATCAGGTAAACACAAGTAAACGTTTTCCTGGTATTCTCTGCTTCTAAGCAGAGCTCCGTCTGATGTCAGCACTGATAGCCCCTTTCCATGGCCTCTTCTGAATCTGGCCTGAACTTCTGGCTGCTCCTTCTCAGCATACTGCTACAATTGTTGGGTGGTTTTCAGCAAAATTTTACTTGCATATGATATCAATGATGTTGTTCTATAATTTGTGTCTTCTATTTGGTCATCTTTCTTTGGAACGGGTACATATATGGATCTCTTCCAGTCAGTTGGCCAAGTAGCTGTCCTCCAGATTTCTTGGCATAGGTGAGTGAGTGCATCCTGTGCTTCATCAGCTTGTTGAAACATTTTGATTGGCATTCCATCAAATCCTGGAACCTTGTTTTTGGCTAATGCTTTCAGTGCAACTTGGACTTCTTCCTTCAGTACCATTGCTTCTTGATCATACGCTACCAGTTGGAATGGTTGCATGTTGACTAGTTCTTCTTTTGTATGTGATTCTATGTCTTCTTTGCATCTTCTTTTGATGCTTCCTGCATCATTCAATAGTTTGCCCATAGAATCTTTCAAGATTGCAACTCGGGTCTTGAATTTTTTTTCTTAAGTTCTTTCAGTTTAAGATACGCTGTGCTTGTTCTTCCCTCTTGGTTTTCTAACTCTAGGTCATTATAATATTTTACTTTGTCTTCTGAGCTGCCCTTTGAAAATTTCTGTTCAGCTCTTTGACTTCACCATTTCTTTCATTTGCCTTAACTACTCGATAACTAAGAGCAAGTTTCAAAGTCTCTTCTGACAGTCTCTTTCATCTTTTCTTCCTTTCTTGTCTTCTTAATGACCTTTTGCTTTCTTCATGACTGATGTTTTTTTTAATGTCCTTCCATAGCTCACAGGTGTTATGTCATTAGTGTTCAATATGTCAAATTTGTCCTTGAGGTATTCTCAAAATTCAGGTGGGATATACTCAAGGTCATATTTTGGTTCTCATGGATTTGTTTTAATTTTCTTCCACTTCAACCTGGACTTACCTATTATACAGTCAGCCCCTTGCCTGGTGTTAGCTGCTAATACTGAGCTTCTCCGTAGTCTCTTCCCACGGATGCAGTCAGTTTGATTTCTGTGCATTCCATTTGGAGAAAACCATGTGTGTGCCTTTTGTGTTGTTGAAGAAAGGTATTTTCAATGAAGACGTCATTGATCTTGCAAATTTCTGTCACATGAGATTTCCAGCTTCGCTTCTATCACCAAGGACATATTTTCCCAATTATTGTTCCTTTCTCTTTGTCTCCAACTTTCAACCACCAATAATTATCAATGCATTTTGAATGCATGCTTAATCAATTTCAGACCAGATAAGTTGGTAGAGCTCTTCAATGTCTGCATCACTATCTTTAGTGGTTGGTGCATACATGTGGGTAATAGTGTATTGAATGAATTTCCTTGTATGAAGCTAGATATTATCCTATCATAGACAGCATGGTACTTCAAGACAGAACTTGAAATGCCCTTTTTGACAATGAATGTGACCCCATTTCTTTTGAATCTGTCAGTCCCAGCATAGTAAACCATATGATTCAAAATGGTCAATCTCAGTCCATTTCAACTCATGTATGCCAGGAATATTGGTCTTCATGTGTTCCATCAAATATTTTTATGACTTCTAATTTTCCTAGATTCACACTTTGTACATTCCAAGTTCCAGTTATTAATGCATGTTTGCAGCTGTTTCTTTTCATTTGGAGCCCTGCCCCAGCAGCAAATGAAGGTCCAGAAGGCTGTACGCCTTCCCCATCATTGCGACCAACTCTGCTCTGAGCAGGCAGCTCTTCCTCGGTCATGTTTGCAGTGCCTTCGGAGCCGAGGGGCGCATCTTCTGGCACTCTGACGAGGTTCTTCAGCAATCCGTTAGGTTTTTGGTATGTGACAATGTTTTGCTGTTATCCATAAGGTTTTCAGCAGCCAATCCCTCGTAAATAGACAGCCTAATCCTTCTTTGTAGTCGGTTCTTAGTCCGGAAGCCCTGCTGAAGCCTGTTCATCTTGGGTGACCCTGCCAGTATTTGAAATACCAGTGGCATAGCTTCCAGCAACCCACAGGCCACCACAGTGAGACCAGCTGACTGAAAGACAAGTGTGGACTGATTATAGAGCTGTTTAACCATGTTTTGTTAAAAGTAAACCCGTGCATGTGCAAACTAGAACCTAGTTGCAATTCTCTTTGACTTAACCTTGCATGAGTGTGCCTGGGGAGGGTGTCTCAGGAGTGTTTGGTGGTTGGAGTGGTTCGGGTTGGAGTGTGGAGGCTTGGATCTTCTGTGATTTGGGTGATGCTCACAGACTAGCAAAGCCTGGCACAACCCAGTGATGTTTAGAGTTCAAATCTTGGTGTTGACACCTCCTGTGGAGATGGCTTGCTGTGGAGTTCCCCTCTCCAGTCTCTGCTCCAACACTTCCCCTGATGGAAGGGTCACCCCTGCCTCCCAGAGCCTCCCACTCACCTCTCTCAAGTCTCTCTGCTTTTCTCTCTCTCTCTTTCAGAAACACGCGCATCTATTTTGTCTCCATGGCAACAAAGTGGATTTTAAAAGGTGCTATCAAAAAGTGTAGCATTTATTTTGCTTGAGATAATAGAAATCTCCAATTTCCAAAATTATTCTTTTTTCATATTAATATGAGGGGAACCAGGGGACTCCAAAAAATTCTTGGAGAATGGAACTTTCCCATGAGCTTTTTGAAGCCATTTCATAGACTTTATTTTCCACAGCAGTTTTCGTTGAACAGAAGTTGAATTGAGAGTTCTCCGGGAGCCCCCCATGCTGGCCCATCCATTCCCCCATTGTAAACATTCTGCACTCGGTGGTACCGTTGTTATAATTGAGGAACCAACATTAATACATTATCATTCACTAAAGTCCACAGCTTATATTAGTGTTCACTCTTTGTGTTATACAAAGGGGTTTTGCAACTGCATATGGTGTCCTTCATGGCAATACCCCACAGGAGAGTGTCACTGCCCTCAAATGCCCTGGTGCCACATCCTCACCCTTTCCCACTCTGGATCCCTGACAACAAGTGATCCTTTACACTGTCACCCCTACAGCTCTGTCTTTTCCAGAATGTCTTAGAGTTGGAATTATACAGGATACAGCCTTTCCAGACTGGCCTCTTGCACTCAGCAGCGTGCACTGAAGGTTCCTCCAATTGTTTTTGTAGCTTAATGGCACATTTCCTTTGTCACTAAGTAATAGTCCACTGGAGGCGCCCTGGTGGCATAGTGGTTGCGGCTGGGCTGCTAACCTCAATGTCAGCAGTTCAAAACCACCAGCTGCTCTGAGGGAGAAAGACACAAGTTTCTACTCCCGTAAGTAAGTTACAGTCTCAGAAACTCATTGGGGTATATCTACCTTGTCCTTTAGGGTTGATACAAGTTGGCATGGACTTGATGTCAATGAGTTTGTTTGTTTGAATAGTCCATTGGATGGATGTGTCTACCCATTCACCTCGAAGGACATTTTGTTTCCATTTTGAGTAATTAGAACTGCTGTAAACATCAGTGTGCCCTAAACATATTCTTCATGACAATTTCCATACCCTGCACCATCCCTGACATAAGAAAATAACAAGCACCATATAATAAAACTACCCCTGCAATTTCCCTCCTTGCTCTGAAAGTAAATTCAGTAACTCGTAGTATCTTCAGTGTTTTATTTGTTGCTCCCTGTTGACTGATTTTGAGGTTGTGGGTAGCCTGGACATCTTGGCAATTCTTTACTCAGCTGCTGGGGGCGGGTGGGGGTGGTCTTCCCATGGCACTTGTTTTAATTCTGAGAAATAGTTCAGGAAAGTGCAGATCAGCCTGTAACAAATGCCTAGGAGCACACCACTTTGTCATTAGGCTTTCAAGTATTTGGGGTTTTCTCTTATCCCTTGTTTTACTTTGAAATCATTAAAGACTCAGGTTAGTTGAAAAAATAGTACAGAGTAATCTCATGTACCCTTCATCCATATTCCCCCAAATGATAATAGAACATAATTAGAGTGCCCTATCAAAACCAGAAATCGTGGGTAAGGAGCCCGGGGTGTGGGGGCATGGTGGTTACCATCGGGCTGCTAACTACCAGGTCACAGTGGGAAACCAGCAGCCCTTCAGGAGCATGACGGGATTCTCTACTCCCAGTCAGAGCCACAGCCTCAGAAACTCATGGGGACAGTTCTAACCTGTCCTGTGGGCCGCGATGAGTTGGCATCAACAATGTCAGTGCTATATTACAGTGTGTGTGTGTGTGTGTGTGTGTGTGTGTGTGTGTGCGCGCACGCGCACGCACGTAGTCTTCTGCAAGTCAACCAGATTTGCAGTGTTGAAGAAACTGAAGTCCAGGATTTCATTGTACTTGGATCAACCATCAATGCCCATGAAAATAGCCATTAAGAACTCAAAGGACAGGAAATCTACTGCAAAATCATCGCTTTCGAGTGTTAAAAAGCAAAGGCGTAATTTTGCTAACTAAAGTGCACCTGACGCAAGCCATGGGTTTTTAATCCCCTCATTTGCACGGAGAAGCTGAAGATAGAAAAAGGAAGAATATTGGATGTACCACGAACAAGGTCCCCTTGTGGCACAAGAGTTAAGGTCTTGAGTGCTCAGTAGAGAGTAGGTGGTTCAAACCACCAGTCACCCCACAGGAGAAAGATATGACAGTCTGCCATCAATGCTGACTCATAGTGGCTAAATTCTATCTCTCTTCCGCACCTCTGTCTCCAACCTCTCATCTTGGTGCCGAAACCCTAGACTGACAGGAGGGGCCTCTGTGCCACCCTGGCCTTCGTCTGGCCAGGTGTGCAGCCCCGTTCTCCATCTCCTACCTCTCATCTTGGTGCATGAAACCCTGGAGGAGTAACAGGTGTCTTGACGCACCCCTGCCCACGCTTGGGTGAGTGCAGCACCCCTTTCTCCTCCATCCCCCCTTCCCTTGACCCAGGAACTCTCAGCTGCCATATGCCGCTGCATCTACAAGTGAGTACCTAGCAGTCATTGCACCTTCTGACTGGACTAGTGTGTAGTCTGAGCTTTTTCTACTGTTTGTGTGTTTTGTGCTGGCAGTTCTGCGGTGCCTGCTCTCAGACCTTATCTAAAATCTGCTCCCTCCTGAGCAAAGGCCTCCGACCTTCATTCACTGGCCACAAAGCCAGGCTCCTCACCCTCCCTAGCTTCCTACAGTGTCTTTCACTGTCACTGACCCAAGGTCCCTGTCTGCTGGTTAAAGCCACAGGCCTGTGCCAGGGAACCTTCCTGGTCGGGGAGTCCAAGACTCTCCCACTGGGCCCCCAGCTCTGACCGGGATACCTCTCAGGGTTACCGGGCCACCTCCTGACTGATGGGAGCGGACGGGGTCCAGGAGACGGCCTTCTCCTCTGACTGTACCCCTTGCGGTTTAAGACCCCATGGAAAGCTCCCTCTCGAAGCCTCCCAGGGACAGTCCCTTGGGATGCCTCCTGAACTGGGCCTGGCTCCAGATACTCGCCCTAAGCACTCAGTCTTTTTCTGTAACCAAGTGTGGCCACAGTCCCAATTGGACAATGAGTCGCCCTGGCCAGGACTTTCGATTCCAACATTCTCTGCGACCTCAACAATTTTTGTCGCCAGACTAAAAAATGGTCTGAGGTTCCGTACGTTCAGGCTTTACTTTTCCTCTGTTCCTGTCCTTCCTTATGTGTCTCCCGTCACCCAGCCCTGGTCTTACTTGCTCCATCACCCTCAGTGGTTCCTGCTAAACTCCCGTTACCTTCCAACTTCACTCAACCTGATCTCACCCCTTCTGACTCCTTGGAAGCATTGTCTTTCCCACCTACCCATCCTCCACCTTACTCCCTTCCACCCTCTTCGGGCCCCAAACCTAGTCAGACTCCTCCTCAATCTTCCCCTCCTCCTCAACCTCCTCAGCCCCCTCCGCCTCCTCAACCTTCCCCGGCCTTTCTACCTTCCCCTGTTGCTTCTCACGGTAGGTCACATCACGCTTGTCCCCTCAGTGAGGTGGCTGGAGCTGAGGACCCCATCAGGGTCCATGCACCATTTTCCCTCACAGATCTCTCCTAGATAAAAAAGCACTTGGGAACATTTTCTATCGACCCCACTACATACATTAAGGAGTTCTGATATCTCACCCAGGCTTATGACTTAACCTGGCACGATGAACGAGAGCAGGTTTTACAGCCACTCAGAACAGATCCATCTCACAGATGCCACCATACCCATGGGTCCTCAGGCAGTTCCTAGGGAAGAGCCAGATTAAACCTATCAAATAGATACCCAAGCTGGACGCGAAGGCGGGGCCCACCGAAACCGCATGATACAGTACTTGCTGGCCGGCTTACAAACCATTTCTCACAAAGCAGTAAAGTTTGACAAGCTGTAGGAAATTACGCAGCAACCGGGTAAGAACCTGGCAGCTTTCCCCACTCACCTAACTGAAGCCTTAACCCAGTATACCAGGCTAGACCCTACCTCTCCAACGGGGGCTATTGTGCTAGCTACTCATTTTATAACGCAGTCAGCCACCAATATTAAAAAGAAACTTTAAAAAGCTGAGGATGGCCCTCAGGCCCCCACCCATGACCTGGTAAACATGGCATTTAAGGTTTTAACACCTGAAGGGAACAGGTTGAGTCAGTTCATGAATCTAGGGCCCACCGAGGGGCAGGCTGGCCAGCCAAAGTCTTGATTGCCGCCCTGAAGCCAGCTGGAGGGAGGGGTCAGAGACTTCAGGAAACAGCAACTTCAACAGTAACTCTAACTGCCTGCTGCTGGGACCCTGCTTCACATGCGGCCAGGAAGGGCAGTGGGCTAAGCATTGCCCACATTCCTGGTCACCCATTAAGGCTTGCCCATCGTGTGGTCAGCAGGGCCACTGGAGAAGTGACTGCCCTTTGTCGCCTAGCCGTGGAGGGTCAGTCCCTCCAAACCTTGAGCTGCCATTAACACTGCTTGACCTGGCCACCGACGAAGCCCCTCACTCAGCAACCTCAGTAACACCTCCCACCCCCACGCCGTGCCCAGGGTGGCGATTGGGGTGGCAGGTAAGCCAGTTTCCTTTGGGTAGACATGGTACTGCTATCTTTTCAGTCCTCCCCTCCTTCTCAGGCCCAACTTCCCCTTCCCTAGTCTCGGTTATGGGAATTGATGGTCATCCCTCCAAGCCTTTAGTCACCCCACCTTTAATGACACCTTTTATTACCATCCCCCTTAACCCAGCTTGTCAGCATTGGTTTGCCTTTACCGACCCTGGCCCTGAACGTTCCAACTCTTAATCCCCCACTTCTTCACCCTTATCTCAGCAGGAAGCAGTTAAGACAGAACACGGTGGCCATTACCACTATTGAGAGTTGGGGATGTTTGGGCTGGATCCAGACCATGAAGCTGCTTCCCCCAGCTCTCCAAAAAAATATCTTGCTGGACTGTGCGGCCCCTTCCCCCCACCTCTCAAGGCCAGAGCTGGACTGTGCAGTCCCTGCCTCCAGCGTTCCAAGGAGCTTATCTCTCCCAGCCGGGTCTGTACAGCCCCTTCCCTGAGTGTTCCGGGATGATTGACTCACAGACCACATCCTGCGTCAGACCCTCAACTGCAGCACCAGAAGGCCTTCCTTCCCCTTATCAGTACATACGCTCTTAGCTCAAGCCCTGAATATGTCCCACTGCCTCACTGCCAGGCACACTTTCCCTGACCTAACTCGTTGGGTCTCAGAACCGGCCCGGGGGCTCAAGATGCCCCCGTCCCTTTCTCTGCTCTCCCTTCCCTCCTGGAAGTTCTTTCCCTGCCCCAATAAAATCTTTCTCAACTTCACACTACTGGCTAAATTCTATCTCTGTTCCACGCCTCTGTCTCCAACCTCTCACATATATTTAAATGTTAAGGATTAAGGTAGCAGATTGATAATGAGTTTCTCTCTACTTAAATAATCCCTCGATGCAAGAACACTTTGTTCTAATAATCCAGCATGCTGTGATACTCACCTTCCCGACTCAATCACTTAAGTCAAAATGGGTGCATAAGCAAATGTGGTGAAGAAAGCTGATGGTGCCTGGCTATTAAAAAATTAAAAGCGGATTGTGATAAGAGTTGTATGAGCCCCCAATAAAATGATTTTTTTAAATGCTGACTCATAGCAATGCTATTGGACAAAGTGGACGTGTCCCTTTGGGTTTCTCCCAAGGAGTGGCTGGTCAGTGTGATCCAGTGACCTTGAGGTTAGCAGCACAACACCTTAACCTGCTGCATCACCCACATTCTTTCTGTAACGATTACATCCTTGGAAACTGTGCAGGAGTTCTACTCTGTCCTATCGGGGACTATGAGTCAAAATCGATAACACAGCAATCGTTTGGGTTCGCTAAAAGAACAAACAACTGAGTTTGGGCAGAAAGATAACCAGAATGTTCCTTAAATTAAATGGGGTCACAGCATGTTACCTCTTGAGACTGTTAGTTTTCCTCTTCACAGGATCTGCCGCACAGCAAGACGTTTTTCATTTTCACGAAGCCCAAGTTCTCATTTTCTCTCTTACTGATGGTGTTTTTAGTGGCATGTCGAAAAACACTTCACCTAACCATAGGCCACGATGCTTGTCTCCTATGTTTATTTTCTAGAAGGGTTATAATTCTACATCCTATAAGTAAATCGATAAGCCATTTTAAGTTAATTTTTGTGTGAAGCGTGAAGTTGGAGTTGAGGTCCACTTTTTGTTGTGTTTTGCCTATGAACGTCCGATTGCTCTAGCAGGTCAACTGCTTTCTTCAGGACCAAAATTTAATGAGATTTTGTTCGAGATGTAAAGCGGACCGTGGTGAGAAAGTGGGTGCCGTGCCCTGGTCATTCAAGCAGATCACCACTGCACAGATATGGTGTAGTTTGTTTGTGGTCATCACAATGTGCCTGCTGTTTTGCTTACAGAATTGAGGTGTAGGATCCTTTTAATACTAGGCTTTAAAGTTTTCTTATAAAAATGCTTTTTTAATTGTGATCAAAATATAAATAACAGCATTTCCCAGGCCAACATCTTTTCACACATACAATTCAATGAGAGCAGTTATAACCATCATGTTGTGGGTGGTGTAACCTGTCACCAGAATTCTTTGCCAAATTTCCCACCCTCCCTAACTTCAACTATTTGTAGTATAAGGATAAAAGATTCCAGGCGACGTTGAAGCCAGCCCACTGTCTTGAGTCCTTAATCCTGCTTCCTTCTGGTTCTCCTCACAGGAAACCACAGCCCTGAGCTCAGATCACATCCTCTTTTACTTCCAACAGTCACAGACACAGGAATTGATGAACCATGATGTGTTGTCTTACATGTTTATAATGTACACATGTGCTATCCTGTTGAATGCATCCTTCTTTTTTAAAAAAATGTAAACCTTTCACTTAAACTATGCTTAGTGGTTTCCAGTTTCTTTCTTTGTGTCATTGTTTACTCAGTTAAGTAGAAAAGAACTGGATTGGAGGACGGCATACTAACAACCTTCAATATACAAATGGCACAACCTTCCTTGCTGAAAGTGACTAAGACTTGAAGCGCTTGCTGATGAAGATCAAGGATTACAGAATTCAACCTAGATTACAACAATATAGATTACAACGGTAAACAGAACCACGATCTTCACAACTAGACCCATAGGTAACGTTATGGTAAATGGAGGAAAAACTAAAGTTGTTAAGGATTTCATCTTGCTTGGATCCACAATCAATGTTCATGGAAGCAGCAATCAGGAACTCAAACAGTGCACAAGACTACTTTAAAGTATTGAAGAGCAGGGATGTTGCTTTGAGGACCAAGGTGCCCCTGACCGAAGTCAGGATATTTTCAATCACTTCCTAAGCATGTGACAGTTGGACATTTCAGAAAGAAGACTGCTGAGGAATCAATGCATTTGAATTGTGCTGGTGAAGAATCTTGAACGTCCCCTGGACTGCCAAGAGAACACACAACCCTGTCTTAGAAGCAGTATGGCCAGAATGCTCCATGGAATCAAGGATGGCGAGACTTCTTTGTCCATGTAGTTTGGGCAGGTTATCAGGAGAGACCCGTCCTTGGAGGGAGTGAGGGGAAATGAGGAGGAGGAAGGCCTTCCATAAAATGGGTTGACACAGTGGCTGGAACAGTGGGTTCAACATAACAGTTGTGAGGATGGTGTTCACAGGAGAGGCTCACTCCGAGTCGGAATCAATGCGAGGGCACCTGAAGTACAGGTAGGCTTTTAAAAGGGCTCATCTCCTAGCAGCTTTCTAGTCATCCACGCAAATCGGTAGCGCACTCTGAATGTAGGATCCCCCACCCCCTCCCCAATCTGGTCTAACGCACCGTTCACAGTCTGCAGTAGTTTGAAATCTCTAGAAGGTGAGCATGACCAAACTCATGATGTCTGATAAATTCTTACAAAGCATTTAGAGCTACAATGATATCCTCAAAAGGATCCACTTCAAACCATTTAAAAGGAAAAGGCACATAAACTCGGAGCTGATTTAACAGACATCTTTTGGAAGGGAGAATCAAATCGTAATTCACTTTTCTAATTTTTCAAATATGACCTTTTTTTAAAAGTTCCCAAAATAGAGTTTAATTGGTTTGTTTTTAAAAATGTGTTTATTTTTAAGAAAACTTTACAGTATTATTGTGCTCCGAGAATGTGCAGAATACCCAAGTGTGCCAGCACTGAAACACTGCCTTGTGTGGAGGTTCTCCAAGAGGTACAGTGAGCCTGCCAAGAGAGCAGCTGGCCTGTCCCAACAGCTTGCTGCCTTCAGCACAGACCTCCTGATGTCAGCCATGCTGCCCTTGCAAACAGTTCCTGAGGTGAAAGAGTTCCCAATGCTGATAGGTGGGGCTCTGATCACTGAGGTGGGATGGAATCCCTATGCACACTGAGATGTTTCTTGTTAAGAACTTGAGTAAGCCGTTGCACAGATGGAAGAAGGCCAGATTCCAGCTTAAACCCACAGAGGTACCTTGTTGCAGGTGATCTCAAATATACCTGTTGACCTCCACTGGTTCTCAACCATGTTGCTCATAGAGAAAACCATCACACAGACAAAGACCTTCACTCTTGGCTGAGCTGACAGAAGCTAAGTGCTTGCATGTCAGAGTAAGCTAAAGGATCCTTGCCAATGATTACTACATATATTAATAATAGTTTGAAGACTGCCAGGAAAGATGCAAAGTGTCCATATATCGGCTGAGGGAGGTAATTCTCTACTTCATTTGGGCGGGGTGGTTCTGGGTACTGTTAGCTAACAGCCCACACCTACTCCTCAGATACCCACCAATGACCTTCAGGCACACAAATCTGGGTTTTTGGCGTTGCTCTGTGATGCACTTCGTCTTTAATCACTTGCTGGGCACACCACCCAGATTGGTCATGGCCTCACTAACGCCACTTGCAAGAGAAGCAGCAAGAACCTCATCTTCAACAAGGTAGCCACTCGGACTGCCCTCCCGCTGACTTGCATGCATCATTCTTACCTAGGGTTTTTGCCAAACTTTGTGTTTTCAACACTTTCTGTGAGACACTGGAGAAGCTAGATGTAACCACCTTGTCTCACTGGGGATAGATACTCAAGTCAACAACTCAACTCACTGCCCTCGAGTCAATTCAGCCCCGTAGGACGGGAGAACTGCCCCTGTGGGTTTCTGAGACGTGAAGCACTTGCTGATGACCAAGGATTGCCGTCTTCAATATAGATGACAACCCAATGTAAAGAAAACCCAAACCGTCCCTAGACCAATAGGTAACATCATGATAAACAGAACAAAAGATAGAAGTTGTCAAGGATTTTTGTCTTCCTTGGATCCCAAATCGGTGCTCATGGAAGCAGCAGGCAAAAGACAAACGATGCTCTGCACTGGGTAAATGTGCTGCACAAGACCTCTTTGCAGTTTTGAAAAGCAAGGATGTTACTGTGAGGACTAAGGTTCCCCTATCCCAAGCCATGGTCTTTTCAATCACCTTATGCGCATGTGAACGTTGGGTGCTGAATAAGGAAGACTGAAGGAGAATGGGTGCATTTGAATTGTGGTGCTGGAGAAGCATCTTGAAAGGACCATGGACTGCCACAAGAACAAACAGATCTGTCTTGGAAGAAGTGCAACCAGAATGCTCCTTAGAGTTAGAACGGGGAGACTTCGACTCACATTCTTTGGGCATGTTATCAAGAGAGACTAGTCCCTGGAAAAGGACATCATGCCCAGTAAAGTCAAAGGGTATGGAAGATAAGAATGACCCTAGCAGAGATGGCGTGACATAGTTTAGTGGCTGCAAAAATGGGCTCAGACATCAGAACAGGTGTGAGGATGGCACAGAACTGGGCAGTGTTTTGCTCTGTTGTACAGAGAGTCTCTATGAGTCAAACCCCAGTAACAACAGGAAGCAATAGCCTTTGAGTTGATATCCTTTTCATTATATTTACACTTCAGGTAGTTTACTCTAAAGTTGTTGCTGTTGCTGTTTTTAAATTAATATTCTATTTTAACAATATGAGCCTGAGTTATGCTGTGACACATTAAAAATACTAGTATGTAGAACACAAAAAAATGTTCATTTTGGGGGGGGGGGTTGGGGGGTACATTCACAAGGGTAGAAAACAGAATGACTTGCCATTTGAAAATGTAAAATGAAGCAACTAAGCTGTGGCATTCTGAGGGGTAAAAACTAAACTATAAACCAAAAGGGGCAAATGAGAAGTTGTTGAGACATACTAGAATAATACATCTAAAAATATCATCTGCTGAAATATGAGTTCTAATGACTCTCTGGGCTTCTCAGTTTAAAGTATTTTTATGTATGCTATGACAGATCCAGATTCATCCACTTAATTTGAGTAAGAGCACTCTGTTTAATAAATTTTCTGTTTCTAAATTCATTTCACACTGATCATATCCCACATGCCAGAGCCTATACCAATATAATAGATAAAGATCTGCATGAGTCTCTGGGGATTTCCTGAATGTGCTTTTTAGTATTTTAGGAGGTGTTGCCCTCTACTGTCCTATAACTATGGTTACTTGGTCACATCTCTCTTTGCTAACCCCAGTGAAGATCTCATTGGGCAAGAGCGTTTGCTGTTTTATTAGGAAGTATTTGGGGCATAGGTACCATCATTCCATCTTGGAAATCGCTCTATTTCTCCTCTGGGTAAAGTGGTTTATTGACTGTCAATCTGTAAAGTGCTCTCTGGGGTTATCGGAAAATTGGATGATTGGAATGGATATATATTTTAGTATATTTTGGGTCAAACTAGGATCAACACATATAACACTTCATCATCTTCTAGCAATGATGGATGACAATTAGTGAGTGACCTTGAATTTCCATCAGGGTTGACCACAGAGTCTGTCCTGGCTAAACAGTTGTAGTCTTCAGAGTCTGATGCCTTCCTCTCCTGTCACTTTAGTCTTATAGTTGTTATTGTGTATTTTTAAAATCTTTTAACTTTGAAACTGACTCCTCAGATTCATGAATGGACAGGTAAACAGACATAGGCATAAATAGAGAGACAGAACTCTCCCTCCCCCACACCGTCCTCCTCTGCCCAATCTCTTCATCTTGTCTCTCACCCACCCACCCCAAACTAACTACTCCCATTTGTTTCTAATGCACTTCCAGATTTCCTTTGTCAACTCAGAAGAAAAGATCAATACGGATTTTTTTAAAAGATAATTTTATTGAGGGCTCTTACAGCTCTTATAACAATCCATGTATCAGTTTTCAAGCATATTTGTACATATGTTGCCATCGTCATTTTCTGACCATTTAATTTCTATTTGAGTCCTTGGTATCAGCTTCTCTTTATTCCTTCCCCTCCTTCCCCCACGCTCATGAACCCTTGATAAATTACAAATTATTATTATCTTCATATCTTACACCAATCTCCCCCTACCGATGTTTCTATTGTTAGTCCCCCTCAGGGGTGGGGGTCGGGGTTATATATTGATAATCACCCCCCTCTCCCCAAAAAAAACCTTCCGTCTACCCTCCTGGTATCGCTACTCCCATTTCTGTTCCTGAGCTGGATTACGTGTGCTGTGAGCTCTTATCTGTACCAGTGTACATGCTCTGGTCCAGCCAGAACTGAAAGGCAGGACTGGGGTCATGATATAGGGGGTGAGGAAGCCTCAAAGAACCAGAGGAATATTGTGTGTTTCATCAGAGCTATATTGCACCCTGGTTGACTCATCCCTTCCTTGTGACCCTTCTGTGAGGGGATGTCCTATTGTCTACAGATGGGTTTTGGATCTCTGCTCCAACCCCCTTGTTCTCAACAATATGTTGTTTGTTTTGTGTCTTCTGATGCCTGTTACCTGATCCTGTCAATACGTTATGATTGCATAGGCTGGTTTGCTTCTTCCTTGTGGGCTTGTTGCTTCCCTGATAGATGGCCCTTTGTTTAACTTCAAGCCTTACCTGGTCACCATCTGCTTTCTTCACCACATTTGCTTATGTACCCATTTTGTCTTCAGCAATTGTGCCGGGAGGGTGAGCATCACAGAATACCAGTTTGTTAGAACAAAGTGTTCTTG
This sequence comes from Echinops telfairi, assembly GCF_000313985.2. NCBI lineage: Eukaryota > Metazoa > Chordata > Mammalia > Afrosoricida > Tenrecidae > Echinops > Echinops telfairi. The sequence goes on along the minus strand of NW_022111320.1, from coordinate 19,993,272 downwards.
TATTGAGGGAGGGTATGAGCAGAAGCCTGAAGTTCATCTACTACCTCAGTGTATTGCCATATAAATATATGTACATAGGCCAAGACCTCTATTGTTATGAATTAATGTATTTACATACACACACCTGTGTTTATCTCTCTATCAATAGCTTTGCTTCCTAGATCTTTCTTCTGTTTCCTTTCATGTTCCTCCTGCCCCACCATCATGCTCACCCTTCTTCGGCCTCTTAGTAATTACTCTCAGCTAGATTGCTGTTCCTCCAACACCCCCAGGATCTCTCCATCCTCCTCTTGTTGATTTTAATTCCCTAGTTGTTCCCCTGTCTGTGGCATTGTTTGCCCACTGCTCCTTTCCCCCCTCTTCCTCCTCCCCCAAAGACCCTCTGGAACTGTTGGTGTGTTAGTCTGGGTAGACTAGAGAAACAAATCCACAGAAACTCATATGTATATAAGAGTGACTTTTATATAAAGGGTAAGTGTACATTAAGAAAGCATCCAGACCCAGTCCAGTCCAAGCCTATAAGTCCAACATTAGCCCATATGTCTGACACAGGTCTACAAAGTCCTCCTCAAACTCAGAAAACACAGAGCAATAACACCGAATGCAGGAGGAAAGATGAAACACAGAGCAATAACACCGAATGCAGGAGGAAAGATGAATCAGTGAGCGTGTAAGCATCTCAGTGCTGGCAGGCGTCTCCATGAGGCTGCTCCAGCACCCAGGGCTGCATCAGGGTCCATGTGGCTTCTCCTCAGGGATGTCTCACAGGAAATGAGCCTTGCCAGCTGAGGCAAAGAACTAGCTAAGGCAGTCTGACCATCAGACAACAAGAGACCAGAGAACAAGAAAGGTGAGGCTCACTGAGCCATTGATTTCGCTGCCCTTAAATTAATTCCACACGTGTTTATCGACCAGGTTGGCACAATAAACCTTAACTACCACAGTCGGTCCCGTGGTTTTCTCCTCAGGCTTGCTTCCCTTTCTTGTACAGATAGGCAAAACAACAATAATGGTGACAAAACAAAAAGAAAACAAAAGATGGAAGAAAAAGAGAGAAAAAAGAAGGGCAAAAGTCCCTGAAAACACATACGTAATTCCAGGTCTGTGACCTTTAAAACTATCTCCCCGCCGGTTCTGGAGATGGGTGTGTGGGTGGGGTTCCAGGAACTGCCCCTCCTAGTCAGGCAAGAATGTTGATGCTACCACTGCAAGGTGGAGGTGTTGCCACTCCAAGAATGCTTACATGGTCTCAACGCGCCTCCACACACATACGACAAGGTATAAAGGGACACGATTTGCAGCAGGGAAACCTTTGGCTGCATGGCCTTGACCAAGTGCCAAAGCGAGCATCACCAGCCGTGGCACAACTCAGGGTCACGGGGCTCCTCATAGGGTGCACTGTGGTGATACACATCCCTTCTGGGTGTCCCTGCCAAGCATGCATCACGTGACTCTAACCCTCAGGTGACAACAGACAAACCCAAATGAAAGCATGTTCTGCAAAGCAACTGGCCCACACGCGTCAAACCTTCCCGCTCATGAAAAACAAAGACTGAAGAGGCTGCTCCAGATATGGCACGAACATCAGGAAACAACATGATCCCACATTGCAGCCTACATGCGAACCCGCGTCCCTTCACTGTAAAGGCCCCGGCCACGCTAACAACATGCTAACAACATGTCAGTGCTGACTCATAGCGACCCTAGAGGACAGGGTACCACTGCCTCTGTGGGTTTCCGAGACTGATACTCTCCCGGAGTAGAAAGCCCCTTCCTTCTCCGGAGGAGTGGTGGGTGGTTTCAGACTGCCCACCTTGAGAGTAGCAGCCCAACACACGTAACCACTATGCCGCCAGGGCTCTCAAATATAGATGGCAGAACGGGTCAGCTGGTGACATTTGAATAAGCTTCTAGAAATGAGATAATAAGATTATACCGATATTACTCCCCAGCGTGCTAATTGCATTTCATGAAAATGAGGATATCCTTGCCTGTGCTTTGTTTTGTGTGTTTGTCTTTGAAAAACACTAAAACATTTAGCGGTGAGACTGCAGCATATTCTCGACCGGTTCAAATAATACTGTGGGGGTGAGGGTGGAAAGAGCTACCATGGGAAGAGTCTGGTTGGAGGATGTGTGGGAACTCACGATTCTCCCAACATTTCTGTAGGTCTGCATGCTTTCCTGTTTTAATAACTCACTGTGAGGTCTGCACCGTAGAGGCAGAAAGCACCCAGTGGACACCGTGTTGGCCACCACCATGGGCCTGTGGGCCAGTGTGGGGTCAGGTTAGGAGCTGACCAGCAGGGTGGGCTTCCTGTGGCTGCTGTGGCCAGTGCCTGCGAACGTTGTGCAGCATCTAGAACTTTTAACCAGCTTCGCCCTGCTGAGGGAGTAAAGGAGGCAGCCTGCGTAGTAAATAATCAATTGGATAACAACGCAGCTTAAATCAGAATGCAGCCCGGTCCTCCGAGAGGACTAACAGTGGCTGTGGGCCAAGCCATGTCCCCACGGCAGGAACCCGGGTTTCTTTCTGAGCTGCCTTTGCAGAGGGGTAGGCCAATGAGCTTCCTGGCTTTGGTCTCAGCCATGCACAGTGCGGGAGGGGCTCTGATCAATGGTCAGAATCCCACCCTTGACGAAGAAATGAGCTTCTCCCAATGAAGGAGGGAGAGAAACTTTCAAGTGGAATGAGCAGAGAGAGGAATGAAGGAAAGAGAATGTGTTTCAGTACTGGAAAGGGAACCGTTGTTCCTGGCATGTCAGATTCTCTGCGTGGGAAGGAGAGTGCGAGTGACGGCAGATCTCCTTCAGTGCCCACTCCGCCGGAGCCCGAAGATGGGAAATCAGGCTGCAGACGGACCCAGAGGCATTTGTGCCCCCTCCTGAGCCACAGCCTAGAGGACCGAGGGGAGAACTAGGCAGAGAAGGAGGCCGTCTGCCCAGGGAGTCTTGGGAGCCAGGCCAGGTTTCTCCAAGGGAAAGTCAGGGAAGGAACAGCAAATGCCAGGGGGAAGAGCAGGACTCGATATGGCATGCGGTGGGGCATGGGTCTCACTCGCTTACGACCCTTCACCATCTCTTCACACCTCTCTGAGTGCAGTGCCACCGGCTTCCTGAAAGTGTGGCAGCCCAAAGATTGAGTGGGTTATAGCATTCGGCCGTGCAGCGTCCACAATGCAGGAACCCTCTTACGTCCTAAGATTGGTCAAACCTATAATGCAATTGGAATGCCAGGCCTGAGAACCACACTGGGATGAGACGGGACGTCTCACCTTCGGGCAGCCCAAAGAATGAGGCGACCTGCCATGCAGAGCTTGGCCCAAACAGAGCGTGGTTACCACAGAGCACATCTGCTCGAAGGTTCCAGCCCCTCAACCCACCTCACAAGAGGTTCCCCTCCCGCTGAACTCGGTGAGGCTCTGTGATGGCCTTGGTGAACAGTGTTCTCAATAACACCTGAGACTAGATCATAAAATCTGACACGGTTTCCATCTGACTCTCAGAGGAGGCTCCCTCCTGTAAGCCCAGCCATCTGGAGAGACCACAAACAGGTTTTTGGGCTAACAGCAGCAGATGAGTCAGCCAGCAGCCCACAGCCACTACCAACACCTGAGAAAGGTAGCCTTAAGATCCCAGTCCCTCCTTCAAGCAGCCCAGGAGACACCAAATAAGGTAGAGTCAAGCCATTGGGCCAAGCCCTGCCCAAACTGCAGATTCATGAGCAATATAGATATTTTTGTTTGCCTGTTTTTAAGCTACTAGGCTTAGGGTACTTTTTTCCCCCAACCAAAAATAACTTGAGCAAAGGTCATAAACTAAGCCACACATATTCTCTCCCCCTCCACCCCCCTCTCTCTCCAGAATTTTAAACTGGGTCTGATGACAATGAGCAAGTTGCTAGCAGGAGGACCTGTGGTTAGACTCAAAGAAAAGCAGGGGTAGAAGGTGCAGCTGTGCCACATTCACATCAAATAACTTGTCTTTGGGAAATAGGAGTGTCCACCTAAAGTGGCCCTGGTCTGGAATGACTTAAGGTCCCTAAGCAGTGGGGCCTGGTTAATGCTGAAGGGCTGGGGGCTGGGCCTCTCAGGGTCTGAGCTTGGTTCCTATGGGGCCTAGGCTGCGGCAGAGACTTTGGCTCTGGGGTCCCCACAATAAATCTCCCTTGACAGAGTCCATGCTTCCTCACCCTCGGGGACACAGCCAGAGCTTGGTGTGCAGTCAGCAGGCAGGAAGACGAAGCCTCTGCTTCATTCCTTCCATCCTGAGCCCTAGGGGACCCACAGAGAGCTAATGGACCGTGGGACCTCCTTCTGGTCTGGCCAGACCCGGGTGGGTCATTTCTTCAAGGCTCCAACATGTTTGGCTGTTTGCATCTTAAAGATCATTTTTAATGGTCCCAGAACGTTACTTCCTGGATCCCATCTCCACTCTCAGCCCAGGACAGGGACCCACTTCCAGTTTGCACTCCATCCAGAACTGCCTGGGCAGCAGGCCACCATCTGCATGTTCCTGGCTGGAAAAGCAAGGCCCAGAGAGAAGTCACTTGCCAGTTGCCGCTTTCAGGGAGCTCAGACCCCCTGCATGCCTTCTCCTCCACCCACCCTAGCCCACCACTCAGCCCCAGATCCCAGAGAGCCAGCGCTTCCCAAGGCCAGGTTAAGGTGAGAGTAGAACTGGGGAGACAGCAGCAGCTCACTGGGGCTATTCAACCCTTCGGAGATTTGGGGTTAGCAGTGTATGTGGGGAGTGTGCATCAGGTGCACTGAGAGCGCATACGCGCGCGTGTCCATGTGAGCTGGGGGACTCTAAGGAGGAATGTGCAAGGGGTCTTGTGGGGAGGAATGCCAACGGGCCGATTGACCAAGATATTATTTTCTCCCCCTCTCTCCATTTCTCAGTGAGATAGCCATGCCATCACTGGACCTAGGTCTTAGGTGAAGCTTGTAGGAAAGGTAGTCATTGCCTGCAGGCACTCCTGGGCCATCTGGGAAGAGCCAGAGTGTGTGCGGTAGGGTCTGAGGGGAGTGGGAGCAGCAGCACAGTGCTCCTCAGGGCTGGGGCCTGGAGGGCCGCAGGGCAAGGGCGGCAGGGAGAAACAGGCAGTGCCAACATAGGAGAAACCAGCCTGGACAGAGACAGTGCGTCGTCACGCGTGCACTCTGTCCTGGCATGTAGATGAGGCTGTGTACAAATGAGCACGTATCAGTGTGTGCCAAGATGTGCAACTGTGGTCAGACCTGCTGGGGGAATAGCTCCCCTGCCTGGCCAAGAGCCAGCCCCTGGGAGTGCAGCCAATAGGAGGTGCTCCCCTGGGCAGCCTCCTGCTAAGCCAGTGCTGTAAGTGGCTGGGAGCATAGCAGCCTCTCTGGATGGGGCTACACACATACACACACTCTCTCTGGATGGGGCTACACACACACACACACACACACACACACACACACACACACACACACCACTTCTCACGTATGCCCCGAGTCACGCACACTCAGCCTCGCCTCTTTATCGACAGCCTGGGGTTACTGAGGGGGCAAAGAACTCATCCAGGGACCTGTATCCTCAGCTCCAACGCAGCCTGGGAAGGCATGCATCGGGAAACGAAAGGGGTGCCTGTGGCCGGCCAAAGGTCTCAGCCCAAGAAACCTGGGTTAGCTCTGCCCACCGGGCCAAGGCGGCTCATCACCTGCCAGCCGATGCCTGACGTCCTCGGACTGAAAGGACACAGTCCAGGGGGAAGGGGCTGCTAGAAGTGTGAGGGCCCTTTCCTGAGGGACTCAACCCGGCACCTGTCCCTTCAACCAGCACACTGCCAGGGGGTGGGGTGCACACAGGTCCAGCCTGCCCACTCGACCCCAGGGCTGCTCCTTTGTGACACGCTGCAGGACTAGGCTGTGTCCCTCCCCACACTCGGGGCTCCCAGGAAAAACCTGAAGTGGGGGCTGTGTCCCCTTCCTCCACCCCAAGCTCTCTGGGCAGTGAGCATCAGGAAATATGGAGGCAGGGGAGGGCCGGCGGCATCCTCCTATAGGAAGCCCAAAGATGTTTCATCCCGGGTTCCAACGCCCAAGGATCTGTCAGACCACCTGTGTCTGCCTCAATTTTCCCAGACACTCCCTAGCACCACTGAAGGTCAAAGGTGCCCTCTCTGTGTGTCCAGGACCCTTAGGCGGACACCCAGCATCCTTTCTGCCTTTTCATCTCCCTCCTGCAAGGTTGGCTGCCAAGTGGGGTGTATCGCCCCCACTCCCTGGCTCTCCATTCCCCCTCTGCACAGCTCACAGGGTCTCTCCCCTTCCGAGGGCCTTCCTGCTGATGTTTGTGGGCGGGAGGAGCTGTGCAGAGAGGCAAGGTGGAGCCCTGGGGACAAGTCCCACGGTTACGCATTGAGCTGCTAACCACTAGCTGCGCTGTGGGAGAAAGATGGGCCTTTTTCCTCCCCTAAACAGCAGCAGTCTCAGAAACTCACAGGCAGTGGTGGGATTCAGGCAGTTTGCACTGGTTTGGCAGAACTGATACCTTTTTTTTTTGCTGATTTCGGTAAAATGAGTTTTTAAAAATGGCACTTGTAATCAGAGTTCTCTCTAAGGCAGAACTCACAAATTTGCATTCCTTACTTGTGTGTGTGTGTTTAACTTTCTTTGTCCACCCCACTCCCACAGTTGTTTCATTGAGATACATATCACAGATCATACACATCCATAATTCAGTCATATTTTAAGAGCTGTGCATACCTCATCACAATCAGCCCAAGAGGAATCAGCCCAAGAGCACCTCCTTACTTTTTTTTCTTGAATGTTCTTCTGAGCAGCAGCATACTCTAAGCACCCACAGTAATGTTCATTCTGTCTACAGGTGTAAAAAATTTGACGGGAGGATGCTTGTATTATTTACTTATTCGTTTCATCAAACTCATTATACTTTTGATGAAATTCTACACGTTCATTCCCTCGCGTGTGTTTCTCCAGGAAACAGGCAAAGAACGTCAAAAGAAACAGTGCCGAATGACCAGTGGGTGACAGGCTGTCCTTCGTTCAGCTTGGTGTTATGCCCCAAATTCCCACGAGACGTTATGAGTGAATTGTACAATTCCTGAAAGTGTTCACAGAGCGGAAAACATAGTCAGAATGACTGTCAGTTCAGCAGAAGCAAAAAGGGGTTTTGCGAGGATGAACATATGTCCAGTTAAGAGACGTCCCCTGTTTCTAAAACATCAAACATAATGACGACTGCCAAATTAACCTACCTAAAGAAGGGGATTCTACTCCTGCGGTACAATATGGGGAAAGATCAACCACACAGCTGATGATGATCAGATAAAAGCCGAAACTATTGCAAGTGTGGACGCCAACCAAGATATCTTAACTAACAGTTTTATTGGTTTTTTTGGTCAGGTATCATTTAATATTTCTATTAATATTTTAAAACTCATAACAAAATCTAGCTTTGTTTCCTTAACTGTATGAAAGAGTAAACTACCTTTCGGTATATCCTCAAAACGGTCACAAGGACCGTGAACTGGTTTTTATTTGAATCGCACCACTGCTCCAGGGACCCGTTCAACCCTGTCCTGGGGTCGCTATGAGTCAGCATTCATTCAATGGCGATGAGTTTTGTGGTCCTGTTTGGGGTGGGGTACTCCAAGGAGCTAGCAAGGACAAAGCTAGCCGGGCAACGTGAAGGGCCTCACCACATCGGAACCACCAGGGGGCAGCCTGCACCTGCTGGACCACTGGCCCGGGGCCTTTACTCTTAGGTGTGAATGTCAGTAGGTGGACAGGGTGCTGGGCAGCACGCCAGACCTGGGCACCAGTGGAGAGCACACCCCTGGGGGCGGGGTCAGTGGGGAAGGCTAGGGAGTTCCCAGGATCAGAGAGCAGGAACATTTGACTGGAAGCATCTACGTGTGGTGGGGGAGAGGGGTCTTGACAAAGAGGGCCCGAGTCTGGAGAGTGGGTGTTGAAGACAGAAGGCTATGCTACTGGAAGCCCTAGGAAAGGTGTCTCAGAGCAATCAGATAGGGAAGGTAGGGTGTTTGGGGCCATAGAAAGCTCCCCCAGCTTCCCGACTCGCCCCATGATCAGCCTGCTCACAGAGAGGAGCAGCTGGAGTCCACACATGCCCTCTGGGGGTAGCTCCACCTCCTTATTTCAAGGATGCTGGCCCCAGACCAGGCCAGTCAGTGCAGCCCTACAGTGGCTCATGGGTGAGGTATATGAGCTAGAAGATCCAACCCTCTTGCTTAAGCTGCTTTGGGATTTTCACTTCAACCGACAGGTGTGGTTTCTTCAACGGTGCCTGCTCCCCATTCAAGAAGTGATGCACAAGTCAATACCCAAACGCAACCTGGTCTTCAGGACCCTGACTTTTCCCTCTATCATTAAGCCTTACTGCTCCTTTGGTTTAGTCTTCTCTGGGGGCACTGTGGGTGGAAGAGTCCCCTCACTTAGGAAACCGGGGGATCTGATGGACTTCATTAGCATCTCCTCCACTCCAGAGACCCTAGACGGCTGGGGAGATTAAATCAGCTGTCTCGCCACCACCCTGTGATTCCTAGGTCTCCTCCAGCAGGCGTGAGCCCCTGGTAGGTGCTTTCCCCACTGCATTTGACCCAAGCCTGGCATGCTGAAGGCATCTGATACCTACTTGCAGAATACATAAAAGGACCTCTGTGGGCACGTCTTGGCCTGCCTGTACTGAGCAGGCCTCTTTGGGGCCAATTTCATGCACTAGGCCTCGTTCCCAGGAGCAGGGCTGCTGCCTGGAGGAGCCTCACCCAGGCCTCCAGGTGACCTCAAGAGGGGGGCTTTGCGGGTTGGCTCAGGCTTGTATCGACTGACCACTAAAATGCTCTGCTCAGAACCTACTTCTACCCACCCCAACAGAAGTCCTGCCACGCTCAGGCCCAGCTCGTGAAACAAGAAGCTGGCAAGACTGAGGCAGAGAGAGTCTGAGTCATACACACAAACTTAAGATGCCCACAGTGATGGGACCAGGCCAACCTAGAAGCAGGGTTGGGACGGCAGAGATTGAAAGACAGTTGGTGGATGGGAGGAGCAGGGTGGATGGGGTAGACCCAGAGAACACCTCAGGTGGCCCTGAACCCTCCATCCAGAGGGTTCAAATTTAGAGGCTTTGCTCATCCTTCAAGCCCAGTGAGTAGCTAACATGTGTCCATTCTCTTCCCAAAAAATATATTTGAAATTGGTCTATCCCTCTAGATTCCCACAGACACCACTATCTCCCTTCTGGATGAACTTGAGATCTCTGTGGGTTCCCCTCTTGTGGACTGCCCCTAACCCAACTTGTTAGTAATGGCTAACTTATTAAGCACATATCTGATTATGGCATTGCCACGGTCCCCAGAAAAAAGCCCTGCTGCCTATCCTGGGTGTATAAGACTTTGACCTGGCAAGGGTTCTAAGTGAGGGAGGGTGGGGGAGAGAGGGGAAAAA
>NW_022111320.1:19978999-19983715 GCF_000313985.2 Echinops telfairi | reverse complement strand
TTTTGAAAATGATGATGACAACAAATGTACAAATGTGCTTGACACAATGGATGGATGGATTGTGATAAGAGTTGTACGAGCCCCCAACAAAGTGATTTTTAAAAGAGAGAGAGAGAACAGCCCTGTATGATTCCTAAGGCTGAAGGATTTTGGGAGCTGGGGGAAAAAAAAAGAAACAAAAATCTTAGAGATCAGAAAGTTTATGTCAATGGGGAGGAATAACTCAGAAAAGTAGGTCAATGAGCCCCTTTGAAAATGATGATGGCAACATATGTACAAATGTGCTTGACACAATGGATGGATGGATTGTGATAAGAGTTGTACGAGCCCCCAACAAAGTGATTTTTAAAAAAGAGAGAGAGAACAGCCCTGTATGATTCCTAAGGCTGAAGGATTTTGGGAGCTGGGGAAAAAAAAAAGAAACAAAAATCTTAGAGATCAGAAAGTTTATGTCAATGGGGAGGAATAACTCAGAAAAGTAGGACAAAAATGGCTATGTAACTCAAAAATTGTAATCAATGTCACTGAATTATACATGTAGAAATTATTGGGTTCGTATATGTGGTGCTGTATATATTCTCAACAACAATAAAAATAAATCATTAAAAAGAAAAAAAAGACTTTGATCTGGGTCCTTCCCATCACCAGAGCCCTAAACTATGACCAACATGTGGGCTTTCAAAGCAGGCTCTCCCTGGCCTGTCAGCCTGCACACCACTCCTCCCTCTCCTCCCAGATCACCAGCGTTCCCTGCCCAGCACTCCTTCCTCAGTCAGCCTCCCCCTATGCTCCCCAACTTCCTGAACCCTTAGAGGTCTCAACCCTTCGAACCCAAGTCCCCCTCCCAGACTGGGCTCCTTCTTTGCCAGGGCTCTACTGGAGACACCAAGGCAGCCTGCGCTTACCAGTCCACCATCTCCCTGCCTGCTCCTGCCCATAACCCCTTGTTCCTGGTTCACCAGCCCCTTCCCAGTCGTTGGCATCCAGTCTCTGTCCCTCATTCTCTCTGGGGGGCTCCTGGTCCTTCCTAGGTCTCCCATTTGTCTTTAAAGGGAAAAAAAATCTAGCATTTCAATTAAAAGATGATAATGAAATAATAATTTAAAGACAAACACTAGGGATGAGGCCGCTCAAACTTATGAGTTTGGGAAACGTGGCTATGAATGCTGAGTCCCTCGGACCCTGTCTGTGTCCTCCTCGGCGGTTTGATGTGCTTTGCCCTCCAGAGGCTGCCAGCCGGGACTCTTCTTTGGTGGACTGCCCTCAGGCCCCTGGGGCCACTTGACCCCATTCCCAGAGACCCCTGGAGGCTTCACACCCCAGGGCCAGCCCTTCTCACTAGCAGTTGTCATGAGCTAGTTTCTGACAGCCTAGCCCCCTTCCATGGCCTCAAGGCAACTCTGGCATCACAGAGCCTAACACAGAGTAGGCATTCAATACATGCTCGTGGAATAAACAAACACTCAAATGTACCTATCATATCTTTTGTAATTTTCTGGAGTTGTTTGTTCATTTAACATGTATTCTTCTATCACCTGAATAGGCTTTAAGGAGGGATATTACCATCATAGACCCTAACACAGAGTAGGCATTCAATACATGCTCGTAGAATAAATAAACACTCAGATGTACCTATCATATCTTTTGTAATTTTCTGGAGTTGTTTGTTCATTTAACATGTATTCTTCTTTCACCTGAATAGGTTTTAAGGAGGGATATTACTTGTCTAGTGCTGCTCTTATGTAACTACCATCAGTGGATGGTTTTGGCCATCAGAAATGTTTTCTTAATTTAGAAAGCTAAAAATCCAGATTCCGGTGCCAGCCACAGGGGAAGCCTGTCTTTCTGTTGGCTCTGGGTCTAGAAGTTTCTCGGTGGAGGAACCTAGGTCCAAGGGATGTGCTCCACACTGGGCTCTTCTTTCTGGGTGGTAGTAGGTGCCCTGTGCTTACTTTGCTGTCTTGTAGGCTAAAAGGTGTTGCAGGTCACACACTCCCGGGAAACTCCTCTTCCATCAGATCAGGGTTGTGATAGGACTGAGGTTGGTGTCTCCACCTGGCTTTTCACATCAGATCACATTATGGAGGGCCATTACATAACTGCCAGATCACATCACAACTAACAGCCTCAACACTGAGGAGCCTGGTCCTCCAGACATGTGGACAGAGTTTGGGGTGGGGGAGACCACACCATTCCACGCTCATGGTGCATCAAATCTCCAAATAGCAATTCTTGAATCTTTCTGTAAAATTAAGATGTGATCTCATCTAAGACGAGTTCAGTGAGGTATTATGCAATGGCTTATAATGGCAGTTTTAATGATTATATCACCACGTGGGGAAAACCTTGTTCCTCTTATAATTTTAAGCACTTTTATAATAGCTCATAACAATTATGTCAGCGTAGAGGCAAAGACAGGAAGAGCTGGACAGCAGAGGCCGACTTAAGGAGGGCAGTGAGACTGTGAGTGGATTTAATTCTTCAATCAATATTTATGTAACAGTGAGCTGAGATTTTAAATGGACTGGAATCGAAGAGGCCTAAGGGCTTCAAGGACAACTGCTTTCTCCTTGAGCCAGAAACAAAACCTTGGTGAGACAGCTTTGTGGCTGGTGTGTGGTTGTTTAGGTGAGCTCAGGAAGCGGAGAAAGGTGGCAATTAACAGGTAAGGGGAAGAATGTCACTAGAGGGCCCTGGGGAGCCAGAGCTGCAAGAGAGCCCAAACAGGAGACAGCTAATGTATAAAAACCCTTTCCTTTGGCCCTGTGGTCCTAAGCTAGAACAGCCCCCCAACCCCCAAAAGAGACCCAGCTCACAAGTCTGCAAATCAGTAAGCCCAAAGGCTCCCGTCAGCTTGTCTTGACTGAAGGACCACAGGGATGCTATGTCAGCAGGCTGCAGGGATGCTGATCTCCATGGATACAAACCAATCGCTGTAGGAGGCACCCCCATACAGCTGTCGCTCGGTGGTGATCAATCTCCTGTGCCTTAGGATTCAGCGGTGGTTTTCTATGGAAGTCTGAGAATGTTTGATGTCACCAGGCCCTGGGCCACCTACCAGGCATACTCTCATGTGAAGCGCATTAACATTCGGTACCTCGAAGTCCTGGGTGGGGGAGGTGTCGGGGCACTCATGGGGTCTGCACCTGGGAAGGCTGGCCTGGAGTCCCAGAGACCCTAAGCTGCTTAACCTGACCACATCAACACTCCACTTGGAACAAGCTGCCTGTTAGGTCGACCGGACTCCAACTTCACACACATGCACCCCAAGGGCAGCTGACACCAAGCCCTGCGGGACTTACAGAGTCAGTCCCGGGGACCCTGGATTTGGGTGCAAAGCGCCCACCTCTCGCCACTACCTTTTTACAGCAGCTCCTCAGAAGTGCCTTCTTCCACACCAGGACCCTCTCTGGGCTCCACCAGCTGCGCAGGGCAGCCAGGCCTATGGGCGCTTCTGAGAGTGTACTTTCAGACTTTGGAAAGGGAGGCTGGGTTCCCCAGAGAGCGCGCACGACTGGCTGCATTCAGCTCCCAGCTCCACTGTGTGGAGGGGAATAGAAGTTCTCCTCCTCCGGCCGCCTGGAAGTCACCGGGCAGGTGGAAGAGCCTGCAGGCCCATAGTGCGCGCGCAGCCCGGCGGGGGCGAAGCGCCAAGCTCGGGGCCTCAGTCCACCCACTAACCCCACCCACCCTGCGTCACGCCCGCCGGCCCGCCCCAGCCTCCGGATTGCTGGAGAGTGCGCGCGAGTGCTCCCGCCCCGCCCACGGGACCGCCCCCCCTGCGGCGCGGCCCCGTCCCCGGGAGGCCGGGGCTGCGCGTGTGGCCTTCAAGTTGGAACCACAGGGCGCGGGCGCGTCAGGCTCCAGCCAGCCCACCTCCGGCTTTCTGCGCTCGCCCGGGCCCTGGCGCGCATTCTGGCCTGGCCGTGGCCGGCTGCCCCTCGCAAGTGCAGTCCGTGGCCGGTTCGACCGACCCCTCAGGGCCGTGTCGGGTCCCCTCTCTGCCGACCCCCGGACTCCCTAATGGCAGAGCACGGGGAAATAGATGTCCAGGACTCAAGACGCCCCCCTCCACCCGACGTCGACACCCCCGCGTGCCTGGCTTGCCAGGAGGTTGGTCCTCGCGGACTGGCCGCCCCACACGCGAACTCTCGGGCTGGAGGCGGACACAGGTCCGCTGGCCCCGCACTCCGGTGGCCTACCGACCGGTCCGCAGATGCCCCTGGGTGTGCAGACCCAGTCCTTAACCCCGCGAGCCCCGGGGCGCCCGAGCCTGCAGGGCTCCTGGGACTCTGGCAGCCTCGCGCGCCCCACTTCCCGCCCCCCGCGGTCCCTCCGCAGGCAGCCTGGGTGTAAACCCACTTCTCAGCACCTCACCGGTCATCCCACCACCTCCGCACCCCGCGGCCCGCGCCGCATCCCACGCACCTATCCTGCACCGCCTCCGCTCGGCCCCCTCCTCACTCCCGCAGCCCCGCCAGCAGCCCCCGGCCTCGGGGCGCTCCCCGCATGCACACCGCGGGCCCGGGCTGACCCCGCCACGTCCCTCACCCCACCCGCCCGTCACAGACCCCTGGCCGCGTCCATTACAGCCCCGCATCGTTTGCTTAGGTGCCCCCGGCAGCCCCCTCCCCTCGCAGGTTCCCCGCGTCCCCCACCAGAACTCCTCTGCCGTCCCTTGCAACCCAAGCCCCTCGCCCCCCTCATCTGCCTCGG
>NW_022111320.1:19971361-19978308 GCF_000313985.2 Echinops telfairi | reverse complement strand
GCAGGGGGCTGCTCTTGGCGGAGAGGGTGCAGGGCCGAGGGAGTGTGTGCGCGCAGGACGGGGAGGGTACCGGGGCCCCAGCCGGAGAGGCTGCAAGTGTGAGTGTGCCCACTGAAAGAGTGTGAGAGGGGGTGTGCGTGCGCCAGCCCAGGGTGTGAGGGCGGGTGTGTGAGCACCTCACCGCGAGGCAGGCAGTGCGTGCGCGCGCCTGCCCACAGAGAAGTTGTGAATGTGTGTTCGTGCCTGCCTGGCGGGTTGTGTGTGTGTGCACGGACAAAACGGTTATAAGCATAAGCACCGAATAGATTGTGAGCCTGATGTGTGCCTGAGAGGTTGTGTGTGGGTGTGCACGTCACGCCGTGTATGCATGTGTCTATGTATGAACAGAGAGGTTGTGAGGATGTGTGTGTGTGCCTGCAGAGAGGTTGTGTGTGTGTGTGTGTGTTGTCCAGAGTGTGTGTATTTATGTGTGTGTGATTCTGTGTCTGCACCACTCAGCTGGCAGAGTGAGGATGCCCTGTCCATCGTCTGGGAGGATGTATGTGTATATTTCTACACAAGAGGTTAAGTGTGGGTCTGTGGATCTGACCAAGAAGCTGTGTGTTCAGATGTGTGTGCCTGCTGTGTGTTTTGTGTGCACAAGACAGTGAAGCTTCGTGCCTGGGTGCAGCTAAAAGTGCTGGTGTGTGTGTGTGTGTGTGTGTGTGTGTGTGTGCTGTAGGGGGGCAGGGCTGAGCCACTCCTGATCCGCCCTTCCTGGCTGTTGGATGTCTTGGTGTCCCCAGCCTGCTGTAATGACCCACTCCAACTTGGGGCATCCAGAAAGTGCTGGCAGCACCCACTTCCAGAGACCTGGGCAGGGCCTGAGCCTGCACTGTACTGCAAGCCCCTGTTTTTATTGGGGTACATTTGGGCCCTTCTTCGGTTCCTTGTCTCAGCCCCTCTCTGAGACTTGATGTATTCCACCTCTCCCCCCTGTGCCCTGTACAGCGTCCATCTAGTGGCCTGAGACTTGGAATGTTTAAAGGGCCTAGAATGCTGGCTCCTTTCATTCTGGCTCCTGGCTGCTCTTTGCGCCTTGCAAACACCTGTACGGAGGTCAGGTATGGCCCACCCTCCCCCCGCCTGGCCTGGCCATCTCCAACTTTGGGAAGGAGCCTGTTGTCTCCCACGTAACACCACTTGGCTGTGCCAGTGGGTGAGGTATGCAGCCATTTCTGAGAAGTGGCCCGGCAGGGGTGGGGGTGGGTGGGGAAGGCACTCCGTTAAGTTACCTCTTTGAGCAGAGGCTTCAGGTAAACCCACCAGAGCAATGCAAAGAGCCACCAGAGGTACCCGGGCGTTGGGGATTTGTCAGCCCACTTGTGCTTTCGTCGGTGGCAGTAAACCTTGTGTGTACTCGCAGACTTGTTCCTTTTATGTAAAGCGAGAACTCAAAACTCAACCAAGTGTTTGGTGTATCTTCAAACAAGCTAACGTGAAATCGGCAAGACAGTGTCCCCAGTGACGCTGCACAACTCCCAGGGGCCCAAGTAGCCAGGACCTAGGTGATCTGGGCCTCTGGCCCTTCTGCTTGGTGCTGTGGGCTCTGCTGTCAGGGCCCTGCTGCTGGGGCTGGGCTGGGCATGTGCCCCAGGGGAGCTTCGGTAGGAGGCGTGAGTGTGGTTGGATGCCTGTGCTCCTCTAGGCGCTGGAGCCAGTGTTCCCGTGATGCTTTCCCACAGAGAGAATCCACGGCCTCTTGTTATGAGAGGTGGGGCGGAAAGCAGGGAAATATTTGTCAGAGCTTCAGCCCCCCTGCCTTTCCTGCCTCAGTCCAGGAGCGTGAGCCTCGCCCATTTACCCTGGTCCGATAGCTGCTAGGATTCCTAAAGCAGGGAGCCCATCTATCAAAACTGTGTGCTGCTGCTCAAGGGTGGCTCTTGTGCAGTTGAAGGGGCTGACCTGGCTTTCCCTGACCATCACGTCCCGCTTACTGGAGCATTAAAATCCTAGTTTTTTTTCACTTAAAAAGAAAGAAAGAAAAGAATTTTGGTGACATACAGTGCGGCCAGAAACTCTAGAGCAGTGATTCTCAACCTTCCTAATGCCACAACCCTTTAATACAGTTCCTCATGTTCTGGTGACCCCATACGGGGGCGTATCTGCATGTGGACGGACCCGCCTGGAGATGGATAGAGGAGTGGTGTCTCGGTTCCTAAGACCATTGGCAATATGGTCTTAGGCGACCCCTGTGAAAGGGTGGTTCGACCCCCAAATGGGTTGGGATCCACAGTTGAGAACCACTGCTCTAGAGCCAAACTTTGGTGCAACGTTTTCAGGCCCAGAAACCACTCGGCAAGTTCAGCAGTGTTTCTCTCGAGCATGTTGGCTTCTTGAGATGCATAGGCAACGTCACATGGTTTTCAGCTTAGAGGAATGCATCAGCTTAGAGGAATGCATCGTCATTGTGTATTTCCACTCTTGGACCTGGGATGTCTTCAGTTGGTTTGTTTTGGTTTTAAACGTTGGCTTTCATCCTTTATTGGTTTTAGAAGTTGCTTTCACCATTTATGCTGAAAATAGGGATGATGGTTGGCTCTTGGGTTTGCTGTGAGCATTTAGAGGAGATGATATACCGGAAGCACTGGGCTGGTTCCTCAGTGTGTTGCTGTTCCACACATCTTCTGTTTGGTATAGAATGTGCCAAGGAAGTGCTGAGAACGGGCTGTGATCATTGGCATGAGTTGGATTCCTTCTTGACACATTGCCACATGGGGTGCACCATTCAGGAATGACTGTCACCTGGTCTGTTTCAAAACACCACACGCATTCTCATGGAGTCAATTACGACTCGTGGCGACTCTGTAGGACAGGGTAGACTTACCTCTGTGAGTTTCCGAGACTGTAACTTCATGGCAGTGGACAGCCTCGTCTTTCTCCTGCAGAGCTGATGGTTTTGAACTGATGACCTTGTGGAAAATAGCCCAACTCATAACCATTACACCACTCAGTCTGTAGAGCAGGTTTATTTCTCAGAGCTGTGTTTGGTTTGATTGACAGTGTAAAGATGCAGAGACTGGTTTCCCTAGGAGTTTAGCTTGGGCTACTTTCCTGTTGGACATTGGCAAGTCAGTACGAAAAAGTCAAACGACCCTGTAGAAAAGCTGATAAGGGGCACGAACAACTGAAATGGCCAATAAAATATGAAATGGTGTACCATGTCATATGAAACACTTCCATAGTCAAAACATTTAAATATCTTCTAATATTCCAAGTAGGTAAAGGTATTGGAAAATACTTTTGTGAGAACATAAAATGAGTAGATTCCATGGAGAATAATATAGGCCTGAATCAGTCAGGGATGCATTTGGCGGCAAGTAACAGAAAACCAGACTGACTGTGGCTTAAACTAACAGGAGTGTATTCCTCTCACACAACAAGCAATTTGGAGATAGGTTGCTGCTGGCTTTGGCTCAGTAACTCACTGGTATAGGGCCAACACCACTATGATTCACCTTAGCTGTCCCTCATGCCACAGCATGGCTGCCACCTCTCCAAATGCCACACCACGCTGAGCGCAGAAAAAAGGGACAGTGCCAGGCATGGCTGTCCCTTTTACCTCGAAAGCAGAAACGTTCTACAAATTCTCTTAATTCACTCAAGCAAACATTTGCTGGTGTTTAGTTGGCTAAAACTAGGTCACAAGGCTACATCTAGCTGCAAGAAAGTCTCAGAAAGTGAGTTTTTCCTGCCCCTGTAGTGGGAGGTGGGATGAGGGGAAACGAATGGGAAGAGGTGTCGGTTCAGCCAATTGACAGTGTTGACGACACCTCAGAAGCCCAGGTTCTCCTTGGGGGTTTCTGTCCTTGAGAAATATTCTCATCTGTGCCAATAGAGACAGGGGTCCTCAAAATGCGGCCCGCCGAGGACATTTATCTGGCCTGCCGGGTGTTTTTGCCATTTGTTTTTTTACTTCAAAATAAGATATGTGCAGTGTGCATAGGAATTTGTTCACAGTCTTGTTTTGTTTTTTAAAATATAGTCTGGCTCTCCAACGGGTCTGAGGGACAGTGAACTGGCCCCGTTTAAACAGTTTGAGGACCCCTGCTAGAGAAGAATGGACAAGGATTTTATCGAGGGTTACATTGCTTGCAATAGCAAACATTAGAAACATCCTATGTGCCAATGAATAGAGGATTTGAACAGATGTGAACCTAGATTTCAGATAATTTTTAGTTAAACTTTAAGTAATTCTATATTTGCATCCATACCATCAGATACTGTTTGGCAGTTGAAAAGAATGAGTTGTATTAGATCTGAATACACTGCCATGGACATTTTCAAGACATTATAAAGAAAATATAAAGGAAATTTAGCGAACAGGACAAACAGTATAAACCTGTTTGTTTTTGTTTTTAAAAAACCACACACACATTCATAACTGGACTTGTGTCTAGACATGCACACCAAACAGCCCACAGGGAAACGCTTCACAGGAACACAGCAGTGATTCTTTCTGGGGGGAGGGGACAGGGTGTGAACAGTGAAAGGGCACTCTGGCCTTTTTGTTTAAATATATTTGTGTTCTACATAGGAACTTTCAGAATAAAGAGAGAGAGAAAATGTCCCTGTTTGGAGAGAAAGAAATAATTTAAGGAAACGGAACCATTAAAAAGAAGAAGAAGAAATGATTCTCGCTGAAAAGTTGTAATCCTTAGCAAGAGATAGCAACTGTAGCTAAATAGTTGTTTTATAAGCTAGGTCCCTGCCCCTTGATGAGGCTTCTGCAGGCAAGTTTGTTTTGGCAGGTATTTTGACCCACAAGGCTAGTAGGTATGTTTCCTCTAACTGTTTGCAACACTGAAGTTTAACTCAGAGACTTTTAACCTTTGGGCTGCTAACAAAATTATATAGCAGGAGTCTCTTGGAAACAATAATTATTTCAGATGACAGAGGTGAACAGATTTGAACTAGATGCCAGTTAGCTTTCTTAATTAAACCTTTTAAAGGGTGGTTTTGCACTCACATGTAGTTGTAAGAATGCTTACGGAGAGATCCACTCTATCTTTGACTCATCCCTTCACCCGGCCTCCACTCAATGGTAACATCTTGCAAAACTATAATACAATATCACCACCAGGATATTAGCATTTGGTAGGAGCCCTGGTGGCATAGTGGTTATGCGTTGTGCTGTGATCCCTAAGGCCAACAGTTCGCAACCACCAGCCGCTCCTCTGGAGAAAGATGAGACTTCGTTGCCCCTAAAGAGTTACAGTCTCAGAAACGCACCGGAGCAGCTCTCCCCTGCCGTGTGTGGCTGCTATGAGTTGGAATTGACTCTATAGCAGTGAGTTTGCTTTGGTTTTTGACAGAGATACAGAAAGATTCCTGAAGATGCCCTTTCACTGCTGCACCCCCATATCTTTTAGCGCCTGCCGTCCCTTTCCTGACCCACTCCTAAGGCCCTGCTCGAACTCCGAGAAATCTTTCGTAGGTTCTCCAGCATGTCATCATTTCAGGGAAAAGGTCAGGAGGTGGGCTTTTGGAATTGGCATCGTTCTCTGGCAATTCAGCCAGGTGGTGTGTACACAGTCACAGTGTGCCCTGCAGTGCTGAGCAGTATGCTGCGACACGAATGGGCCACCGCTTATTTAACCCCTGCCCCTTCACGGGACATCCCGGCAGTTTCTTCAGTGTTGGCTGTGACGAAGACGGTGCTGCAGATGTCCACATACATGTATTGTGTGAACATCTGTATTTCTCTGTCACTGCTGTGTCACTGTGTTACATCTCATTTCTCTCTGTCACTTACACGTAGCAGTTGCACATTTTACGTTTTAAAGGAGCTGTCGCGTGTTCCTGAGGAGCTGTGCCGTTTTGCCTTCCCGCCCCTTTCTCTGCACTGTGGCCAGCGTGTTCCTTATCCGACATTCTGATAGATATGTAGAGGGATTGCTGTTGTCAAGACCCTGGTTTACTTGGGTCCATAATTGATGGCTAAGCTTTAATTTGCATTTTCCTAATTGCTAAAGATGGTGAGCACCTTTCCTTCTGTTTATTTTCCTCCTTTAAAACTTCTGGATGCAATGCCTCTTCGTGTCTTCTGCCCATATTCTAATAGGAGTCTGTGAGTTTGTCCACTGTTGACTTTTGAGAATTCTTTACATATTGTAGATATTAGTTCTTTGTCAGGTATGTAATTTGTAGTTATTTCCCCCACTCTCTAGCTTGCCGTTTTGTCTTCTTCACAAGGTCTTAGGGGGGAAAAAAATAAATTCAACATTAGGTTTAATTCTCCCTCTTACCTGTCAGTTGCTGTACTGTGGAGCTTGCATATTCCAATGATGTGGGAGACTATGCATTTGTCAAATGCCTGTGGGGTCACCATGGAGGACAGGTACAGAGATCCACTGCCAGTCCATCTAACAGAGCAAGGGGATACTGCCTGGTTTATAGCCAGTGGAGGTGCGCATTGGGTTGTAGCCTTTCACCATACTTGTTCAATCGTTATGCTGAGCAGATCATCTGAAAAGCTGAGCTATGAGACAAGAAAGTGGCATCTGATTGGAAGAAGACTCCACTTTGCTTGCTAAATGAAGAGAAGGCTCGGAGCCATTCCTGATGGAGAACCACCACAGCAGCCTTCAGTGCGGATGACACCGCAACACGAAGAAATCAAATCCTCACAACTGGGCCAGTTGGCCGCGTGATGATAAATGGAGGAAGGATGGATGGATGGTGTCGGGACTTTAGATTACTTGGATCCACAATCGACTTCTAAGGAAGCAGCAGTCTCTTCCCGCCTGGATCATAGGAGAATGGAGAAAAAAGTGAAGATGTAAGGGAGCAATTAGTCCAAGGGACTAGCGGCCCACCTGAACCACAGCCTCCTCTAACTTGAGAATAGCTAGATGGTGCTGGCTACCACGACTGGCCAGTACTGACCAAGACCACAGTGGAAAGTC
>NW_022111320.1:19962600-19970599 GCF_000313985.2 Echinops telfairi | reverse complement strand
AAAAAAAAAAAGAAAGAAAACCAGCTATGCAAGACCAAAAAGCAACTTCTGCCCCAAACTAAAGATGAGAAGACACAGGGGGACAGGAAACCTGGACATGCAAAAGTGGGGCACCTGATCTGCCTCCAGGCCACCTTGGTGTGTAAACTGCCAATCAGCAGTCAAGTGTCTAAACCACTTGTGTCACCTGAGGCTCCCTCAAATCTGGGGCATATGAGGCCAAAAGAAAGCTCGAGGAACTCACCACCCCATTGTCCCTCAGGGACCGAGTTCCTTAGCCAGGCTACCTTCTTTTCCCCACCTTTCAGGTTGTCATCAGTTTGTCATGCATGCGCGTGTGCGTGTGCATGTGTGTGTGGTGATTGTCGGGTATCATTGCATCAGTTTGGACTCACAGTGACACTGTGTACAACAGAATGAAACACCACCCAGAAGGAAAAACCTCGCCATCCTCACTTGTAGGAGCAGTCTGATTTCCTTCTACCAAGACAGATTTGCTTGTTCTTCTGCCCGTCTACAGTGCATTGCATGTGTTTTTCGTCAGCACCATAATTTAAACGCATCGGTTCTCCTATGTTCCTTCAGTGTCCAGGGTTTATGGGAGAAAGAGGGACAAGTGCCTCTGCTTCATCCTCCTCAAAGCAGACGTCTCCTGCTGAACTCTGTGAAGAACTTTTCTCTGTGACTTGAGTGAAAATTGACAGAGCAAATCGGTTTTCCACCCAGCAGCTCATGCACATTTTGTTTGATAGCATTGATTGCACTGCCCACGATGTCAGCACTCTTCCCACATCCTCCCTGGGCTGCCTTTTCCCCTTTCCCTCCTGAATTTTGGCCCTGAGCCAGTGCTGCCCTTTTGACCTTAGAGATGGTTGATATTCCAGGGCGTACGGACCTCCCTAGTGTACTTGTTGACCTTATAGGCCTATCTATCATTTGACTGAAGAGCCCTGGTGGATCCTCTCAGGTTAGTGCTGGACTGCTAACTGCAAGGTTGACAAGTTCAAGCCCATGGACTGCTCCATGGGAGAAAGATGAGGCTATCTGCTTCTGTGAAGATTTGCAGCTACAGAGACCCAATATAGACTTGCTGTGAGTCAGACTTGACGATGACAGTAGGTTTGGTTTTTGGTTTATCATTTGACTGAAAGTTGAGCCACAGAGGTGGCTTCGAAGATTCAAGGGTGACTATGACCCACAAGGTCAGCAGTTTGAAACCATCAGCCGTTCCGCAGGGGAAAGGTGCAGCTTTCTTCTCTCTTAAAGAGTCACAGTCTCAGAAACTCACAGGGGCAGCTCTACCCTCCCCTATAGAGTGGCTATGAGTCAGAATTTACTCAGTGGCAGTGAATGAGTAAGTGAAGGGCCACCTCTAGTCTTGGTCTACCAGTCTCTTTCAGACCTGCAAGCTTCTTATTATTATTATTATCAATTTGAGTTTTGTTCCACGTATTTCTCCCACTGTATTCAGGCTTTCTGATTGTAATCTCTGTCAGATTAGTCAGCTTTGATAGCCAGGCACCATCTAGTTCTGGTCTCTGGATCATAGAGACTAGAGTTCCCATGGTTTATTCGTTCTTTGGACTATTTATTTCCATGTGTCATTGATTTTCTTCACTTTCCTTTGCTCCAGACAAAAGAGAACCCAGTAGATGAAGCTTAGATGGCTGCTCACAAGCTTTTAAAACCCCAGTTCCTTCTCACCAAAGTGCATTGACTTTATGGACTGTGTTACGCCGACTGACGCTGGTGTGATCGAGTTCCCAGGCCCAGCGACCTATTCCCTCAAGGTGTTAGGTCATGGCTAAGATGCTCCACAGCTCTGCCCCTGGCATGCTCTCCTCTCTCTGTGGGCATCGTTACAGCACATAGAAATGCATAGGTGGAATTAGCCTCCGAGGAATCTGCATTCTGTACCTCCCTTTGCGTGTCTATGTCTGCATCCACTCTGGGTAACTGTTAGGACCAATGCTGCAGGGTTAGGTCTATAAGAGTACTTACTTCTTTGCATCTGACTCTTATGCTCCTCGGTGTCTTCCTTTGCCTTGATCATGTGCTGCCCTCCATTATTGTATAGTGCCTTTCCCTTCACCAAGTTAATATGTATCCATCTTCTAGTTAGTAATTTACCTTTCCTGCCCCTCCCACTGCTGGTAACCTTCACAGAATGTTTCCGTATGTAGGCCCGTATGTAGGCCTTTCCTTGACTTTTCAACAGTAGTGGCCTCATACAATCTTTGACCTTTTATCATTGGCTGGTTTCACTCTGCACGATGTCCTCCGGCTCATCCTGTGTTCAGGTGGTTCCAGGATCCTTCCCTTTGTGGTGTTCCATTGGGTGTAGGGACCACAGGGTGCTTCCCCCGCATCCCCCACTTGGGTTGTTTCCTTCCTTTTGCGTGTCGGTGGGTGTGCCTTGATTAACCTTTAAAAGAATGGCGTTGGAGAGCTGTCACTTAAAGTGTTTATTTTCATGTCGTGAAAGGGACCAACGTCAAAGTCAAACTGCAGTGGTGCTTTTAGAATCCGGACGGCCACCCACATGAGACGTGAGAACGAGCTCAGGGTGAAATCAAACCTACACCAGGAAGGTTTCAATGGCAACTGTTGTTTAGCCCTTCTTCAAAGGATGTATTCATAAGCTTGGGTCTTAACACCAAACCTGCACATTCGCGTTCCCAGATATGCTCATGGGAATATATTTTGGATCTGTTATTCTATTTGGTTGGTGGGTATATTTAATGGCGTGTCTTCTTGTTCGATGAATAAAGCTCCTCCTTCAGGAAATAGCAATGTCTTCTAGGCGGGAACACAAAAGGAGCTGCTCTCTTGCCTGAGCCCTCGTGGTCACCAGAGAAGGCTGACAGGACAGCGATTGGAAAAGCAGCTTCGAGGCCGGGCTGACTTGGGAACAGGCTGGAGCTCCAGAAACTCGGCAGTGCTGGCTGGGGAGGAGTTCCTTTGGGACTGGCCAGGGGTGTCCGGTTCCAGAAGGGACCGCTCAACTTTGATTCTGGTTTCTTTTTCGGGGAAGGGCTGCCTGAGAGAGCCAGTGGGGTCACTCTGGTCACCCATCATGCCAAACTTACAGAGATCCAAGTAAAGATGGGACACTCTTTATCCACCACCACCCTCCTTTCACTTGCTTTAAAAAGCCGCCCTGGCAGCACTGTGTTAGGTGTTGGGTTGCTAACCAAAAGGTCAGCAGTTCAAAGCCACCAGCTGCTCTGTGGAACGGTGATGCAGCTGTCCACTTCTGGAAAGATAGACAGCCCAGAAACCCTTTGGAGCAGTTCCACTCCGCCTTGAGGGGGTCATGTTCACAGCACTGTGTAGTGCCAGAGGCCAGCAGCATCTGTCCCTGTTGCTAGCAGCTATTCAGTTGGTTACAGCGGCTAAAAAAGGGCAGTGAAAGAATTCTCAGGTGTGAAGCACAGCAGGACTGGGTGCATAGATCATAACTGATGCAAGGGTTTGTAGGCGCTGTGTGGGTGGGGGATGAGGAGTCGACAATGAAGATGGGAAGGGGAGTATGGGAGTTACGTAATTTTCTGTCAACTTGAAGTGTAAGGGTGGAGTCTAGCCTGTCAATTAGGGCACAGACTGATGGTGCCTCCTTATGGGCGTCACTTCCTCATAAGGAGGATCCTGGGAACCTACCCCCACCCCTCTGCTTCACCTTCCTGCTGGCTGGTGAGCCACTTGGAGACCTACTGGAGACCTGTGGGAGCCCTAGAAATGCGTTCACCACCATTGGATCCACAAGACTTTGCACCCACCAGCCTATGGTCTTCCTGCATTTTGCATCATTGCTTGTAGCTGTGTGAGTCTGAAGAGGGATTTATGGACTAGTATTGGACTTACAGACTTGAGTTGAACTGGGCTGGATGTTTTCTTGATAACCAATTACTCTTTGATATAAAGCTCTTTCTTATACATATATGAGTGACCCTAGTCAATCCTGCTTAACACAGGGAAGGAGCACTAAATTGAATGTGATTATGCAATTCATTTTAAAGGTGATTTAATTGGGGGGGTATTAGAAAATGTTCTGAAATTGATTTTGGTATTGATTGTACAGTTCCTCTTGACATGACTGAATGAGTGAATTGTGTGATAAGTGGATTATGTGCCAATAGATCTGGGAAAAACAAAACCAAACCACAAAAACCACCCTCACTGGGTAGAGGATTAGACAGTATAGGAAAAATTGTAAAACTGAAGATACAGCAATAGAAATTAGCCAAAGTGAGAGAAAGAGAGAGAGAGAGAAACAACCCTGAAAAAAACTCAAAACTAAAACAGAACCAAAAATTGAAACTGAATAGAACATTAGTGACTTTTAGGGCAATATGTAGTGGTCTAAGACATGATAAATATTAGGGACTTCAAAAGTTTGTGGAAAATTTTAATGAAAAATCTGGAACTTTCTCATGATGTTTTGAAACCCTCTCATAATGCAATTACATGGTATAGAAATTGTACAGTTAAATCTTATATATTTCAACTTGGTAGATTTTACCTAAAGAATGCGTTGGCAGAAGGGAAAGAATGGCAGGATATTGTTTCTTGAATACTGGTGATGGTTCATTGTTCTACTGTTAATTTATGTAAATGTGAAATCCATAGGAAAGGAAAAGACTAGCCCCTTCTCCTTGTCTTAAATCCTTGATTATCAAAAGCAATTCCATCAGTGTCTGAAGAATTGCTTTTCATATATTCTGTTCATTCAGCTCGTCTTCTGTTTCTTTTTTTAAATAAAGCCACAAGTTAAAAGAAAGAAAGAAAGCATTCTCAGGTCATGTCAAAGGTATCAAATATTCCTTAGTGCCAGAAGAAGCCAGCTCCTAGCACAATCACTACGGGTTTGGTAGGCGCAATTGTAAAGCGATAATAAGTAAATATTATAGTAAAGTTATAGAGAGCATGAGAGATAAAAGAGATATATAGAAATAAATGGAGTCAGACACATATTATGGTAGCATGCTCACCTCAGCCCCGCTTGGTGGTTCACGTGGAGGGAGTGAGAGAGAACTTTAATGCTCCCCAAGCTTTTATACTCTCTCGGGACATTGGGGACATGCAAGCCCCCACATTACAAGTGAAGGCATACGTCACAGGAAAGGGTTGTGCTACCTAACAGACAATCACTTGGAGTCCAGGACTTGCCTGGTGCGAATGGTTAATGTGATTAGCTGCTGACCAAAAGGGTGGCCGTTCAAGGCCACCTAGAGGCTCCTGGCGATGAGTGCTGAAAATTCAGGCCTTGAACATCCTCTGTAGCACGGACACGCAGGGGATCCCTGGAGTCAAAATCAGCTTGGCCAATGCCAAAGCCCAACTCTGCCATAGAGTCCAGTCCGACTCCTTGTGACCCTGCAGCACAGAACTGAACTGCCCCCCCCTCCCCCCGTGATTTTCCGAGGCTGTAGATCTTCACGGGAGCCGACAGCCTCATCTTTCTCATTCAGAGGGGCTGGTGGGTTCGAACTGCTGACCTTTTGAATAGCAGCCCAGTAAGTAACCCACTATACCATCAACCTCAGGCTAATCTTTCCTTTTAAAACAAAACCAAAAAACAAACGACTTTGCTTACATTCTTCTTTCTTTGCCCTATTGTCCCCATGACATATCTTCCCCTGGGTTTTTGCTGCTGTTGTCGTTTTATTTTAAATAAGGATTCGGTGCTGTAGGTAAAATTAACTCCAGCAAATGTTTGCCAGCGTGGCTCGGAATAACAACGCACAATGGAGCAGAGGCTTTCGGAACTGCTCGGGGCCCCGGCTGGGCTGAGGATGTTTTTCCACTTGAGAGCAGACGGAGAACACTGGTGGTATAGTTCTCCACAGGCGGGTCCTCGCCAGCAGTGGTCTTACGGATGCTGAGCGTTGTGTAATAGCCTCAGTGATCATTCATTTTGATTCCGAGGAGCTGCCTCAAGTTAAAATCTGAAAGGTTTCTTTGTCATTAGAATTTATAGGAAGGCTGTTTGCCAAAACAGCTTTAAGATCCCAATACTCAAAGCACCTCAAAAAACGGGAGAGAAGTAGCTTACCACTTAATGACTGACGCTTCTTACCTTTCAGCATGAGTCGCTAGTCTGAGCCCCCGGTGTTTCAGGTATGTTTGATGAACCTACGCACCACCTCGAGGAAACACAGGCTTTGGGTGCCCTGGAGAAGTCGGTGTTCATAAGAGTAAGAGGCCATACTGTTCTTTAAGTTGCTTACACTGTCTCGCTGCATACTGACCAGGATTCGGCTCTTAGGCTTAGCAGGTCATCAATTTGTTCCAAGTAGTTACCACACTTGCTTTCAAGTCAGAAACCCTTGACTTTCGCTCCGAAGACTGTAGGCAGCGCCGTGTTTTGGCTCCTCTTTTCAAGGAAACTCCCCACCTCATTCATCTTTGTTTCGGTCAGAACAGAGCACTTCAGAGCAGTGTAAGATTGGGGCGCTGTGAACTCCATGGAAATGTGGAAGCGCTCGCTGAGCGCCAGAAGGCTCTGTTCCAGAGGTCTGACTCCTGTGCTTGAATTTTTTTAAGTTTAGTTTTTTTGGTCGAGGTAAATTTGCCTCCCCAAATTAATCTTTCTGGGATAGCCCAAGGTTACAAAAGGACATCATGTTTGGTAAGCTAGAGGGTCAATGAAAACCACAAAAAGAGAAGACCCTTGATCAGGTGGATGTACACAGCAGCTGCAACAACGGGCTCAAACATAAGAACAATATCAGGCTGGCCAAGGGCTGGGCAGTGTTGTGCACAGGGCCCCAGTGAGTCTGAACCAACTAGACTAACCACACCTAACCTAACCGCAACAGCAAGGTTACAGTGCTTGTAGGTTTTGACAGCTTTGTGATCACCACTGACATTGAGAAATCACCCCCTGGAGAGTGATTGGTCTGATCTCTTTCCTCCTGTCGGTCCTTTCCAGAACACCATTTAAAGGGAATGATACGGTAGCTAGCCTTTTGTGTTTGGCCTCTTTCACAATGCATTTGGTAACTGTCTGGGGGGTTTCCTGTATCTGTAGCTTGCGTGTTTTTATTGCTGATGGCTGCTAGCCTGAAGGTTGATGGTTTGATCCTGGTGGCAGCTCTACTTTGGTATATGAAAACCAGGATTGATGAACCTATAGAACAGCAAATAGAAAAAGGGTGGGGTTTTTTTTGGGGGGAGAGGGGTACAGCGGTGTGTGTGTGTGTATGTGTGTGTGTGTAAAAGGGAGACAATGTCATGGAGTCCAGGATGAAAAGAATGTTTGGAAACTGATTGTGAAAGCAATTGTCCAATTCTGCTTTGCTTGATGTGATTGAACTATGGAATGATACGATATATGTATTAATTCCCAATTAATAATTTTTTTAATGAAAGGTTGGCATTCTGCTTCTATGATGACTGGGGGAAGAAATCTGACGGCGAGTTCACACTGGGTGGCCATGAGTCAGCATCAGGCCCATCGACAGTGGATTGTTTCTGTGTTTAGTTGGGGCCCTGGCGGCAGGCATACACACTGGGCTGCTCACCCCTTTAAGCAGGCCACTCACCACCCTGTGGGAGGGAGATGAGGCTTTCTGCTCCCTGAAAGGATTTACCGCGTCAGAAACCCGCAGGCAGTTCCGCTCTGTCCTGCGGGGTGGCTGTGCGTCGGAATTGACTTGATGGCAGTGGGTAGGTTCTGAGGGTACGCCGTGGCATCTTGCAGGTCCCGCTGGATTTCCTCAAAGACTGAAGTTGCCGACTTTTTGTGTGCGTGCTGCTGCTTTGCCATCCAAATATCACTTTTTGGGGGGTGGGGGAAATGGGGAGTCAACATCAATAGGTACAAGAAGGAAGAAAATGTTCCAGTGTGTGTTGTGTTGTGGTGATGACTGAACCCTTTGTAATATGATTCAACCGTTGAATTATATGATGCGTTGATCAAAGCTCAATAAAGCTAATTAAAAATAAAAAAATGAATATTCAAATGGAGGGTTCTTTATCAATTTTAGGATCCCTG
>NW_022111320.1:19959687-19961109 GCF_000313985.2 Echinops telfairi | reverse complement strand
CTGTCGTCACAGGGTAAGGCAAGAGAAATTTGGCTGAGAGTGAATTACTCGTCCAAGAAATGGGACTCCATGTGTCCAGAGGTCACAATTCGGTTTCGCCACCAAGCCATGGCTTAGAAAAGTACAGAGAGGTGACTAGTGTCCATGCTGGAGGAGCTCTCGCCAATGGCTGGCACACGCTTCTGACTACCTTCCCAGCCTCCCTCTGGGCCAGCTCTCCATCCTGTTCTTCGTGGGGCTGCTGAGTATCAATTGCTAAGGCAGGACTCTGATCTCGTGACTGCCCCCCAGGGACCCCTTGTGTCTCCTAGGTAAAAGTGTGGTGTTACCCAGCCTGTCACCCTTCACGGACTGACCCCCGGCCACCTTCCACCATGGGGAACCATTTGCTGAAGCCCAATCCTCTGGGTTTGTACGGAGTCCTTTTCTTGCAATGTCTTTTCCTTCACAGGACTGAGAATTCTTGTTGTCAGGTGCAGTTGAATTGGTTCAAACCCACAGCCACATAGGCCAGGTGAGGGGCGGGTGCATATCATTGATCCCCAGCAGCCTTAAGATGGAGGCATCATGGTCCCCAGTGTACAGCTGAGGACACTGAGGCCCAGAGAAGGTCAGTGACTAGGTGTAACTAAGTACTCGTCACGTGGCAGAGCCAAGAGTTCAACCTAGTCAGCCTGACTCTAAAGTTAAGAGGGAACTCCAGAACTATTTGAAGACGAGCACAAGCTCTTGGAGGCGTCCCTACCTCGTAAATAACAACAACCATGTCTCCCAGAGGTGGTTCTTTCTGCTTCTGTTGGTGACAGTTTGGGGCTCGTCCAGGATGACAGGCCACACTTCCTTATCGTGCATGTGGCTCTCTTATTTTTAGGACAGATCGTATTACCTCGATTCTTGCATTCATTCCCGGCCTAATAGTGCACTACGAATACTAGGAGCCAGACACGTTCACAGAAGCCAAGAATCTAGTATCATTTCCATCTGAAATTCTGGAAGAAGGCACCACTCTCCCTTTTACCGCTTACTATTTCCAGTTGTATCATTACATTAGAGTGGTGTTTTCAAATGCCTATAGAAAGCGTGCTCTTGCAGGTGCTTGAGTCTCATTGTTTTGGTCTCAGGTCTTAGTTGCAAACCACAAAATCCACTTAAACTACTCTAAACAAAAAGGGGTTTGTCAAAGACTCTTAAGCAGTGTGTTGACCCTCTGGTATTGCTAGAAATCAGGTTTGGTTGCTTTATAACCAGGAAAAATTCTTAATTACATCATGGACCGATTCTAGTGAAAAAATTGACTGTCCCTACCTGTGGGTGATTCATGTTAGAAGCATCATCTCCCTTAAGAGACGTGCAGCTGGGGGCAGCCATCAGTCTCAGCCACTAGAGAGAAGTTGACTCTTGGAGGCACACTTGATTCTCTTC
>NW_022111320.1:19957292-19958990 GCF_000313985.2 Echinops telfairi | reverse complement strand
TGGTATAGAAGCCACACTTCTTCTTCTTTGTTTTTCCATATGACAATGGTGATATTAAATATTTACCTTTGTAAGATTGGTTGAGTTTGCTAAAGCATAATGTTCTCTAGTTCTGTCCCAATCTTGCGGTGTGTAAGAGTTATCATTGTTTTTTTTTACTGATGCATAATGTGGGTATATTCTTGAGACAAATATAACAAATCGTCAACATTTAGCAGAGCTCAGTAGATAGGCAGTCTAGTACATGAGGGGCTTCAAAAGTTCATGGGAAAATTCCATTATCTTTTATTCCCCCATTATCTTTTAATTCCATTATTTCGTGAACTTTCTGAAGCCCCTTTAGATAGCTAGTTGTTATATTGCCCTCTGAGTCCAGGAGCACTGACCTCTAAGATTCTAGGGGAGGTGATTGCTTTCACCCTCTGACTTATACACTATTTCTAGTTGTGTTACTACATTTTTAAAAAAGTTTTTAAAATGTCTTAGACATTTTAAATGACCAAAATTAAAAGTGTTCATTGTAGACTCTGGGATATATATATATTTTAATTACCTTCTTTACATGGAGGTGAATTTAAAGCAGTTGGCTGAAAATGCATTGTTGAATGTCTTCTGCTCCCCCCAATAGTTGAGTGTTCAGGACTTGCTAGCCAAGCTTCCCAAAGTGGGTTCGAGTGATCCTCAGTGCTCGCTCCGGCTGTGCCAGGCATGCAAGTCACAGCCAAGCCCTCTGAGGTTTCTCTGAGGTGCCCGCCAAAGGATGTCATGAGTGCTTGGTCCAGAGCCAAGTTGACTTTGTGTCCAGCGCTAGCCACAAAAGTCCATGTTAGTTTAAAACATTCTGTTTACAAATGCGTAGCCAGACAGCACGGTATCATCCAAGCAATGGCTTGCCCGATTTGCCAATTCTACCCTGTTATCATGGGGATTTATTTTGGGAATCAAGGAACTGTTTAGTCAAGCCCTTAATGTGAAGCAAACTAAAATCTTACTGGAAAGAGAACAAAGGAGTATGTGACATGCAAAGTCAAGAGGAGTCATCTGAAAAGAAATCTAACTGGAAACATGTTTGAAGACCTGGAACACCCCTAGCACAGGGGCGTTTACCCTGGCTTTGAACTAGTGGGATTTCCATTTGGGCCGGGGGCCCCTGGCTCCCAATGGTCTGGACTGTCCCCAGCATGGCTCCTTCAGGGCCAGACGTTGTAACCTGCTGTCTCAGATCCCCAAGTAGTTCACAAATAGAATTCTGGGGATTCGTGAACTCGGCAGGGAATGGTTTTACACAGTGAGTTTCATTGGCTTCCCAAGTTTTGCATTTTTCTTGGTTGGGCACAAATAAAGATGACAAACCAGCCTTGTATTTGCTGTGCCTGTGAATTTATCACTCTGCTGAAATTTGATTGGCCTGTGATTTTCCTTTATAAGAATATGCTTGTGAGGTTTGGTTATCAAGCTTATGCTGGCTTCCAAACAGAACAAAAACCAAGTTGGGGTGATGTTCCCTCCTACCCTGCTCTGGTCGCATTTGTGTTAAGGTTGCTATTGTCTCTTCCTTAAGTGTTTGTCATATATTTTGGTGAGGCTCTTTGCAACCTAAAGTTTTTATGGGGAGAAGTTTTTAAAAATTGACTTTATTTGGTAGATAGAAGACTATTTAGAGACTCGATTTCTTCTTGTGTCAATTTTGATAGGCTC
>NW_022111320.1:19953077-19956395 GCF_000313985.2 Echinops telfairi | reverse complement strand
TAGAGGAAAGTTGTATGTTTCTTCGGTGCTGTACTGGGGGCTAGATCTTTACAAGTGTGGAAAGCGCTGCCTTTCTCCCATGGCGTGGTGGCTGTGCCCTTGTCATTAGCAGCCCATCCAATAACCACTTGGCCACCAGGCAGGGCTGCTTCAGAGAAGGGATTATAATTTAGTGGCTGTGGGATTCCCACCTCACCTGCAGGAGACCTGGGTTCAAGTCCCGGCCAGTGCACCCCACATACAGTCACTAACTGGTCTGTTGGTATGCTGCTCTGACGTTGCAAAGGCTTTGGCGGAGCTTCCACATGGAGAGTAGGAGGAACGGGCTGAGGGCCAACTTTAGGAAAGCAGCCAATAGCAGCCCCTATGGATCACAACAGTCTGACCACCAGATGTACGGTGTTACTATGAGTCAGGGACCCAATGTGACAGCAGCGAAGAACAAAGGACTAGTTTGTAGTTTCAAATGGTAGGATGTTGTCTGGTAGAGTACTGAAGACGTTCTTGGTTCTAAAAGGCTAAGTTGCATAAACAAAGCATATGCAATATAGTTTCTTGTGTGTTACATTGTATCTGTATGACAATATGGGACCGTGTCCTTACAGAAGAATTTAGAGGCACTGTCACAAACGGTTACCGCAGTTAAAGGAGTGGTGGTGGTGGGGGTGTTTAGGTAATAATTATTTCCCTTTTGCCCTCTGTGTTGTTTAAAATGTTTACATGAACATGCGTCATTTCTATAAAAATAGTAAAACTTTCTAAAGAGGTTGGCAGTCGCTAGAAAACAAGAGGGTGGTAGGGAGGGGCTGCCTGGTGGGAGACAGCCAGGGGAGATGGAGAGCTTGAAACTGTGAGAAATTGGGGGTAATTGGTTGAGAAAGCCCTTAGCAAACGCAGGGGAACCTGGACTCACGCATGGAAGTCAGCCTTCGATGGGCAGAACCCTTCTCCCCAGAAGGGACAAAACAAGTTTGGCGGTATGGAGCAGCTCAGAGCTGGGCAGAAGGAAACCAAGAATGTTCATAACTCACATCTCCAATTTCTTGGTGAAATGGGAGGTAAAACCGTCTGCCAGGTGTGGGGAAAACGAGAATAGAGGAGGGACCTTGAGCAACGTGGGCAGGCCCTGTGGGAGAGAGATCCCACAGGGTGTGGGCCGCTGAGCTGGCCAGGGCCCCTTGCAGAAAGTACTCCCTCGGCACTGGTCAGGGAGCCCACGTGCAGTGTGTCTCTGGAAGGGCAGGGTGGGTGAGCCGGCTGAGCAGCGCCGCAGGGAGGGAGTACAGCAGCAGCCTGATGAGGGCAGTGAAGGCGGGCTGAGGCATGCAGGCTGGGTGGGGAGATGTGACTTAGAAAGTCTTCCGTGGCCTGGGTGTTTATCTGCCACCCGGACATCCACGAAGTCACAGGAGTTCCTGGTCGAAGTGGGGTTTGATACGGTACAGATGCTCTGGTTAAGTCGATTGAGTGTTGGCCGCCTCGTGTGTGAGGGGAAGAAGCACAGCCTGGCCCAGTGCCCTCTTTGCGCCGTGGTCATGACTCTGCGGGAGTTCTAGGGCACACGGACTTGGCTGTGTGTCCATGTTAGTAGAAGAACAGAAAGATCAGAGGGGGTGGGGGTGTCAGGTGGCTCAGTGGGTCCTTCCTCATGACGGGGCACGTCTCCGGAGGAGGCTGCTGGAAGGGTGAGGTTGCTGGAAGGAGGACTGACTGTCAGAGAAACTTCAGGAGAACAGGCCTGACCTGGGGCCATGGCGCTGGCCCCGCGTTCGCTGATCCGCTCTCTCCAAAAGGCCAGGGTGGAGTGGCACAGCCATGCTTGCCCCGAAGATGAGGGCAGGCCTTGTGAGGACTGTGGAGGGGAAGGAGCGGGCTGCAAAGGGTCTGGGTGCCGGTTTTGAAGAGGAAATGCTGAGCTGTGTATCTTTTTCTAATCACTGAGCAATATTGGCTTCCTACAGAGAGGACGGAAACTCCTGACAAGCCAAAAAAAAAAAAAAGAGCGCACAAATATGTACACACACAGCGAGCGGCCCATGATCCCAAGGTCCTGGAGCTTGTCCCACTGATGAGTCCCCTCCCTCCTGTCCCCAAGGTCACAGCCCCTGGTCAAGACCACACAGCCCTCAGGCTGTCCTTTGGGTCACAAGGCCTGCGTCAACCCACACCCCTTCCATCCTGCATGGGTCGACACAGTGTCTTCTCAGAACATCACATTCTTCTGTCCCTTCTCTCCTGGGGGGAGGGGGTCATCACTAGCAACACACACCCCCACCCCCACCCCGGTTCTCAGGGACTCCTGCAACCAGACATCATCCTATTCCCGAACCTTTCCCTGTACCCAGAGCTGCCTTCTCTTTGCTCGCTCACCGGGGGCTCTGCCCCCTGGCGAGGACACTTGCCCTGTGACCCTTGGTAGATGAGATGACCGCCCATCCAGATCCTCCCAGCCGTCCAGGCTGGCAGCCCACTGCAGCCCACTGCTCTTGGCCCTTGCAGGCATTCATCCCACCACTCACTTCAGACGGATGCCCATTCAGTTTCTGGAAACACGTTGTACCTTGGCAGAGACTGAAGTCCAGAGAGGCCCAGGGACACCCCCAAAGTCACCGAGGCAGCTCTTAGTAGAGCTACATTTGAACCCCAATCCTCAGACCCGAATGCTGCTAGTGGGATGCAAGCTGGCTTTCCATATTCAGCTGGTCTCTTTCGAAACGCCAAAGCCCAGAGGCCGTGTTATCTGTGTGTCGAGTACATCATGGTCCCCCGGGGAGCTCTCTAAGAACACACGAGCCTCCGCTGAACGAGGGGAAACCCTGACCCAGCAGTTCCAGTGACAGACCCAAGGAGCCCCGGGGTGCTGTGGGTGAGGTCTGCAGTTCAAACCCACCTGGGGCCCTGTGGGAGAAAAACCACTGTCTGGTCCCAGAAACTGTCCAGGGTCCCTGTGAGTCAGGATTGACTGGACGGCAGTGGGTTTGTTTTTCAGTCATGTGTAGAGCGCTTTTATACTGGCGAGCGGCTGGACCTGAGAATCTGCATTGTCATGAAAACAGAAAACCTCCCGCATGTGCTCCGGATCTACACGGGATGCTCTCAGACAGCCCTTAGAGAGCCTTTCCTCAGATCCCACCTCTCGTTACTGGTTTGCTTTTTTGAGCTCAAAGATATTCCCTCTATGGACAATGTTCTGTTTTCCCCAAACACCCACATCTCAGGAGCAGCTTGGGGGATGTACCTGCTCAGGCTTAAACTGGCCTGGGGTCAAGCGACTGTATTCCCCATGATTATTACCACCCCTACCCCCTAGCTCCCCCC
>NW_022111320.1:19951523-19952891 GCF_000313985.2 Echinops telfairi | reverse complement strand
GTCCCCCGGGCACCCACGTGCCCGGAGCGCATACAGCCCTGGGTGTGGTGAGCAGAAAGGGAGGTGGTTTGTGTAGCAAGGAGGGCGAGGCTCTGGGACACGCTGCCCTGGGTCCACCTTTCTAGCATGGGAACTTTGACATCCACTGCCTCTGTTCCCTCCTCTCTAAAGTGAGACTAAAAACAGTCCCTACCCTACAGGATGGTTGGGAGAATAATAAGTTAATGGATCCAAAGAACTTGGGAAAATGTTTGATGCATAATAGCTCTTAGAAGCCCTGGTGGTATAGTGGTTACACTTTCCACTGCTAACCACAAGGTCAGCAGTTAGAAGCCCTCGGCTGCTCCACAGGAGAAGGGCAAGGCATTCTACTCCTGTGAAGTGTTACGGTTTCAGGAACTCACAGGGATGGCTCTTCCCTGGCCTCTGGGTTCGCTGTGAGTCGGCATCGACTCCATGGTGCTGAGTTTGAGTTTTTGAGGGGGTTTTTTACTATAATTTTCTACTGAAAGCTGTGATAAAATAATGAGGCTTGTATGGAGCCCCTGGGTGGCACAGATGGTTAGGTGCGCAGCCACTGGCTCAAAGGTTGGCAGTTTGAACCCACCCAGAGGTGTCTAGGGATAAAGACCTGGTGATCTGCTTCCGAAAGATCACAGCCTGGGAAACACTGTGGGGCATAGTTCCACTGTGAGTCAGGAACAGCTCGCCGGCAGGTATGTGTGTGTGTGTGTGTGTGTGTGTGTGTGTGTGTGTGTGAAGCGGTAACTCATTACTCTCCAGGGAAAGGTTATCCATCTCCTCCTTCTGGCCCGAGCATAGATCAGAATAACTACCAGTGTGATCGCATCTCTTCGCCATGCTGCCTGGAACCCTGAAGACCATGAGACTATGTTATGTATTTCCTAGCAAGAAGGCCAAGCCTCACAGACATTAAGGAAGATGCAGAAGTCAGCATTTTGGTGCTTTGATAAGGTGGCAGTTAGTCTATAACAGACTACAACCTCACAGAAGCACAGATTCAACAGTGGGGTGTGGGGAGGCTGCTATTTACAAGCTTCATTGGGGTGACAGATAGAGCACACAGTAGCCCCCGTTAAATGTGGGTGCCGGAGATTCCTGAGTGCCACTGGACAGCAGCAGGTGGGGATGGGGCCTATCTTCTCTGCATCAGCCTATTGCAAGCAGCTTCTTCCTTGCTTTTAGAATCCAAGTAAGAGTGCACCCTTTTTAAAGTGGCACACGGAGGAATTCATCTCTGAAATCGTGAGTCCTCAAACGCTTCGCTGTTAAAAGCAAAGAACAACTCCACTCAGAGGGCTACCCAAGTATCACCCTTCCTGTCTCCCTGCCCAGTTTACTCTCTTA
>NW_022111320.1:19946704-19950432 GCF_000313985.2 Echinops telfairi | reverse complement strand
ATGAGAGACATTGAGTCGGTTCCAGCTCACGACAACCCCGCCAATGTCTGAGCCAGACTGCGTTCTCCAGGTGCTCAGGAGCCGATTTTCCACACACACTTTGCCTGGCCTTTCTCTCAAGCACCTATGGGTGGGTGCAAACCTTCAACCTTTTAATTAGCAGCCAAGCACATTACCTGCCCGCTCCCAGGGAGCTAGCCGGCTCTAACTGGCACTTACTCATGACTTGGTTCAGGACGGGCCTTGGTGTGCCGGATGCAGGACATGTGTGTAAAGCACTGTTTTGAATACCAAACTGTTTGAAAAATTTTCCGAATCATGTTTTTTAAATGTGGCTTAGCATATTTGAGAAGCAGGTTGAGCTCTTGCATATGAAAACATAAATTATCTACACAATCTTTAAAAGTCATTTTATTGGAGGCGCCTACAACTCTTATCCCAATCCATTTATCCATCCATTGTGTCAAGTACATCTGTACATTTGTTGCCATCATGATTTTCAAAACATTTTCTTTCTACTTGAGCCCTTGGTAGCGGCTCCTCATTTTTTCCCCTCCCTCCTTCATGTACCCATGATAATTTATAATAATTTTTTTTTCATGTCTTGCGCTGACCAGTGTCTCTCTTCACCCACTTTTATGTTGTCTGTCCCCCTGGGAGGGGGTATTTACATAATTTTTAAGTGACAGAACAACTAGGGGAGAAATGGGGAGGGGCGGTGCAAAAGTAGTCAGAAAATACAGTATTTAAGAGGTTCAATATCTGGCCTGTAGGAGCTCTGGGAAGAAGAAAAACACATGCACATGCACACACAGTAAAAAAGAGAGATGATTATCAAAGAATGAATATATGAAAACATTTTAAACTGAGAGTCAAATTAAGTAACTTTCATTCTAGAGCCGGTTCAATGAATGAGAAAACAAAAGCCCCAGACCCAGCACATTAACATCAATATTCAAAACTCTAGAAGCATAAGTCTTTAAACTCCAAGGTGGGTGGGGAAACCTTGTCACAAATAAATGAATGAAAATTAGAATCTTATCCGATTTCTTAATAGAGGGAATTTGGCAAAACAATTACAGCACATTATTTTCCCTCTGGAATTTTATACTTAGCGGAACTTTCAAGTCAAATGAGAGTAATGAACAAAGGTGTTTTTTAAAGCTGCAGAGCAAACCCACTGCCCGTAAGTAAACTGCAGCTTATAGCAACCCTACAGGACGGTGTGCACTGCACCGGAAGGTACCCCAGGCTGTGCTTCTTGGACAAAGGTTGCTAGGTGCCAGAATCCACTTGTCGGCAGTGGATTTGCATCTGCAGGAGCTCAACCATTTACTTTTGATGGACCCTTTTCTTTTTCGAAATTTTTATTGATTTATTTTTGAGCAGTTGCATTGGCATATAGTTCACAGATCATACAATTGAATAGTTCAATCACATCAAGAACAGTCGTACAATCATCACCACAATCAATTCTAGAACATTTTCTTCTTCCTTGGGCCCATTATTATTCATCCCCCCCATTTCCCCCATCCTCCCCTGCCCTACTCCCAAAGGAGCCATTAATTACTCCAGTGACCATCTCTATAGATTTACCTATCCTGGATTGCATATACAGAAAAATATTCAAAACAAAACATTAACAACAAAAGCAAAGTAAAATAAAACAGATAAAAAAAACTCAATTGAAAAGAAAGCAGAAAAAAATGGAAACCTAGAGCACAAGTAAATGGCTCGTTCAGGGAAGTCAAATGATAGGGCAGGAAATTGTGACCTAACTGCATCTGCCACAGTCCACTCATTCCCAAGGAGCCGCGGGTCCTTTTCTAGGAAGAACCGCCGTACATGCTTTAACAGAATGAGGACACACATCTACAAGGAGGGAGAAAGCGAACCGGGAGCCAGCGGCTCGGTGGCAAAAAGCAGCCAGGAGAAGAAGCCCGTAGTATCTGACATTCCTGGCCTGTCCTCGTTCAGTGTTGGAAACCCAGAAGGGCTGTTCTGTAGGATAGACTACGGAACCCTGCGGAAGTTTCGATTCAGTGACTCGGAATCAGCTTGACAGGAGTGGGCGGGCAGTTATACATATTGATAGGGGTACGCACTGGGGACGTTTTGGAAACAGTTGCATAGGGGATGCTGTAAAGAGGGTAGTGTTAACTCCACGGGGGGTGGGGGTGGGGTGGGAATTCATGAAAACCGGCGCGAACTCCTCAGCCTTCAGTGACTCCTTAGTTTCTGGCCACCACAGAAGTGCTGGGAAATGGAATGGAGGATATCAAAGAGCCAACATTAGAATGTTCATTACAAGGAGGTAATTGAAGAAGAATAAAAATGATAAATCACAAAGTGGCAATATTAGCAATATTAATTCTTTGGCTAAATAAACCAAACCAAACCAAATGAAACAAAAAAGACAAAGTGTTTGCTTTTAGGTAGTGCCTTTTGTTTTAAGCCCCCCCCTCTCCCGCACCTGAGCAATTTGATTTAAAATACATAACTGTGCTTGCTCTGATGAAAATGACTTTTAATCACACAGTTGCAAGTGTGACTGTCGGGGACACACTGAGGCCTACATCGGTCCAGCAAGCTTTCGGATCCCCACAGCCTGGTGGAGGGGAGCAGGCGATCCACAGCTTGATCAGCCCCAGGCTTCCCGTCCTGAGGCTCCTGTCACAAGATATCCCCGCTGGCCGCTGGCAGGTGACGGGCTCTCTCCTGCCAGAGCCCGACCAGGTTTCAGATGAGGTCCTAAGGCCGGGCAAGGCATCTGCCTCATGACAGAAAGGGAAGCAGGGGACGGAAGGAAGGAAGGAAGGAGAAAACCTTCTCCTCCATGGGTTTAGAAGACAGATTGCCACTTCGTTACTGAGACAGTGCCAGGGAAATTCTATCGGAAATCCCGTGCTGACCACTAACTGGGTGTCCTCACCATCTGCGGATTGCCTGGTCCTGCTCCACGGCCCAGGGAGCAGAGTTAACAGGTGAGCACCCTTGGCTCTCCCATACCCACCTCTCTTCTGGGGTGGGCTTGGGGTTTGGAACTAAAGGCTCCAGGGTGACCTGACCAGTGATCTATCCAGAGACCATAGAATGGGCCAGATTCCCCCCATCTCGTACCTCATCCCTGGAGCGCCCTTCCCCTCCATCCATCATCACTGCTGACTGAATGCGCCTTAACCTAAGTCACCGTCTACCGCTGTCCAGACTAAACCCACGTTTGTCTGATTGAAACTGGACCACCCAGGCCAAAGCCACGTTCAAGCTAACATTCATGTCTCTATGTGCTTGTTAGGAGTTCACTGCCTGAAAGAAGTGATTGTAAATAGCCTTCCTGTGCCCACACACAGGTGTGCAGGGCACCAGGCCAGCCACAAGCTAGGACCCAGCTGTCTGTGCGGGATGGTCTGCACTCAAAGCCCGGACTATGGTCGTCTGCTCCAGCCCGGGGTGGGAGGGTGGGGAACTTTCATAGTGGAAACTATTGCACTGAACTCCTGGCTGAGAGGACCTCTTACACTTTCAATTCGTTTTTTGTTCTATTTATGAAAGCCTTTTTTTTGGTACTAAGAAAAACTTGTTTGGGGACATCTCAGTCAATTGGCAAAACACAATTCATAAAGGTAATATTCTGCGTCCTAGCCTGGTGAGGAGTATCTGGGATCTTCACAGCTTATGAGTGGCTATCTAAGAAGCAACCATTGGCCTCTCCCCTCCTCCAACAAAGG
>NW_022111320.1:19921363-19941332 GCF_000313985.2 Echinops telfairi | reverse complement strand
TGTTGTTGTTGTTGTTGTTGTTAGGTGCTGTTGAGTGGATTCTGATGCAGAGCGACCCCATTTGTCAGAGGAGGGCTGCCCCTCAAGGGTTTCCTAGGCTGACATCCTCATGGGGGTAGTTCACCGTCTTTCTCCATGGGAGCCTCTGGGTGGGTTAGAACCCCCTGCCTTCCAGTTAGCAGGCAACCATTGGGCCACCAGGGTTCCTTGTAGTAAATCCGGCTGTCCTTTATGTCCCTCGTGACATCGCAGTGGAAATGGGAGAAGAGATGAGATGGAGCCGCGTGGACCCGGAGATCTTGGTAGTAAATGTAAATGATGCTCTCAAGGTAGATATCAGGGTAGCTTCTTGCATGCTTTTCAGTACTAAAGGGAAAACTATGGGCAAGATTGTTTTCTCGATGTTTTCACTCCCACCTGCTTGATATTTTAAATGAGTATTCGTTTTAACACAGGTGTTTTAAGTTTCTTTGCATTGATATACAAACTACTTCGTGACAAGCCAATTTTTCACTCTGAAATAAAGACTTTGGGTGGACAGATGTGACAAAGATAATGTTTATTTATTCCTGAAGGACATTCTCCCTAGCTGTAGAATCCTGGATTGATTGTTTTCCCTTACAGCGGTTTGGTACGACTTTCGGGCGTCCTTGGTTGCTAATGAAAAGTCAGTGGTCATTGGAACCACACTCGGTTTTATGGAGTGTATTGGGTTTCTCTGGTTGCTTCCCCAAACTTCTGCTCTTAATCTCTTGGGGTTTTTTTTTAATATTTATCCTGCTTTGTTTAACTTCTTCTTCTTTTGGTTAGTTTTCTTTGCTCATTATTTTATATATTATTAGTTGGGAGTTAATACCTATATCGTTCCATAGTTCAAGCATCAAGTAGAAGTATACAATTGCTACCACAATCCATTTCCAAACATTCTTTGTCTTCCTGGACTCCTTGGCATTATCTCCCTTCACACCCCAACAACCCCGGTACAGCCCCCAGCCCCATTTAACTTCTGAAAGCTATACATCTGGTCCTCACATGGGATTTAAAGCATGGTCAGCCATTATTTACTCAAATCTCTGCCCAATCTCTCTTCCTTTTCCTGGACTCCAGTTAAACATGTGCTAGCCCTCTTGGCGCCCCTTGGTGTTGTCGTTCAGGTCCGGGATACCATTCAGGGCCTTTTTTTTGGAGGGGGGGTTAGGTGGTGGTAGTTGTTTTTTCTTTCAGCCTTTTTTATACTCGCTGTTCTTCTTATTGGCTAATTTTTATTATTTTGTCTTCCTGTTCATTGACTCCTATTATATCATTTATTGGTTACGCCGATCCATTTCTCTAAGTAATTAAAAAGTTTAAAAACATGCTTTTTAATTCTAGAACTTCTAATGCTGCAGTGTGCTTTCTATTCCCCTGTCCAGACTTCCCATCTCTCCCCTGGTGCCATTTGAGAACAGGGATAGGCACCCCAGAGCCCCAGTTGTTCATGGTGCCCCACAAGCACACACAAGGCCTCCACAGGGTTGTCAGAGGCTGTGTTTTTCAGAAGCCGACCACCACGTGTATCTTCAAAGGCAGCGGTTCTCAACCTGAGGTCATGACCTCTTTGGGGGTCGAATGACCCTTTCACAGGGGTCGCCCGATTCATAACAGTAGCACAATTACAGTTATGAAATAGCAACAAAAATAATTTTATGGTTGGGGTCACCACAACATGAGGAACTGTAGAAAGGGTCGCAGCATTAGGAAGGTTGAGAACCACTGTTCTAAGGTGTTTCGGGGTGAATGTCATACCCTACCAATTTCAATAGCTGCTTACTCTCAGACGTCTGTCTGTTTCTTCAGAGAGGCTGCATTTCCCCCATTCATCGTATTTTGAATAATTTTACACGGAATACTGGATATTATGTGTAGCAAGCTACAGACTCTGGATTCGAGTATCTTGCTCTAAAGAGGGTTCTTCTACTGTCTGTTTTTGTTCGTGACTAGTGTTTATCTTTGTTTTTACCCTTAGTTAGCTTGAACTGCAGACACTGCCCCTGAGCCATGCCCCATTTCCCAGCTCAGTTACTCTGATGCTGGCGTTTTTTAGCGTTGCCTACCCTATAGTTCCAGGTCAGTTAGGGGTGTGGATAGTGTTTTCACATAGAATGGGGTGCTCACTTTCTGGCTTTATCCTCTGTCAGGCCCCCCTCCCCCCTCACTTCCCAGTGGCTGAGGGTGTTCTAAAATCTGCTTTCTGGTCCTTGCAACCAGAAAGACAGAACACTTTCTATTGGAGGTTTAGCCACTCCTCATGGCACCTACTTCTGCCTGCCACCAGGCTAAGAGCCATGAGAGGAGAAACAGCTACATCCTGCCCCTTCCTCCAAGTATAAACCCTCCTCCTCACCCCAGGATCTGCCTAGTTTTCTTCTCTCAAGAGTGTCTTCAGAAGCCTCAGTGACACAGTGGTTTAATCACTCAGCCGCTAACCCAAAGGTCAGCAGTTTGAACCCACCTCACACTTTGAGGGAGAAAGATGAGGCTGTCTGCTTCCATAAAGATTTGCAGCCTATGGGCCAGTTCTACTCTGTCCTATAGGATCACTAAGAGTTGGAATAGTTGGGGGGAAAAACAGCAATGGGTTTGAATTTACAATACCTTTGGATATATATTTTTAAAATATTTTCATATTTTGTCTAGAGTTATTGTCTCTGGAAGAGTCAATGTTGTAGGCACTTACTTGGCTGCACCTTGAAAAGCATAGTTTGGATTTTATTCAATAGATAAGTAGCATACTGCCATTGAGTTGATGCCGACTCATAGTGACCCTATAAGACAGGGCAGAACTACCTCTGAATTTCCGAGATTGTCACTCTTTTTTTTTTTTCAAATAAATTTTTTTTTTAATTAATCAGTAATTCTTTACCTCTTTACAGAAGTAGAAGCCATTGAATTTCTCCCACAGAGCGGTTAGTGGTTTTGAACTTCTAACCCTGCAGTTAGCAGTCCAACCCATAACCACAGAGCCAGCAGGGCTCCTAGCACACGGATAGTAGATGGGGAGACTGATGAATG
Organism: Echinops telfairi; assembly: GCF_000313985.2. Lineage (NCBI taxonomy): Eukaryota > Metazoa > Chordata > Mammalia > Afrosoricida > Tenrecidae > Echinops > Echinops telfairi. The sequence goes on along the minus strand of NW_022111320.1, from coordinate 19,938,281 downwards.
TCTCAGCAGAAATGTGACTTCTGTGGGGCCTGCAGATGTAGGACTGCAGAAGTCCTGAGTCAAACACGGGACTGCTAACCCAAGAGTTGGCGGTTCAAACCCACCAGCCACTCCATAGGGGAGAAGGGAGGCAGTATACTCCCATCAAGATTTGCACTGGGAAACCGGAAGGAGCAGTTCTGTTCTGCCTGCCTTCCCAGGTCACAGAGGGGCAGGCAGGCAGCAGTGGGAGAGCTGCAGGAAGCTGAGCCTTGGCCTCACCAGACACTCCCTGGCACTCCTCTCAGTGCAGCTCCGGGCTTTCATGGAACGCCCACCCCTTCAAGTCACAGCCTTCTCTGCTCAGATGACGGCTTGAGCAAGTTGGTTCCCAAATAGATTAAATAGTTCCTCCTGGAATGTTGTTTGGCTCTATTGGTCAGCTCTTTCTTCAGAGTCTGGATTTCGTCTCTTGGATGCATTCAGGACACATTCCAGCGCCTGGAGTTGGCAGTGGTGTGGCGATGCTGCGTCTCACGGAATGATAGCGTTGTAAGCTGTTGAGCTTCTGCATGGAAAAAAAGATAGACGGTGCTATGATTATCAAGCTAGATGAGGGCTCTGGGTGGTGGGGACTTAAAGTTTCTGTGACTGGGAGCTAGTACTCCTGCACTTGCCACAGGTGAGTCTGAATAATCCCAGCTTAAAACAATGCACTTTGCAAAAACACGTCCATCCTTAGGACCATTCATTCCTCAGATGCACACTCATATAATAAATGCTCTGATGCCTGTGGGGGGAGGGGCGTGGGACGGTGCATTTCTCTTTATTTAAAGTCGCCTCACAAGCAGTAGATGGAAACACTGGGAGAGTGGTGTCAGAGTTGGCCGTTCGTGTGGAAGCATCCAGCCCTAGGGGACATCTGCTCTGTAAATGGCTCCGTGTTCAGACTGCTGGGGTCCTGCTTTGAGGTGTTATGTTGCAGAAACTGTGTGATGTGGAAAACACAACTTCTGTGGGGCAAGAGCATGGTCCAGAGCGGTCCTGGTAGTAAACTTGCCGTCACCGTGTGGTTTGTTGAACAACTGCCTGGGGCTCGCTCAGGGACCTGACGCGGAGTTTGCTCCTTTAGGGAGGGCCGGGATAGAGAGAGCTCTGTGGTGGGGGAGAAGCAAAACTCTTCAGCCTTTCACGCGCTTTTCCTCTTATGAGGAACAGACACCACATCCTGACCGCGCCGAAACCCTTTCAATACTGAGCCATACCTCTCCGAGTGTCTCTCGCATCCGTGCTCTGCGAAGTGGCCAGAAGTGGCTGGTGTTCAAGGCTATGGGTGGAATGAGCCCAGAGCACTTTCAGAACCACAAGGGCAGGCGTTTTCAGTGTGGTGTGTCTACAAGGAAGGTCTTCTCCCAGGGGGCCCCAGTGGTGGAGATCTCAGAGAAGTAAGAGAGGCTTTGCCTCTTCTGGGAAAGGTGGCATGGCGAGCATCCTCTGCCTGTTAGCAGGCAGAGACCTGCCCCAAGAAAAGCAATGCTATTAGTTGTGTAGGTTAAGAAAGGTGGCCTCTGGGCAGTCCTTTATATCAGTTCACCCAACTTGTCATTGTCAACTACTGCCACGGAGTCTGCATCCTTCCTGTGATAGGCTGTGGATTGGACCGTTGGGTTGTCATTGGCTGAGTTGTGGGAATTCTGTCCATCCCTAGACTTTCTTCCTAGTCTGACTTTGTCAGGAATCTCTGCTGAAACCTGTTCAGCATCAGAGCAATAGGTGAGCCTGTGCTGGCCGGCGGAGGGCGGCAGTGCGTGAGGGGCATTGGCTGGGAACGGAACCCTGCTGACACAACACCAACAAAACATCGCACTAACACTTCTGCTCCTGCTGTCTGTGGAGGGCTTCTCGCGTGCCCAGCTGCATGCCAAGGGCGTTTGCACACATGACCCCACTTATTCTAACAATATTAAATACGGAACTCATTGCCTGCTTGGCTTACATCCCGCCTTGTCATCAGGAAGTATTTGCTGAGGACCTGCTGCATGCCAAGGGTCTCTGCCCTCTTCGGCCTTACCCATGGCAGATGATACACAAGTGAGCACATCATTAAATAATTAAAATAACTATGCATTACGGTAAGGGCTAGGGAAGCAATGACGGGAAACACCTGCATGGATTTAGTTTGCTGTGTGGATTTAGAACCTTCTGGGCAAAGACAGCAGCAGGTGCTTTGGCCCTGGCTTGGCTTGGTACAGGGGCATGTGGAAAGCTAACAGGAGCCCCTGAGTGAGTGAGGGGGCAGTAACTTAAGATGAACTTGGGGTTGTCAGCAGAGCCAGGTCATGTAGGGAGAGCCCCTCCGTCCTTCTGGTTTGGACATGTTGTGGGTGAGGTGTCTGCGGGGTTTCAAGGACCGGCGCTCGGGACGTAGTAAAACCCTGGGCTAGAACTCAGAGGAGCAGTTTTGGCTGGAGATGTGGATCTGAAACCCACCAGCATACAGACGGGGGATGAACTCTGGGCGCTAGGGGAGATCACCTCGGGAGAGAGGGACCGCCACCCTGAAGTAGGCGGCTATTGAGGGAGTGTTTTTTTCTTTTAAAAGAGGGAGACCCTTGACCAGATGGATTAGCACAGTGGATGGATTCACACAGCTAACAACAGCTGGGGGGGTGGAGCAGCACCGGGCAGTGTTTTGTGCTGTTGTCCACAGGATTGCCGTGAGTCGGAACCAACTCGACTTCCAGTGACTACCCTCTGACCTCAGCCCAGCGAGATGAGCAGGCTGGCTGTGAGACAGAGGCCGTTGTACCATTGAGCACAGCAGGTTAAACGCAATGTCTCTGATTTCCCTGTGGACCCATTGTAAAGTTGTTGCTGTTTTTAATATTCTATGCTTTCTTGTCAGCTGAGGTTTTCCCCTCTTGTGCTTTATTTTGTCCTTTTTTTTTCCCCTAAATGTTTTTCTGTATATGAAATCCAGGCTGAGTAAATCTATAGAGACTGTAACTGGATTAACAATTAACCTAGAGACATGGCAGGAAGGGTTGGGGGGAAGGAGGGAGGGAATTAATGACAATGATCACAAAAAAGAAGAAACTATTCTAAAATGGATTGTGGTGATGATTGCATAACTCTTTTTAAGATGGTTGAACTAGTGAATTGTCTGATATGTACATTAGATGCCAATGGAACTATTAAAAAGTAAATAAATAAAGGTTTTTTTGATCCCTCACATAGATAGGATCATGGGAAATATGCCACACATATCACTTAATGTAAGGAACCGTGGTGGTGCAGTGGGTTAGGCACTGAGCTGTTAGCCATATGGTCAGCAGTTCAAACCCACTAGCCACGGCGCAGCAGAAAGATGAGGTGGGCTTCTCCTGTAACAATTTATAGCCTCAGAAGCCTAAATAAGGATACTATTTGTTGGAACCAACTCAATAGCCATGAATTTTGTTTGGTTTTGCCTTTTTCGATCGCTTACCACGCCACCTATTTTTGCTTTTTGTAGCCAAGTACAGTTCCCTGTGTTAATAAAGAAATCCTTAGAGAGCATCATATCGAATGACTGCAGGGTCGTCAGCCCGTCTTGTGGATACGGCATCCCTCTTATTAAAGCGGTACCTCACTATGAGGCATGTAGGTTGTTCCCAGGATTTTGCTGTTACCAAAGTGACGATGCTCTTTGCTTCAGGAGACATACTTTGTGTCTGAGGAAGGAGGAGAAATGTGTGACTTTGCCAGGGTGCCTGATGACGCCAACAAGACTTGCCCAGCCCCCATCTCAGAGCTTTCTGTGCATGCTCCAGCGGACCTGGGACCAGGGGGAAGCAGAGGGAGAGAGTGCTGGGCCCCGAGTGAGTAGCATGTCAGCCCTGCACTGGCCGCTGTGTCTGTTCTGCCCACCGGGGGTGGGGTAGGGGTGGCGTACAGGCAGAGTTTGCAAATGGGAGTCCTCTCAGTGGACCAAACCCCTGCTCTAGTAGCCCTGTTGGCCAGAAGACCTCACCCTTCTTAAGAAAGACTCTGCTTTCTGTGTGTTCATTTAGTTAGATGTGTACTTGTGGTCTCAGGTACTAAAACAGAAGAGTATAAGTGGCTGGGATGCTACTGGGTCAAAGCATAATTGTAACAACAGTGGCTAATCTTCATGGGGTGTCTGCTATGTGATTGCCAAGTGCTGTGCACACATCACCTTGTTCAATTAGCAGACCTCTTGTTCCGAGAGCAGGAGGGCATGTTGCCCCATGGTGGGGTGTAGAGTTGCACAGGACCTGGTGAGAATCCCAGCCCCGCCGTTTACCAGGCTCTGTGGCTTAGCCAGGTGTGATCAGTCAGAAAAGCATTTGGCTACAAAAAAGCAGAAAACCCACCTAAGAGTGGTTGAAACAAATAGGTAGCTGTTATCTCTGACAGCATGAGGGTGCTGGAGGGGGCCGGTGCAGGAGCGTATCTCAGCAGCGTCATCAGGAGCTGGGCTCGTAGATTCCTTCTGGTTCTCCACTTGACATCTGGCGTGCAGCCTCGTGGCTGCAGGACCGCTGCTGCCTCCTGCGGCCTCGCCTCTGAAGTGTTGCCGTTAGAAAGAAGAAGTGCAGACGGAGGACGAGGCAATCTCTGTATTGTGGAAACTCTCAGTGGAGATGTCTCATTGGCCATCACTGTGTTACGTGGCCAGTGAGCTGGGATGATTTTCAGCCGAGTACATTGCCATCCCTAAAGAAATCAGGGTTCTCTACGAGAGGAAGAAGGAATATTTGATGGGCCCCTAGTGGCTTATGTGAAGGTCAGCAGTTCGAAGGCCCTGCGAGGGAGAACGGCGGGGCTTTCTCCTCTCATCAAGAGTTCCAGTCTCGGAAACCCACAGGGAAGTTCTCCCCTTCCTGTTGAGTCCCTGGGAGTCGTATCGACACGAGGGCAGTGAGTTCGTTTTTCGAACAGACATCGGTGTCTATCCACAAGCCATTTCCTCTCTTTAAAGCTCTGTTTCCTTGCCTGTTAGGGAGTCCTGGTGGACCATGGGTTAACACGGGGCTGCGAGCCTGGGGGGCGGGGTGAACCCTCCCAGTGGCTCGATGGGCTGCAGACGTGGTGATCTGCTCCCGTCCAGATGACAGCCTAGAAAACTCAGTGAGGCAGCACTGCTTTTGTACCTGGGGTCACTATGGGTTGAAAATTGACAGCCCCTAACAGCCACCACCACAAATACATAATCTCACCTCCCTATTTCAGTCAGAAGCAGCCCTGGTGGCATGGTGGGTTAAGCCTTGGGCTACCTACTGCAAGGTCAGTGGTTCTAAGCCAGCAACCACTGCCCTAAGGGCAAAAGTTGGGGCTGTCTACTCCCGTAAAGACTTTCGGTCTCAGGGACCCCCAGGGAGCATTTCCACTCTGTCCTGTAGGGTTGCTCTGAGTCAGAATCAACTAGATGGTAGTGGGTTTGGGGGTACGCGAGTCAGCGGGAACCCTGGTGGAACTGTGGTTGAAGTACTAGACCGCTGACTGGACTGTCAGCCGTTCTCTGCGAGAACATGTGGCCCTCTGCTTCCGGAGAGACTAGACCCTCAGAAACCCCCCGGTACTTGTACCCTGCTATGTGGAGCCCCTGGGTCTGATTATTCTAGTCAGGCACTTTCCACTTATACCAGGTGTGTCCCCTTTCCCTGAGGGATAGAGAGCCCTTGTGAGGGTCTCCGGGGGGCCTAGGGACGTCCGTCACTCATGGATCCTCGCAACAAGCAGTCCATTCGCTCTGGGCCCCTGCCCGTCCCAGCAGTCCTGGGGTGCCTTAGTGTTCAGGATGCGCTGTGAGCTCTGGGGACCTGCTGTTTCACTATTGCTTCAGAGTGGGCCCATGGGGGCCCACTTGTAGGGGATTCTTGTAGACAGGGGAAGCTGCTCTTTTTGTCCACTTCCTCTCCCTGTTGTCTACTCCTAGTGGCTGTCTCTGCTGCCACTGCTGGATCTCATATCCAGCCCGCAAGAGAGTGGATGCCTTGGTTGGCTCAGTCCCCACCCAGGGTGAACCGTGACAGGCAGGAAGAGCCTCACACCATGGTACATCAGGGTCCAGTTGTCACCCTTTGGCCACAGGACAGGTGTGACCATAGACCTGTGGTGGTGGCACGTGCCCTTTGGCTCCCAGACCGCCTCCAGCACATTCCCTCTGAGATACGCAGATGCACACGACTGGGTGACTCTGGAGGGAGCCAGCCACATCGAGATCCAGGTGTGTTGTGCTCCAAGAAGTACCCCTCCCCTCAAGTGGAGTCACCTGGCAGTCCTGGTTCCAGCGGGAGCCGGTTTGGGATGGTGGAGGGCATCTTGCCCTGCTGGCGGTGACAGAGCCAAATGCAAACCTTGGCCACAGGCTGGCTGGCATACCAACACGAGGGCACCGTGGATTTGTGGATCATGGGAGTTTTATGACAGGCTAGAAATGAGGGCTTGGGAAAGGGCGTTGGGCCTGTTGGCTGGGGTTCCGGAGGCAGGCCCTGAGGCTCGGAAAGGAAGCTGCTCTCAGCTACGCCCCTCCAGCCCCGGCTGTGGAGAGAGGGGGGCAGTTGTTGGGACAAAGGAGGGAATGTGCAGTGCACATACTTTAGCCCATGACTCACTCGCAAGGCCTCCTCGGTGCTGTTGTTACAGCTGCTCCAGCTGCTGCACAATAGCTTTGAACCCTGAGGTGTGAGGCTGCCCTTGGGGGTAGGGGTGAGGGTCATGTGTGCTGTTTGGCAGCACAGGATGTGAGAGCCTGCATTTCGTGGCGGGGTGGGGGTGGGGGTGGGGGCACACACAGGACCCGTGCACAAGGTTCCTCTCTGGCCTCAACAGTGGCTTCCTTCTGAGTTCCTGATGTCCTTAGCAAGTGTGGACTGCATCTGGGCCGTGAGGGCCTGGAGGACGTCCTGGCCGACATACCCCGGCCAACATACCCCGGCCAACGTGGGGCTCACAAGGCAGACAGACAACAAAGGCTGAAGCACACCCACACCCTCACCCCGCCCCCTCCTGGCTCTCCCCGGTTTCAGATGTGCTATGGCTCCCTAGTACACCAGGCACACAGGTGACAGGCTCTTGGGACAAAAGCTCCCAAGCAATCCATCTTCTCTTATCCATCGACTTGCATTTGTGCTCTGTTCCCCAAGAGGCTGCAATAGGCCCCGGGCTTGCCAGGCCTGCCAAGTCCATCAGCACTTGCCCTGGCTCCGGCCCAGCTCCTGGAGCCAGCTGTTCATGGCCGCCACCCCGGGTACCCGGGTTTATTCAAGGGGCAGAAAGCAGCTCAAGCACGGCTCCCCTCACAGCGCCAGCCCCTGGCACCAGCCACTGCCGCCTGTCTGGAGCTGGGGGCTGTGAAGGGAGCCCTCCTGGCAAGGAGGTGCCAACTCTACAGCAGAAAGATGGCACCCCAGGCTGACTGGAGCCTTGAACCCAATTCCAGGACCCCCGCATCCTGAGCAGAGCAGAAAGCCAGGTTGCTGAGAGCAGCGTCACGCGATGACGGTTCTTATGCCTTCTGTTTGAAATTCGGATCCTTCAGGTGGGTGTCCTCACCTGGTCCCTCCTCAGGCAGCCGGCAGCTGGAGGCCTGGCTAACACTGCCGGACTTGAGAGGGAAGCAACACCAGTGGCTGGCAGACCAGGGGCAGGGCCTCATGCAGGCGGAGAACGGACAGGAGGACCAGGCAGAGAACTGACACTGGGGGGACCTGGTCCCCCTGGAGTGGAGACCAGCCCAGAGGCCTCTGACAGAGAACTGCCCGCTTGAGCTACCAGGCCCTCTCCGGAATCGGCACCTATGGAAGCCGGAGTTGGAGACTGGGAATGAGACAGGGCACGCTGTCTCACTGCTCAGCATGTGGCTCTCTGCTCAGCCTCCTTTCACGGAGAGATCCTGTTTGTGGTAGTTACATAATCTGTTGTCAATTTGAGACTTAGGAGCGAAGGGGTGGAGTTTAGCCTGTCCATCAGGTTGCAGCTTGATGACCCCATTTGGAGGTGCTAAAGAGATAGGTAAATAGCTGGCTGGAGGCAAGATACAGGCTCACGCCCTGTGAGACATTTCCATTGACAAAACACATGGAGCTATGCTAGAGCCCTGGAGCTGGAGGAGCCATGTTGGAGACCCCTGCCAGCGCTGAGATGCTTCCATCGCCACTGGATCCACAAGACTTTCCACCCACTGGCCTGTGATCTTCCTGCATTCGGCGTCATTGCATGTGTTGTGTGGCTCTGAAGAGGAATTTGTAGACTGATGGAACATACGGGCTAATATTGCACTTATGGACTTGGTGTGGACTGAGCTGGGTGTTTTCTCAGTATTCAGTTCCTCTTTGATAGAAAGCGCTTCCTTGCACACATCTGAGTGTCTATGAATTTGTTTCTCTAGTCTACCCTGACTGACACAGCTGCCTTACTTGATGAAGAAGCAAGGTTTACAGACTCTGTCAGGGCTCTCTTGAGAGTCAGCGAACAATTCGATCTTCTGTTGTGAATGTGTCACTCAGCTCATCCCGCTGCAGAAAAAGGGTCTCAAGAAGCCACTCTTCTCTGAGCCAGCCTGTTTCCCAGTTCTGCTTTAAAAGGATTGTAAGATCATGTGATTTTTTTTTAATATCCTGGAGGATTTTTCCAGACCTGGGCAGCTCTTGGGTCAGTGCACAGCTATTTCTGTATGTACATTGGGTGGGAATATGCTCTGTTCACTGTAGGCTGCCGGCCTGGCTACTGTGAGTGGGAGATTGGGTGGGAGCATTTCCGTCTTCCCCACAGACCTGCACACATGTGCTCCAGACCCAGTGGTGTTTGCACACCTCGCTAGGTGTTTGTAAACAAGCCCACTGCCCCTTAGTCAGTGCCAACTCAGCAGCTGCGTATAGGATGTCCAAGACTGTAAATCTTCATGGGAGCTGACAGTCTCATCTTGCTCTCAAGGTGTGGCTAGTAGGTTTGAACCCCTGACATTCTGAATAGCAGCCCAATGCCTAGCCCATGGCATCACCAAGGCTCTTTATTCTGCACTGTGGCCCCTTTAAATTGCGAGAACCTCACTCCCTGGTCCAAGGCAGACACATCGGTTGGTCGGGTGGTCGGTCTGAATAAAGTAGGCATTTGGGAAGGAAGACAGAATCCAGGAAGCTGTAGACTGTACTATGGAGGGGTGGTTTTTAGAGCACCGGTGGCATCCTGGTTGTGTGTTGGGCTGTGATCTGCAAGGTCGGAGCTTTGGAGCTGCTCCTTGGGGCTTTTTACACGAGTAAACAGTTACAGGCTCAGAAACTCACAGGGGCAGTTCAACCCCACCCTATAAGGTATAGGGGGTCACAACAGGTCAGTGCGGAGTTTGGGTTTGGGTATCTGTAAATGAGAACAAAACAGTTCCCAGGTCCTCTCTCCCCCCGTTATCCACCCTGCTCTATGGAGGCTGGCCATAGAGGTGGCATGAAGGGGCCCCCTGCCCATGGACCCCCTGTTGTGTTCTTTGCCCAGTGGGGGAGGAAGGGAGACTAGTATTAGCTCTCCTGGCTGGCTCCTTGTCGACCAACCAAAGGTCTGGGTTCCTGGCAGGTAGCCCCTTCACAGTGCCCCCTGTCCCCCCCGCTCCCCTACCCTCACCCCTGCTGGCCCAGGGGTGTAAGTGCAGTATTGTTCCTGGCCTATCCCTCTGTAAGTAGTCCTTTCATCAAACTCTCCTCAAATTACCTAATTTGAGAGTGCCATCTGTTTCCTGCCAGAACCCAGGCGGATACAGTTCCTAAGATCTTTTCCAGCTCCAAAAAAAAAGGACAACTACCAACAGGAAGGGGCCAACCCCAGAGGGTTCACTGGATGGCCCCCCAAAGAGTGGGAGGGACTGGGGGGGGTGAGGTGGCAATACAATCTCTAGAGCACAGAGTGTCTCTAGAGCACCAAAGTGCCCAGTCAGAGACAGCTAGAAGCACGATTTCTAACATGCTCACAGGAGGGGCTGTCCTGCCCACCACTGCCTGCCTCAGGGGCTTGGAGCAAGTCCCTGCACTCTGAGCCTGTGCTTCTTCCCTCCCAGACCAGGGCTGACAACACCTACCCTGCCCCCCCACCCCGAGGTGTTATGAGGTGCACATATGAGCAGTGTGTGCAGAGCTTCTGCTGCATATACAGGACGGTGCTAAAGAGGGTTGCCATCATAAACAGTGGGGTCAGGCCAGGGCACAGAGCCCAGTGGGGACATTGCCCCTGCGCTGCCTTCCAAGTCAGCCTGCTCCCTCTTGCTCTGCTTGGTGTGCACACTTGGTGAGGGGACTCAGCCCCCAGAGAGGCAGCTCTAGGATCAAAGCCCAACCCAGGAGATACCAGAGGTCAACGCCAGCCCCCCCCCCCTGCCCCCAGAAGCCGTGAGTGGCCTTAGGACATCCCTGGAATTTAGATCCTGACCTTGAGGGTCTTAGGTGGCCTTTGGTGGCCCTTCCAAAAGCAGCTGCTTCAGGTCTAGGGGTGGGTGAAGGAAATCCAGGGTCTGCTTTTGTATTGACACGTTCTCAAGGACTAGAGTTATCAGAGGCTTAGAAACACACACTCTTGCAAATCGTATGTGCCAAGTGCAATGTTCTTTTTAAAAAAACACAGTTGAGACTCTGTTAGCCCCTGCACACGTGTCCATATGTGTTAGAAGGGGCCTGGCAAGTGCAGTGCTTCAGCCCCCTGGCTTCTGGTAGGAAGGTCAGTGACTGAAGCCCACCACGTACTCCGCAGAAAAGAAGCGTGGCGACCTTCTTCCATACAGAGCACATCCATGGACGCCTCCTGGGGCAGTTCTTCCCTGCCCTCCAGGGTCTGATAGGAGTCGGACTTGACCCCAGGGCCGCAGGTTTACACACCATTCAGATGTGTGGGAGAGGCCCACTTGAGGAAGCTGTAGGGGCAGGCTGGGGCTGGGGAAGGACAGCCTTACAGACGTCCCCTGGTGGGTGCACCCGAGGAATTGCACTACATGGCCGTGTGAGTTCCCCCTCAGAGCAGGGGCATACTGGGAGCAGCAAGAACGACACACACACTAGTGTTTCTTTACATTGAAATGTAAATGTGCCCAGCACGGCACAGTGCGTATGCCGTGAGCACACAGGTGATCATAATACATACTGTATGCCCGTCAGAAAGGTTACCCAGACAGGGAAGGTGGGGTGTGGGGATAAATGGAAATAAAAGCATCCTTTGGGACAGGTGTTGGTGTTACCACTGCCATCAGGTGACTGGGACGGCACCTGACACCCATGCCACCAGGCCTCCCACCTCGATGCTGTGAGCACCGTGCCTGCCCCGAGGCATGTTGGGAACGCAGCCTGCCTCCTGCCTCCAAGGTGCGAAACAGACAAACAAAAAGCCCTCCACTCTTCTCTTTCATTGGGGGCAATCTGAAAGCTTCCACTGTCAGGTTTGCGGGATCTTCCCCCGCCCCCCCCCACCACCACTACCCAGACTTCAGTATTGCAGCTCAACCACAGGGGCTCCTGGAACCAAAGCCACCCCCCGTAAGGGTAGAACGCAGACACCGCACACATGCTGCATAGAGACTGCGTGAAAGACAGATTGATGCTGTGAGCTGCCCTTCAGACTGACTTCTGGAAACCCACCACCTGGCAGGGCCCGCCAAGTGGGCAGATGTCCATCAGAGCGGACAGGAGGATTCCAGACGCGGTTCTCTTGTTAAGAAAGTGCCTACATGCAGAGTGACTGTGTTAGTCAGGGTGGACTAGAGAAACAAATTCATAGATACGTATGTTTGTCAGAAAGAGCTTTCTAAACAAGAGCAATTCTATATTGAGAAAACATTCCAGCCCAGTCCAGATCAAGTCCAGAAGTCCAATACTAGCCCATATGTTCAATACTAGTCCATAAATTCCTCTTTGAACTCATGAAACGCACGCAATGACACCGAATGCAGGAAGATCACAGGCCAGTGGGTGGAAAGTCTTGTGGACCCAGTGGTGGTGGAAGCATCTCAGTGCTGGCAGGAGTCTCCACGTGGCTCCTCCAGCTCCAGAGCTCTAGCATAGCTCCATGTGGCTTGTCAACAAGAATGTTACCCAGGGAGAATGTGTGTGGGTCTGGCCTCCAGTGTGCTATTTATCTCCTTCGCACCTTCAGATAAGGTCATCGAACTGCAACCTGATGGACAGGCTAGACTCCACCCCTTCACAAGTTGATAGGAGATTCTGTAACTGCCAGGGTGACAGATACGGCAAATGCATGCAGGCCAACTGGAAGAGCCCGGGTAGGATGTTTTGAACAATCCGCCCTCTTCTCTCTTTCTGGTGCATTTCCTCCTTGTCCTGGGTCATGTCATCGTTTTTACATAATCACATTTTATTGTCTTATCCCCATTATTCTTTCTTTAAGGTTATATGTAATAGAATTTTCCCGTTTTGTCAAATAGACTGTCAACCATTATCTATCTCTCTGTCACCATTTTCTCTCATGGCTAAGTGACATTTTATGGACTCAGTATATCACCGTATCCCTTCCCCCTCTGGGCGACATTAAGCTGCAGTCAGCTTGTCCCACATGGAATAGTCAGCCTCCTAGCCATGAGACCGCTCCCAGGTGTGTCTGTAAGTGGAATTTGAAGGTCAGTCGGGACAGGTGTGTGTGGCTCTTTTCTTAGCCCTACAGCTCCAGACCTTTTCCTTGATTTAAAAGCTAGGTGTGCAGTAAGTGCAGGTGATTGTGGTGAATAATCACAACCAAGTAGAGTTTGGCTCGAGCATTTCAATATTAGGGTAAATTTGTGTAACACTACAGGACACATACGAATTGTCCATAAATCAGATGTTTCTAACTGGAGAGACTGCCTGTCATGGCGAGAAGACAGGATCCACGCCACATGTGATGTCTTCAGATTTCAAATTAATCCCTTCGGGTAGACTCGGGGAAATGGAATTACTGAACAAAGGCCTACATACACACCAGCCTCTATAACTCTTGATACAAATGACCAAATGGCTTTCTGTTATGCATTAAATTCGGTTGCTCCAAACATACGTGTTTTACATTCCTAATGTCTGTGGAGTATGTGCTGGGCAGCTCACCGGAAGATGGACAGCTCAAACCCACCAGGGGGAGGGGAGAAAGAAAGAGCCACAGACATGGAATGGAGCAGTTCTGCTCTGCCCTGCCGGGCTACTGGGAATCAGAGTCAACTCACATAGTGTGCTTGGTTTGGGAGGCTTTGTGCAGTTTTGGTTATACCTGCATTATAAGCCCAACTCATGTCGGAATAGGTGGTCCTTGTTATGTTAACGAGAAAGCACCTTGAGCCCGTCTCTTTTGAGATGGAAAAGAATAACAAGCTAGCAGAGACCAGGGAAGACATAACAGAGTCACATGAAGATCACCCCGAACTCAAGGTCAGAGGAGGAAAGGCCTGCCTTCCTCCTGAGATGGCAGAGAGAGCCTTCCCCTGGCATTGGCACCCTGAAGTCAGACTTCCAGACTCCTAAACTTTGTGTGGTAGTCACATAATCTGGTGTCAACTTGAGATTATTAAGAGTGAAGGGGTAGGATTTAGCCTGTCAATCAGGTTGCAGCTTGATGACCTCATTTGGAGGCACCACTGAGATAAATAGCTCACTGGAGGCCAGACCCACTCTCTGGCTGCTTTGTCTTCCTGCTGACAAGCCGCATGGAGCTACGCTGATGAAACCAGAGCCCTGGAGCTGGAGGAGCCACTTGAAGACTCACATCACAACTGAGATGCTTCCACCACCACTGGATCCACAAGACCTTCCACCACCATTGGATCCACAAGACCTTCTACCCATGGTCCTGTGATCTTCCTGCATTTGGCGTGATTGCATGTGTTGTGTGAGTGTGAAGAGGAATTTGTGGACTGGTATCAGACATATGGGCTAATATTTGGTCTTATGGACTTATGGACTTGGGGTGTTTTCTTAATGTACAATTGCCCTTTGATATAAAGTCCTCTCTTGCACACATGCGACTGTCTGTGAATGTGTTTTTCTAGTCACCCCCGACTAACACACTGAGAAAGTAAAGCTATTTGTTAAAGGCATCCACTCGTAGATCACTTCTGTCACTGAAACGCTTTTCAAAAGGATAGTAGCAAATTCACTCCCGTCAGCAGTTTGCTGCAATCCTTTCATACAGTTCCTCATGTTGTGGTGACCCCCGCCCCCCAAACCATAAAATTATTTTCGTTGCGACTTCATCACTCTAATTTTGCTACTGTTATGAATTGGGCGACCCCTGTGAAAGGGTCATTCAACCCCAAAGGGGTCGCGACCCACAGGTTGAGAACTGCTGTTCTATACTTTGTTAGTTGCCAGTTGAATAGCAGGCTTACTGCTTATGTTTGCCTCTCAGTTGGCACTGGCTGGGTCTCCTCTCACAGTGACCCCGTGTGTTTCAGGGTAGAGCTGCACGCCATCGGGTTTTGAAGGCAGTGGTTTTCCAGACGAAGGTCACCAGGCATTTCTTCTGAGGACCCTCTAAGTGGGGTGAGCCGTAAACCTTTTGGTGACTCATTGACCACGTAGCTATGGATGTCACCCTTGGCTCCTCTTTAATTCATAGGGAGGTGGGAATGTTTCCGAGGTGGTTAGAGATGATCATTCCTGCTTGCAGTCTTAGTGGAAGTGCCCTGGGATTGTCTTTCCCCTTTGTGCAATCTTACCCACCAGAGGTCTCCAAAAACGGTGGAGAAAAAAAAAAGATCTTCTCCTTCCATTGTTCCAGGAACTTTCTGAGCCCTCTTCTGTTGGGTCAGCGGTCTTTCTTAAACAATTGCGATGAATATCTTGTTTGCCCTTGTAGGAAGGTTGAGATTCAGCTGTTGCTGATTCATTAGTGGTTCCGTTTATTTTGTTGGCTAACTAAAAAAAAAGATCAAAATATTCTTTGGGTTAAAACCAAGAAAGGAACATCACTGAAAGAGACATTTCAATCATCATTTGCCGTGGCCGGGGTGTTGAGGGGCACTGCATCACCTTCAGCGCTTTGAAGGCAGACAAAGCCAAGTTGCAAAACCTGTCCCCTGGGGCATCCTGTCTGAGCAGATCCACCAGCTCCTGAGCCTCTCTTGCCTCCTTTATGCTGTGGACAGACATGGTGATGCTCACCTTCCAGGTGTTGGACAGGGGTCACCAGCAAACACTGGCATGGTGGGTGCCCACCAAGCCTGAGTCATCTTCCCGCTCCAGACACTGGGACCCTTTGGCTGAGAGGCCCTCTCGGAGTAGTGGGGCCTGAGGGACAGGCTGAGCCCACCCAGGACTGCCCATGGCACACCGAGCCCTGCCTAGGGGCTGGGCATTTCCTTCCAGGCCGGGGACCCAGGGGCACCGCGGTGACTGTGCGTCTGGTCAGCAGCTCTGAACAGTGGAGCGGTTGTTCTGCCCTATCTGGTAAGCAGCTTCCTGTTTTCCCTGGTTTGGTGGCTGGAGTTCTTTTAGTCGCGAGCAGGAGAGAAAGAACTCATCCTGGGTGGAAGCCCGAGGATGGTCCTGACTCCTCCAGGGAGGTAGAAGTGGTGGGCCTCCCCACCAGGGCTCTGTGGGTATGTGGAGGGCTCGATGCCAAATCTCACCTCTTGGGGAAGTCGTGAAGGATGGCAGGCCACCACTACCTGGAATTCAGGGTCACAGTGCCCGTGAACTAACGCTAATGGGTTGTAAGTGTATGCTGATTAAACATTAAGCTTTTATTTCCCACAAAGAGAATGGATCATACATTCCGGCATCACATGTCTGCACACCGGAGTCACAGTGTCTTAATTGGGGGACCTTGAGCACGTTCCTTAGCCCAGCAATGCTGTTTCCATTTCCTCAACTCTGAAGGGGGTGTTATGATAGGAACTACCTCATGGGGTTATTGTAGGCATTAGATAAGGCAGTGTGGGTGGAGTATCAGCAGAGTGCTGGGCCGCATAATAACCATACAATATGCCAGCTGAAGGCCCTAAGACTCTTATTTGCTATGTTGGTCTGGGTTGATTAGAGAAACAAATTCATAGACACTCATGTGTATAAGAAATAGCTTTATATAAAGAGTAATTGTATATTAAGAAAACATCCAAGCCCTGTCCAGATCAAGTCCATCAGTCCAATATTGGCCCATATGTCCAATACCAATCTACAAATTCCTTTTCAGACTCATGAAACACATGCAATGATGCCAAATGCAGGAAGATCACAGGCCAGTGGGTGGAAAGTCTTGTGGATCCAGTGGTGTGGATCTCAGCGCTGGTGTGGGTCTCCATGTGGCTCCTCCAGGTCCAGGGCTCTGGCTTCATTAGTGGGTCTTTATGTGGCTTGTCAACAGGAATGTCTCACAGAGAGAGTGTGTGCCCTGCCTCCAGAGAGGAAGACAGGAGTTCCCAGAATCCTCAGAAGAAGAAAACCATGTCCACACAGAGGCCTCATTGACTGTAACCTGGTTGACAGGCTAGACTCTGCCCCTTTGAAAATTGACAGATTATGTAACTGCCACCTTTGCTAAACACCAACTGATGCCGTGATTCTTGCATGCAAGCCTGCTTGTTATTGTTAGTTGTTAGAGTCCTAGAAACTCGGTGAAAGATACTTTGATGAAGGTTCTCATCTCACTAGAAGAAGCGTGAGACTGCTACTGCACCAGGGGTGTACTGGCTGTAGTCTTAAAGTATGCATTGTAAACGATTATAAAGCAAATATTTGTTTTAAAATATATATTTTTAAAGCAGGGTTATCTTCCCATGGGGTGGGGGTGGGCAGGAGTTTACTTGGTGCTGAACTAAATGTCCCTTTGACCCAGGAACACACAGAGCGGCAGATTTTCTCTAGTCTGCGGGTGGAGGGCGGTGGTGTGAGCTGTGAATGGGAGAACGTGGGCCCAGCTGTTGGGGGTGGGGAGGGGGAGGAGGGATCACAGCTTCTCAAGGCCTGCTGGTTGACTCCTTCGC
>NW_022111320.1:19919939-19921263 GCF_000313985.2 Echinops telfairi | reverse complement strand
CTGCCATGTGGTTACCAAGGCTGCCAAGTTCATTTTCCCCAGCCTGGTTTGCCCGGCGATGGATTACTCCAGCAGGGCTTCAGACTGTTGGGTTTTTCCAACAGGGAGGGCACGTGGAACCTCAGAACTGAGAGGAGGTGGCACCGTGGTGACTTTCTCCTCCGTGAGAGGAGAACTCAGAAGAGGAGAGGGCCATCAAGAGCTGGGAGGAGGCCCCTTGAGGGGATGGGGCTGTGGAGCTGACCAGAGGAGCCCTGCCATGAGGGAGTACAGAGGCCTTTTCTTATCGAGGCAGAGAGACCGGCAGTTTCCAGGTCCCCTGGACACCCAGCAGAAAGAATGTTTGGCAAATAGCAGAGCCATCATTAGAGAAAAATATTTATTAGCACTTCAGTGAGTTCCCAAGTCAGGTTGGGGATGCTCCTGGTTGGAAGGGCAAGAGGAGAGGTAGCCCGAATCAGAAAGCTGTGGAAATGTCTGAGCGCTGCAGTTCTCCCTGCAGAGAGAGGGAGGGGCAGACTCCGGGGTCCTTTATCAGCATCTGGTGCATGGTGTCTTTGAGAAGAGGAAGCTGCCCTCCTCCCCCCACCCCGTGGTAAGGATCCAGAGGAACCCTGGTGGCATAGTGGGTTACGCATTAAGCACAGCTTCAAGGTCAGCAGTTTAAAACCACCAGCCATTCCGCGGCGAGAGAGGCAGGGCTTCCTACTCCACTCAACACAAAAAGCTACACTCTGGGAAACCCACAGGGGCAGTTCTACTGTGTCCTATGGGGCCACTATGCGTGGGAACCAACTCAGTGGCAGTGAATGAGAGGTGGGGTCTAGAGTGACATGACTGCCCCGGGAAGAACGGGCTGGGGGTGCTAGGGCACCCCCCCCACCCCCCGGAGGAAAAGAGGTCAGCTCTTTCCTGGTGATGTTTCCAGGCACAAGGCGCATCGTGTTCTACAAGAGGGGCTGTTAGTACGCAGCTTCCCGTTGCTTTTAAAATAGTTCCTTATAGGCAATTTTTAGTTAGAGCCTTCGTGACACTGCGGGGTGAGTATTGGACTGCTTACCACAAGGTTAGTTGTTCAAACCCACCAACCTCTCTCAGGGAGGAAAGTGAGGCTGTCTGCTCCTGTAGAGATTTACAGTCTAGACTGTGCATCAGGATCACCCCAATGGCGGTAGATTTGGTTTGGGGTACAGTAAAGGGTAATCCCCAGACTCAATGACTAACTGCACGGTTGGCCACTCAAACCCACCCCAAGACACTTTAGAAGAAAACCCTGCTTCTACAAGGTCACAGTCCTGAAACCCCGCAGAGCAGTTCTCCTCTG
>NW_022111320.1:19915783-19919839 GCF_000313985.2 Echinops telfairi | reverse complement strand
CCCCAAGACACTTTAGAAGAAAACCCTGCTTCTACAAGGTCACAGTCCTGAAACCCCGCAGAGCAGTTCTCCTCTGCACACCCAGGGTTGCTCTGGGTGAAAATCTACCCCACAGCAACCAACGCCTTTGGTTTGGGGGAGAGAGGAGTGAGGGAGAGACTTAAGCAGCCCAGGTGATGAAAGTCGTTCAGAGTCGTCTCCTAGCCCTCCCAGCTGCACCATGGAAGGAAGCCTATAGAATGGCTTCCTCCATGTCTATCTAGATGGGCAAGATAAGCAATCCCCAGGAGAAAACAACAGGACCGACAATTATGGTTGGGACAGAGGAGAGGGGGTTGTGGGGGAGCCAACAAACCCAGCAATGGGAGAAAAACAAGAGATCTAAAATTGATGGCATAGAATGCCTGGTAGGGTTCGATCAAGTGCATTGTAGCCGAGAGGAATTACTGAGAGGCGATTAAAGGTCGAACATGATAGTGGGACAGGAGGAAAGTAAAAGGAAATAGAAGAAATAACTAGGAGGCAAAAGACATTTATAGAGGTATAAATATAGACGTATATATGTAGATATATTAATATATAATGATAGGGATATAGGTCTATTTACATATATTTATATGTTAAATATCAAAGTAGCAGATAGACATTGGGCCTCTACTCAAGTCCTCCGTCAATGAGTGGAGACCCCAAAGCCCATCTGTAGATATTTGGACATCCCCTCACAGAAGGGTTACAAGGAAAGGACGAGCCAGCCAGGGTACAGTATAGCACTGGGATGTCTTCTTAATATACAATGACTCTTTGATATAAAACTCTTTCTTATACACAGATGGGTCTTCTTGGATTTGTTTCTCTAGTCTCCAGAGACCATTCTCTCCTGACATGTCTGAAATATGTCAGTCTCACCATCCTTGCCTCTAAAGAGCACTCTGGCCGTACTGACTCATAACAACCCCTAGAGACAATAAAATAAAACACTATCTGGTCCAGAACCAACCCTGAAGGTGCATTCTGGTTGTACCTTCTCCAAGATAGTCTTGTTCCTTCTTCTGTGCATTCATATTAATGTCCATGTGCCTTGCCAACGACATAGTTGAAATGACTCAAATGTCCTCCTGTCTTTCTTACTCACTGTCCATGTACAAAAGAATGAAGCACTGCCAGTCCTACATCATTGTCACAATTGTTTCTATAGTTGCATCCATTGTGGCAGCCACTGTGTCAATCCATCTCACTGATGATCTTCCTTTTTTCTACTGACCCTGAACTTGACCAAGCATGGTGCTCTCCTCCTGGCATCTGATTCCTCCCACTACTGTGTCTAAAGTACAGGAGCCAAAGTAGGATACAGTTCACTTGGCACAGAAGAGCTGTTGTTGTCCTCCTAGTGCCCCAAGCTATCAAAAGTGCTGCTAGGCTGTTCAGCCTCTTCGCCAGCTCTTCCCGAAGTGGCAAGGCCCCCAGGGGAACCGTGTGCCCAAATGCCAGGCTCTTCTCTGTAGATTTCCCTCTCCTCTTGACTGTTGCTTCCTTATTCTTCCCTGCCTTACGAATTCTCCAGCAACGACAAGCACCATCTTCAAAAATGCTTTTCCAGCTTGTCTAGGTCTAACAGGAAAGTTACTATGAATGGCCTACTGTTAGCATGGAGTGATTTTAATCTTTATTTATATATTATTTTTACCCATGCTATCTATCTATTTAATTTTCAGCAGTTTTATTGGCATACAAGTCACAAATCACACCATTCAATAGCTCGATGACATCAAGAAGAGTTGGAATGGTAGTTCTCATTCCACTTGTCTTAGGTATCCCAGATCGCTCTCTGTGTTGATGTTAACGTATTTACAAGGCCAATGGCAGTGCATAAGAGCTCCCATCTCTCCACACCCTCTTCAGCATTTGCTGTTCTGAGTTTTGTTTGTTTTGCTTTTTAATTAGGCTATTATTGTGGGTATTAGATGCTATCGCACCATCGGTTGGATCTGCATCTCCTGGATGGCTATTGAGCATTCCCTCATGGGTTTGTTAGCCATTTGAGTGTTGTCCTTAGTGAATTGTCTATTGAGAGATTTTTTAATGTGGTGTTTTTTCCCACATGGTCCTTTGTGGTGCACAAAGTGTGTTTCCATAGGAGTCCCTGGGTGGAGCTGGTTTGATCGGTGCAGCTGCTCTAGCTGGGAGGTAGGAGGGCAGGCGGCACAGGATGGGATCCAGCAACTGAGGCCCAGAGAGAGACATCAGTATGCTGGGTGCTGCCACAAGAAGTCACTGGAAGAATTTGGATGGGATCTGGATGTACTGTGTCTTTCTACCCCACTGAAGGTGCCACAAGTTTTCTCCACCTTTTTTACATCTCACTATTCCACGTGGCCCAGAGAGGTCCCCAACAGCTCCATGTCCATGCTCATTGCTTTGGTGGGGAGAAGGACAGAGCATTGCCCTGCAAGGGCAGTGCACACATTCACCTGTTCATCTTTTGTTGAACACCTAATGAGGCACCCAGTTTCTGTGTCTGGGAGAGAGTGAGGTCACCGTGCCAGGAAATATGGGTACAGAAGGGGTAGGATGTGGACTCCATCCTTTCTCTCAGGATCCACCACCCAGTGGCGAGAAAATACATGTTCACACTTAAATTAAGATAGAATTCTACCTTAAGATAGAATTCAGCAAAGTGAGGAATCATTTTACTAACATAAAGGGTATTTTCAAGTCTGGCTTATATCCAAATCAAGGGTAATAAAGTATCTGTAGGTCCTGTTTAATATTTATGGCATGTGCCGTCACGTCTTAGACACTTTCATTGTAATTACTCAGAAAAGTATCCGCTGATAAGTTGCCCTAAATTATATCCCAATATAGATGAATACATTTAGGCACTAGGCTGATGTCATCTGATTGGAAATGTAGTATTGCTTACACCAACCACCAGGCCGCCGTGTTCCAGACGAAGTTTTACCATGAAATGATTCTGTTGTGTGCACAGTGTCGCTTGGTCATCAATTTTTTTATTCAGACCTTTCCGAGGGATGCAAATGAAGGGCCAAGCAGGCCCTACCCTCTGCCAGAGAAAAAGTGTATGCAATGAAGCCTGAGTGCTTTCATTTGTTTGACCTTAATTTAAGTGCCCAGTCACCGAGGATGTGGTGTTGAATAAAACATGATCGAGCAAAGCATAACGTTCAGAATGATTAACACCAGAAAGTCAAGAAAAAAGCTTAAGTGAGCCAAGGGCCTAAAGGCATAGTGGGAATTCAGAAAGTTTCAAGGAACTGGGCCTTTAAGAGTAAAGAAAGGAGAAGTCCTGGTGGCCTAAGAGCTTGTAAGTGCAAACAATCACCAGACAAAAACGATTAGTCTCTTTCCCCTAGGGCAGCCGAGGACGGACAGTCAGGAATAGGAGGAGGTCTGTAATGTGCGGCCAATGCCTCCATGCTCAGCTGGCTTCTTTTCCAGGAAACCAGAAGACCTGGATGGTACCAGGCTACAGGTTCTAAGTATTGTCGATAAAGATTATAGTGGGCGGGGTGGGGGAGGGTTGGGGTTCCTGACCAAAAGGGGAAATAATGCAGGTCAGAATTTCAAATTATCTTGGACCCCAGATTTTCTGGAGTTATGGAGGCTGGATGCATCCTCAAAAGTGTCACCCTGAGAGAATCTTTAAACCATAAACCCAAAATATCCTCTGAAGTCACCTTAAAACCAAACATAGATTAGCTCATCAAAAACACCTGTTTTGAGCATTGTGCTCTTGAAGAACTCTCTTGTGGTATCAAACTGACAGCTGCAACTCGAAAGGTTAGGCTTCTTGGGGGGAGGGAGGCCTTGAGTTTATGTTAATGAGGGGGGAGCAACCCAGAAAAGGAGGTGAGAAGGGTGGTACCATTTGAAGACTGTCATCACCATCACTGAGTTGTAAATATAGAAGTTGTTGAGTTGGTATAAGTTTGGCTTCAACAACAATAGTTTTATAAAAGGAAGGTTGGGGAGTAGAGAGGGGCCTGGGGAACATATTGAGGAAGCCGGTAGACTAGAGAAACAAATTCATATATATAT
>NW_022111320.1:19910360-19915683 GCF_000313985.2 Echinops telfairi | reverse complement strand
AATTGAATATTGAGAAAACGAAAGAGGTTTATATACAAGAGCAATTGAATATTGAGAAAACATCCCAGCCCAGTCCAGATCAAGTTCATAAGTCCAATGTTAGCCCATATGTCCAATACCAATCTATAAAGCCCTCTTCAGACTCACAAAATACATGCAATGGTGCCAAGTGCAGGAGGATCACAGGCCAGTGGGATGGAAATCTTGTGGATCCAGTGGCGTTGTAAACATCTCAGCGCTGGCAGGGGTCTCTATGTGGCTTCTCCAGCTCCAGAGGTCTGGTTACATCAGGGTAGGTTCACGTGGCTTCTCCAGCTCCCAGGGCGTAGCACCATGTGTCTGTCAGTAGAGTGTCTCTCAGGGAGTGAGCAGAGAGTAGTGTCTCCTGCCTCCAAGGAGGAAAATCCAGGAGTTCCCAGAATTCTCAGGAGAAGGCCATGCCCACACAGAGGTCTCATTGGCTCTGACCCAATTGACAGACTAGACTCCACCCCTTCACTCTTAATCCTCTCAAGTCCCAGATTGACACCAGATTATTATGTAACTACCACATGGGGCAGGGAGGAGATCGGAAGCATTCGGCTGGGGTACCACTGCTGGGGTACTACGCAGGAGAGGATGTATTCTGATTATGCAGCTATGTGCACCCTTGCTCATTAAATAAGAGAGCAGCCCTCAGTTACAGCCTTCTGCCTGCCCCTCATCAACTCTGCCATCGTACTAGACACTTCAGAGCTCCGTTCCTTTCTTAAGGAGTTCAGAAATCCCCTGGTTAGCCTTTTTGCCAGCTTTGGAGAAGTCCTTGTGTGAGCTGACCACCCATGCCTCACCCGCCTGCCTTCTTACTCTGCTACAGACGAGCTGAGGGCTTTTGCAGCTCCCTCGTGCTTCATCTTCGCTCCGTGCCTCTGCTCCAGCTTCACTCACTGGCCTCTTTCCCAAATGGTCTTGAGTCTAATCTATTTCATGAAGCACTCCAGTTTATAAATGTAGGGAGCCTTAGAAGAACCTGGGTGGCATAGTGGTTATGCATTGGGCTGCGATCTTCAAGGTACATAGTTCAAAATCACCAGCTGTTCCTAGGGATAAAAGTGGGGCTTTCTACTCCCATGAGCAGTTCCAGTCTGGGAAGCTCACAGGGGCACTTCTACCCTGTCGTAGGGTCACTATGAATCAGCATTGACTCGATGACAGGGAGCTTGGCTTTGCTTTTACTCGCCGGGAGTGTCATTGGGACTCACATTTCTCGAGAACTCGACTTCCATCCTGCCCTCCCAGCCTCATTCTGTTATTCACATGCCAGTCAACGTTCATAATAGTTTCCCCGCCGCATTTCTGCTTGCTGGATATGATCAATGATTTCAACGGATACACCAAACATTCATTGCCTTACAGTGGCTCTAAGAGATTGGAGTCTCTGTAGCACAGGATTGGGTTTTTTGTTTGTTTGTTTTGAATCCGAATTAACCTTAAGTCGAGTCTGGTGAGTGCCTGGAGCTTGGAAACAATGTGGTCCATTCAAGCAGCAAACATCAAAAAGTGGTGTCTATGATCAGCCCTCTGCTGGGAGCTGGGTCAGAGTCACAAAGAAAGCACTGTCCCCTGAGCCACCGAGCTCCCGCTCTGCAAGAGAGGCAGATTGATAGTGGAATTAAAGGACATTGTAGGGGAGCTGCAGAAGCGCCTTTTATTGTAATAGGGTTTGTGGCAGCGGGATGATTTATCATCTAAAAGCTTCTATGTACTGTACATTGAGGGGTTGGAAATGAACCAGCTGCAACAAATTGTGCGCCAGTCATTGAATGTGAAATTGATGGCCGGCTCTGTGAACCTTCAGTCCATTCACAATAAAAAGTTTTAGAAGATTAAAGCGATTATATGTACTGCAGAGGATAGATTACAAGCCAGGTCGGTGGTTTTCAGACTGCCCTGATATTCAGTGGTGGGTGAGATGGATCAGACGCTGGGCTTCCTGCCTGCACCACACTGAGCAGCTCTGCTCAGTTTTCCGTATTTTGTCTTTGGTGTCCCTGGAAGATGTGGTAGTTATATAATTTCATGTCAAATTGATACATACAGTGTAGGACAGTATAGCCTGTCCATCAGGTCACACACAGCCTTGTGGGTGTGGCTTTCTCATAAGGAGGGTCCTGGGAACTCCCCCGAGCCACACTGAGAACTGGGATGCTTCCACTGCTATTGGATCCACAAGACTCTGCACCCACCAGCCTTCGATCTTCCTGCATTCTGCATCATTGCACATGGCTGCGTGTCTAAAGAGGGACATATGGGCTAATATTGGATTTATGGACTTGAGTTGGACTGGGCTGGGATGTTCCTTTGACATACAACTGCTTCTTGACATAAAGTTCTTTCTTACACATATATGAGTGTCACTGGTTTTGTTTCTCTAGTCAACCCGGCCTAGCACAGAAGGATTACTTTTATTAAAAAGGCTACTTGGTGCTACTTTAGAGTTTGAGAACTACCCTTTTTCTATCAAAGATACTGGACTCTTGGGTTGCTACACTCAGGATACCTTGGGCTAGGAAGCAGTCGTCAAGGGATCAGAGATGCATCACATTGGGTCAGTCTGCACAAGACCTC
Source organism: Echinops telfairi (assembly GCF_000313985.2). Taxonomy (NCBI): domain Eukaryota; kingdom Metazoa; phylum Chordata; class Mammalia; order Afrosoricida; family Tenrecidae; genus Echinops; species Echinops telfairi. The sequence goes on along the minus strand of NW_022111320.1, from coordinate 19,913,076 downwards.
TTATTGAAAAGCAAGAATATTACTTTGAAGACTAAGGTGCACCTGACCCAAGACATGATTCTTTCAATTGCTCCATATGCATGGGACAGTTGGACACTGAATAAGAGGGACCGAAGAAGAACGATGCATTTGAATTATAGTGCTGATAAAGAATCTTGAAAGTAGGACTGGGGTCACGATAGTGGGGGGAGGAGGCATTAACGAAGTAGAAGAAAGTTGTATGTTTCATTGGTGTTATACTGCACCCTGGCTGGCTTGTCCCCTCCCCAGACTCAGAGCATGTACATGGGTACAGATAGGAGCTGGAAACACAGGGAATCCAGGACAGATAAACCCCTCATGACCAATATTGAGAGTAGACATACCAGGAGGGGAAGGAGAAGGTGGGGGGAGAAAGAGGGAACCGATCACAGTGATCTACTTATAGCCCCCTCCCAGGGGGATGGACAACAGAAAAGTGGGTAAAGGGAAACATGGTCCATGTAAGACATGAAAAAAATAATGATTTATAAATTATCAAGGGTTCATGAGGGAGCGAGATTGGGGGAGGGAGGGGAAAAAATGAGGATCTGATACCAAGGGCTCAAGTAGAAAGAAAATGTTTTGAGAATGATGATGGCAACAAATGTACAAATGTGCTTGACACAATGGATGTATGTATGGATTGTGAAAGAGTTGTACGAGCCCCCAATAAAATGATTTAAAAAATAAAATGATTGAAAAACAAAAAAAAGCATCTTGAAAGTACCATGGACTGTTAAAAGAACCAACAGATCTGTCTTGAAGAAGTACAACCAGAATGCCCCTTAGAGGCAAGGATGGCAGGACTTCATGTCACTTACTTTAGACACGTTGTCAGGAGAGACCAGTCCCTACACTCGGACATCATGCTTGGTAAAGAAGAGGGTCAGCAAGTAAAAGAAAGGCAGGCCCTCAACGAGATGGATTGACACAGTAGCTGCAACAATGGGCCGAGGCATAACAACAGGTGTGAGGACGGGTCAGCAAGTAAAAGAAAGGCAGGCCCTCAACGAGATGGATTGACACAGTAGCTGCAACAATGGGCCGAGGCATAACAGCAGGTGTGAGGACGGGGCAGGACCAGGTGCTTTCTTCCGTCTACACAGGGTCACTCTGAGCCAGCACTGACGCCACTGATGGCCTTGACAACCACCACCCCTGGGCTTGGGCCTCTCACCCTGAGCCCTTCACAACTGTGGCCCCAACAGAGAGTGTGAACGTTTCTTCTTCTTCTCCGGGAACACAGTATTGGAATTTTGCCTTGAGTTAATTATTAGCATGACAGAAGGCCTAAGTCTCAGAATATATTTTCACTTCAATCTTTATTTTAAAAGTGAAGTGTGAGGGAGAGACCAGAATAGGCTATAGGTGGGGCAGGTGTTTTGGGGGGCCCTGTATCCGTATCCGGGAGGGGTTATTTAGTAACAATAGATACTAAATCTAATCCACAATCGGGGCCTGGAAAAGCTGAGGAATTGGGGAGGCGGGAGCGCTCCTCAGCAGCTGAGGAAGGCTCAGCTGGGACAGAATGGGGCAAGGGGGCCAGGGAGACCAGAGCCTCCTCTTTCAGGATAATGGGTCTCTGCCAGCATTCATCCCTGGGTGCCAGGAGCTACGCTTGGCTGGGCCCTCGGTAGAGCAGAGAAGGGCGCCCAGTTTGAGGTGAGTTAACCAGGAGCCCTGGTGCTGTAGTGGTTACGCATTGGGCTGCTGAGCTCAAGGCCAGTAGTTGGACACCACGAGCTGCTCCTTGGGAGAAAAACAAGGCTTTCTACCCCATAAAGAGTGAAGGTCTGAGAAACCCACAGGGGAGGTTCAACCCTGTCCTGTAGGGTCTCTGTGAGTCAGAATTGACAACCAGGTGAAGATGCTCACAGGCAATTAATTGGAGAGGGGAGCTGATCAGCGTGGCAAGGGGGCCCCAGAGAATCACGGGCGTGTGCGTGCCCTAGAGAATGAGTCCTCCTCTCATTTTCTGCTGGGGATTTGTTTTTGTATTTGTTTCTTGCGGCTAAGGTAGCAAAGGAGTTGCTTAAAACAGCATGAGTTTCTGCTCTTAACTGTTCTGGCGGTCAGAAGGCTAACGTCGTTTTGACTGAGCTAAGATGAATGATGCTAGCACAGCAGGTTCCCCAGAGGCTCAAGAGGAGAAGAATCTATGTCCTTGTCCACTCTGGCTTCTGGAGGTTGCCTGCACTCCTTGACTCGTGCGTGACTCCTGCCGCACATCACTCCAGCCTCTGGCTTCCATTGTCCTACTTCCTAGTCGTGCCCCCTTTTAAAAAGATCCTTGCCATTACATTTAGGTCTCACTTGGGGACTCCAGAAGCATCTCCCCACATCAGGATCCTTAACTTAATTGTATCGGGAAGGCCCCTGCAGGAGCTCTGGTGGCGGGTAGTGGTTACGCATTGGGCTTCTAACGGCACGGTCTGCAGTTCAAAACCACCAGTTGCTCCTGGAAAGAACTACACTCTCAGAAACTCACAGGGGCAGTTCTACCTTGCCCAATAGAGTCATGATGAGGTAGCATGGATTTGATGGCCGTGGGTATGGGTTTTTGTTTTATGAGTCTTCTTTGCCACACAAGGGGTCATTAGCAGGTTCCAGGACACAGGATGTGGATGTCAGTTGGAGGTACGGGGTAATGTTATGATTCTATGTACCACTGGACAGAAAAGACTTACCTAAACCA
>NW_022111320.1:19908548-19910260 GCF_000313985.2 Echinops telfairi | reverse complement strand
CAAACACATCATCGGCAGCGAGTGAGGCTGTGGGGCACTGTAGCAGTTATGTAATTGAGAGTATTAAGAGTGTAGGGGTGGAGTTTAGCCCATCAATCAGGTTGTTGCTTGTGATGACCTTGTTTGGAGGCACAGCAGAGATCAATAGGTCAATGGAGGGTGGATGGAAGGCTCCCTGGCTACCCCAGGTTCTGGTGAGACTGAGCACTGGTGGGCGGGGGAAGGGGGGTGGCAACTCTCCCCAGAGTCCACTTGTCAGTGGCCGGAAGGGGGTATCACCCAAGGGGGTGAGCTGTGGGCCTGCTATGAGAAGGGGGTTTCACCTTTCAGCCAGCAGATTTGCTTCTTCTGTGGCTCTGCTCCCCTCCGATCAGCCACCCTTCTCTGCAACATCTGTTCCAGTGGTTTCCCAGCTGGATCCGGGGGCCCTGTGTAGGAGTCCTCTGCTCTCCTTCCCTTGGGTCTGTGGGTAAGGCAAGAACGGCATTTTCCATTTGAAAACGTACCCGCAAAGAGGGGAGAAAGCTACTTTTTTGCGGTGGAAGAATTGCTTCTGGGTGGTTTAATATCATGTGCCCACTTGGACCCAAACACGCACTACAGTGCTTTCAGGCATGGTAGGAGTGGGGTCACACAGCTGCATCGCACTTGCTGCATGAATGGGGCAGACCCTTGGGTCTGTTTCATATGGACAGTAAGCCAATAACTCACCTCAGTGCTGCTCTTACTTGCCCTCAGCCACCTGTGAGACCCTTGAGACACTTGGGTCCTCTGCCTCATGGGCCAGGGTCTATCTGGCTTGTCCTGAGCACGCTGGGCCTTCTATGGGGCCGAACCAGTGTCCTCGGTGCCTCTGGGTGTCTCAGTGCACCAGCGCCCTTGTGATAAGTGGAGAAAGGTAAGGAAGAAGAGCAAAGACACACACACACACACACACACACACACACACAGAGTCTCTGGAGGTGTCCAGCACAGGCTCCCAGCACCCCACCATAGCAGTGCCTGGCCTCTGATTGGCTGAATGACCCAGCAAAGGAAAAGGATATCGGGACTGGATGCTGTCCAGGATTCTGTCGGCTGCTTCCAGTGGCGCCCCTGGCTGTGTGTGACTGAGCTTCATAGCAGTGTGGTCCTCTCCATGGCAGAGCAGAGCAGAGCCAAAGAGGGTGAGGGGCAGGCCTGCTGGGACTCCACTTAAAATCCTGTGTATCTGCTTCCTCCCCCTAATTTGGGCGTCCCCCAAGGACAGGAACATTTCCTTCGTTCAACTGCTTTCAGTCCCCTGGGTGCCTAGCTCTGCACCTGGCATGGAGTCGGTGTAAGGAAGCAACCACCAGCACCCCGCCCCCACACAATATCTGCAACTTTTGTCCCGTTGCTGAGCTTTTATGATCTTTTGAGACCTTGCTCGGACAGCAGGCGGATGCTCTGAAAGGGAGCAGTCATTGCCATTGCTGGTTCTCCTGGGACCTGAAGCTCTGAGCTCTGCTGTCATGGGCCTTCATTCTGAAGAGTTCAGATGTGTCGGGGAACTCATCCCCAAGCTTTGGGAATGAAGGCCTCCCTTGGGACAGGATGGATGGGTCCGTCCCATCGTGTGCCCACGAGGAAAGGCTAAGGCCCGAAGACCCTGAGTGGCACCCAGCAGATGTCCTCAAACAGAAGTCTTACAGAACAGTGGGCCACAAAAACAAGGATCTGTCCCCATGCGG
>NW_022111320.1:19889515-19908448 GCF_000313985.2 Echinops telfairi | reverse complement strand
GGGCATACACTGAGGTCCAGGAAGCACACAGCAACAGCCAGAAAGATTCTCAGAGGAATTCTCTCTCATCTCATTCATCTAGATGATAGGGTTCCAAAGACCAGGTCACTATGCTTAGGAGGGTATTGTGGCATAGTGGTTATGCGTGGGCCTGTGACCCACATGGTCAGCAGTGGGAGACCACCAGCAGCTCCTTTCTGCTACCGTCAAGATCTATAGCCTCAGAAGTCTGCAGGGGCAGTTCTACCCTGGCCGGTTCAGTCCCCTTGTCTCAGAACGGGCCTGATGGCAGTGATGAGGCAGCATCAACTTTTTGGCACTCAACCACTGCACAGCGAATCTTTACTGAACAGATTCCTCTGATCGTTCTCGGCAAATGTTATGTGATGGGCTAAATCTGCTCCTTGGGTCCCCTGTGGCCACCCCTTGTTATAACACAGTATTTATAAGAAAGAGCATTCCAGGTTCCAAACACATCATCGGCAGCGAGTGAGGCTGTGGGGCACTGTAGCAGTTATGTAATTGAGAGTATTAAGAGCGTAGGGGTGGAGTTTAGCCCATCAATCAGGTTGTTGCTTGTGATGACCTTGTTTGGAGGCACAGCAGAGATCAATAGCTCAATGGAGGCTGGACCCACTCTCTCTCTGCTATACATTCCTGTTGACAAGCCACATGGACCCATGTTGATGGCAGCCAGAGCCCTGGAGATGCGTCCACTGCCACTGGATCCACAGGGCTCTCCACAAACGGGCCTGTGGTCTTCCTGCATTCAGCATCATTGTGTGTGCTGTGTGAGTCTGAAGAGGAATTCATGAGCTAATATCGGACTTCATGGGCTTATAGCGAACTTATGGACTTCGTCTGGAATGGGCTGGGATATTTTATCGATGCATAATTACTCCTTGATAGAAAGTTCTCTCTTACATCTAGATGAGTGTCTCGGGATTTGTCTCCACCGTTGCTTATCAGCCTTGGCCTTGCCACCCCTGCCCTGAAGCACTCAGTTTGTATTTCTGGGTGAGGTCAACCTTCCAGGCAGCCAGCTTGCCAAGCCCACAGGCCTGGCAAGAATATACAGGCACGTGGACGTGTGACCAGCCAAGACAGTGTTTGGGTTGACAGGGAATTGATTTGCATCTTGATTCCCCCTTGTGTCCCCAGTGTGGGCTGTGCAGAACCAATGGTGAAGCACTGGAAACTTGGGGGTTGGGGGTGGGGGGCTGTTCTGACCAGATCTGCACTTCAGAAAAGATCCCTGTGGCAGAAGTGGGTGAATGGAACCCTGTCATCCTTCAGACAGCCACAAGGGTCCCCGGGGAGGGATGGGCAGTATAGGTGGCAGCTGAGCAGATGGGGAGGAACCCTAAGCCTGGGGGCCAGCTGAACGGTAGAGGATATAGGTAAACCTGGAACAATTTGACCACTGACCCCAAGAAGAGGCTGGTGCCTGTGTTCCCGATGTTCTTGAAGCGCCCTTTAAGTCATCCGATGGAGAGAGGGACCCACATTCTTCTCTTGGGAAGCCCCCAAAATGCTGTGCGAGCTTCCAGAGAGCTGCCATCCCAACAGATTGTTCCCGTGGGTTCTTAAAATATCCGGACTCCTTGGCAGAACGGGACTCTGTGTGGGAGGAATCACGTGGTGCGCCGTCCACGGTCGGCACCCAAAGAGAGGTGCTCATTTTGAAATATGTGCGTTTATGTAGATCGGTTTCTGGGGGGTCAGTGGTCACTATTGCTCCAGGTTTCATGTATGAAGGTGTTCTACCCTAGAACCTTCCTGAGTAAGGAACAAACAGCTAGACTGTGTAGAAAATCATGCTGTTGGGGGAATTCACCTTGTACGGTTCAACATTACAGGCAGTGACATTTTAACATGCCTGTTTCCATCTGAATTATTAAACTGTCAGCTATTTGACCACAATAAGCTGCTACCTATCCTTGCTCCACCCCCGTTTTCTTTCTCTCACTTTGCTTTTTTAGCATGAAACTTATCAACACTTTTGAAATGAATGCAAAACCCAAGGTAGTAAAAGGAACAGCACTATGTGGGATCTGATGAGATTTTCAATGTTAGACTGGAAATGTCCGTGTGAGTGTTATCAGCACCGGCGCTGCTGTCTGTTTGAATCAGAACCCTATGCTGTTCTGTTTTACCCTTCTCTTGTTGCGTTTCTGTGTTTGAAAACTGGCAACAAGGACAGCAGGCCTTTTGCATTCAGACTAACCCAAAGTGAGATTGTCTTTGTCTTATAATTCTTTTCTTTCTAACTGGGTGAAGGTTTCCAGAGCCGCCTGTGTTGGTCTGGGTTGTCTAGAGAAACAAATTCGTAGACACTCATGTGTAAAGGAAGAGCTTTATATAAATGAGTGATTGTATATTAAGAAAACATCCCGACCCAGTCCAGATCAAATCCATAAAGTCTGATATTACCCCATATGTCCGATACTAGTCCATAAATTCTTCTACAGACTCACACAGCACATACAATGATGTCAAATGCAGGATGATCACAGGCCAGTGGGTGGAAAGTCTTGTGGATCTAGTGGTGGTGGAAGCATCTCAGTGCTGGTATGGGTCTCCAGGGGGCTCCCCCAGCTCCAGGGCTCTGGCTGCAATCAGCATAGGTCCATGTGGCTTGTCAATAGGACTGTCAAGCAGAGAGAGTCCATGTGTCCTGCCCCCAGTGAGCTATTTATCTCTGTAGTGCCTCCAAATGAGTTCAAGCTGCGACCTGATTGACAGGCTAAACTCCACCCCTTCTCTCTTAATGATCTCAAGTAGACAACAGCTTATATAACTACCACACAGGCCATCAGCTTTACACTCAGCAATCCGTATCCATTGTCTTGCAACTCATCCATTGCAATCCCCTCAGATTCCACAGCCTCCTTCTGCTTCCTGTTTCCATGGCACCTCCTCTCCACAGCCTCTGAACTTGGTCCCTGGATAAATGCTGCCTTTTTTATCTGAAATGATTGATTATTCGAACACGGGTGTACGTTCAGCTCCAGGGCTAAAGGGTGACAAAGGGCCATCTCAGCTCCAGGGCTAAAGGGTGACAAAGGGCCATCGAGTTGAGTGTTCCCTCAGTCACTAGTCAGACCAGTGAGCCTGGTCTCTGTCATGGTTCTGAGTTGTGGTCCACGTTTCCCCCCACTTGAACCAAGATCCTCCAATATGATCTTTGTCAGAGCAGTTGGCAGTGGCAGCCAAGCACCATCTAGTTCATCTGGCCTCAGGATTGAGGAGACTGATGGTTGTGTGGTCCGTTAGTCTATTCAACTAGGTCATTTCATGCGTCTTTGGATTTTCATCACTCTCTTGTCTTCCAGACTGAGAGACACCAATAGTTGCACCTTGATGGCTGTTCGAGGCTTAGAATTCTTGAGGTCAGAATTCCAAGCTCACGGAGATTTAGAGTAAAGCTTTTCCCACTATTTAGAGAGTGTGAGCATTGTGGTTTCTATGCCATTCCATCTCCGGTTTCTATGATGGAAGTACAATTCTCTGGGACCCTTTTGGTTACTGGACCAGGTTTCGAAGAGATGTTTACAATATGAAAAAGGAAATAATAGCGGGGGAAAAAGTTGTGAAGTCCACAATTGACCTTTGAGGGAACAACAAATAGTACTGTATAAAACTGTGCCAAAGGTTTTCACTTTTACATGGAGGCCCCCTTGACCGAAAATGGCTACCTTCTCCAGTAAGAGCATCTACAAATGCAGGAGGCACCCTGACAAATTCTTCTTCTTCTTTTTTTTCTTTAATCATTTTATTAGGGGCTCGTATAACTCTTATCACAATCCATCCATACATCCATTATGTAAAGCACACCCGTACACCTATTGCCATCATCATTCTCAAAACATTTGCCATCCACTTGAGCCCTTGGTATCAGCTCCTCATTTTTCCCCTCCCTCCTTGCCCCCTCCTCCCTCATGAACCCTTGATAATTTTGGAGAAATTCTTCTTAAGGGGAACACATACCCTGGCCTGTGGCTCACAGTGATCTTCCACAACTGGAGAATCACAGGGAAGATAAGGACCCACGTAAGTGAAATAACACCACCACCAGGGTTGCAGTTCATACATGCAAAGGTTCACTTCAAATGAAATGTGTTGAAACGCGTCTCTGCAAGGAGAGACTAGCTGCAGACAAGCTCCTTCAGTAACACACTTGTTCTGGTCTCGTTAGGGTGCCTTTGAAAAGAAAAGGAGGTACTTTTCTTGCCATTAAAAAACAAACAAACTATTTTGAGGACAGACCTAATGTAAAGTTTTTAACAAAACTCAAATAGACATCTTCCCAAGGCTTCGAAGCTTTGCAGCAAGTCTATGAAAATGTTGCACCATAGAAAACAATTGTTTTAACTATATTGATGCGAACGAGGGAGTTTGGAGTGGAAACCCAAAGCCTGTCTGTAGACAATTAGATATCCCACCACCGAAGGGTTATAAAGAAGGGATGATTCAACCAAGGTGCAATATAGCACTGAGGAACCACATCATTCCTCTAGTTCCTGAACGCTTTCCCACCCACCCCACACCCACACCCACACCCACTGTGACCCAGTACTACCTTACAAATCTGGCTAGTCCGGAGTACACACATTGGTACAGATAAGAGCACTTGACATATGGAATTTAGGACAGATAAACCCCTCAGGAACAGTAGTGGGAGTAGCAATATCATGAGGGTAGGGGGATGGCTGGGGAGGGAGAAGGGGAGGAAGGGGGAACCCATCACAAGGTTGGATATATATCCCCCCACAAAGGGTTGAACAACAGACATGTGGGTGAAGGGAGACAACGGACAGTGTAAGATATGAAATAATAATAACAATATATAATTGATCAAGAATTCACGAGGGTGGGAGAGTGGGGGGGCGGAGAAAAAAAGGAGCTTATACCAAGGGCTCAAGTAGAAAATGTTTTGGAAATGATGATGGCAACACGTGTACAAATATGCTTGATACAAGAGCCCCCCCAATAAAATAATTTTTTTTAAAAGAAAACAGCCATTTTTAGATGAATGCAGCATTTGAAGGAAGGTCAGGGAGACCTAAAAGATGAGCCAAGCGAGAGAGGACTGTCCACTTTGATAAGGAAGGGGCTGAGGCTGCGAGCCAGACAGTGGTGAAGGGAGCCACAGTGGCCACTGTGAGTCAGCACTGACTTGATGGCAGTGAGTTTGGGTTGAGTGTTTGGGGTCTTGGCCTCAGCAAGCTTTTGGCTTGATGGGTGACAAAAAAAGTTGTGTGAGATCAGCTAGCTCTTCAGTCTTTAAAGCAAGATCACAGCGAATGAAGAAGACTTTATGGAATGAATCATCGCCGGGATAAAATCTTTGATTTACCAGTACGATCCAGATCGAATCAAACCAGTGGCTTCTGAGGGGATCCGGTAGGCCTGTCAAATTCAAGCAGAGATTTCAGCTCAGATTAACTGCTTTTATTGTTACTGCTGTTGTTGTTTTATTTCAAAGGAGTAATCTCGCTAGATTAACTCGGACTTTTAAAGGAAATTGATAACTACATTGGGGAGAAGAAGGCCAGGAAAGTTGTGCACATAATTCCCCACCCACCCCCTCAGGACAATGTGCAAGGGTGGTCCTAGGACAATTGCACAGGGAAGCTTCACCCCAGCTACCCTACAGCCCTGATGTTCTTTCTTCAGACTTTGTGGCCCTCAAACTCAAAGAGCATTGGGAAGGAACATGACTTGAGGCCTCCTAGGATGGGGATGGCTGTTCAGTGCTGGGCTACTAGCCATCAGGATAGTGGTTCAAACCCACCTTTGGCTCTGTGGGACGAACTTGAGGCTGTCTGATCTTAGAAAGATGTACAGCTTTGGAAACCCCATAGGGTTGCTGTGAGTCAGATTTGACCCAATAGAGGGTTTTTTTTAGGATGCCCAAACGTCCATTGTGACATGATCTAAATGGAAGAGTGCAGACTTTGTCCTGGAAAGGCTGGAGAGAAGCACAGCCTTCCGAAGTGTGTGGACCTAGATCAAGCGTATGTTGAGAAACAATAGTGTCACGTTTTGTTTAAGACACGTTGCTATGATTTCTTAGTGTTTTCACTTACCCTCTTATTTGGGGTCAGAGGAATGGCATGGCATGGCTGCCCCTTTGCCAAGAATGATGTCCTTCTCCAGGGAGGGGTCATTCCTCAGTATGGAAGACAAAGTCTTGCCATTCTTACCTCTCAGGAGCACTCTGCTGAAGCCACCTGCTGGTGTTCCCTATAGGTTTAATCTTCATAAGAAAAGACCACCAGGTATTTTCTCCCAGAGAGCCATTGGAAGGTTTGAACAGGGAACCTTTTGGTTAGCAGCTGAGTGCTTAACCATGTGGCACTTAACAACCAACATAGCCACACTCCCTACCTCGTAGGGTTCTGTGCAGATCCCAGGGATCAGCCAGCACATGTGGGTTTACTGATACATCAAAGAGTGGCTTGGCACGTGTTACATAAGATAAATTTAGCTGTTATTATTAAACATATGGAGCTGCATCCTGCCTTTGAACAGCTGTATCCTATCATAACTATGGCCCTGTTATCACACCTGCCCAGTCCTGTGTGATAGACAACTAGATTGTTCCCAGCATTTACGATCACAACCGAATGGGAGCTTTTCAGAATGCCCTTTTTAAAGGAAACGATGTAAATGCCCTACGTTAGTTTGATAATGGTACCGTGCCCATCCATACAGCGGGTGACCTGCAGTGTAGCTACTCAAAGTGAGGTTGTAGACAGATAGCTAATGCTATGCGAAATTTTCCCACATATATTAAGTGGGAACAAACATTTTTAATACTAGGCTCCCTCATTCTAAATGTGATGTACTTTAGAAGATAAGAAATGAGAGAAGAGTATAAAAGGAAACGGTAATCATTCCAGCCCTACTCTCCAGAGAACTACCTTTAGCATCTCAGTGTGTGTTCCATAGTCACTCCTCCCAAAACTTCCACTAACTCTTTTATGGGAAGGAGAGGTTGCCAACTTTGCCACACGCAGCCAGGAAGTGTGGTTGGAGTTCACAGATGGAGGTTAGCCATGGGTGGTGGCTTAGGTTAGAGCTGTTTAGGCCAGGAGGCTTATTGAGGGCCAGAGGGCACCCTAGGAAAGCGAGGCTTCCTAAGCCGAGTCTCTCCTGGAGAGTAGCTAGGAGCTGTTGGTCTTTCTTCACGTGCCCACCACGTTCACTGTCCAGTGTCTCCTTCCCTACATCCACTCGTTCCAGAAACAGCTGTGTAACAGTCACGCAGTGGGTCAGACATTCAGGCTGGCGGCACCCTGATTCATGTGGTTGCAGGAACTGAGGAACCAACTATCAGCAGGTCAGAGGACAGGCCGTGTTAGCTCAAGTCCTGAACCGGAGGTCTATGAGGAGGAGAAGCCAGATGGAGGATTCAGAGCAAAGGAGAGCCTTGCCAGAGCACGTGTCTGTGTGTGTGTAGGTGTAGGTTTCACCCTCAAGAACACTCCCTTTACAACAGAGTAAGTTGGGACTAGAGGGCTCTCCGCCTCTTTTCAGGCTCTGACCCAGGATATACCCCACACTCATCCTGCCTGAATAACATAGACACCAAACCCAACCCACTGCTATTGAGCCCATTCCAACTCACGATGACCCTATAGGACAACATGGAACTACTCCATACATTTCTGAGACTGTAAATCTTGACAGGAGCAGACAGCCCATCTTTCTCCCTCAAATAGCCCGGGGTGGGGGAAGGGAGAATGGTTCCGACTTGTTGATCTTTTAGTTTGCAGCCTGTCTCTCCTACCCTACAGTGCTTCATTTCCATATAGAGGTTCGGATCTATCACACACAAAGTGGAGGAGAGTTGCATGATGTAAAGATGGAAGATAATAACATCAGGTCACAAAACGAAAGGCAATCATCACACATGTGGTATAGACCATCGCAGCCCCTGTACCCCTGCAACCCACCTTCCAAGTCTGCCCGAGGCTCAGTAAAGAGTTACAGCCATCGAGCCTGTGCAGGTGTTTCTCCTGACACTGCCCCATGGGTCTTCCTCATGACCGTTTCTCCTGGCTGCACGGTTGCTCTGCACCAATTTAATTAACCACCCCTGCACTGTTGGACAGATTGTTCTGCGGGATGTGGCAGTTAGTTACATAATCTTTTGTCAACTTGCGAAGGGGTGGAATCTAGCCTGTCAATCAGTTCCCAGCTTGACAACCTCATTGGAGGCGTGATGGAGATAAATAGCTGACTGGAGGCCACATACACACAGACTCTCTGTTTCGTTTTCCTGTTGACAAGCCACATGGAGCTACACACTGATGGAGCCAGAGTCCTGGAGCTGGAGGAGCCACGTGGAGACCCACGTCAGTGCTGAGATGCTTCCACCACCACTGGATCCACAAGACATTCCACCCACTGGCCCATGATCATCCTGCATTTGGGCTCATTGCATGTGTTTCATGAGTCTGAAGAGGAATTTATAGATTGGTGTCAGACATATGGGCTGATATCGGACTTACGGACTTGATCTGGACTGGGCTGGGATATTTTCTTAATGTAAAATTACTCTTTGATATAAAGTTCTTTCTTACACACATATGATTGTCTCTGGATTTGTTTTTCTAGTCAACCCGAACTAGCACACATGAATACTGAGTGGTCTTTGACAAATAACTCATCTGCTTTCCAAATGGATTGTTCCAGTTTGCAGAATCACCAGCAACATGTTCGCATCAGGCCTTTCTACCATTAGCCACGTGTTTTCATTCAGATCACATTTGTTCCTATAACAGGGACAAAATTGGGCCTCACTGTATGAATGCCCATTTATCTGATTACTGTTCAGTTTAACATTTACTTCCTCTTATGTGCTTTATCAGTTTAAATCCTCTGTTCTCTTCCCAATGGTGAATCTCATGGGACAGTCAGGCTGTGTAGTTAGGTCACGGGGCTGGGGTTCTAGAGTCACCGAGACCTGGTTTACAACCGGCTTTGCCACCTGGGATTCTGTGGGACCTGGGGAATAGCATACCTAACAGACGGCACTCGTCTGGGAAACTGAGTCACAGAGAGGCAGTGGCCTGGTGCAGCCAGGGTCAGGGGCCCAAAGCACAGCTGAAAAAGCTGCCACACACTCTGACTTCTCTACCGGTTGTATAAAGCTTCATCTAATAACGGGCACGAGCATTTTTGGTCCTTTGTATTGTTTTCAAATGTGTGACATTTGGAGTAAAGACAAACAACACAGGCCTTATAGTCAAGTTCCTCCCTGAAAATAAAATCCAAACCCAGAGTAATTCTGAGGTGTGAGGTCCAGCTCCACATCCAGATGGGTGCTAAGGGGCATTTGGGTGATTAAAGGGTATGTGAACGAGACATGAGACAAGGTACATATGCAGGGGCTCACCTCTTCCCATGGAGATCGGAACCAGAATGAGCGAGTCCCCGAAGAGAAGAAATTAATAGACAAAAGGGGTGCTCACCTCCGCCATGACTGCAGGTGCCAGGTCCTTGCAGAGAAAGAGCGTAATGTATTCTGTCCCAAGTTTATAAAATCTCAGGCATGCAAGCCCATACCTAACAGGAAGGGGTTGTATTAGAGGCATAGACGAGCTAGGTGTCTACACGCAATAGGAAGGGGAGGTACTAGAGGCAATACATATGACAGGAAGGTACATAGGTACCAAGATGGGCAGGCTCTAGAGTCAAGATGGCAGCCTGACCTTGATCATCTTTGAGTGAGCTTGACCTTAGATGGCATTGAGGTCTTCTCCAGGGGAACAATCTGTGATGCTTATCCTGAGGATCAGGAGGGAGTGGGCCATAATGAGGGTTAGATGGACTGACTGCTTTGGATGGCAGGTAACCTTTAGTCAGATAGCCTTCAAGCAGTTGGCCTTCAAGAAGACATAGAGCGAGCATGTGTTTGCGACCCGCACCTTAAATTTGGCATTATTACGGAGGGTGGAAGGGTGGGGGTCGGTGGACATGGAGGGGAAACACTTTTACTTTGGAGAATATGAGTGTGACACATCTCCACCTTATGATCGGTAAGGTTCCCTCCACGGGAGCCCCGGCGGCCTTCCAGACTCCTTAACGGATGAATGTTGAGAGTCTTTCTGCGTGCACTCTCTTCCCGGCTCTGTTTCCCACACTGAGCGAAGCGGTGTGAAGGGGTGGTGGGAATATTGGGGGCCCTGTAGCCAGACTTGGCTGCCTTTGAACCCAGCGCCCTCACCTCATCACCAGGCTCTGCTGTGGAGTCGGTTCCTACTCAAAGCTACCCTGTAGGGCAAGTGGAGTAAGGACCCCTGGGGGTAGAGTTGGTGGCGTGTCAGGCTTGGAATCACAAGGTCATCCGTCTGAAACCACCAGAAAGCTCCTCTGGGGAAAGACGAGGCTTTCTACTCCTGGAAAAACTTAGTCTCGAAAACCCCCAGCCGCAGTCCTACCCTGCCCTTTAGACTCGCTAGGAGGCCGAGTGGAGTTGCTGGCCGTGAGTTTGGTCGAGAGGGCAGATTCGAGCTGCCCCTCTAGGTTTCGGAGGCTGTCCATCCTTACCGGAGCAGAAAGCCTCTTCTTTCTCCCTAAAGGCAGCGGGTGGGTTTGAAGTATTGACCTTGAAGTTAGCAGCCCATTGTGTAACCCACCTCACCACCAGCGCTCCTTCCCCTCACCTCCTAGCCGTGGGAATATGCTCCGAGCTTCCGTTCCCTGGCCCCGGGAACAGAGTGGTGGGTCCAGCTGTGGGGCTCAGACAGACCTGCTGCCCAGGACCTGGCACTCAGCTGACATAGTGTCTTTTCCAGCCTCCAGTGAGCAGGGGTAGCACCCCCAGCCCCCTGGAAAAGTGAACTTCGAATTCCTGCTGCCCAGCTTCTGGCCAGAGTGCCTGCCTGCTCTTCCCGTGCCTCCCTGTGGAGGGATGGCTGCCAGGGGGGAGAAAAGAAAGCAGTTCTTTGGTCCTTCAAGGCAGCGGCTCTTCAGAGAGAAGTGGTGGGATTCCCCCCGGGGAAGTTTATCTCCCGGGAATAGTGGAGGCACAGTGGCGACTCCCTAGGTGACTAAGTCCTGTCTCTAGCAGAAAGGGATGTTTGGGTACTGTGTCTCCTGGGCTTCTCCCCCCCACCCCCAATGCCCCACCCCCTTTATTCAAACAGTGGGGAGTTCTGTTTGTTGACCAATCTTTCTGTTCTGGGTGGGAAAGGAATGTAATGTATGCATAGACTGCCCAGAATTTCCTGTTAGACACCCATTCCAAACCACGGCCCTGGGACGCATTCCAGAGAGTACAGCCCAATCCCAGGGAGGAGAAACGAAGCATTCATGTAGACCTCTGCCTCCCACATCCCGCCCCCCCGCCCCAAAAAAAAAGGTGTTTCGCTTTTTCCATAATTATATAGCTTTGAACTCAACGGTTCGGGGCTGACACTCTGAGTTCCGACACACCCACGTGTGGAGAACGGTCCATCATGGGGGTGCGGGTGGGGGTGTTCCGTTTACAGTCTCAGCCACACTGGTGTCCACACTAGTGCAGGGCCCAGGGCACTGTGTCCCCTTCTGAAGGTTTCGCTGTGGTCTGGCTGCCCGAGTACAGCTCAGCAGTTTCCCAGTCGACTGTGGATGAGTGGGTGTTTCCTGACATGGGTTGCCACCCCCACTCCCCCAGTGTCATAGCACTCTTCCCACTTGCCCCTTGGGTTCCTGATTTCCATCTGCCCCCTCCTTCCTTGCCCCTCGCTGCCTCTGGGCTTTGCTTTCAGGCAAAGGCTGCAGCCCCTTGTCTCTTGGGCTGATTGTGCTGAGGAGAACTCCCCCCTGAGTGTTGCTGCTCCCCCTACAACCCACCTGGCTGCCTCACCCTGGATAGGGTTTCCAAGGCTGTAAGCCTTGATGGAGCAGACAGCGTCCTCTTTCTCCTGAGGAGTGACTGGCAGGTTTGAACCACCAACCTTGCCATTAGCAGCCCAAAGCCTAGCCCCACAGCTCCTCTGCTCACTTTATAGGCATGTCTCTTTGTTTGGCTGCGGCTCCGGGTTTGGAAAGTATCTGAGGGAGGCATGTAGTCTTGTCTATCAGACCAGATAAGCCTGGTCTTTTTCATGATTTTGAATTTTGTTCTGCATGCCCTCCACCACCCCCTTCCTCCACCCGCTCTGTCCAAGCCCACATTTTCAGGTCCACCTGTAAAGCCCACCTTGGGGAGGTAGAAACATGCAGTGAGTTCCCGTTCTTAATTCTGCCCTCAGGACAAGGAAGACGCTGCGTTGAGGGCGTGTGTCCGGTGCTTTGATTGATACGTTGGCAGTAGATGAGTCTCGCGAGTCCATTTCTCTGAGAAATTAATCTGTGCCACTTGTGTGTCAGGCTGGCACCCTGTGGCAGAAACTAGATGGTCAGCGGGAGGCTGGCTCAGCCAGGTGAAAGCCAAGGCAAGCCTTCTGAGGCAAACCTTCCACTTGGGGAGACTTGGATGACTCAGACTGGCTTCACACAGAGCAGCAACCCTTTCCCTGTTTCCCCCTACATCTCAGCTCCTCTGGTTTTCCTCCCAAGCCACTGATCTGACTGCAGGGCCAACTGGGAGGTGGTGGGGGCTTCAGTCAGAGCAGAGGAAGGAGAGAGGAAGCGCTGTGAACATGGGAGGCTGAATTATATAAGCCCCAGAGGACTGGAGGGAAACAAAGGTTCCCTTGGGAGGGATTCTGATGCCCGACAACCCCCGGGTATACTGGGGTAGAACTATGCCCCAAGGGGTTTTCCGTGGCTGGTTTCTCCAGTGTTGGTCATCCGCCCTTCTTGGGAAAACCCTCTAGTTCAGTGGTTCTCAACCTTCCTGATGCCATGGCCCTTTAATATAGTTCCTCGTGTTGTGGTGACCCCACCAACCATAAAATCATTTTCGTTGCTACTTCATAACTGTAATTTTGTTACTATTATAAATTGTTGTGTAAAATATCTGATATGCAGGGTGTGTTTTCATGATTACAAATTGGACATAATGAAAGCATAGTAATGAGTCACAAAAACAATGTGTAATTATATATTGTGAAATATTTATTTCTAATTACAAATAAATGAAATTTTGTCTTGAAGCATGGTGTAGCATGGGTAACAGTTTTCATGCCTGGTACTCGTAGTGGGTGTATCTGCATGTGGGCGGACCCTCCTGGAGATGCATAGAGGAGTGGTGTCCCAGTTCCTAAGACCATCGGAATATGTGTTTTCCAAGGGTCTTAGGTGACCCCTATGAAAGGGTTGTTCAACCCTCAAAGGGGTTGTAACCCACAGGTTGAGAACCGTTGCTCTAGGCAGCAGTTACGGGTGATTCCCAAACTTGACTCTAAACGGGGTGAGCGTGCAGGGATTGCGTGATGGATGGAACAGTGTTCCCCCCAAACAACCTATGTTGTAAATCCTAGCTTCTATGCCTGTGGTTGGCACCCCATTTGTCTTCGTTATGTTAATGGGGGGTTATTCGTGTAGGGTACGTTTTAAGCCAGTCTCTTTTGAGATATAAAAGAGGGTAAACCAGCAAGAGAAAGAAGCAGCACTGGAATAAGATAGGGCTAAGACACATGCAGATCTCCAAAGAACCAGGGAGCAGACTCTGAAGAGAAAGGACCTGAATCCAGAGGCTGTGGTGGTTACATAAACTATTGTCAGTTTGAGACTTAAGAGTGAAGGGGTGGAGTTTAGCCTGTCAATCAGGTAGGTCGCTGCTTGATGACCTCATTTGGAGACGCTAAGGAGATAAATAGCTCTCTGGAGGCGGGACACACACTCACTCCCTGGGAGACATCCCTGTGTACAAGACACATGGAGCTATCCTATAGTCCAGGAGCTGAAGGAGCCACGTGAAGACCCCTGTCTGCATTAAGATGCTTCCACTGCCACTGGATCCACAAGACTTTCCACCCAGTGGCCTGTGATCTTCCTTCACTCGGTGTCATTGCATGTATTGAGTGAGCCTGAAGAGGACTTTATAGATTGGTATTGGACATATGGGCTAACATCAGACTTCTAGACTTGATCTGGACTGGGCTGAGATGTTTTCTCAATATTCAATTGCTCTTGTATAGAAAGCTCTTTCTTATACACATATGAGTGTCTCTATGAATTTGTTTTTCCAGTCTACCCAGACTAACACAGAAGCCTACACAGTGAATGATTTCCCCTGGAGCTCAACTCAGCAACTCAACTCACTGCCGTCAGGTCAACGCTGGCGCATAGTAACCCTATGGAATAGGGTGGAACTGCCGTTGAGGGTTTCTCAGACTGGTACTCTTTTTTTTTTTTTCCCCCTTGAAGAATATAGACATTTTTGTTTCACTTAATGACTGTGTTAGTCCAGGCAGAACAACACATGCAATGACATCAAATGCAGGAAGATCACAGGCCGGTGGGTGGAAAGTCTTGTGGATCCACCACTCCAGTGGTGGTGGAAGCATCTCAGCGCTGGCACGGGTCTCTGTGCAGCTTCTCCAGCTCCAGGGCTCTGGCTCCCTCAGCCTAGCTCCATGTGGCTTGTCAAGAGGAATGTGTCTCAGGGAGACAAGCAGAGAGTGTATCTGGCCTCCACTGAGCTTTTATCTCTGTCACACCTCCAAATGAGGTCATCAAGCTGCGAACTGATTGACAGGCTAAACTCCAACCCTTCACTCTTATTAGTCTCAAGTTGACCCCAGATTATGTAACTACCACAGTGACAAACACACCATGCTGACAATATATAATCACATATAACTGTTCTTTCTCATTTACATTGAACACATTGGTGAATCCAGAAGAATTCCTGCAATCACCACACGGAATTTACTGTATCCATATTTCAATACTTTACTCCAACCCATTTCTCCTTTTAGACTCTAAAACGTCTTCATGATGTTACTTGATGAGAGAGGCCATGATGCCCAAGGTCAGTCCAAATTTCAGCCAATCAGGCTTGCTATTTGTCAGCTCCTAAATGTAAAACTTTGACCTCATTGAAAGAGCCCTCCGGAGGCTGAGGGGGAGAAGGGGCAAAGTAACCTGGACAGTGCCATCCTGCCAACCTAGCTCTACCTTGCCTTCTGACCCCGGAGACTGGAACCCTTTATGGGAATAGAAAGACTCATCTTTCTCCCAAAGAGCCGTCAGTGGTCTTGAACTGCTGACCTTGTGGTTTGCAGCCCAATATGTAACTGCTGTGCCACCTGGACTACCACTCAGGGTGTAGACTCCTGGCCTCCTAGACTGTGAGAAGAAGCGTAGGGCACGTGCAAGCCATGGTATTTCTGTTATAGCAGCACTTCATAACTGAAACAAATCGCAAAAGGCAAAGGGTCGTATGGCATTGCCAAAGGTCACACTAATGAAGAAACACTGGCTGTGTGGGGTCAACATTTCCATTTCTGGATACAAAGGGCAACCAATCCATTCAGGCAGGGTTAGAGGGTGTTTGGAGATGCCCCCTCTCAGTGCGCTATCAGCAGGTGGTGGGTTCAGCTGGACCTTCCATCCGTTGGGGTAAACACACTTCTGTGACGACTCTGCTCATGCGCCATCACAACCACTTCCTCCCCCTCCCCCCATGCCACTGACGGGCCAGCTGTCCGCCTTGGCGAGCTTTCGCCTTGACACCTCCTGTTTTCAATGACAACAGCTTCTTTCCAGCCAGGAGAGGGATCAGGTTTCCCAGGAGAGGCTGAGTCCTTGGTGCGCTTGAAACCGCACAGGTGGAGCGGTTACTGGTTTGCTTAGCTTCTGCCAGGATTCTTATGGTACACAGAAACCTTGCTTGGGTGGAAGGTAAGGGTTTAAAGAGCCCGTGTAAGGTGCTGAGTTTAGAATCCACAGAACCCAAAACAAAATGGGCCCGCCTGTGTGTTTTCTCATCAAGCCGGGCTCTTTGTGCAAGGATTGTTGTCTGGGTAGAAGGCAAAGTGTGATGCTCACACTGAGACACTGCAGTGTACCACAGCCAGTCATAATGTTTGGCTGTTATTATTTTTAAGCAGCTGGTAGATTTCCTCTCTTACATACACATCCGTGTTTCTATTACTGTGGCTGCATCACAGCCCCGTGGAGGTGGGTGCTGTTGGTCCCAGAGCACTGGTGAGGCTTCCTTAGGTGAACAGTCAGTGCCTATCAAGTAGCAGAGCTGGGGTTTGAACCCAGGTGGAACTCCAAAGGCTGTTTTCTTCCCACAACACTTGTCTTTAAATTCTTTTTTTTTTTTTCCAAATAAATATAAAATGTTTGGGTACCTCAGCACAAAACGGTCCGCGTCTCCAGATTCGTAGCTGTCCTGGGAGCTTTGCTGCAGGCCTGTGGTTTCAATCGCTGTCATTTTAATTCTGCATTTCGATCATCCAGGTGCTTCAGTAATCATAACTGAACATTGAAACCCCATTGCACCCGTGGCAGAGGTGAAGCCATGCGCGTGATGGTTCAGATCTGATGGAATCACTTCCTGTTCCCAAGGTCGAGTCCAGCCTCACTGTGGAGGGACGCGCCTCCTGAGGGTGACGCACCGCAGTCACCAGCTACGTCTCACATGCCTCCTTCCTGCCTGGTCCTTGACTGCTCAAGTCACGGGCGCTCTTTCTCCACATCTAGACCTTTGCATAATAATGTTTCCCTACCTCCCTGTGCCCCTCCCCAGCCCAACCACTTCATCAAACTCTCAACAAGCTTAGCCTATGAACAGAGTACCCCCCCCACACCCCAAAAAATCCAGATTTTGTTTTCAAGACTATGTATTTAATTTTTTTACAAAACAACCTTATCACCTTCAAAGTACTTGCCATTACACTTAGTACTTTGTCACGTCTGCAATTCCATTCTTGGAAACATATTCAACCCCATCTGCTTGGATGGCTGACAGCACCTCCCTCGTTTTTTTCCCCCTTCACTTCTTCTACCTTGTTGAATCACTGTCCTTTCATGTCCCTCTTCATTCACAGAAACAAAAAGAAGTTGCAAGGAGCAAGGGTAGGTGAGTCAGGTGCATGGGGCAAGAGAGGTATGCTGCTTTTTGCCAAAAACTGGTGCACTGAGATGGCTGTGAAAGCAGGTGCCTTGTCGTGGTGGCAAAACCAGTCCCCCATTTGCCACAAATCAGGCCTTTTTTATCCTACATTGTTACGCCATCTTTTCAGAACCTCTAAATAGAAAGCTTTGTTAACAGTCTGACCTGGTGGAATGAACTCTGAATGCATTACAACCCGACATTTTCTTCTGGAAGTCTGGAATGTGTCCAGAAGGAGGTTTGTCCTCAGTCACCATTTCACTTTTTTGGAAACCAGAAAACCACGCATACACTTGAGGTTGTTTTTTTTTTTTCCCATAATGCTGTCCTTATAAGCTATGCTCAACATCACAACAGTTTCTGCAGCATTTTTCCTAACAGGAAACAAAATTTCACAGCTGCACTCTGTTCTCTTAAATCAGACATCAGAAAAAGTGAGGCTCGAACGAAACTGCTTTTACAAAAAAAAAAAATTCACTGTAACCACAGAGAACCTTCCCAGGTGATGTGACTGGGTGCACGAACTCAAGTTGCTGCATGTTCCCCTAGCAGGAAAAAGGTGTACTATGAAAGCCCTGCTCAGCCCAGTGCACTTCTGATTTTGTGGGAGTACCCCTTCATACATGTCTCCCAATGAGCCTTTTCTACACATCACCCCCCTTATAATCTGGACTGTGCATCCTTCTTTGCACACACACCCCTAGATTCCCTCCACCACCTATATCCTGTACCACTCCATCAGAACCAGGCTCACCCTGTAACATAATTGCTTATCCAGATGTCTCTCCCAACAGACGTGAACCCCATGAGTATAGGGGCCATGCCTGTCTTGCTCATTAATATTTCTACACTGCATAGCATAGGACTTAACTCTTCAGGGACTATCTTTTCAACTCTAAAGGGAACACATTTTCTTACATGACTAAACATCCCAGAGAGGGGGCCAGTTTTAATACAATGAGAACCAAGTCCTCCAATGATGCCACAAGACGTCTGCCCCTCTCCGCCATATCTCAGTTACTTCTGCCTCACCTTTATCTTCATCCTTCCCTCATTGTGGCACAGATGACCACCAACGACTCTGGATTTATGTCCTACCTGTTGAGCAAAACCAACAAAAAGAAACCATCTCATCTACTAACTCTAGCGTAAATCCTGGAACAAACTCTCATTGGCCTGGGTTGGATCTTGTGCCCATCCTTAAGCCAATCATGTGGCCAACTCGGTAGACAAGAGTAGTTTCCCTTACAAAAATCAAGGAACGTCACCAAAATAAGTAGTAATGGATCCGGCTGGCTGATGTCTGCTCCATGCCCCCACCTGTCCATAGTGCTTTGAAGAGACTGGTTCTTGCACCTGTGCCAACACTGTAGGAGAGAGACAGTTATTTGGAAGACTTTCATCTTTCCTTTGGGACTGAGGACTCATTTGGTCTCTTAGGAAGGTAATTGCCAATGTGTCTATGTTAAGCTGCTCTGTTCTTTGACTGTGCTGGTGGGTGGGAGGTCCAATCCTGGGAGGAGAAAGGACAATGAGTAGGAAGCAGTGTCTGCTTGCTGAGCAGCAATGACATGAATCACAGGGTCCTGGGCAGAAGCATTGGAATCTCAGCCACAGAACGCCCTCTGGCACGCACCTCTCTTCTGACACTCATTGGGCCACGTGTTTCCACATTGACTTGATGGCAAGTGATCAGAAAGGCCCAGCCCCTCAGGGTATTTTCAATTGCCCCTTATGCCTGTGAAAATTGGACATTGAATAAAGAAGACCAAAGAAGAAGAGACACCTTTGAATTGTGGTGCTGGAGAAGAATATTGAAAGTACCACGGACTGCTAAAAGACCAAACTGATCTGTCTTAGAAGAAGTGCAGCCGAAGTGCTCTTTAGAGGCATACGTGGCAAGACTCCGTCTTACATAT
>NW_022111320.1:19857665-19887965 GCF_000313985.2 Echinops telfairi | reverse complement strand
AATGTACAGATGTGCTTTACACAGTTGATGTATGAATGGATTGTGATAAGAGTTGTATGAGTCCCCAGTAAAATGATTTTTTTAAAACATAATTACCATATACCCTAGGAAGGGTGATTTATAATGTTCTCTATCATTAAATGATAATAATGTCTCTAAAGTGAACCAGAGACATATATAAATCATAGATATATGATTGGATTGGAGGCTTGTAGTTAATTCTGGCCCTGATCTAAGAACAATGAGTTCTTATGACATGGCCCTACGTGATACTCATAAAGAGATCACTGCAGATATGGGTGCTATAGAAGAGTGTGGTGAAGAGCCAGATGGTGCCTGGCTCTCAGAAAGAATAGCATCGGTAGTCTTCAACCAAGCAGCCATCTAAGTGAGGTAACAACCAAGTCAGCTTAGAAGAAGCACACCAGCCTGTGTGATCCAAGGATTGTAAATAACAAAACCCAAATCCGAAGGAGAGGATGGTGATGAACAGTGGCAGCCTGAAATTCATTTTTAGGGTTCCCACATGGATTATACCTCTGGTGAATCCCCTCTGACCCACAGTCCAGGGATGTAAATAGCCTTGCTATCAGACAGAGAGCAGTGTAAAGTCAGTTTTTGGCAGATGTAGTAAGGTTAAAATGTGATACCCTATCATTGATATCCATTTTGACTGTTTTAAAGTTAAGTTTTTAATTTTTCTGCTTTCTTTTCTACTGAGGTTTGTCTGTTTTGTCTAGCTATTGTTGTTGAGTTATTTTGTTTGTTTGCTTCCTGTTTGTGAAGCAAACAGATGAAATCCAGGATAGGTAAATCTGTGGATACAGTAACTGGATTGATTAATCACCTAGGGGCATGACAGGAGAGGATGGGGGAAAGGGGAAATTAATAGTGAGTATGAGAAGAAAATGTTCTGAAATTGTGATGATGACTGTACAACTCTTATGTAAATGAATGATCAAATTGTATGAGATATGAAGTATATGTCAATAAAACTATTTTTTTTAAAGATTTAGTCTCAGAAACCCTATATTGGTTTGGGTAAGTATAGGGTAAGGAGACCTTGTGGCATAGTGCTTATGTGTCAGGCTGCTTACTGCAAGGTCAGCAGTTCGAAACCATCAGCCACTCCAAGGGAGAAAGATGAGGCTTTCCACTCCTGCAAAGAGTTACAGTCTTGGAAACACAGGGTCGCTTCTTACCTGACCTGTAGGCTTGCTATGTGTCCGCCTTAGCTCAATGGCAGGGGGGGTTAGTTTATTACACTGGGTGGGTTTTCAATCTCTTAGAGCTATGAAAGAGTAGATTCGGCACCGGGCAGCATGCCGCGATAGGGAAGAGAGATGCTACATCACTTGAGATCTCCAGGGAACCAAGAAACAAACAGGGAAGAGACACGAGAGTGAGCCTGTGCCCTGAATGCAGACTTCCAGCCTTCTGAATGGTGGGAAAGTTCATTTCTCTTTGTTATAGCCTCTCTTTGTGGTATTTCTGTTATAGCCACACTAGCTAACTGAGCCCAACAGGTACCTATGTTATCCCCATTTACAGATTAGGAAACTGAGGCACCAAGGAGTCAAGTAGCCGACCCAGGTCCCATACCCACTGCCGGTTGCACCAGCATTCACCCAGGCAAGCGAATTCCAAAGCCCACACCCAGAACCACTGTGCCAACCTCCATATTTGGTGGCCGTTCCCTCTGACGAAGGTGGAGAACTCATAGGTGCAAACCTGGCAACAGGGAAGCAATCAAGGGGCTCCAGTAGTGACCTCGGGCAGCACCGGACAGATCTCAGAGCTGTGTCCGTGCCCAAACCAAGCTCACTGCCGTCAAATCAATGCCAACTCTGAACAACCCTTTAGGACAGGGTAGAACTGCCCCTGTGGGTTTCCAGGACTGAACTCTTTATCAGAGCAGCTGGTGGTTTCCCACTGCCGACCTGGCAGTGAGCAGCCCAATCCCGACCCACTGTGCCCCCGGGCGGTGGAGGCTGTGAAAGCCAGTAACCTCGGAGAGTGGGGAGGCTCAGAGACTGTGTTAGTCTGAGTAGACTAGAGAAACAAATCCACAGAAACTCATATATGTATGAGAGAGTTTTATATAAAGTGTAAGTGTACATTAAGAAAACATCCCAAACCAGTGCCGTCCAAGCCCATAAGTCCAGCATTAGCCCATATGTCCAACACTGATCTACAAAGTCCTCCTCAGTCTCACAAAACACATGCAATGATACCGACTGCAGGAGGAAAGCTGAATCAGTGAGCGTGTAAGCATCTCAGCGCTGGCAGGGGTCTCCACATGGTTGCTCCAGCACCCAGGGTTGCATCGGGATAGGTCCACGTGGCTTCTCCTCAGGGATGTCTCGCAGGAAGTGAGCCTTGCCAGCTGAAGCAGGCAACTGGCTAAGGCAGCTGCACCATCAGAGAGCAAGATACCACCATGGTCCAACCATCTGAGAGCAAGAGACCTGAAAACCAGAAAGGCAAGGCTCACCGAGCCATTTATCTTTCCGCTCTTCAATTAATCCCACATGTGTTTATTGGCCAGGTTGGCACAATAAATCTTAAATAGCTCAGAGATCTTGCCAGGTGAAGCAGGAGATGGTGAGCCCCACTGGGACCTGCCAAGTGTGGGCACCTGGGAGCTAGCCAGATGCGATTCCCAGTAGCCAGGTGGTCCGCCAGGCCTGGAAGGGAGGAGCCAGGTGCAGGCTGACGAGCTAGCACAGTGATCATTTGGTTTCCTCCAGCCCTGTGGGCTCCATTCAGATCACAGGGTGGAACTGCGCGCCGTAGAGTTTGCAGTGGCTGGATTTTCAGAAGCACATCAACAGGCACCTGTGTTTGAATTCAAACCTTTCTGTCAGCAACCAAGCACATCAATCTGCTGGTTCACTTGGGAGTTTAATGGTCAGGGAGCTGATCCCCTCCACCAGGGGGCAGTGAAGGCTCCCTAGGAGGTGGGCTTTTCAGTTGGGCCCTCACAACAGGGTATGGTCTGAGATGTGAGGGGAGGTGGGTACGGATGTGATGAAGAGCACCCCATGGGGGCACCCGGGAGGGGAGGCGTGCAGTGCTGGGAGCTGAGCAGGAAGGTTCTCAGGAAAGAAGGACAGAGAACTTTGGAATGATAACGTTCTGAAATCTGATTAAGAAACGGAAATCTTCATTGTTTTAGACTGACATTCAATGTTCCCATTCCTGCCTTTTCCACCCCTCAAGAGGAATTTCTTAGAACGTAGCAGGAGGCTACGTGCAGTAGCCAGCAGCAACCGTTCTGGTCAACATGCTCTCCCACGTTATCAGGTGCCCTGCTGTCCAGCAGTGGGAACAAGGAGTCCCAGTGACTACAGCGATGACGTGGTACACTGAGTGCTAACTCCAAAGTTAGCAGTTTGAACCTTCCCAGGGGCTCTGTGAGGAAAAGATCCAGTAAGCTGCTCCTGTAAAGAATACAGCTTAGGAAAGCCTATAGGATTGCTCTTCTCCATTGCATGGGGTTTCCCTCCATCAGGCGAAAATCAACACCAAATAGCACTTGACAATGACGACTGTGTGCAGATGGGCCCAGGGGTGAGGGAGTGAAGTTGGTGAAAGGTCACATGCATGCCAGCCTCTGGGAGCTTGATCCTGGAGAAAGAGCACTTTGGCTGCCCTGTTGAGTTACTCGTTGGGCTGCTAACCACAAGGTCAGCAGTTCAAACCACCCATTGCTCTGAGGTGTTATGCTCCCATGAAGATTTACGGTTTGAGAAGTGGGTGGCGCTGTTCTGCTCTGCCCTGTAGGTGGCTGTGAGTCAGAGTAGACTCGGTAACAGTGAGGTTCTCTTCACACGGGCTTCCTCTCATTTTGAGGACGGTGGAGGTATTGCTTCTTGCAGCGCTTTAAACTCAGGCGTGCCCACTTTGCTTGACAGGCCTGGCGTGGAGACTCGGGGATAAGTGTCAAGGTTTAGGGCTTAGAAGAACCAGACTGTTTTCTCCTGAGCTCACAATCCTGGGCTTCACACTGTTGCTGAAAGACAGTGACAAAATGCTTCCTTTTCCCCCATTGTTAGAGTGAAAGTCATTGTGCTAGGCTGGGTTGCCTAGAGAAACAAAACCAGGGCATAAGAAAGAACTTTACATTAAGAAGGCAACCCAGCCCAGTCCAGCTCAGTCCAGTCCAGTCCTTAAGACCAGTGCTAGCCAGGGCCATAGCTGCAGGCCGTGGCTAACCAGGGCCATAGCTGCAGGCCATGATGCAGAAAGGTTGGCAGGATGCAGGAAGATCACTCGCTACACGGGGCCCCCTGGAGGCAGTCACAGCTCCCCACAGGCAGGAGGGTAAAGGGATAGAGAGAGAGGGGAGTTCTCAGGGTCTCCCTTCTAAGAAAGCCACACTTCGAGGCCTCCTCAGAGTGTGACCTGATGGACAGGTCACACTCCACCTGGACAGTTTCATACACATTCGAGTTGACCTAAAATCATCCAACGACCACAGTCATTAGAAAAGATGCATGGCAGACAGGAAGGGAAGGGAGGATGCAAACCCTCGTAGGCTGACGTCAATGTGCCCTTGACATTTTGACCAATATATTGCCAGCCTCTTCTCTTGTCTAATCTCTTCCGTTGGTCAGTGATCAGCTATACACTGGTAGCGCTGGCCAGTTTTGATCTAATAGTATATATAAGCAGCTGTCCACCAAACTGTGGATTTTGCGTCAACGCCCACTGCACAACTTGAGACTTCTACCGAGGACCATCATCATGCTGGACTTTCACAGTGACTCACTAGCCCCGCATGCAGAGGGCATGTGTGTGCACTCACATGTGTTGATTAGTTCATTGGTTATAAAGCTTGTGTTCTCTGAGGATGAAAATGAAATAGGGCCTGGGAAGTGACCTTTTGCAGAGCTGTTTAGTGCCGGGGCCCACTGCTCAGCGTCCCTAAGATGAAAACAAGCCATTTGTTGACCAGCAGAGAAATGTGCTGTGGGCACATTTCTTTTTAATATTAAAATACCATCCACTGTCTCCCTTCACCCATGTTTCTGTTGCTTGTCACCCTGGGGGTGGGGGCGGGGGCGGCGGCAAACGTTGATTATGGCAATCGGTTCCCCCTTTCTTTCCCCACCTCCCCCTGCCCCTCCTGGTATCGCTACTCCCATTGCTGTTCCTGAGGGGCTTCTCTGTCCTGGTTCTGCGTTGAGAGCTCTCGTCTGTACCAGTGCACAGACTGTGAGACAGTCTTATTCTTCCTCTGAGTAGAGTACGGCATAAATGTGAAAGCAGCCAAGGTTGCAACAAAACCGTTTAAGCCAGCGGTTCTCAACCTCCTCATGCCGCGACCCTGTCATACAGTTCCTCATGTGGTGGTGACCCCCCAACCATAACATTATTTTCCTTGCTACTTCACCACTGCAATTTTGCTACCGTTATGAATCGGGCGACCCGTGTGAAAGGGTCATTTGACAACCCCCCCACCCCCCCCGGGGGTCACAACCCACAGGTTGAGAACCGCTGGTTTAAGCAGTCCTTTCTACTAAGTGCGAGTTTCTGGCTGTGCTTTTCTCTGCGCTTGGCATCTTCCCTCCTTAATCGGCCCTAAACGGTGGCAAGAGGGTCTCCAGCCAGACACATGGGGAAAGCACACCCTTTGGAAACAGGCCCACTTTGGACTGAATCCTGCCAGCATCGGCCCCTGGTTGCATGTTCTCTACAGAGGATAGAAGCAGCGGTGAGCAGGGTGTGAGATGAGCTTTGTGGGGTCGTATTAGAAGCTCCAGGGACTGGCCCTCGGTAAGCAGTGGTTATTATCACATCCTACCACTGTCCCCAGGCCCTGCCTGCCAAGTGAGGCTGGCAGTGAGAAGATGGGTGCTCAGGAGCAGGCATCAGGCATCAGAAGACTAACATCAAGCAATCATATGGATCCGAATGAGGCAGGGCGGAGTGGAGACCCAAAGGCCATCTGTGGACAATTGGACGTCCCTTCACAGAAGGTCACAGGAAGAGACAAGCCAGCCAGGGTGCAGAATAGCAACTTGACTCTAGTTCTTTAACGCCCCTCCCCTACCGTCATAACCCCAGTTCTACCTTACAAATCGGGCTAGACTGGAGCATGTGCACTGGTACAGACAAGAGCTTTCAATGCAGAATCCAGGACAGAGAAGCCCCTCAGGAACAGTAATGGGAGTAGCGATACCAGGAGGGGCAGGGGGAGGTAGGGAAAGAAAGGGGGAACTGATTGCCATAATCAACGTTTACCGCCGTCCCCCACCCCCACCCCCAGGGTGACAAGCAACAGAAACATGGGTGAAGGGAGACAGTGGATGGTATTTTAATACAGTGAACCCTCGCCACTTCGCGCTTCGACTTGCGCCGCTTCACTCTATTGCGGTTTTTGCATAACAGCACATGCTCTGTCATTACTGCCACTGATTGGCTCATACTGTACACGCTTGATGCCATAAATAATATAATAAATAATAAATGATAATTGTAACGTCCAAAATGTTTTACTGTATTTTCCCTTTTTCGTTTACTAAATTGGGTAATACGAGTGTAATGGTGACTAAAGGGTGTTTTTTCATGTCCTCTATGCTCTAACTACGAAAATATTTGATTTACAAATAAGGAATCCTACTTCGCGGAATTTCATTTATCACGGTAGGGTCTAGAACCGATTAACCACGATAAACGAGGGTTCACTGTATTAAAAAGAAAAAGATGATAGGTGTTCTGTGATATACACCCAAGGATCTATGGGAAAGATAAAGCACCCTGCTTTTGGGGCTTAGGACGGTACCATCAGGGCACACCTCCTGAAAACAATATTGTACATCCTACTTTAATGAGTAGGATCTGGGGTCTTCCAACCTTGTGGGTAGACAGTAAGCCACCTCTGCTTGTCGCTTTCTGTTGGGAGGCAAGAAGAGTGAAGGAAAGCAAGCATGTTCAAACAAACAATTAGCCCCAAAGACGATGGACCATACCAACTACAGGCTCCACCACCCTGAGACCAGAGGGACTAGCTGGTGCCCAGCTACCACAACCAATTACTCCCTTCAGGATCTCAGTGGAAGGTCCTAGACAAAAAGGGAGGGGGGAAATGTAGATCAGAAAAAGACCAGTCGCACTGGTCTAGGGGAGCCTGGTGAACCCGAGTCTATGACCCATGCACAGCCTTCAAACCTGGAGCTGAACCCTCTCCCAGGGATCGCCGTTCAGCCAGACCACGAGGTGGGTCTTCAATGAGAACAGTTGCACACACACACCCCGCCCCCCCGGAACGTGCTCCTCACGAGAGTCCAGGGAAGGTCACCAACAATAAAGTTCCACAAGGCAGGAAGCGGCAGAACTGGACCCCAGGAGGAGGTGGGAGGTGGAGGGGTCCACAACAAACGTCCGGAAACAGAAAGTATCTAAATCAATGGGTGGGAAACGAATTTGCTCTGTGAACTTTCACCAAACCACCGTCAAGCATCCGAAAGCAAAAGCAGTCTGCTTTCCTAGGGGTTCGTGGTTCGAAAGTACGTTCGAGAATCTGAGATTCCCAGACCAGCCGCGCCTGCAGCGTTGCAGGCAAAACAGCTTTTCGGCGCTTTTTCAGAATGGCCGTCAGAGAGTATTCGGTCAGCTGCTGACAGAAGAGTCCCCCTAAGAACTTTAGCAAAGATGTTGTGATCTCTTAGGAGGGAAGGTGCTATGCAAACAGGCCCCCTCTGCCTCCCACCCCAGCACCACCACCCCCATCCCCTGGGGAAAGGAATTGGGCCAGAATGGCTCTGTAAGGGAATTGAGCTCCAACAGTTATCCTACAGCCTTGATCTTCCGTGACCTTCCCGTTAGTCCTAAGCATGGTCCCCTTTCCTGTGCCCTCTGCTGACCCACCCAGGCATGGTACGTGGTCAGACAGGCCCAGCTGCATTCCTAAGCAAAGTCCTCCTGCCCCTCAAGTCCTCAGTCCCCTCCCCTAAGCTGTGTTTGTCATCCTTACTGATGTTTGCTTTTTCTTTCTGCCTTGTGGCAGCTTGTCTTGAGCCCTGGATGAACAGAGGATCCATCACGCTCTCTGGAGCCGACTCCAGGGCGGGCTGCGGGGTGCATGCAGGGCACGCTGGGTGATGCCCCAGTCTCAGGAAGATGGGCTTTGCCCTCTCAGCCCTGCCTGGGGGTTCCTGCTCAGGAGAAAACTGGGGGGTCTTGGTCCACCCCTCCTGGTTGTATTTTAACTCCAATGGAAGCCTTCAGTCCTCAGCTCTGTGGATTGGCACCCTATCTGTTTTGTTTCAACACAAGGACAGTTTAATAGAGGGGTTCCTGGTGGCATAGTGGATTATGGCCTGGGCTGCTCACCCCAAGTCAGCCGTTCAAACCCACCAGCCACCCCATGGGAGAAAGATGAAGTTTTCTGCGCCACGTAAAGATGCACAGCCTCAGAAACCCACAGGACAGTGACATTCTGTCCTCGGGGCCACTGTGACTGAGCATGGACTCGCGGGCAGGGAGTTGGTTTTGGTTTTTGTAGCTTATTGCCAAGTGTCCAAGAGCCTCCTACACACTGACTTTCTTGGTTCCCTCAGCCTTCCCTGGGAGTGACAAGCCTGATTCGTGTCCAAACGAATGTTTGTTGTGAAGCAGTGCTGAACTCAAGGTGGGAAGCCTTCATCTGCGAGATTCCAGAATGTAGATGATGACTGACCCTGAGGCTGGGTCAGCTCATGAGCAGGCTGAAGTCAGAGGAATTCCCTCCAGCCAGCCAGCCCGCCAAGGGCCACATGTTGGCCAACGACCCTTTTAGAGCACCCCTGAATCTTGGCTGAATCTTGGCTGGGCGGGGCTGAGGGTAGGGGTCTGAGGCGTTCTCCGGGGGCACGAGAGCCATGCACAGTGCTTGCACTGACGGAGTGCGCTTTCTCCTTCCAGCGTCCCAGTGCAACGTCAGCTTAAAGAAGCAGAGGAGTCGCAGCATCCTCAGCTCCTTCTTCTGCTGCTTCCGAGACTATCATGCAGAGGCCCCGCCGGCCAGCAGCCCCAGAGTGCTGCCACCGCTGGTGGAGGAGAATGGCGGGCTCCAGAAGGTCAGTGCGTTGGGAGCTGGGCACACAGCGGAAACGCAGGAGCAGGAGGGCAGCCTCAGTCTTGACCGACATCCATCGTGAGCATCTACCCCAGTGAGCGCGCAGCCATTTGCTGAAGGATTTGAAACGGCCTCAGAAAGTGTGCTCCCTTCTGAGGAAGGCTGTCCGGTCATTTCCATTTGGGAATTAAATGGCACATTGAATATTTCATGTGCATTATAAAAGGCACTTTAGGACAAAAAAGAGGGCCTTTGATACACTTTATATGCACATTAAAGATTTTGGACACAATTCCATTATGAAATGATCCTGTAGTGAATCAAAAAAATGTTTTTAAGTCACTTTGCATTTTTATAATGTTCTCTCTTGAAAAGTTGACTGCATGAAAGAGAGCGTTAAACAAGCTGCTATCAGACCTTAAAAACATGAAAGAGTTAAAAGATCCAGTAGCAGACCTTAAAAGCTATTTGCTGACCCAAGCAGTATGCCGTATGGACATAATTCTGGCCATGCAAAGATTTAAAGATATCATCTGGCATAGATTACAGTATGGAAAGAAACTTGATGTTTAACCAGAGGCAGCTGGTTAAAAGAATTCTATAGGATAGCCGTGCAATAGTGTGCAGCCACACAGATGGTCTTCCAAGGTGTCTGTGACACAGAGCATTGTTCACACTATGTCATTGGGTTTGGTGGGGGGGGGGAGTTAAAATATATTTAGACCCCCCCACACAAGCATTTCTATAAAAGGACCCAAATATGAGGCAATCTCTCTGAGGGATGGCCTCGTGTACAGGATTTTCCGCTCTGTATATCTTTTTACCTTAACTTATTTTGTGATCAGAAAGTGAACAGATTTATGTTTAAAGTACATGTGGATCTGAGGAAGGGAATTCTGGGAAGATTACAGCTTGAGCACATGGCTCTGATTATTGAAACGCCTTTTCTGTGTAAGCCCAGGTAGACCTGCTGGTGGAGCCTGGAAAGTGCATTAAGGCTTCCTGCTCAACAGGAGAGAAAGCTGGCATGGGACTCACCTGAACACAGGGGACAGCAACAGGAGAACACAGTGTGTCTCCTGGAACCCTCCAAAGAAAGCTTGACCGGCAGGTCCCATGAGACAAACCAGGCAGCTGACACCTGTCACCCCTTGGGAAGGTCATGTACTGCCCACTTGGTGTGTGTGGTCCATGGAGGGTCTGTCTGATCCTATAGACCCTAAAGGACCTGAATGGGCTGCAGTGGTGAGCGGAACTGCTTTCAGGTCTTGTGGACAGCTTGGTACTGTCCCTGGAGAAGCCTGGTAGCCAATGCTTTCTTCAGCTGTCTCTCGTTGTCACGTTGGGCCCTGAGGGACCGTACAAGCAGCATCCTCCCTAGGCCTTGCCATACTTCCTGCTTTGCCACTGCTGGTCTGAACCACACAGGTGCTGAAGGAACACACAACCTTGAGCAAGCAAAGAAAAATGGAGACTCAGTAGCTGAGCAGGCCCCAGTTGAAAACAATGAGAAAGTGAGACACCTACTGAGGTAAAGGAAGAGGTAGAAGAAAACTGTAACAGAAAATGAATTTAGAGCATAAAATGAACTCTTAGAGCTTCAAAGGTTTAAATATGAAAATTCCGCAAACTAAGGAAAGCGGGAATGAGAATGGTCATTGCTGAAAGGTGAATTAATGTTCTGGAAAAGCAAGTGGAAGAAATAGCTCACAAACGAACCAGGAACACAGAAGTAGTAATTATGGGGGAGGCCAGAAGGCTTAACATGTGAACAATAGGAGTTCCAGAAAGAAGAAAATGTCCGTAATGTGAAAAAGAATGTGCATCTAGTTTTAAAAACATTTCCAAAATTGATGGCAGGGTTCATGTGGAAGAGTGTACAAGAGCACACGCTGTTGACAGTCTGAAATGTAAAGATAGAGAAGCTACCAGAACAAGCTACTGAAAGAAGAAGAATTATACTAGCAAGCAAATGCCTCAACTACAACGAAAGCCAGAAAGCTATGAAACAAAATGTACTGAGGTTATTGAGGGGGGAAAACCGCGAACTAAAAATGATGTGGCATGAAAAACTAATGATTATATCACCATTATATCATTTATCGTTGAAGACCCAAGACTTACATTTTCAGACATGTAATGATCTAGAGAAGGAAAAGGTATCTGAGTGATATTAGTATTTAGTTATGATGTACAGAAAACATAAGGGTAAACATAAGTATTAGGAGTAGAACCGTAAATAGTAGCTGGTAGATCTTCATAATTCACAGAGGAAGAAAGGAAGAATAAACAGAAATGTGAACATGCCATCAAAATTCCAGAAAGGGGAAAAGAACAAATAAAAAAATAAATAATAAGTACAATATAAGGACCAAAAAATGAAAGTAAAACAGCCCAATCCCACTGTCATCAAGTTGATTCTGACTCACAGGGACGCTACATATGTCTTCTGAGGCTGTGAGTCTTTATAAGACTTGGCCGCCTCATCTGTCTCCCTCAGAGCAGCTGGTAGACTTGAACCTTGCACCTTGTGATTAGAAGTCCGGTGCTTACCTGCCACCGCCACTAGGGCTCCAGAAAAAGAGTGAGTATAAAATAAGTTTGGTGAACATAATTCTCCTCAGAGTCTGAGACAATCAGATCGACTGGACATATCTGCATGCCATTTCCAAGAATATGCCGACATCAGATAGGAATGGTTTGGCAGCAGGTAAAAGAAAACCGATGTACAGTCGTCTCCACAAACAGTGGGTTGTTTTTCTCGCCGACAAGCTTGAGTCATGCCATTGCTATGGTTGGGGAGAGAGCTGCTGATACCCTCAAGGACTGGCAGAATTTTCACCAAGGTTGTAGCCACGTTGAAGAAAGAGGCAAATGAAATGAATTTAATAACGTGCTCATTTCCAATAGGGGAAAAGCATTAATGAGTGAGTCTGCATTCTGTTTTTTAATCATACTAACTCTTAGCATATCTTAATTTGAAACTATCCGTGATGCATGTCACCAGCTGCCCCTGACTAGCAAGTTTGGTAAGGAACAGCAGGCCCGTTACCTTCTAGTCAGCTCCAGCTTGTGGTGACTCTGGAGGGCAGAGTAGACCTGCCCCCAGGGGATTTCCAAGGCTGTACAGCTTTCTGGCCCCAGAGCGGAGGGTGGTTTTGAACTGCTGACCTTTCAGTTAGCAGCTGAGCCCTTTCCCACTGCGCCACCAGGGAGCCTTTGACCAGCCAAACGCTATGTTCCTCTTTGTGGACCAACCCAGAGAAGTCATTATCTCGTTGCTTCTCTGCTATGTCACAGCAGGAAAAGGGGAATGTGGAGAATTACTTACTGGCTCTGCAAGTTTTTAACCCAGAGGGAACATGTCTCACTTCAACATAGAGATGACTGGATGTCACAAATCACATGACTATATCTAACCCCAAGGGACATGAAAGTCTAATCCTACCACGTGCTCGACGAGAACCCTGGGTGATTTGGTGAACAAGCAATCACTATGGCCCATAAAGATCCATTGCTGTCTAGTTGAGTGTGACTTGTGGTGGTCCTGCGGGGCAGAGTAGAACTGGGTCATCAGAGTAGAACTGGCCCATTGGGTTTCCAAGGCTTTTGTTACAGGAAGCAGACTGCCTCCACTTCTTCCCATGGAACCGTGGTTTCCATCCACGGCCAAGTGCTTTAACTACTGCATCACTAGGGCCCCTTCTGACTCCCGGCGTAAGTTCCTGCCACGAAACAAAACAGAATGGAACCGTGACAAAGAAAGATGAAAGGTCAAAAGTTGGGCAAAATTGTTCAAGGAACATTAGACACAAGGGAAGCAAGACAGGCAATGTTACTATCAGACAAAGCGGATGCAAAGCCAACAGCATCTCTAGGGAAAAGAGGGACCATCTACGTAGGGATCCGCAGGATACTGCGTGGAGCTGTGTGATCATCATAAACCCTCCAATCCCCATCAACAAGGCAGCCGAGTGCAGACAAGAAAGCGGTTCACATAGGGAATGCAGCTTTCCCACCGTACACCACGCACGGCCTAAGAAGAGCGTGTGCGGTAAGTTCTGACTAATGTATCCAACGAGGCAGCGAAATCATTGATGTAAGCAGAGAAAGATAAAACCCTAGACTGACTTACAGACGGAAGGTTGTTCCCATAAAAAATTCAAAAGACTCCACAAAAGTCATCGTGAGACTCATGGAAAGGTTTCCTTTGTAACGATGGGATGTGGTCTCTGGGTGGGAGGACTGAACAACGCTTACATGGACGAAAACCGTCTGAGAGAATGGGGTGGTGGTAATCATGAAAGACAACTGGCCTGGTGGGATAGCAAGCCTCAGTGTACATTGATGAGGATCTCTGGTGGGACAGTGGTTAACCACGAGGCCGCTAGGCAAAAGGTCAGAAGTTCAAACCCACCAGACCCTGTGCAGGAGGAAGAGGAGGCGATATGAGCCTGGTTGTGGGGGAGGGATGCCTGAGAGGCAGAGGGGGCCCGGTGCCCTGGTGTGGACAGTCGGGCTCCTCCTTCAGGCACTGTTCAGTGGGCAGGGGGTGGGGAAGCAGATGGCCGCTCGACTCAAGAATGCTCTGATCGTTCTTGTGAGAATAGCAACTACTTTTCAATCCTGACAATGATTTTTTTTTTTCTTTTTTCCTCAGGGTGGCCAGAGGCAGGTCATTCCCATACCAAGTGTATGTATACATTTATCCAATTTTATTTAACCCTTCATAGGAATTGGCAGCAGGGAGCCTACGGGCCTGAAAGAGCAAAGGAGAAACGTTCTTGCTTATGTTGAGTTTGGGCATGTGGTACAAACAGCTACATTGTAAGCTGTGAGCTGGAAGTTCTGGACCTGACCATGGTTTCTGTTCTCCGGACCAGCAGGGCCTCAGCATCTAGTACCCAAGGCCTCCCCTCTCCTATGTCTCTGTGAAAGGGCCTCACATCTCACTCAGCCCAGGTAGCTTGCAACAGAGGGCAGGGAGAGCCTACATGCATGCAGACACGGGTCTTGGCCACAGGTTCTGCCCTGTTGGACCTAGACTCCCCAAGCCCAGGGCCCAGGTGACCAGAACCATTTCTGACTTGGGCAACACTGTCGGCAGCTTGGTCGTGGCTCTGAGAGCAGAGGGTTTGCAGCACCTACCCCTTGCCCCCACCCCTATCCTCGCCCCTGCAGTTCAGCCCCTGCCAACCGCTCCCTTGAACCTCACACGACTGTGTTTTTCAGGGGTAGGGGAAGGGGCTGCCAAGTTACACCCCCCTCCTCCCAGCATGTCCCTGGGCCATGACTCAGCCATCCCTGGTGCTTCTGCTGGCCCCCAAGCAAGCAGGGTCAACGGGGCCAGCCCTCCAGGGCCCAGGTAGCTGGAAGGCAAGCTTTTGGAAACTCGCTGTTCACCACTTGGGTTATCCCGAGCAAACCAGACCTTTCCAACAGCAGCCCTTTGTCCTTGGAGAATGGAGGGCACTGAGGGCAGATCTTCTCGTCTGTAAAGATGACCTGGTTCAAAGCTGCCAATCCAGCTTCCCATGGACCTCTTTTTGGCCTCCAGTATTTTCTGGGAACATCCAAGTCTTAACACTTAATACTTAACCTCAGTCTTAACACTGAAAGCAGTGGATTTTGATAGCCGGCTCCACAAATCGTGCTAGTGGATGTCATGGCTAAACTGCCCCCAAAGTTTTTAATCATCCCATTTTTCTCAGAAGGTTAGCCCTCCATTGACTCACACATTCCAAGAGTGCCTGGAGTCAATCTGACATTCCCAGCACAGCTGGCGTTGGGACTTTCTTGGGAAAGCAGGCTTTGAGCAAAGGTCCAGGTGAAGCAGTACAGTCTGCCGCCCAGTGTTGGAGAGAGGCACGCCAAGGAGTTAACCTTGATACAAAGGAGTTTCCTATGGCATTGTCCCTGCCATGCTGCTGCCAACCTTCAACAGGTCAGCTGGTAGGGAGACCCCTCACCCCCAACACCAGTCAGGTTGTACTGTGTGGTTTTTCCTCAGCGTTAATTCACGGTCTTCTGTAAAGTGAAGTTCCCAATCGGCGTTTGCCAGTCCGGGTGAAAACACCGATAAGACAACTGACCCCCTTTCCACAGATGTAGACGCAGCAGCGTGTGGAAGTCCAGAATAAAATCGCCAAGGGAAAGAAAGACGGCTCCTTGTGTAATCAGGCCGGTGTTCGATCCGTGACCTGCTGGCTGCCTCTCGCGTGTGAGACACAGTCTCAGATCTGATGATTTCCTGCAACATATTGCAGGAACACAGCCCTGCTAGAGGAACTTGCATCTGAAAGGATAACTTCTAGAAGGCTCCCACTGCCATCGAGTCAGTGCTGGCTCATAGCGACCCCGTGAGGGTTTCCGGGACTGTGACTGTTTACAGGAGTAGAAAGCCCCGTCTTTCTCCTTTGGAGCTGCTGGGGGTTTGAACTGCAAACCATGAGGATCGCAGCCCCCTAGACCACCAGGGCTCCATTCTAGAAAGGCAGCTCCATTAATGAATGCGGGGTGAGCTCTACTTTCTGAGTGGTATACAGGACTGACCCCCAAGTCTACCTGAGGGCCAGCTCAGCCCTGGGACTCAGACCTTGGGAGACCCTGCCAGATCTGGTCCCTGGTCACATAAGCAGAGTGGCCGTGACCTTTCTGGACAGTTGGGGTGTGTGGTCAGTGCTGCAGCCCCTGAGAGCTCAGGGTGCTATCCCAGGGCCAGACATCTAGCTGTCCTTAGATCGACATGCAAGACATGTACACAAGCATAGTTACACAAATGAGATTGCATTGTACCCACCAGTCTGCAGATTGCTTTTTGCTTTCAATCAAACCTCTTCCCAAATATTAGTACCTTCAGCTCTTCCTCATTTGCTTGGTGGTGAGGGCACCTACCTGGTTTCCACTGAGGTGCAATGACAAATACTTCTGTTACAAATCTCCCTGTAACTGTGTGTGCTTGTAAGTGATATTAGTTACTAATCATAGAAGTGCCAGCTGAACGGATATAGTTTATAATTTTGATAGTGTTAAGCCAAATTGCCCTCCCAAAGCCTAGGCTGGTATTTGAGATCGCCCCATTCTTAAATGGATACTGTTATTGTCAAAAAGCTTTCATCGCTGCTCATCCGATAGAAAGGGGTGCTATCGACTTGCTTTGATCCCCATTGCTTTAGGCACTGGGAATATGAACATCTCTTCAAAAGTTAATTGGTGACATGTCCTGTCACCTGCACCATTTAGGTGTTTTATGTTACTTTTTCATCTCAAAGAAATGAGCACTTTTTCTCAAATTGATGCACCGTCTGTTGGCTGTGTGTGATCCCTTTGGCCACAGATTCGTTTGAGGTCAGGAGAGCCGGAGGTGTCCTCTCATTCTTGAGGCACCTGGATGTTCAGTCACTCTTGGAAAGCTCTCTCAGTCAATTGCGATGAGTCAGCATCAGAATGAACTCCACGGGCGACGGTCTGGGTTTGGTTTTTCACTCCGTGACTGTGAGCTGTGTTCTTCTAGGGTTTTAGTAGTTCAATGACAAACTACTCTCCTTGCCATCGAGTCAATTCCAACTCATAGGGCAGAGTAGAACGCCCGGTGGGTGCCCAAGGTTGTGCTCTTTATGGAAGAAGCAGACTGCCACTTCTTTCTCCTGTGGATCGGGAGATGTGCAAAAATTCTTGGGTCTGTGTCTTGCATGTGATCTTGCTGGTGGGTTTGAATCACTGACCTTTCAGTTGGCAGAGGACTGCTTAACTGTTATAGTTTGGGTGTATGTCACCACGTGGCGATCCAGCCGTACTTCTTTCCCCCAAAGACTGCTCAGCTACCCCCGCCCCATGCATGTCTTCCACACCACACCGACCGGACCCAGCCTTTTTATTTGGAGCTGGGGATTTGGGGCCCTCCATACATCTTGCTAGGAAGCTTCCCCGTGAGCTGTTTGATACAGTCAACTAAGACACAGAAGGATAGAAGGAGTATCAGCCACTGATGTTTGGCAGTCGTGGCTTGAGGGGAGCTCTCAAGTACGTTGGCCCCAGTGAGGTTACTGGGACCAGCCCTGGGTCCTACCTCTCCCACACTCTTGCTTGTAAACACAAGGCCAGGCTGGTCACTGAACCTTAAAGATGCTTAAAGGGAGGGACGGAATGTGTTTACTAGCAGTATGCATCCGAGCTCTTTGCCTAAGGCTTTCATAAGCACTCATGCATTTGTGACCGCCAAGACCTTCCAAAGGATGGATCAGGTGAACGACTGCTCTGGTTCAAGCTGGTCTGGCGTTGTCTCCTGCCTGTCTTCCGGAGAGCTCTACCCTGAATGCTGGGGCTATGGGGATGCCGAAGTAGGCTGAGGGGAACACACTGCTCTAGTGTCCCAGAAAGAGATCACTCACTGCCATGGAGGCACTTCTGACTCATAGCGACCCTATAGGGCAGAATGGAACTGCCCATGGGTAGAAGGACTCCCCAGAGAGAGAGAGAGTCAGCCTATAATATCTGTGAGAGTGTGTGAGCTAGGTCGAAGCCCTGGTGGCATGCTGGTTACATGTTGGGCTGCAATCCACAAGGTTGGCAGTTCGAAACCACTAGCCACTTCCTTGGGAGGAAAACAGGGCTCTGTACTCCTGTAGTGAGTTGCCTTATTGGAAACTCACAGAGAGGGTGAGTGGACCCTGTCCTATAGGGTCACTGTGAGTCGGCCTGGACTCGCTATGGTGGGGAGTGTGTTTTTCCCTTTGGTTTTGTGGGGTAGGTAGGTACAGGGCACATCAAGCCCATTCCAACTCCTAGCGACCCCGAGTGACTGAATCGGACTGCCCCCTCGGGTTTTTCTGGGCTGTGCTCTTTATGGGACAGACTGCTAGCTCTGTCTCCCACACCGCCACTGGATGGTGGACTTGAACCGCCAGCTTTTCAGTGAGCAGCTGAGTCCTGACCTGTTGGCCCAGCAGGTCTCCTTGGAAATAACCCTGTAACTTATTAATCATGGTGGCAAGTTCACTACCAGGGATGACATTTCAGATTTACTCCCAGAAAAGGGACTGGAATAACCACCCTTCCCAAGCTTTGGATGGAAAAGGCATGGCCCGACTTCCCACCCCCACCCTGCCCCTCACCCTCCTAGCAACACCCTTAGGAGCCCACAGATTTGTATGGACAAGGCCCTGCCCTCTGTAGTCAGTGCTTCTCTTGCTCTTGGGCATGATGATGATGGCAGCAGCGTCCTGGGAGAGAACTTGCTCAAGAACTTCTCTTAGTTAAGGTTTATTCTAGCACCACCCAGACAGATCCATTGAGATAGCAAAGTGCCATTGCAATCCTATACACCAGAGGTTCTCAACCTTCCTCATGCCGCAGCCCTTTCATACAGTCCCTCAGGTTGTGGTGACCACCACCACCCCCCAACCATAAAATTATTTTCGTTGCTACTTCATAACTGTCGTTTTGCTGCTCTTATGAATCTGGCGACCCCTGTGAAAGGGTCATTCGACCCCCAAAGGGGTCGCGACCCACAGGTTGAGAACTGTTGCGATAGACCGTCCTTGTGTGCACCAAAGACCAGGCTGTCCAGAAGAACCCCAACAAGTGGACTGAAGCATCTGTGTCCATTGGATGCCCAGCTTGCTGGGAAGCTGTGTGCATTTAGGGATGGATGCTCACTGCCCTCTGAGTCTGCTCCCCGCCCGCTCCCTGGTCTCACTCTCTGCAGCACAAACACTAAATCAAGAGCTTGCTTAATGAGTCTCACCCTTCTCTCTCTTTTCCCTCCGAACAGCCAACAGCGCAGTGAGCCTTTTTAAAGTTAACAGTTAGCTCAGGAAGAGCTTGTAAAGTGGGGGGTTAAAAAGCGCAAAGAAATTCCTCGGGTTTGGAAAATAACTGAGCCGCTTTGGGCAGATCTTTGATGTTTTCAGATACGCGAGGGATAGGTTTTCTAGATGCTTGTTTTCCAGCCTAGCAATTACGTACAGTTAAAATGCTGTTTTAGAAGCAGATAATCGCACCGGGGGAGGGACGGCCAGATACAAGCCGATGAAAGGGAGGTGAGGCGTCTGGGGAGAGGCGAGGTGGGACATAGAAAAAAGAATCTGCATTTTTACAATGACATGCCTATGTTCTTTGCAATATGAGTGTGTGTCTATTATATAATTGCATAATAGAAATTTTAATTAAAGCCAGTTTTATTTTGGTTGTAAGCATGCGGCCTGCTTTATAGCCCAACACAGACTTAGCCCCAATCCCCTCGGATCACACCCTGCCTTTTTTAAAAGATCATCATGCCCTGCCTGCCTTGTTAAAACCTTTTCTAATACAAACCATCTCCTTGTGAGTTTATGTTAAGATTTTGAGTTTTAAAAATCTGTGGCCTCATTACTTATAAAGAAGGCCTGAGCCTTCTCTGGGACCCCAAATGCCATGCCCCTTATATAAGAAACATGTCACCCTGGTTGCACGGTGGTTAAAGTACCAGCAGTGCACATACCCTGGCTGCTTCATAGGAGAAAGATGGGGCAGTCTGCTTCCATAAGGATTTACAGCGTTAGAAACGCTATGAGACAGTTGTACTTTGTCCTGCAGGGTCGCTATGCGTCGGAATCAACTCCATATGGTGGATTTGATGTTCCTTAGTATCTAAGAAGCACCCTTTGCCAGTGCCACAGAGTCGGGGGGACTTAATGGTGACTTTTAATTAACTCTAAGTGGCACTGAAGAGCCCTGGGGGTACGTGTTGGATTCCCTCAAGATACCCTCAAGCTCAATGGTTCAAACCTACTATGCACTCCGTTAGGGAACGATGAGGCTATCTGTTCCCATAGAGTTTTGTAGCCTCAGAAACTCTATCTAGGATTGAAGGGCTCTACAGGCTTATTCTTCTGGATGATTCTAGAAGGTAGTGTGTTAGTCCAGGTAGACTAGGGAAAAAAATTCATAGACACTCATGTGTATAAGAAAGAGCTGTATATAAAAGAGCAAGAGTATATTGAGAAGCCCA
Source organism: Echinops telfairi (assembly GCF_000313985.2). Classification (NCBI taxonomy): domain Eukaryota; kingdom Metazoa; phylum Chordata; class Mammalia; order Afrosoricida; family Tenrecidae; genus Echinops; species Echinops telfairi. Next base: position 19,867,911 of record NW_022111320.1, on the reverse strand, counting down.
GTCCAGATCAAGTCCATACGTCTGATATTAGCTCATATGTCTGATACCAGTCTGTAAAGTCCTCTTAAGACCCATGCAACACATGCAATGATGCTGAGTGTAGGAAGATCACAAGCCAGTGGGTGGAAAGTCTTGTGTATCCAGTGTCTGTGGAAGCATCTCAGCACTGGCGTGGGGTTCCACATGGCTTCTCCAGCTCCAAAGCTCTGGCTGCCATCAGTGGAGAACTCCATGTGGCTTCTCAACAGGATTGTTTCCCAGGGAGACAAAGCAGAGAGTGTATGTGTCCCACCTCCAGTGTAACACCTCCAAATGAGGTCATCAAGCATCGAACTGATTGACAGGCTGAACTCCACCCCTTCACTCTTTTTTAAAAAAATTATTTTATTATGGGCTCATAGAACTCATCACAATCCTTACATACATCAATTGTGTCAAGCACACCTGTACACATGCTGCCATCATCATTCTCAAAACACCTTTCTACTTGAGCCCTTGGTATCCACCCCTTCACTCTTAATAGTCTCAAATTGATACCAGATTATGTAATTACCACAGGTAGAGACCCCAGATTTGTTAGCGAAAGCCCCTCTGGAGTCCAGATGGCATGTCCCCACAGGTAGCTGCTTCCCAGCTGGTCCCTGCACTCCCTCCCTGGCCAAGATGACCATTGTACTTGCAAATTTACTTAACCTGTTGTCTACGAAGGTTATATCCATTGTTGAACCAACTAAAGTCCAAAATTAACTTTTAAGATCCTGGGCTCATGTTAAGCAAACAGGCAGACACACAGCAAAGAAAAATCTGCTCACCAGGGAATGCCTCTGGATGTCATTGTGTCTTAAATCCATTGATAACCGAAACTGGCCATTCCCCAGGGACTGGGGAGAGGGGTTTTCTGGTGCTGTGTTTCACAGCACATCTGGAACAGAGCGTGATCTTCTCACCGGATAGGAAAATAGCCAGTTCCCATTGGACCGTGAACAGGCCACAAACCACACTAAACTACTTCAGGTCACCTCTAGAATGAGGCAAGAGGGAGGTTGGCTGAAGATCGCTAGCATTTTGTTAGCATTCTGTGCCCTTTTTATCTCAAGATTAGTGTGAGCTACTAAGAAACATCCAAGTCGGTTTTTGGGGGGCTAGCACACTCCTTATGGACTAACGTAGAGTGCAAGCGCTGCATTTGCTCAGCAGTGGACCCCACTGCCCAAGTGGGGCCCAAGGAAGGAGCCTGGTGACAAGGAGATGGAGCGCTCCTGCGGCTAACCCAAAGGCCAGTAGTCTCACCCCCAACCCCCCCCCCCGCCGCCCCCCCCCGCAAAAAACGGCAAGCCCAAAACACAACCCCCCCCAAGGGCAAGGCCTCCCCCCAAGAAGGGCCCGCTGTGAGTCAGAACCGACGCCTGGCACTCCATTGGGTTGTGGTTTGGGATGCAAGGCAGCACTTACCTGAGGCCGTGCCCGCTGTTCTGCCATCAGGGACCGCTTTAGCTTGTTGGTGGGTCTGTAGCATCTCTTCATTTTTTAAAAGATGTCAGTCACTAATTTAAAAAAACAAAACTGTGGCTGAAATGTGCTTATATGCCACAATGAATTTCGGGCAATTCATGACACCAGAAAATGGGCCTGCCCTAGGTAGCATAGCCGTTACTGTTAAACACTCATTCTTCTGTCATTCACTTCAGTAAGGACCATAAACCCCAAACCAAACCCACTGCCATCAAGTGTGTTCCCACTCTTGATGTCCTGGAAGACCGAGTAGGACTGTGGCAGAGGGTTTCCAAGGTGATAACTCTTCAGGGAAGCAGACTGCCTCACCTGTCTCCCTCAGAGCAGCTGTTGGGTTTGAGCCAGCAGCCTTGTGGTTAGCCGTTCATCACTTAGCCCACTGCACCCCCGAGGACTCCAGTAATGAAATACTTACCCACTGTAGTACAGTGGTTATGCATGGGGCTGCGATCCGCACAGTCGGCAGTTCAAAACCAGCGGCATCTCCCCAGGAGACTGGGCTTTCTACTCCGTAAGCAGTTAAAGTCCCGGAAGCCACAGCGGGGGCTCTGAGTCAGCACTGAGTTTGGTTATTTGGCCATTCCGTTGATTCCAACTCATACTGACCCTACATAAGGTCTCTGAGGCTGTAAATCTTTACGAGCGCAAACAGCCTCATCGTTCTCCCTTGGAGCAGCTGATGGATCTGAACCGCCAACCTTGTGGTTAGCAAGCCAATCAGTGCTTACCCGACAGCGTCACCAGGGAACTCCTTAGTAATAACAATGGTCACCAAGTATGTCCTAGGAAAAAGGCTGGGTGCTTTGCCTTTATTGAAATTGCTAATAGCAGCCTCTCGTAGACATTGCTATCTCGAGGCCACACAAGTGACCGCACTGATCTTCAAACCCAGGTTTGCCTGGTTCCTGGCCCGGGGCCCTCCTATCAACCATGCATTGTAACACTTGAGGGTGCTGCAAGCCAGTTAGTCCGATGGTTCCGAACTTGGCCGGCCTCATTAACGTAGTCTCATACCAGGACAGTGACAGGGTCACGGTTGGTCTTTTACATAGAGGTAATGGTGTGTTTTTTGTTTTCCTTTTAGCCACCAGCTAAATACCTCCTCCCCGAGGTGACGGTGCTTGACTACGGAAAGAAATGTGTGGTCATTGACTTAGATGAGACCTTGGTGCACAGTTCCTTTAAGGTAAATCAACGTTCCAAAAAAATAAAAACGTCTCTGTGATCTTTGAGATGTGGTCCCCGTTGTATGAGGCGGTGGAGGAAATGTGAAAATTAGAAAGGAGGAAAGCTTGCGGTTATTAGTCTATCACACTGTCCATTAAGGAATTCCAATAACAGTTGCTTATTAGCTCAGGTGAACATTAACTGTAGTCATTGAGTGTTGACACAATTAGTTTGGAGACAGGGTGTTGCGGGTTGCTGCCAATGGACTGCGACCTCCTGGTGACCTAGCGGCAGACTGGGGGTTGTCAACACTCTCACCCCTGGAAAAGGACTTTTCAGGTGCCACAAGGCAATCAGGGCCCTGGGGCACGGCTGTGCCCTTGGCAAGGTACCCCCAGGCTGTGTGGTTTCTTGGGAGGGGCAAAGGGAAAGCAGGGCTTGAAGCTGTCAGGCAGCCTGCTTTCGCTCCTGGACATGTTCCCAGACCACGTTTTAAGGATGTCCAACTCTGAAGAAGGCTTCCAGCGTTATGGCATCGGAACAGCTGTGGCCATCACCTGTCACTGCTTTCATTAAGGAGGTGGCTCGAGGGGTCTTTTCTTGGCCCTGTGGTTGGATGAGTAGCCACTTGGATGATCCCTCACGCACGGTGGGAGTGCCATGGTGGTCAGAGCAGGCAGTCTTCCGTCTCCCCGCCAGAGTGAGCAGTGACCGGATGGAATCCATGGTTCCCGCTGGGACCACACTGTTTTGAAGAGAGTTCATTAGCTATCTTTCCATTTCTTGAAACAGATTACTTCCGAGAGACAAATGATTGGAGTGGGGGTGGTGGTTGGAAATGGGGCACTGGCACATTTGGGAGAAGAAGCATGTGATTGGGGTTGGACCCTTGGGTTCTTTCTGACAGTGGGACTCGGCCACTAGTACCTGGCCAGTTACACCAGCACATTATCATTCTGAGCCCAGTCAGATGTCCTTTCCTCTGTCGAGAGGTATGAGCAGGACACGGTCCGTGAGAGGGTCTGGGCTTCCCATCAGTGGCAATCGTTCCCTGCTGGCTGTTCGGGTCCTTCCAGGGATGGTCCCTATGCAGTGCAGCAGTGCCCCATGCCCCAGCTCAGCTCTGCTCAGCCCTGGGGACCGCTTCTCCCCTGGAGACAAATTGCACAGGGCTTTTACGAGTGCCCCCCACCCCACAGCCTCTTCCCTGGGGGAACATCCTTCAAAACCAGGCACAGTTGGCATCAGAGCATAAAAGAGCATCCTCCCAAGTTGCTTTGGGAGTGCAAGCAACACTGGCCAGACAGCCCAGGGTGACGGGTGGGTGGGGGGCTCCCCGGCTCCTGAGACAGAGTGTTGGTGTCTCTGAGGCCTGCTCAGAGGGCCTGGATGCAGCACGCTGAGGAGAACACCATCCCCCGATTCCACCTCTCCCCCTTGCCTGCCTACCTTTGCAGGCAGGATAGTCTTTGTTGTGCGAATTTTAATGCTCTGAGGATTTTGGAGGTGGGGGTGGGGAGGGGGCCCTGAGAACCTCTGCCCCGTGAAAATGCACACATAGTTGTATTGCTGGTAGGGGGGCGGGGGGGGGGGGCAAGGGAAAACCTCTGGGTATGTATAACTGCCCTTGCAGCAGCGTGGGAGAGGAGGCCGAGGGCCAGGTATGCGCTTGGGACCGGGAATGACTTTTCCCTTTCATCTTCTCTATGGAATCAGATTCCACGATCAAATGCCTCATGAGAGTTCCTCCCTTTGGTTTTTTGTTTTTTTTTTGGTAGTTATGACTGCTTTTCTTTAAAAATCACACGCATCAAACATATAGTTGAATAAAATGCTCATACTTCCCTAAGTGTAAACATGTATTCTTAGACCCTGCCTAAGACAATATGCACATGAGGAAGTCTGAAAATGTGGGTCCCTTTTCTCACCCCGACAGACAAGGTCATGAAATCTTGGCTTCCTCCACAGTCCCAGCATGCTCCCTCTCTCACAGAAGCATGCCTAATATATTCCTCTCAATACAAAGTTATTGATTGCCTATGATTAATCAACCATCTTTTAAAAAGTCCTTCAAACACTCCTTTGGTTTCTTAGCATGCTTCAGTAGTTTAGTGGTGACGTCATGAGAGATTAAGCTCCCTTGGCCTCCCAGCCCCGGGAGTCGGTTCGCTATGGTGGCAAGGCCGCTAGGGCCCAACAGCATCCACGGAGTTTCAGGTGGCAAAGGAGGGTGCTTGTGTGGGCAGTGCTGAGCAGACCCCAGCTCAGAGTCTGACCAGAAACTTCCTGACAGAGCACCGCCGTACCCCAGCCCCATGGCCGCACCATCCATCCTCCCAGGAGCCCCAAGAAGTGCTGCAGCACTTGGAATCACTGTGGGATCCCACTCACTAGAGCAAGGGAAGAGAGAACCTTCAGCCTACAGAGCAGAAAACCTGTCTGAGCTTGTGGCCTGTAGCTTCAGACTTCATCCCATATGTCTTGGCAGTGTGGGCAGGGCAGCTCGCTCTGTGTGTCTCAACTACACATTGTTTCCCACAAGGAGTGGGTCAGACACTAGGCTGCTACCCAAAAGGGCAACAATTCACACCCACCAGTTGGTCCTCAGAAGAACGTGGAGTCTGCTTCTGGAAAAATTCCAGCCACAGACCCCCTGTGAGCCAGTTCGACCCTGCTTTACCTGGTTGCTCTGAGTTGAAATTGACTCCACAGCGGAGGATTGGCTTGGCTTGGACTGGTTGTCAGGAGAGACCAGTCCCTGGAGGAGGACATCATGCTTGGTCAAGTGGAGGGGGCAGCAAAAGAGAGGAAGGCCCTGGACGAGATGGATCGACACAGTGGCTGCAACAATAGGCTCAGGCATAGGGACAATGGATGGCGCAGGACCAGCCAATGCTTCCTGCTGCTGTGTGTAGGTAGTGTTGCTATGACTCAGGTTGACCCCACAGCATCTGACAGCGTGGGCTCTCACCTCTGCCCCCTAGTGGCCAGCGGCAGTTGCTATCTTCCTGGCCAGTTGAAACTGGACTTCACGAGGCGCTCCATCCTGGAAGGAGCAAAGGAGGCGACAAAGACTTTGGACCACGATGCTGAAAATAGAACGCGGTTCAGATAACATGTCTTCTTGCTTCTACCTATTTTAAGGCGTCAAAGCCTACGCCAACATTCTTCTTCTGAACCGTTTATTTCCATAATCAAAACACCGATCAAGACAAGGCTTTTTCTTGCTAAAATTTCCAATTTTATTTGGTTCTTTCAGACCTATTAATTACCGTTTCTTTTCTCTCTAGCCGATTAGTAATGCCGATTTTATTGTTCCGGTTGAAATTGATGGAACTATACACCAGGTAAGAAATTCAGAGCCCTGTCTGAGCTTCAGCTAGCAGTCTTTAATAACTACATTCCCCTGGAACTGTCTCATTAAGGTCCCACATCAGGAATAACTCTATTGCTGAAGAAGCCCTGGGGGCAGTGGATGACGAGTTGGACGGCCAACCACAAGGTCGAACCCACCAGTCACTCTGAGGGAGAAAGATGAGACCTTCTTCTCCCACACAGAGTCACAGTTTCAGAAACCCGAGGGGTCGCTATGCTGTGTCCTTTGGGGTGGCTCTGAGTGGGAATCGACCCAGTAGCCATGAGTTTGATTTGGTTTATTCCTGGGTTCAAAGGAAGCTGATTTTGTAAAGTGATTTCCTACTTCTTCTTGTCTCCCCTTCACCCAGATGAATTTATCTTATACTGAGTTGATAAGGAAAACTGCACTGTCTGCAACTAGTAGATGTGGCTGCCACATTGAGGAGTTCTCTGATGTGATGCAGAGGTTTCCATATCCCCACCCCCATGTCCCCTGGCCCAGCTGGATGATCTAATTCACCTGCTCCCATCATTGCTTTTGACGATTGTCCTGGTGGGGACAGGAGACCCTGCCATGGGTCGCCCACCTCTGTGGGCCCCTGGGAAAAAGGGTCCATTTTAGATGGGCACAGCAGCACCCTGATCTTGTCACTGCAACAAGTCTTTGACGAAAAACCAACTGCTAAGGAGAGTGAGGGCGGGAGGTGGGGAGGACGGAGTGCGTTTGGGGCTCATCATGGTCAGCGATGATGCCATCGTCAGTTGGCAGGCTTCTTCGCTCCGTCTGACATTCCCCTTCCTTATCTGTGCAAAGCTCCTCCAGAATGGCCTCTAGTAAACAACTGTCGGGAACATGGGCGAGGAGTGTACAGAGTGGGAGGGCTCGTGATGGGAGCAGCTTCCTGCTTGGCCCCAAGGCGGTAGGGGAAGAGTCTCTGGCCTAAATGGTATTCACATTCCAAGAAGAAAAATCTCTTTGGGCCCTTAAGCCGCAGACAGGATGTTTTCCCTTTACTGATGACGTTTCTCCCTCTCCGGCTCTTGAGTGCAGAGTGTCTGAGCTGGGCGAGGCATTGGGGGTCGGCTGGCCCAGCCGACTCAGTATTCAGATGGGGAAACTGAGGCTGGGCCGGGTGGGTGGGGAGTGTGAGGATTGGGCTCAAGGCTTTGCAATGGAAAGAACTAAAATGAGCATCCCAGGCCTGGCCCTGGCCCAGGGCCCTTCTCCTGAAGCCCTGAGGCTCTCCTGGCCTCTGCCCTGCCCTTACTACAGCCCTGTTTTTCCAGAAGCCCTGCCAGCAAGCAGTTCCTAGGAATGGCGGCACTGCCCCTAGCAGCGCCACACTGTCATGCTTTTAAAAGCCATCAGGGAGCCGAAGCAGCGGGCACTGGGGCATTTAACATTTGCGGAAGCATCTGAATTAACGCAACATCTGAGCAGCAGTTAAGCCTCTGCTTTTAGTACCTTGCTTCCTGTTGCAGAACCTCGTAATGGGACAGAGAAGAGCTGCCCGATGCCATGGCAAGAATGAGGAGGGACATGACCCCTTCACAAACACCCCTCATCTGGCTGTGAGCCCACTGGGCTGGCCCTTTCTCGTAGGAGCCACCCCAGTGCCCTCCTTAGCTGTGCAGTGATTCATCTGGCCACGGGTCACCCCCCTGAGGCCCCGGGACCATGGGTTAGAAACCTCTCCCTCCTGAGGGAATGGAGCCATGGGTACCAAGAGCAGGAGGACCAAGGCCCTGGCTAAGGCCGTGGCCTCGTTCAAGTAATCCAGGATAGGCTGTGCAGGTCCCAATGGGCCTATTCTCGGTTACTTGCATGGGGACGCGGGCCTGGACCCCGACCTTCCTCTCTGCCAGTGGCGCCCACGCCAGAGTTCTCGAATCAGTCCCCTGAGTGGCCAGGAGCTGGCCTCTGCCCTTTGCACTAAGCCAACATTGCTTCTCTAAGTGATGTTCCCAGGGAAACAGACCCACGGTGCGCCTGCTCCCTCTCGGCGGAGACTTCCTTATGGTCCGCCACGTCTGGAGCCGCGCTGGCACCCAGGAGGCTCGTGGGAAGAGCAGGGAACTTGGAGCTGCTGCCCTCGTCCTCCCAGCTTCCCGGAGCAGTGTTGGCATCTCCCGAGGCTGTCTCACGCCTCTGGCCCACCACTCTCTTGGGGCCACAGACCCAGCACCACCAACTCTTTCAGCTTGCTGGGACCCCTCCACCACGCCCAGGCTTTTCTGAGTGCCTGCCTCGGGCAGGTCGGTTCTGTGTAGGGTTTCACCCTGGGCAGCACATCCTCCACGTGGTACAGAGCCCTAGCCAGCTTCCCTGCTGGTGGCAGTCCTCTGCTTCTCCTCACCTCCTGAAGGACGAGACCCAACTGTTCCCTCTGCCACGCAAGGCTCTTGGTGGGCTCCTCACATGCCTCTTCCTCCTCCTCCTTCCCTCTCCCTGAACCCCTCTTCTGCTACGGCCCACAGGGCTGGGGCCATCCTCTAACATCCCCCAATCTTTCTGGACCCCATGTTCTTATGGTGACTTCTGCTTGGGGGCTGGCTGCTTCTCACCTTCAGGGATCTAGCAAGCTCTTCTTTATCCACCCAAGGCCAAAGCCCAAAGTTGCTGTGTTAGACCGGGTTGACTAGAGAAACAAATCCAGAGGCACTCATGTGCATATAGGAAAAAGCTTTATATCAAAGAGCAATGATATATTAAGAAAACATCCCAGCCCAGTGCAGCTCAAGCCCATAAGTCCAATACTAGTGCATATGTTCGACACAGGTCTATAAATTCCTCTTCAGACTCAAGCAATGCATGCAATAACACCAAATGCAAGAAGACCACAGGCTGGTGGGTGGAAAGTCTTGATCCAGTGGTGGTGGAAGCATCTCCAGGGCTCTGGCTGCCATCAGTGTGGCTTCATGTGGCTTGTCAACAGGAATATGATGCAGAGAGAGTATGTGTGTGTCCCACCTCCAGGGAGGAAGACAGGAACTCCCAGAATCCTCAGGAGAAGGCCACGCCCACGAGGAGGGATCAACTGGCCTGTAACCTGATTGACAGGCTATACTCCACCCCTTCATTCAAGTTGACAGGAGATTAAGTAACTGCCCTAGTTACCCTTTATGATTCCCTTCTGTTGAGAGGGCAGTTCATTGTCCTTAAAGTATCCTCGACTGTGATTTTCATGAGGTCCCTGGGTTGGCGCCAGCAGTTCACACCCGGCTGCTAACTCAAAGGTTGGTGACTCAGCTCCACTTGACATTGCGCGGGAGAAAGGCCTGTCAATCTACTTCCGTGGAGTTGTGTCCTTCCTCGCTAATATGCGGGAGGACGCTAGGAGTCCCGAGTCAACGGGGTGCCTGAGGTTGATAACTTGGATTGTGCCGTGTGTGTGTGTGTGTGTGTGTGTGTGTGTGGTGTTTCAGGTGTTTCTGTTAACGTGTGTTCTAGACTGTGAGCTCTTCAAGGGCAAGGCTGGGTTGTGTTCATCTTTGCAACTCCCTGCAGGCTGAGCACAGAGCCGGCGCTCAGTAAACATGAATTGCGTTGGATTTTAACAAGTCGGATTTATTTTAGGGAAGTGGCTGATTTCTGTTGGGATTTATTCAAGTCTTCGTTAGTTGCCTCCTCCCCCTCCCTCTATCTTCTCTCGCCAGCAGCACTGCCTTCTCTCCCCCATCCCCACGTGTTTTCCTCAGTCATCCCAGCTTCCCAGTGGGAGCCCCAGGGTGGGCTGCAGCCTGGCTTTCTCACTCCGGCCCCACCTGGCCCCAAGGCTGTGTGGAAGGAGCCTGCACTCTGTCCCATTCTGCCCCCAGACTCCTCCCAGTGGCTGTTTACGGGGGTAGGGGTGGGAGCCTGGGAGGGGGTGGGGGTGGCCGGCCTGGGAACAGGCAGCTTCCCCTCATGTAAAAGCCTGTCTGTGTCACACCCGAGCACGGTGCCCTCAGTGATGCCAAGTAGACAGCTCCCCAGGCCAACCTGGAAGGTACTCCGTGCGGAGTTGCTGGGCCTGAGCTTCCACCCCAGGCCATGCTTGTGGGGAAGCAGTCCAGTGAGACTAGAAGCAGGAGTGACAGTGGGCTGGACCCAGAGCTGGGGAAGGATGGCCCTCAGACGTCGTGGGCACATGTCCGGACCAGGGCTGGCTTAGAGCAGGGCCCAGAACCCTTGTGTCGCCATTGAGTTGCTTCAAACAGCGCAACCCTC
>NW_022111320.1:19850764-19857088 GCF_000313985.2 Echinops telfairi | reverse complement strand
GCCAGCCTGAAAGGCTTCGGGTTTCCATGGCGATGGAGGAGTACTGAGAACAAGTGCTCCCTGCAGCTGCTAGCTCCCACATCCTCCCAGAGGGCCAGGAGATCACAGACGTGAGAGTGCAGGACCACTGGGACAACAGACACGTGGGTGCACCTCATTCCCGGTGACCTATTCCAAGCCTAGTGCAGCCCTGCAGCCCCTCCTGCCTGGTGAGCCAGGCTGCTGACCGGTGGCCACTCCCAGGTCCTTGGCTCTGGTCTCAGCTCCCAGGCTGGCATCGGGGGATAGCGGGCCTCCCTACACTCCACCCAGGGGTCTGTGGGAACTCCAGGCTGACAGTCAGGGCCCTTCACTCAGCAAGCCAAAACACATGTACCCACTGTGCTCATGCAGAACTCGCACATGGATCGAGGCACTTGTGGGACCAGAATAGGAATACTGGTCCCACAAGTGCGGTTTAAAATCAGGAAAGGTGCGTGTCAGGGTTGTAGCTCCTCACCCTACTCACTCCATCTCTGTGCGGAGCGAGTCATCAGAGCAATTGGATTCCGTAAAGAAGAAGAATGCAACATCAGAACTGGAGGAAGGTTGATTAACGACTGGCAGTATGCAGGTGACACAACCTTGCTTGCTGAAACTGAGGAGGACTTGAAACACTTGCTGATGGAGATCGAGGGTGGCAGCCTTCAGTGTGGGTTGCAATTCAATGGGAAGACCCGAAATCCTCACAACTGGACCAGTAGGTAACGTCATGATAACTGGAGGACACGTGGACATTGTCAAGGGTTTCATCCTGCTTGGATCTATAATCCATGCTCGTGGAGACAGCAGTCAAGAGGCCAAAGGACACATCGCATTTGGTAAGTGTGCCACACAAGAACTCTTTTAGGGTTTTGGAAAGCGAGGATGTTGCTTTGAGGACTGAGGTACCCCTGGCCCAGAGCATGGCTTTTTCAACTGCCTCATAAACACCTGAAAGCTGGACATTGAATAAGCAAGACTGATCGATGTGTTAGCATCGCGAGGCTGGAGAAGAATATTGAAAGTACCGTGAGATGCCAAAAGAACCCACAGATCTGCCTTTGAGCAAGTCCGGCCAGAGTGCTCCTTACAGTAAGGATGGTGAGACTTAATCGCACATACTTTGGACACGTTGTGAGGAAAGAGCAGTCCCTGGAGAAGGACATCATGCTTGGAAAAATAGTGGGGCAGCGAAACGGAGGAAGACCCTCAAGGAGATGGACTGACCCAGTGGCTGCCACGATGGGCTCAAGCTTGGGAACCATGGCAGGCACAGGACCGTGCAGGGTTTCCTTCTGTTGTGCCTGGGATTGCTGTGGGTCAGAACCAGCTCAGTGGCAGCTCGCAACGGCGTGCTGGGCACTGCCCAAGGCTGGGGGCCAACAAAGAGAAGCTTATGTTCTCCACAATCACCTGGAGGCCTTGGCTCTCCAGCGAAGGTGCTCCCTTGAAGGATGTATGGCCCTAGTGCTGGTGAGTGTAGAGAAACTCATCATCTCTCCCATCTAGAATCAGTCCGTGGCCTCATCAGCAGGAAACCACGGTGCCCAGAGCCCTCCTCCTACTTGTCCTGGGGCACTGCCTCTCATCATGTTCCTGCGGAGGGAGGACCGTCCCCTGGACCTAGGGCTGCCATGCATAGTCTGGTAGTCCTCAGTAGGCAGCTGTGCTGGCATATTCTCTGCACCCAGGATCTGCTGCCCTTGCCAACACCACCAGGCCCGGTACTCTCCACTCCCCGGTGGCCACTCAGCCCCTGTGAACCTCGGCCATTCTCTTCCCTCTGGTCTTGGTGCTGGTGGCCTCCCTTTGGGCCTCACATAACCACTCTCGCCTCCAGGCCAGCCACTCAATGTGGCCCACCCACTGGGACATCTCCCTCCAGGATGGGGATGTGCTTCGGCAGCGGGGGTTCCTTTTTTTTAATTCAGTTTTGCCTGCTTTGAGGAAGGCCCTTCCCCTTCCTCCCCACCAGGCTTTGGGAGAGGGTCTAGCAGGATGGAGCTCTCTCCCATCAGGTCTTGGGGTCTTGGACTTCCCTCTGGTCTGACTGAAATGCCAGGGGCTCTCTAAGGGGCAGTGTGGCCTCAGGCCCACAAGCCAGATGCAAAGTCTACTTATTCATTAATGAGACCAATTGTTATAGGGCTCCCTACCACGTGTGGGAGGGGGGAGTGGGGAACACGAGGGGGCAGCAGAACACTTGTGGAATGACCCCAAGGCCGGAGTTACCACTGCCAACGGCTATGAAAGGGTCGCATGAGAAGGTCCTAGATATCACGAGAGGGAAATATGGAAAAAAGCTCACAGTCGTGAAAGAGGCCAGTTTTCCTGGTCAGCTAGAGATAGGTGGAACCCCAAGACAATGGCCCTCAGCGACCCTTTGGCCTGATAATGACCTCACCCCCAGGGCTCAGTTTTCAGCTAAACCATACGCGGGTCTATGAGGGAGACAGACATACGCTGGCCACGTCCGCACATCTTAGAACAACCAACCAGTTGTGATCCTGGGGACACCCTTTGCCCAAAGACAGAATGCTCAGAAGGCAAGGAGAGGGAGAGGAGGGGCAGAGGCCAGGCAGGAGACTTTTCCGGGAAGCAGGATGAGGGGTTAACACCCACCCACCAAGCGGCTGTCGGGAGTGAGGTGAGACCAATGAATCAATGTAAAGCTGAAGGTCGGCTGTGGATGCCAATTCCCCAATAAAGGTTTAAGGAAAGAGTCTGTGGAAAAGCCCCATTGTCTTTTCCCTTGTTTTCCCACACACTTTGTAAGCCCCCCACCCTCCACCCCCATAGCAACAGGCCCTGATGGGCTACGGGAAATTCAGCAAAGACCCCGTGAAGGGACTGACTGGGAGGTGATACTGGTGCCCAGAAAGGCAGGTGGAGGGCAGGCTCCGGGTGGCCACTTCAGGAGCCCCAGAGCTGGTCAGAGATGGTCCTGGGGAGAGCTGGGGCAGAGTGCCACTCAGGAGGGCCCGCAGGAATGGAGCTCCTGCCGCAGATGAAGGTGGCCAAGGTGCGCGGCCAAGGCTCGCTGCAAGAACTTAGGGGTGGTGGTGAGGAGACATTTAAGCAGAGGAGTGACATCTCACATAGGTTTCAAACGGGGACCTGGATGAATGGTGAATAGCCTGGGAAAGGGATGCCCCCAGGGGCTCTTGCAGCCAGCCAAGCCCAGGACAAAAGAGGGGGTGCAGGTGGAGATGAGACGTTTAGATGGCTCAGTTGCTCACACGCATCAGTCCCATAGGAGAAATGAAAGAATGCAGTGCTTGTCTTAAGCACACCCGGAGGGACAGAACCAGGATCCCCAGACACCTCCAGTGTCGCCGTAGGAGGTCAGGGGTTCCGAGCACTTCCAGGGGCCCCGCCTTTATCACGGCACTTGTTGTCCAGTACGCAGACCCTGTGGCTGACCTGCTGGACCGCTGGGGCGTGTTCCGGGCCCGGCTCTTCAGAGAGTCATGCGTGTTCCACCGGGGGAACTACGTGAAGGACCTGAGTCGCCTTGGGCGGGAGCTGAACAAGGTGATCATCGTGGACAACTCTCCAGCCTCGTACATCTTCCATCCTGAGAACGCAGTAAGTAGCCCCCGGACGGAGCACTCAGGCTGCCCCAGAGCTTTCGGACTTCCCAGGCAAGCACGTTTGGGGCAAAATACACTGTGTTTTCTTCTCTGTGTACCCCACCATCACTTCTTTAACATGGTTTAAAAATAGTTCTTTTTCTCTTTTTCACTATTGCTTCAAAACCAGCCTCACTGCCACTGAGTCAATGCTGACTCACAGCGACCCACGCCCCATGGGTTTCTGAGACTATAACTGTTGACCGCGGTAGGAAGCCCAGTCTTTTGCCCATGGAGCCGCCGGTGGTGGTTTGAAAACACCGACCATGCGGATTACACACAGCCCAACACGTAACTGCTACATCCCCGGGGCTCCTAGAACGGCTGCTTGGTGTCAGGTCATCCCCACTCTTGTCACACCTACAGACGTAGTTCTCTTGGTCTCTTTCTTGGTGAACTCCTTGGCCATGGCCTTGACATCGACCCAGTGATTTGACCTCTTGAGCTTCCGTGACCTTCACTCCAGTAGGGAGATAGGGATGCTGCCTCGTAGGCTTCTTGCAGGGGCCGAGGCAAGGCATGAGAAGCACATGGACGGTGCTTGGCCTCAGTGGGCCTGGATCCTCTCATTGGCCTTTCAGTGTTACTATCGAGAAGGGGCTGCCTATCATTAACTCTGGGGAGCTGGCTGCTGCCCTGGGCAACATGACCCCATGGTCTAGGAAGGCCTGGGTGACCTCTACAACAGATCATCTTTTCTTTTTAAGATTTTCCTTTCTAAAGAATGAATAAACCACTTCAACACGATCTTCAAATAGGGCCGTCACATTTTACAGCCTCACAGTGATGTGTAGAAGGACACAAGGGGACATCTTCTACCTAAAACTCCCTGCAGCGTGACAGCGTCCAAGGCCTGCTTGCTGGGTGTGGCACAACCGTTAGCACAGAGGAGGGAGGCCTCCCTGCCTCCTGACCACATTCCCAGGGGAAAGAGAAGTCAGCGGACCCTCGGGGGACTGCTGACCCTCAGCAGCAGCCTCCACACTGGGCAGGTCTGCCGGGAGAGAACGCGTCCTTCCAAGACCAGGATTCTCTGACTCAGAAGAGCCTACCCAAAGTTCCTTCGTTGAGTCTAGAACACTACAGCGCCACTCACCACCACAATAACAAATTAGAACTGTTGCAAAGTAGAGGAAATTTGTGTCATTGTTATTTGGATAAATATTTGACCTGTGCCGTAAAAACAAACAACTGAACTCACTGCCATCGCAACTGAAGCTGACTCCAGTGTTCCACTGGTAGGTGTTCAAAACCCTGCCATGGAGTCGGCTCAGACTTACTGTGACCCTATAGGACAGAGGAGAACTACACTTCAGGGTTTCCAAGCCTGTAAATTTTTACAGGACCATGAAGCCTCATCTTTTTCCCTTGAAGTACTTGGGGGGTTTGAACTAGGAACCTTGTGGTTATTAGCAGCCCAAAAGGTAA
This sequence comes from Echinops telfairi, assembly GCF_000313985.2. NCBI lineage: Eukaryota > Metazoa > Chordata > Mammalia > Afrosoricida > Tenrecidae > Echinops > Echinops telfairi. Next base: position 19,852,007 of record NW_022111320.1, on the reverse strand, counting down.
CCCATATTGTCTGTGTAGCTATGTTATGTTCATGAAGACATCACATTCACCATAATATTTTTTTTTTTACAGTCTACCTTGCACGGAGAAAGGCTGCTTTTTAATGTAATCACCATTTCACCGTGATCACACTGGACTAAATTAACCAGCTTGAATAACGTTTGCCATCCGATCTGTATTTTTCAGACATTGCGTTTCCCCTGTCCTCTCAAGGTGCTTTCTTACATTCGGGACGTTTGAATCAGGACCCAAGCAAGGTCTGCACGTGGCTTTGGCTACTGTGTCCTCTTAACCCTCTGCCTTTCTTTCTTGAAGAAACCCTGATTACGTCTCTTGTAGAAGTGTTCTGAATCCCAAATTAGTCTACTTGCAGCCTCATGAGGGCGTTTAATATACTCCTCTGCCCCTCATATTTTCTTTAAAGAAGTAGCTAGAACTCTTCAGGGTTGGTTGGTTTGTGTTGTATTTTGTTGCTTTTCAATAAAATAACTGAAAAGATAGCTCTTATTATTTACTTGACGTCACTTCAAGAAGCACTAACGTCGGGTTGTCCCACCCAACGTGGTGTAAGTTAATCACTGGGTCCAGGTGTTATCAGCCTGACTTATCCACGGTAAACACTCCCATCAGCCTTTCACCTGGTGGTCGTCATTGTGCTTGCCCACCACCTCGCTGGTGTTAGGTGCTGTCCGGTTGTGTCTGAATCGTGCGATCCTGTTCCCAGCAGAAGGAAGCACTACCTGGTCTGGCTCCATCCTCACAATTGTCGCGTCTGATCTCGTGGTTGCAGCCACTGTGTCCGTCCTTCTTGTCCAGGGCCTTTATGGGGCTTGCTGTCTTCTAGTTTACCAAGCATCGTGTCCTTCTCCGGGGACGGGTCTCTCCTGAGAACATGGCCAAAGTATGTAAGATGAAGTCTCACCATCCTTCTAAAGAGCCGTCTGGCCATACTTCTTCCAAGACCGATTTGTTGGTTCTTCTGGCAGTCCATGGTATTTTCCATACGCTTCGTCAACACCAGAATTCAAATATATCAATTTTTCAGTCTCCTTTTTTCATGCTCCAACTTTCAAGTGCATGTGAGGAAATTGAAAATACCAATACTTGGGTCAGGTTCACCTGAGTCCTCAAAGTAACATCCTTGCTTTTCAACACTTTAAAGAGGTTTGATTCACTGACTGCTGCCTCCATGAACATTGATTATGGATCCAAGCAAGATGACATCTTTGACAATATATATATA
>NW_022111320.1:19827210-19848624 GCF_000313985.2 Echinops telfairi | reverse complement strand
TCACATGCTGAATTTTTGTATTTCTAAGCTATCTTGGATGTGTTAAAAGGACTGAAATTGTTATTTTTAAAATTGGAGGGGGTCCCCCAAATTTCTTTTGACATCACTGCCTTGCACTCTGGCTCCCGCACACTCATCACCCTCCACACTCCTCTACCGGAAACCAAGGGAAAGGCCTGTCTTTGCCCGGGGCTTTGGAATGTCCTGACGTTTGCTACTTCTGCTCTGGACTGCTCACTGTTAAGTGTGGGGGCAATTCCCCACCTCAGTGCCTTGCAACCTAGCAGAGTAGCCCTCTGGTAACAGAGGCCTCTGGTGTCTCTGGCTGGCCTGCAGCCTCTGAGCCCTCTGAGGTTCAGGGAGTGGCTTTGATGCCGTGGAGGGAGCTTTTGGAAACTGGCCAGTGTTGAGGGCAGTCCTCACATAGCAAATGCTTTTGAACTAGATACACTTCACTTTGCCTTCCTGAGCCAGCTCCTAATCCTGGGTCGCTTTGGGCGGGCCCGTCATGGGAATGAGAGGAACAGGCAAAACAGCGATGGCAATGATGGTGCTGGGCTCTCCACCCTATTCCGCCCACCCACACCACTCCTGTCTTGCAGGTGCCTGTGCAGTCCTGGTTCGATGACATGACAGACACGGAGCTGCTGGACCTCATCCCCTTCTTTGAGGGCCTGAGCCGCGAGGACGACGTGTACAGCGTGTTGCACAGACTCTGCAGTAGGTAGCGGCGGCCTCGAGGGACCTGCCGGGCCCAGCCCCTCAGGTGCAGAAGTGACGCCTCCGCCCAGGGTCGCCGGTGAACGGTGCTGTGCCGACCTGTCGCTGTTGTTCTTTTTTTCCAAGAACAGAAACAACAACGACGACGATTTTGAAAAGAACTCTTTTCATGGAATTTCATAAAGGGACATGCATTTTACTGGATTTGCTTTTCTTAAGACATACCAAAAAGGAGAAAACAACCACAAAAAAAGCTTGCTATCCACAGACTTCCTTTCCACGGCCCTCTCCTTCAGGCAAACACCGTGCCCTGCTCGCCCTGCTCCGGGCAGCTGGCACAACTCAGAACCTCTTTCCTACAGGATGAAGTGCCTTTCTGAATGCTATTTTAAAGCCAAGAGTTCGTTTTTCTATACAATGTATTTCCAGACATCTTTTAGTCTTTTATTGTCTTTGATGCTCGAAGGAGACAAACACAACCATTTTCTAGAACCTCGTGTTGGGGGGTGGGGAGGAAGAGGACAGAAGTCATAGAGGCTGTCCCCCAGCAGGTGTGGCTTTGCTTTGACAAACAGCTCCTGGTGGGGAGTTTTTTGAGCCTGCCGCTGTCGCCACTGTGAAACGGATCTGCCACCGCGTGGCTCAGTAGAAAAGGAGAGGCTCTTCTCTAGTATTATGATGCTTAGTTCCTGATGGCAAAAAATGTGTGGTGGGGTCACCTGGCCCCCGTGGAAAGTGACATCATGTCACTTCAGAAATTCACAAGACTGCCGTACTTCTGTGCCGGTTTGTCGGTTTGTCTTTGGGTTTGCCATTGTGCTTGCCATTGTCTTGGGTGGAGCGGTGACAGGCAATCCGAAACCCCTAGGAGACAGAGAGATAGAGATCATCTGTTTATTGATGTTTAGACCTTTGCTTTCCAAAAGCTGGAGACACATGGAGCTGTTGGGGAATGTTCTTTGCTGCTACCGAGCTGCCACCAAATGGAACTGACCAGAGGCTGTAAAACTGTTCTTTGCCACTGTGCCTATGCTCAGAATGTGCTCACTGCTCAGCTGCACACCTGGACAGGGTCGGGACAGAGGGATCCCGTTCCGTTGCAGGCTGCACCGGCCCGGCCCTTCTTCCTGGCACCGGGCAGGGGAGGACCCAGAAGGACACAAAGACAAAGGTCCCCAGTGTGTGGTGCGGGTGTGGCGTGAGTTGCAAACTGCAGTCAACATCAGATCCTGCGATAAGCTGATGGTTCTCTTTCTTGAGAGCCTGTGGCCGCAGCAAGGCCTGAAGCTACTGTGGCCCAAGTCCATCTTTGGACTTCTCCTCTGAAGCACAGCCGGTTTCTGAGCCAAGGAGTGAGGAAGCCCGTGCAGATGTGGAGTTCCTCGCCCATGCTGGGAGGGGGAAGGGCTCCCACCCCTGAGCCGGGGATCCCTGTGCAGCCTTGTCCAGCAAGGGGTTTTCAGCAGTGCTATGGTCCTCGTTGGACAAGACAGGCTGTACAGTGTGGGTTTTGAAAACCACAAAACACGAGCCCTTTCGCATGGGCACTAACCGATGCCTTAGTTCCCCGTGGGCGGGTCCTCAGCCAGCGCTGTAGCCGACCCTGGAGGAGCGGCTGGCACTAACCAGACTGGAAACATGGGGTCAGAGTAAACGTTCTGTTTTGCTTCTATTCACAACATAACAAGGCCAGCTGCCAATCATGTCCTCCGGACAGCACCCTGGGCTGCAGGCTGCTGTGCATTCAGATGAGAAATGAGTCTTCAGGGATTACCAGGTCCCCCAGTATTCTAAGTGTTCAAACCCAGGAATTCACATGCCAGTTAAAATGGGGACGGTCCCTTGCTGGGGCACGTCCACAGATGACAGTTAATGGCAGATCTGTACACGCCACACAACTTCATTTGGAAAACCAGTCATTAAATGAACCGCCGCCTTAAATGTCTTGAATGTTGCAGTCGCGTGTCTGCCGTGTGTTGAAATCCACACAGCCACGGGCCTGGGCCCTCACCCCCGCTCCCTTCTCCGTTGGCGTCACAGGTCCTATTTGGAATAGGGGCAGAAACTATTCAAATTCTAGAATATTTCCGAGGAATTCAATGTAGGAACCGTGTTGCACCTCTGACCAATGGAGTGAAGACACTTTGCAGGCTTGAGCCAGACGTCTCACGTAGTTCCCCACACTGTGCACGCCATTGTACCAACCCACCTCAGACACAGACTGGCCCTCAGGGCCCCAGCAAGCCTTCCGAGGGTTCTGGAAACTGTGCACTTTATGTGACCACACTCCAAATTCCATTTTTTTTAAAAATTAACCCTCCGTTTGACTTTATGTACATAATCAAAAATATCGATCTCTACATATATATTTTTTTAATCATCTACATATAAATGAAGCAATAGAATTCTAACACAAGACCAAGAAATGAGATGAATGTTTGGGGGTTATTCTTAATGCTTTTTTAAAAAGGTAAATACGGGTATTGTTTCTAATGATCACCTTTTATTAAATTGTGGGCTTTAAATCCTCATGAAACCTGTCAACTCTTTCTGTGTGCCATATATCCCCCAGATTACCAAAACAACGCCCAACCCTTTCGCCAAAAAAAATAAGAACCTGGCTTCCTGAGTATCCGTGGCCCTTCCCGCAGCAGGCAGTCTCCGGGGCTGGTCTGTTTGTACACCAGGATCTGGGACAGGAGACCCTGGCCAGCTGTGACAGGCCGACACCCTGGAGGTGGTCAGCGCTCTGTCTCCCACTGCTCTGGAGCCGAGCAGGCCTCCCCTGGGAGTTCTCCATCCGTCTGTCTGTCCGCTGGTTGCAGATGCTGCCACGTGTGCACCTGGACTCTAGAGGGACAGGGCGCCTACTGCGGGGCAGTGGGAAGCTCCTGTGTCGTGGTGCAGTTCTGTTGAACATGCTCTGAGGACGGGGAGGCCCCAAGGGCCCTCACTTGTGGCGGCCGCAGCATGAGAGCTTGGGGTGGGGGGGGAGGGACACCAAGATGACGACGTGTCTCCGTAACCTCGCGGCATTTCCCGGCCCTGTGCTCCAGAGAGGGCTCTCCCATGGACTCCAGGGTCCCACAGCCGTGACGTTTGTGCCTCTGCTTTTCAAGGTGCTGTGATGGACAGCTGGCTCGCCAGGGTTCCAGAAGAGTTAGCGCGGCTTGAGGTGTTCGCCTTTAGCTTCCTGTGCCAAATGGGCTGTTTCTGCCCTGTTCCATCCTCCCGGGGAGCTTCTCTGCAGGCGTGGAGATGCTGGTGTCCGGGGAAGGGGGGAGGTCACCTGTGTCTGTTGGCCGTCTGAATGCCATCAACACTTGGGTAATACTCCGTGTGGAATGGGCACGCGTCTGGGACAATCAAGAAGTTTGCAATGATTTCCTTCCTGCCAAAAATAAACGCGTGAAACAGTGCTCTCTTGTGGACCGACTTGCTTCTCTGACGCCGCCGGCACCCCCTCCTCACCTGCTCTCTGCTCAGCACAGCCCGGTTCTCCTGGCAGCCCAGCCCCTGGGAGAAGGGGGATGGGGTCAGGGCTGATGGAGCCTCAGACCTTGACCGCAGGGGGAAGCTAGAAAACTTGATGCCGAACGGAGTCGGTGCCAGTCCATAGTACAGAGTTGAACTGCGCCACAGGATTTCCCAGGCTGTGGGTCTTTTTGGAAACCGGCTGACTCGTCTCCCCCCCGGGGGTTCTGACTTCAGCTAGCATGCAGCAGGGAACTCTTGGACAATGCTAGGACTCCTGGCCAAAATCGTTGGCCATCTCTGAGGGTCTAGCTCTGCTCAGCCCCCTCTCCAGAGGCAGAAGTAGCCAGCCTCACTTTCAGCCATTGGGGGGGCCGCAGGCACCCCTCGCAGGGGCCCCTGATGGCATCTTGAGCAGGCGTCACCCTTCTCAGATGCCATCTCTTCAAACTTAAAGAACTCACTGCCATCCAGTCGATTCTGAGTCCTAGTGACCCAATAGGACAGGGTAGAACCACCCCTGTGGGTGGTTCTACTCTTTATGGGAGTAGAAAGCCTCCTCTTTCTCCCGCAGAGCAGCTGGCATTTTCAAACGGTGGACCTTGTGGTTGGCAGCCCAACTCATTACCCATCACACCACCAGGGAGCCTCTTGAAATTCTTCATAGTTGTGCCTAATTCCGCCGACAACACCGACAATCCCATCTGTGGGGCCTCCTGCCCGTTTTGTGAGTGACAGAATCAGACCAACGAGATGAAGCCTTACAATCTGTGCCCTGTCTTATCCCTGGCTCAGGGTGTTCTGTCAGGCACACAGATCCATCCAGAACAATACAGGACCCACTGTGTGTCCACCTGGGAGACTTCATATTTACCTAGAGACAAAGCCCCAAGCCCTCCACCCCAACCCACTCTTTTCCCACAGTGGGCAGTTTTGCCCGGGGGGCAGGGGGGATGGCACTGGAACTATCCAGGGCAGGCTTCAAAGCAGATACCTGCAGGTTATTCTGGATTATGGGCTATAGGACAGGAGGTTTTCACTGCCAGGGGGCTCTGCGTTATTTGTTTTCTGAAAAGGCGGCAGTGGACTAAGCAAGTTTGGAATCCTGTGCTCCACAGCCAGTCTGTACCCATCTCCCAAGATTTGTGTCCCCCTCAGCTGACAGAACAGCTGGCCACCCAAGCGGCCACTGGTTTCCTCCTGGGCTGTGTCTGTCTCCCCATCGTCCCACAAAGTACTTCTCACCTTTGCGTATAAGCAAAGAGACAAACCACTGAGAACCGGAAGTGGTCCATGGAGCTTCTGTGTCCTCATGAACAGGCCCTTGAGCAGGTGGGCAGGGGGCACAGCCTAGTAAAAGGTATACGTTTTATGCGGGACTCGAGTATGAAGGTTTCACTGCCCGATGTTCCTGTTGTCTGTCGGTACTCCCGGAATGTGCAGGAAGCCCAGAAGGGAAGAGCCTGCCTGAAATGATGATGCGTGTTGGCCCAGTGAGCAGTGCCCTGGGCCTTGTGGCTGGCTGTCTCCTTCCTGCCTGAGCAGCCTGGGTTGCTTGCAGGACAGACCGGTAACCCCCACACACACACCCATGCCAGGGCCAACTGGGATTCTCAGGCTGCTCCACACCAGGCATGACCAGCCCAGCCTCTGCGGAGGCAGACTGGATGGACCCTCAGTCCCTCGGGGTCAGGCCCCAGAGGAGCAGGGCTGTCAGCTAGCTCAGTGCTTCTCCATTCTAGCCGCATGCTAGGATCTTCTAGGGGCCCTTAAGATAAAGGTCCCTGGGTGCCACCCAAACCACTTCAATTGCTGAGGGGGTAGACTTGGATAAGGTGACCAGATGTTAACATTGGTAAAGCGGTACACCATTGATAAAACTCATATCCTGGCAAAATAGCCACATGGCAGCTGAAAACCGTGTATTCTAGCTTGTGTATTCTTTCCAAAAATTGGGACTTTTTAAAAAACACTGCAGGACATGGAAAAAAGTGTTAAAAATCAGGACTGTCCTCTCAAAAGCTGGGCGTCTGGTCACCTTAGACTTGGAGCATCCATCCCAGTGCCCCCACACCACTACAAGGGGCCTCCAGGGTCAAGAACCCCAACTCCCATGAGCTCTGGAGGAAAGATGACCCCCCCCCCCGAAAACAAACAACCAGGCCTGACATGGGATATAACAGCTGTGGGAAGGGTTCTGGGCAATGGACACATTGCTTTACCTGAAAGGTCGTGTTCTTTACTGAAAATGCAGAAACACCTCCGCCCTCGGGAGCCTTTCCCAAGGCGGGGCAAAGCAGAAGCCTCAGAACATCCTGCCTGACTGCTTCTCACCCTCTGACCACTGGAGTGGGGGCCCGAGTGGATACCCCCATTCCACAGTCGGCTCTGGGTCGCAAGAGAGCACAGGGAGTCTTGAACCCCTAGAAACGAGCGAGACTGAGCCAGGCTGGCCCAAGCGGGGCGCGGGGGCTCAGGGCGGGGCCACCACCCCCAGCAGCAGGTGCGCGAGTCGGCAGCACCTCCTCGTCTGAGGTTGCTCCAGCTCTTCTGCGGCGGTCCAGCCTCAGAGCCGTGCCCTCAAAGCAGCTCTTTAGGGTGGTAGCCCATGGTTACCCCACGGGAGGGGTACCCCGGCTACCCAGAGCCATGACATTGTCACTGGGCCTCCTGTGCCCTGCAGCCCAGGGCAGGGCTGGAGTCAGCCTGTAAGAAGCCAGTATGGTTCTCCCCAAGTGTGTCGGGCTTAAGGGGTGTCATCAGTGGGACCCAGCCTTCTGCCCCGCCCCCCCTCCACCCACCACCAGGCAGGTCCCACTCTCTACCCCTGCTGGGACGAGACAGGCAAGTCCCTGCATCTGTCACAGGCCGGATACCTACATCTGAGCCCAGGGACAGGCCTGCTTTCCTCTGTTCCACCCACTGGGGGCGCACATGCCTCACCTTTGTCAGCATTGACACTGAACTGGCCTGGCTGGGAACAAAGGGGGGGGGGCGGGGAGGCCTGGGAACCTGGGAGCAGGGCTGGATTGGACCTGGGGGAGGGAGCAGGAAGAAGTCAGTGTGGCAAGGAAGACTGGCCCAGGCAGGATGGGTGCGGTGGAGTGACTCCCTGCAGTGGGGGCAGGTGGAGGTGGGGAGAGGAAAATTCCCTCCTGCCCTGGGGGAGGGGCCACGGGAGACCCTGGGCACCTCCCACTCTGCCTCTTCCCACCCTGGCTGGCTGTGAGGCTGGCCCTGGCCTCATTTCCTCTCTGTGTGGTAGGCGAGATAAACAGGAGCTGGCTTCCACACCAGACACAGAGCTGCGGCTTTCCCCACCCACAACCAAGCGTACCACCTGGGCTGTGGCACACGGGACTCCAGGATGGGACCTTCTACTGATCAAGGTCCTCTGAAGGGAGGGGTCCGTCAGTCTTTGTCCTGCCTCCCCCATCAACACACTTAGGCTCCGGGGACACCCACTAGCATCTCTCAAGCGCAGAGAGAGCCTCAGCCATGTCCCCAGATTACAAAGCCAGTGTGGACATGGAGCTGGGCTGGGACCCTGGAGGGAATGCAGCTCGCTGCTCTAACCCACTGCAGGCGCTGGGCTCCGGGCGACTCCAGAGTCAGCGCAGGCATGGGCCATAGGAGCCTGTGCACAAATATTAATTACGCAACCACTGTGTACCAGGCACCGTCCTCGGCACCAAGTGGCCACAGTGAGCAGGGCCCTGTCCACGGGAGCTCCTTCCTGCTGAGGATACCAAGGCAAAGCCCAGTCATGTCAGGACAAAGGTTCTGAACGTGTTCAGAAGAAGGGGAGACGTCGTAGGGAACGGGCTGCTTTAGCCGAAGGAGTCAAGGAAGGCCCCTCTGGGAAGGCGCCGTTGGGAATGAGGCCGGGATAGGGGAAAAGGAGGAGGTGGGTCGGGGGTACAAGTTGTTACAGGTTCTGTTGCCAACCTAAAGATTGGCAGGCACCTCAGAAGAAAGGTCTGGCAATTCACTTCTGAAAAACCATCCGGTGAAAAATCTGGGGAGCACGGGCCTCTGGTTGGTGTCTGCTGGTTAGGGGAAGATGCAGGGGCAAGACTCCCTGGCGGAGGAAACAGCACGCGCAGAAGTCTGGAGACTAGAACGAGCTCCCAGGGGCGAAGTGAATGTTGCAGCTGGAGCTCTGGGAGCGAGGGGCAGACTGATGGAATTGATGGGAGGCGCAGTAGCAGGACAGGTGGTTTTACTGGAGAACCAAGAAGGAGTGGAGGGATCCGATTTGTGGTTAGAAGGTCCCCTGTGGGGGGTGGACAAAGGGGGTCTGGGAGGCCAACATGTGAGCACGCGTGCGCGCGCGCGCACACACACACACACACACACACACACACACACAGGGAGTCTCCTGCTGCTCACAGGGGTGGGGGTGGGGGCTGGCTCCTGGACCAGGGCAGGAGTCTGGAGAGGCCTGGCCAGGTTCAGGACTCCAGTTGGCCCGAGAGCTTGACTGTGGGGTGGGAGGGACACACAGAACCCAAGCTGACTCCCGCACCCAGCTGATGAGGCTGCCATTTCCTGAAGCTCGGAGAGTGGAACTTCGGACGGTTGACACAGGCGGATGGTGGGCGATGGGGGCAGACAGTCCGCACAGTGAGACTGGGGTGGACCACGGGACTGGCACGCACAGCCTTGGGACTGGGACTTGAAAGGAGAACCGGAGAGAGGAGTCGAGGCCTGAGCTCTGTGTCCCCATGCAGACAGACATGGCAGAAAACTCGGGTGTGGGACATCCTGGAAGCCTAGGGAAGAATGGGATCCCAGCGGAGGCAGCGTGCCAGCTGCTAGGAGGGCGGGGAAGACCCACCACCAGCTTTGGTGAGAGGGGCCTTGGTGAACTCAGAAAGATCCCTTTCTAGGAGCGGTGGGGAGGAATGGAGCAGGTCGAGGGGGAGCGTGTGATATGAGGAAAACAGGAGGAGGGTACACAGATTGGGCCCAAAAGGAGGTGTGGAGACAGGTCCACGGGCACCTTGCGGGGCACACACTTATACTACGCAGATGAGTTGCTGGCACACACGGCAAAAGCACCCTCTGATCCAGCTACTCCATCTGCGAACAGTCGCCCACTGGCTAGGGGGCCCTGGGCATCGACTGACCCAGAGTTCCTCCCCTTCCCACCTCCCGTGTGATAGGGAGTGCTGTGGGTGAGGGTCTTCGAGGCCAGTGGGCCAGCTTTGGCAGCATGCCCTTGGACAGCTACCCACACTGGCTGGGAAGGAGGCCTGGGGCCTAAGTGGTTTCCTCTGTACCCCTGGAGGCTCTGGAAGGCTCAATTGCCAGCCCTTGTCTTACTCTCCTCTCTCTACCATGCCAGGGTAAATGGGGCGGGGGGTTGCCAGCCCAAAGGTATGAGAGGGGTATCTTCCCTGCCGGGGCCACACTGGCCTCTCCCATGATGGTTGTCAGGGGTCCCGGGGAGGGCTGTGCTGGGCAGCGAGCCCACGCAGAGTGAGGTGGGAGGGGACTTTGACATCAGAAAAGCCTAGACAGACGGAGCCCTGGCTGCCTTCCCTGGTCCCCAACTGCTACCTTGCCTCAAAGCCCACTCCACGCCAGCCATGGTCCGACTTCTTTCTAAACTTGGCTGGGGTGTCCTGGCCCTCAGTGAAGCCCTGCTTGAACTGGGGTGGAGGGTAGGGGCCTGGGTGCCCAGTGAAGGGAGTGTGGTGGGTCCCAGCCAGGCCTGGCCTGGCTCGGCTCTGCCCTCCATCCTCCCAGGAGGGGAAGCCTCGCCACCTCAGTGAGCCCTTGGGGAGGGGGCTGTCTCTCTAGGTCAATACAGTATTTGTTGACTGATTGACTAATTGAGTGTGAATTCCCAGCCCGCCCAGGGCAGGAGGGACTCAGGAGCCAGGATTGAGTTACACTGGGCTGGGGGGCAGGAGGGCGGGGCAAGGGCAGAGCCTGGCCCCGTGCCAGCCTCACTGCCTGGGGCTGGACACAGGTGCTAGAGGGAGCACTTTCTAGCAGGTAGGCCTGGCAGGGGTGGGGGTGGGGGGTGCTACTGGGCAGGAGGGGAACTGAGTGGGAAGGGGTTCCAAGTCAGGGGCATGGGGCACTGGGGTCACAGGCTGAAGACGGGTGGTGGGGGGGCGGTGGGGGGAGATAGTCCTGGAGAGGCAGCAAGCTGCAAGTGGGACTAACTCGAGAGGAGGGCGGTGGCCTGAGCACTTCCAGACCGGAAGGAAGTGGCTGGGGTGAGCTTCCCCCTCCCCTATAGTCTGTGCGCCTGGCACCCAAGACCCTGTTCTTGTCACTCAAGGGGTGATTGTGCCCCACACACCTTTCCCATCCAACTCCACCCATCCGCCCCCACCTCACTCGTTCCTGGAAGCTGAGCAAAGTAACCTCGGGACCTGCTCCTGTGCAGGGACCTGAGGGAGAGGCAGGGGAGGAGGCCCCCCCGGAAAAGAGGGTGCGTGGTGGAGGTCTGGGGCACCAGGCAGGAGTTAAGTGAATTGGGGGGGCGGGGAATGAGAGGGAACAAGGTGTGGGGGGGTTGTCTTTAGGAGGAGAGGGTGCCAGGGATAAAAGGGGGCTTTGAGGGGTAGGCGGAGGGCACCGGGAGGGGCATGGAGGTAGAGATGAGTTCCCTAGGGGCAGAGGGGACATTTGGGGTACAGAGGGTCTGGAGAGGTTAGAGAGGCCATCTGTAAAGGAGGTGATGATGAGGCCACCTGGGGAAGAGAAAGACTTTACCCTTCAGCACCTTCCCCTGCACCCTGACACGGTGGGACTGTGCACACAGGTGCAGGGGCTGGAGCCTCAGACCCCTACTGCCTGGTGAGCTGGGTTTCCCTGGGGAGAGCGGAGGGTCATGATAGCAGGGGTGGCACTGCCCCTCCCAGTGAAGCCAGCCAAGGCCCAGCCCGGCTGTCCTTGCCTTCCCCGCCCCACAAGAGGCCCTGGTTACCACTGTCCTGAGAATCGGGGTGCGGTCACCGTTTTGTGCTGCTGTGTGGTCTATAGCTGGTCGTGACTGGCCTTGTAGCTCTGGGCACTGCTGCCTGTGGCCACTGTGAGTGCCTCGGGACCTGGCTACAAGCACTGTCACGTCTCTGCCTGGCCCCCACCTCACAGGCCACCAGGTCTGCCACGCAGGGCCATCGCAGGTTCTGCTGCGTGAGGCCACCTTTGCGTGGTCTCCTAGCTGTCGGTCCGTGGTGTCTGTCCCTGGGTGCCACTGCCTCACCGGCATCACTGTCTGCCTGTCACGCAGGATCACTGCATGCTGTCTGTTTGTCCTTTGGGGTCACGGTATCTGTCACTTCATGATGTGTACCTGTCACCCATGTCACCACGGTCACACCAACCGGCTGCCAACCGCAGCAGCAGTTCCAGGGGCAGCAGGGGCTCCCTCTCCACACCTCACTCTTCAGCCAACACTTACTGAAAGGCTGACTACTGCAAAACGTAACCAATGTCACTGAGCGATTTGTGTAGAGCATTGTTCAACCTTCACCCAAACCACCGTAAAATGCTACTTAAAATAAGTCAATACAGACAGTCCCCGGTTACAAACGACTCTTCCTTGCCCTCCAAGGTATGGATGGTCCCTCTCACGATGCCACAGTTGAACAAGCCCCCTGACTCCCTCCCACGGAGTGGACCCTGCCCATAGCAACCCTGAAGGATAGTAGAACTGCCCCCTGTGGGCTTCTGAGACTGTTACTCTTAACAGGGGTAGAAAGCCTCTTCTTTCTCCAGTGGCACCGTTGGTGGTTTCGAACTGCTGACCTTGCCGTTGGCAGCCCAATTCACACCCACCATGCCACCAGAGCTCCTTCTTTGCACTAAAGTAAGGCTAAATAAGAACCACACAACACATTCTGACTCACAAATTCCACCTGAAGACCCAGATCTTGTCCATAACCCAGGGCCTGGCTATATGTACTGAGCACCTCCTGGGATCCAAAACACTGGGTGCCAAACGCTGGGATCAGAAATAAGCAACAGGCCCAACCTGGGCCTTCAGGCGTCTTCTGCTGCAGCCAGGGAGGCTGGCCATATCCATGGTTGCCAGGTGGTGCCAACAGTGGCTGCATGCCAGCGAGAATGTACGCTGCCCGCCCCGCCCGCAATCTCCCCCTTGGCCGGCATGACTCAGATCTGGGCAGCACTCCACACGCACACTTCCTCCCCCACGCTTCACGGCCACCTTGGCACTCTCTGAGAAACCTGCACATTTCCCCCTGTGGCCTGCAGGAAGGTTCAGCCAGTCTGAACCTGTAACTCTGTTTCTCTCCTGACCCCAGGCCCCTGGTCATCACCGGGCTTCAGCAGAGTCAAAGGAGCTCTGACTGCTGACGTGGTTGGAGGGGGAGAGGGGTGCTAGCATCCCAGGTTCCGCAGGGGTGGGGAGTGCAGAGAGAAGTGGGTCGATTGAGTAAAGCCACAAGAGGAAGACGAAGTTGCCACTGGCAGGATTTCAGTTTGATGGAGAACACACATTCAGGGATGAAGGAAAGCTCCAGCCCATGCATGCACGGAAGCCCGTGGAGTCAGAGCGACATCAAGAGCTGGCTCTAAGATGTCATCAGAGCGAAAGCCCCCTTCAGTCCCAGCTACTGCTCACTCCAGGTGTTGCTCCCCACCCTAGACACACAGAACCTCAGAGCACAGCTCCCGGAGAGCTGAGTCCCTGCTTGTTCGCCCCAGCAGCACAGTGGTTATGCATTGGGCGGCTAACCACAAGGTCAGCAGTTCAAAACCACCAGCTTCTCTGAGGGAGAAGGAAGAGGCTTTCTACTCCTCTGAAGAGTTACAGTCTCAGAAACCCAAAGGGGCAAAGGAAAAGGCGTCAACCTTGACCAATGGTTACTGTGGGTGAAGGAGAAAGAGCTGTTGCTTAAGTTGGCACTGAGTTGATATTAACGGTGGAATAATGTGGAAAAAGCTAGCAGTAAGGGATGCACAACATGAGTGGAATCAATGGCACTCAATTAAAGGTGCAAAAGTTGTGGGATCGGCAGATGTTTTGCTGTGTGTATTTTTGCCACAATTAGAAAAAAAATAATTACACAAATAACAGTGAGTGCAAAGACGAAAATGTTCTAGAATTGGCTGTGGTGATGATGACACCGCTCTTCCAGAGATGGTGGAATTATAGAATTGTGTGACATGCTGATGAAGTGCTCATGAAACTGTTGGGGGGGGGGGAGAAAAAGCCTAAAGGGGCAGTTCTACCCTGTGCTGTAGACTCACTACGAGTCAGCATCAACTCGATGGCAGTGAGTCTGGTTGATGTTGAGTCCCTGTTGACAGCGCCTCTCCCGGTCCCCGTAACTCGTGCTTTCTATTCCGCCTCTCTCTGTTTTCAGCCTCTGGGACCCCCTACAGTCCGGTCTTATGACCTTGCCTGTGTCTGGGGCATCTGTGCCTCAGCAGACAGCTGTTCTCCCCGCCCGCCTATTTCAGCAGCACCTGCCCTTCTCTGGAGAAGACAGCTTCTCCACTGTCAACAGAGTCTGTCTACCTGCAGGGGCTTGGAGACTTAGCTAACCCCTCCACCTGCAAAGGTTCTGCCTGTCTCCCCCCACCCCAGGTCTAAATCTCTTGGCAGAGCTTTCGCTGGTTGGGCCAGTCTGTTCCCATCCCTCTAGATGCAAGGTCGAGTCTCTTTGTAGAGGCTGCCCTGTGTGCAGGGCCTGGCCACACGCAAGAGAGCCTTTGCCTGTTGCAACAGCCTGCCTCTGTCCAGGAAGTCTTTCTTGCCCCAAAGATGCTGCTCTTGTTTTTAGAGCCTTGATTATGTACACACCTGGGCACATCTTTTGTGCCCACAGTCCTTTGTCTGAGCGTCCCAAGAGTGTGTCCTTGGCCCACGCCTGCAGGACCAAGGCTCCTCCACCGCTGCAGAGCCTGTGACTGCTCGCAGAGTCTGAGTCTGCGAACGAGCCTTCTGGAGCCTGCAGCTGCTCCCAGCCACGGCATGCATCTGTCAGGAGCTCCTCCTGGGCGCCCAGGCCCATCTTCGGGGTGCACCCTTTTAGTAAAAGCTTGTGCCTGTCTCAGCCAAGCCTGGCTGGAGCCTGCTCTTGTTTTCAGAGCCTGTTGGCCTCTCCGCGGAGCCTGCCTTTCCACGTAGGCTGACTCCATGCCCACACCCCGTTTCCCGTCCCTGTTGACCGAGCCCATGCCTGTTTGCAGAGCCTTTGCTTCTCGGCATAGCCGGGCTCTCTCTGCAGCTCAGTGTCTGCTGGCGGAGCCCGTGCTTACTGTCTGGAGGGGCTGGGTCCATGTGTGCTTCTGCCCTTGGGTACAGAGTCTAGCTTTGTTTCTAGAACCTAGCCATATTTAAAGAGCCTGGCCCTGTGTGCCAGGTGCCCGAATAGCCCAGTGGTTAAGCGCTAGGCTGATTACCAGAAGGTCAGCAGTTCAAAACCACCAGCGGCTCCATGGGAGAAAGATGTGGTGGTCCGCTTGTGCCAAGACACCCGAGTTGTTCTGCTTTCAGATACACAATGTGGCCACATGAATCCAACTGCCACAATTCCAGTTGGATTCCCTTTAGTGACAATGGGCCCAATCTCTGCCTGCTGACTATGTCCTGTCAGAGTAGCCAGCCCCTAACAGTAGACCATGGGTCTGTAGGCGCAATTGTACGGCTATAACATATAAAGGTTATAGTAAAGTCCTAGAGAAGAGGAGAAGATAAAACGAAGGAGTCGGGCACATTTCATGGTAGCACGTTCACCTCAGCCCCTCTTGATGGTCCACGTGGAGGTGCGGGAGGAGGAGAGGGAGAGAGAGGGAAGGAGGGGAGCCCGGAGAAGAGAGATATTTACTTCTAACCAAGGCTTATATATACTTGGGTGTGTGCAAGCCCCCTAATTACAGCTAACAACATATGTCACAGGAAGGGGTAGTACCATAGGCAATACAGCAATGGGAGGGGGATGATCTAGGGGTGTACACACAATAGGAAGAGGAAGGATTAGGGGTACACATGTGACAAAATGGGCGGATCCTGGATTCATGATGGCAGCCTAACCTTGATCGTCCTTGAGCTGCTGGCTTGGTTTATTCTGAGCTCTCCAGGGAAACAAGCCCTACTCTTATCAGTAGGGTGTGAGCCCCACGTATGGTGGACCAGACAGTAGTCTGATTGCTCTGGGTGGCTGATGCCTTTAGGGAGAATATCTCCAAACAGCTGACCTCCCACCATGTGCGGGCAAGCAGCCTCTTAGGTTTGGCCTATATTTGGGGGAGAAAAACTGGGGGAAACCCTTTTTGTTCCCCACAGTGTCCCTCGATACAAGCAGAGCTTTTTGCTTACCTGTAGACAGGCTCTCGGTCTCTGGAGACTGTCCCCACGCAACCAGCCCCTCTCCAGAGGGCAATGGCTTTGTCTGCCAGCAGTTCCCACCTTGAACTCCCTGTCCCTGGGCCTACCACCTGCCCTTGCCCACAGAGCTCTGCCCAGCCAGACAAAAACCAAGTCCCTATCTGCCAGACCTCTGTAGGCCCATCTGCAGTGCTTGTCCTAGTGTGTGATGTGTGTATTTGCTCCCCAACAACAACAAACTCACTGTCATTGAGAGTGACCCTGTAGGATGGGGTAGAACTGCCCTTGTAGGTTTCCAAGACTATAACTACTGGAGTAGAAAGCCTTGTCTTCCTCCCTGGGAGCAGGTGGTGGTTGTGAACCAATGACTTTTCGGTTAGCAGCCCAACAAGTAACCCGCTAAGCCACCAAGGTTCCTTCTGAATGAAAGTTGTGTTCTCCCTCACAGAAGGGTCACAAGGAAGGGATGAGCCAGCCAGGGTGCAGTATAGCACTGATGAAACACACAACTTTTCCTCTAGGTCTTTAAGGCCCCCCCCATCATGACCCAAGATCTACCTCACAAATCTGGCTAGACCGGGGCATGTACACTGGTATAGATTAAGAGCTCTTGACACACAGAATCCAGGACAGGTAAACCCTTCAGGACCAATAATGAGAGAAGCGATATCATGAGGTTAGGGGACAGGTGGGGGGAGAAAGGGGGAACCAATCACAATGATGGACGTCTAACCGCCCCCAATCACAGGGGAACAAACAACAGAAATGTGGGTGAAGGGAGACAGTGGACAGTGTAAGATATGAAAATAATAATAATTTATAGTTTATCAATGGGTCAAGAGGGTGAGGGGGTCGGGGAGGGAGGGGGAAAAAAGGAGCTGATACCAAGGGCTCATGCAGAAAGAAATGTTTTGAAAAAGATGATGGCAGCATCTGTACAAATGTGCTTGATACAATGGATATATGGATTGTTACAAGAGCCTCCAATAAAATGATTTATATTAAAAAAAAAAAAAAAAAGTAAGACAGTTGTGTTCTCTGAGGAAAGTGCTTTGGAGAGCAGGAGGTGAGGAGGGGGCTTGCCTGGGGCCCAAAGCACAGGTGGCTTCCGGCCTGAGAACTCTGCTTCTTGTTCCTGGCTGCCTCCCCGCTGACCTAGGATGGAAATCGACTTGGACCTCCGGTCTATCGAGTGCCATCGGGCCCTCCACGTGTGGATCATTGAGGTGAGGGGCCTACCTACACCACAGGGGGGGTGCCTCCCCCGCCAGCAGGCATCTTTGGAGCGGGTGAGTCTCCTGAGTTGTAGCTGTGGCGCCTCCACCCTCAGAACCTGAAGATGGTGCCGGTACCTGAGAAGGCTTATGGAAACTTCTTCCAAGGACACTGCTATATTGTCCTCCACGTGAGTTACTTGGGGAACATGTCTGAGGGGGAGGATCCCTGCAGGTAGCTCTGCTGGTGGGTCGCTAACCACAAGGTCAGCAGTTCAAATCCACCAGCCATTCCTCGGGAGCCAGAGGAGGCTTCCTACTCTTTACAGAGTCACAGTCTTGGACACCCACAGGGGCAGTTCTACCCTGTCCCACGGGTCAGACTCGACTGGATGGCAGTGAGTTTGGAACTTGGTCTCAGGGGTGACAAGGGTTGGGGACTATGACAGCCCGGATGTAAGTTCCTCCCTGGGAAGGGACAGGCTGAGAGACCTGAACTGTGTTCCTTAAGAGGCCCCCTGCCTGGGTAGCTGCCCTCCCACTTCATGGCCTGTGGAGTCAGTGGAGGCACCTGCCCAATGCTTCCCACCCCATTCCCACCCCTGACCCCCAGAACCCAAAGGCTCCCCGGGGGCCATCCAGCAACCTGCACTATTGGGTTGGTGAGGCAGCAAGCAAGGAGGCGCAGGAAGCAGCGGAGACCTTTGTGCAGCGTGTACCGCAGGCTCTGGGAGACAGGGCTGTGCTGCACCGCGAGGTCCAGGGCCACGAGTCTGACTGCTTCCTCAGCTACTTCCACCCCGGAATCCTGTGAGCGCGGGTTGGTCGGGTCTGGGTGGGCAGGGCAGGGGTGGTGGGGTGAGGGTGGGGACTGGAGCTGAGACAGCTGTGGGGTCACTTTCCCCCCAGCCCTTTAATCCCTTAATGTGAGTGGTTTGTGTGTGTCTGTGTATGTGTGTGTGTGCGTGTTTGCATGGGTGTGCTTTTGTTTCTTCACACCCTTATTGAGACGCAATTCACATACCCCACAACGCGTCCATTGAAGAGTGCCAACTCAACCACTGTTCGTAAAGTCACAGACTAGGGCACCCATCACCCCAATCAGAGTTGGAACAGCTTCATCCGCTCGAAAAGAAACCCATACTCATACTCGTTAGCTCTCCCTCTCTGTTTCTCTCCATCACCGTGCCTGCCCTCCCCACCCACCACACACACACACAAGCCCCAATCTGCTTTCACTGTATAGACTGGCCTGTTCTAGACCTTTCCTGTAAATGGAATCATGCAGTGTGGGGCTTATCATGGCTGGTGTTTTCCCTTAGTATAAGGTTTTCAAGGTTCATCCAAGCAATATTGTTGTCTCAGTACTTCATTCTTTTTTCTTACTGAGTAATATTCCCTTATGTGGATATACCACCTCTTATTTACCCAGTTCCCTATTGGTGGACATTTAAGTTGTTTCCACTTTTTATGAGTAAAGCTGCTATAAACATGTGTGCCAGATTTTGTGTGCACATGTAGGCTTTACTTCTTTGGGATATATGTTTCCAAGTGGACCCCAATGTTGGCTGGACTTTGCATTTACCTTCCCATGCCCTGTAAAAATAGGACTGTCACTGTCCTTTGAGTCAAACTTTAAAAAATCATAGTAATTGTAATGTATTTAAGCCGAACCATGGGAGCTTACCAATATTCTACCATGTCCGCTTCATAGTGGACCCTAATACATGCATATATTGATACCTAAACATAATCATGCATGTGTATGTATATGTGCAAAAACACCTACAGACATCCAGGAATCACTATGCCCACCCACATGCACTCATGTCTACACTTACCTGGATAAACAGGTGCATAATGCATGCCCTCATGTACGCACCAACGGACACGCAGATGCACATTCATGCCCCAGCGTGTGAACACATGGACATGGACATGCAGATGCTCACACCTGTGCACACATCCATTCAACAGGCGCATACCTGCCCCCATGTGTGTACATGCATGTGCCTACATCTGCTCTTATTCTACATGGACCCCCCCTCCCTCCTCAGCTACAGGAAGGGAGGCCTTACCTATGGCCTCAAGCATGTGGAGACCAACGTTTATAGCATACGGAGACTGCTGCACATCACAGGGAGGAAACACGTGGATGCCACAGAGGTGAGCGGCCCCTGGGATGCTGCGGAAAGTATAGGGAAGTGGTGAGGTTGGTGGGGGAGGGTGTACCAGAGGGTAGCTGCCAGTCTGCGTTCCCAAAGGTCTACCTTGAATGAGGAGAGGGAATCCAAGCCAGGCTTCTAGCTCCGCCTCTGCCCAGTTTGCCTGACCCCCTCTGGATTTCTTCATCCTCCTCTTGGGCAGATGAGTAACTTGGGAAGGTGAGACATCCAAGATGGCAGCCTAGACGGCCCTCTCCAGCAGCACAACGGAGAACAGCATGGCTGGGGTGGGGGTGCCCGACCCACATTCTCTTACACATATTGTCATCGCCACCCGTGGCTGCCCTGGCGTCACTCACATCCAGATAGCACCATTGTGCTAATGAAAACAAGGCACTCCCTGCTTCCCCAAAGACCCCAAACCCAACTCGCTGCCATCCAGCTCACGCCGACTCCTGGAGACCCTACAGGACTGGGTAGAACTGCCCCTGTGGGTTTCTGAGACCCTCACTCTTCACAGGAGGGGAAAACCCTGTCTTTCTCCCACAGAGCAGCTGGTGATTTTGAACTGCTGGCCTTGTGGTTAGCAGCCTAACATGTAACCACTATGGCCACCAGCGCTTCCCTTTGTCTGGAAATTATCACCTAGCTCTGATTTTGCGGGAACAGAGCACTGTGTTGCCACGTGGCAGGTGTGTGGTTTTGTGTCATCGACCAGTGGAAGGGGTCCCTTGAGTTGCGCACCTACAGATGGACACTCTTGTGCTCAGACGCCAATGGACATTCCACCCACACTCTGTGACCTACGGATCTGGTGGCCCCATGGGCCCAGTCAGGCCGGGACACCGAGCAGCCCCTAGTTGACCTGTCATCATGACATTGTTATTTAGTGCGCCCTCTTACTCTCAGAGGTGTCTCGTGACAGATAACGATCCCTTGTGTAACTATAGCCTGTTGCCCACATGGGCACAAGGGCACTGTCACCCATGAATGCACACGCTGAGTCACACTTTTTTTAAATATAAATCCTGTTACTAGGGGCTCTTACAGCTCTTATCACAATCCATACATCCATTGTATCAAGCACATGTGTACATAGGTTGCCATCATCCTTTTCAAAACATTTTCTTTCTACTTGACCCCTTGGTATCAGCTCCTTTTCCCCCCCTCCCTTCCCCACTCTCCCCCACTCGTGACCCCTTAATAAATTACAAATGATTATTATTTTCATATCTTACACCATCTGCTGTCTCCCTTCACCCACGTTTGTCCCCCTGGGAGGGGGCTGCACACTGAGTCACATTTTATACGCCCCCGTCTACGTACAAATGTGATCCAGGGACCCACACACGCTCTCTGGGAAAGGCAGTGTTACCCACAGCCCCCTTGTCTTGCAATGCACAGTGGCATCCACTGTGTCCCTTGGGCTCAACCCTGATGGCACAGCTGCATGGCTGCACGCCCTGACAGGTGGTGCGACATGGTCACACGCGCGCCCAAATCCGTGTACATAGGGTGATACGTTTCGGCAGTGACCGGCTGCGCGACCCGCTGGCCTGGGTCTGATGGAATGACACGGATCTTCTCTCCTGCTCCTCCTGGCTCCGGCAGGTGGCGCTCTCCTGGAACAGCTTTAATGAGGGCGACATCTTCCTGCTGGACCTGGGCAAGGTGATGATCCAATGGAACGGGCCGCAGTCCAGTAGCTCCGCAAAGGCTCGGGTCAGTGTCTTCCAGGAATTAGAAGGCTTGGGGGTCAAGGTGGTCCCATGAGTGTCCATCTTCCAGCCTGCTGAAGGATAGGCGTGGCTCATCCAGACTCCCTGGGAGGCACCCATGAGGTGCCAGCAGAACCCAGAGCTTACCCTGGTGATGACCCTGGAGGCCAGATGAAATGGCGCAGCTTCTCCCTAGCGCCAGCCTGGCTGGATTGAGAGGTGAAGGGGTCTCCCAGGGAAGCCCTGACTGTCAGGTCCTCTCTCCCAGGGGCTGGCCCTGACCTGCAGCCTCCGGGACAAGGAGCGCGGTGGTCGTGCACAGATTGGCGTGGTGGATGACGAGGGCGATGCCCCGGAGCTCATGCGGATCATGGAGGAGGTGCTGGGTGGCCGACGGGGGAACCTCCGTGGCGCCATGCCCAGCGAGCGTATTAACCAGCTGCAGAAGGCCAACGTCCGCCTCTACCAGTGAGCAGACCACCCCTCAGTGGGAAGCTGGGCAGGGTGGGGAGTGCCCATCAAGACTTCAGTCACGATGGCTATAGAAAACCCTCCAGAAAACGTGCGCTTGGCCTTCAGGATAGACCACGTTGAACCCTGCCTAGACTCGTGTATAGACAGGAGGTCCATTGTACAGACAGAAGGCTGAGAGCCAGAGAGCTGCCTGAGACTCCGCAGCAAAACTGTGGGAAAATCAGGAAACTGAGGACACCTGGGCTCCAGTCCCTCTGCCTCCGGGGCCTGGGGGGGAGGGGCAGGAGGAGGCTGGGCTACAAAGGGGCTCCCCACACCTGACTGCT
>NW_022111320.1:19796475-19826481 GCF_000313985.2 Echinops telfairi | reverse complement strand
CCTGGGCTGCCCGCGGGAGTGGGCGGGGTGGGACCTGAGGGGGCGGAGCTTGTGAGTTCGAGCAGCCACAGACGCCCTCCCTTTGCCCCGTCCGCAGGTACGTCGGTGCCAGTACAGCTGGATGTGGGGCAGCTGCCCAGCCGACCGGAGCTAGCAGCCAAGCTCAGGATGGTGGACGATGGGTCTGGGAAGGTGGAGGTGAGAGGGCCGCTGGCCCGACCCAGGGAGATGAGGAAGGCTGCTTCACGCTGCTCAGTCAAACGAGCCAGGTACAGCCAGGTGCGCACCGCACACCGCCAGAGACAGGTGTGCCTGTGCATAGCCGCTGGGCACGGCCCGCTTGGACACAGTCATGCGCTAACTGCCCACAGTCACGGCCACAGTGCACAACGCACGCAGTCCCATTCAGACACGTCGTCGTGCCCTGCTATTGAGTGTATGGTACGATCACCCATATGCAAACACTGGCGCACCCACACCTTGTAAGGGTGCCTGGTCACAGACACACAACACTCATAGTCAAGAACAAAACTGCAAGTGTGAGACTACACGAACCACGTCACCCATGATCCAAGTCTCACACTCACATGCCAGTCACCCACAGGACCACCAGCGCAGACACTCAGCCCCGTGCAGCCCCGTGCTGTCCCCCACTTGCTTGTCCGGAGGTCTCTGCCCACCAGTGTTCGGGAAGGAACAGGGTTGGGAGGCCACTTTTCCAGGGTTCATCCCGGAAAAGGGTACAGTCTTCACTTGTGGGCTGACCCACTGAATAGGCCTTTGGGTTCCGTTGGGCCTCCACGGTTTTTCTCCCTGAGAAGTGGGGGTCGAAGCTGCGGCCTTCCCTGGCCCCTAGGCTGGCATGAGGATGGGTCCCCTCTGGTACCAGGACAGGATCCACCCAGGAGCGGGACTGAGGGACCCACCTGAGGGTCCTCGGTCCTGAGGAAAGAGGAGAGGCTGCTTCTTTCTCCAAGATTGTCTGTTGTATCTGCCCCAAGCTAGCGAGCGGGGAGGTCTGGGGAGACAGGGGGAGGCCGGGAGTGGGGGTTGGGGAGAGGGAGGACAGAGAAAAGGCGGAGGCAGACAGAGAGACAAGGGAAAACGAGGTGAGGGTAAGAGCAGAGAGATGGGAGGCCAGGGAGCGAGGAGCAAGGTGGCTGGAGCAGGAGAGGCTGGTGGGAAGGTCAAGAGTGGGTGGAGAGGGGGCGCAAACATGGGGAGGCCGAGAGAAGGCCAACCCCGGGGGCCTGGGTGGCGTGTGGCCGGACCTGCTGCTTCTGCCAGAAGCAGGTCCTAGATGCTCTGGTCGACGGGAGAGTGCCCCAGACAAAGCTCTCAAGCCCTGTGTTGAGACTGGATGCCTACTCTTCTAGTTCTTGTCGTGTGGGGGCACAGCGAGAAGGGTGTTGTCCCAGCTTTGCCAAACCAAACCAAACCAAGCCAAAAAGCTCACTGCCACCAAGTCGATTCCGACTCTGGGCGACAGAAAGAACTCACTCCCAAGATGGGTTTGGACCTGGTCTACTGGCTCCAGATCCCACGCTGCCGCCCCCAGCGACAAGGCACAATGACAAGTGTGAGGAAGTGTGTTTGACGAGTTGTCTTGGAACTGGCTTTCTTGTTTTGAGCACCACTAGAAGGAAAGTAAATTTTAAAAGATTTCCCAAGAACCTTGCTTTTCTGCCTAGCTTCTGCTGCCCTGTCCTGAGCTCAGAGCAGCCGTGTGGGCTGGCCTGCCCCTACCTGGGCCCCAGCTGGCAGGGGGGGCATGTAGTAAGGGGCAGGCTGCCCCCACTGCCTCCTGAGCCCTTACCACGGCTTTCTCCCCGGCACCACACTGAACTCAGAGCCCTGGCTGAGCAGGCCAGAGCAGGTGTGCTGGGTCCCCTGGGCTCTAGGGGAAGAGTGTCCCCCTCAAACCCCTGTGTGAGTCCAGCAGAAAGCCCAGGGCAGGCCCAGAGCTGGGGGAGAGCCCTGGGCCCATCTGGCTGGGACGGGCAGGTAGGCAGGTCCTCGTGAAGAAACCGCCCTGCTGATGTGTCTCCTGACCCCCAGGTGTGGTGCATCCAGGACGTAGGCAGGCAGCTCCTGGACCCCAAGCATCATGGGCAGTTGTGCGCAGACAACTGCTACCTTGTTCTCTACACATACCAGAAGCTGGGCCGCACCCAGTATATCCTGTATCTGTGGCAGGTGCAGTGGGCTGGGGGCAGGGGTGGGCGTGGGGTGGATGGTGGGCACGTAAAGCCTGAGAGCCACAGGCTGAAAGTGGCCTGTTGCAGGGCCACCAGGCCAGCCCCGACATGATCCAGGCCCTGAGCCGCAACGCTGAGGAGCTGGACCTCCTGTATGTCAGCGCTCTGGTGCAGGTGCACGTGACCATGGGGAGCGAGCCCCCCCACTTCCTCGCCATGTTCCAGGGCCAGCTGGTGGTCTTCCGGGTATGACCGCACCTCTGTCTTGCCGGCTTCTCCTCGCGCTTGTGGCTCTTACACGCACCTTCTCTTCAGGCCCGGGGACCCAGCTCACCTCGCCCTGGGGTTCCTGGTGCTTGTTGGAAGCCGAGAGGTCCAAGGGTGGACCCTGCCTGAATTTCTAGCCCTGGTCCCCAGAGCTGGCCCCAAAGCAGGAACACTAAATGGAAAGGACCTCTGGGCTGGCCCGGGGTCACACACAGAGAAACTGGTCCCCAAGGTCCCCTCCGAGGCCCAGAAAGTCACTTGCCCTGACGTGTCGGAGACGGGCTGAAGGTCTCTTCAGAAAGGGCACAAGTCAGACAGAAGCCCCATACTCCCCATGCAGGAGGTCATAGCAGGAGGTCCTTGGAGCCCTAGGGCAGTTTGTCCCACACCAGGTGGTGGTGGTGGGTGGGAGCAGGCCCCCTTGCCTCAGCCTGAGGCCCAGCCTCGTTGCAGGGGGTTGCCAGGCATGGCGGGAAGGAGTGGTCAGTATCTGCCACCCGGCTCTTCCATGTGCGAGGCTCCGACAGCCACAACACCAAGACCATGGAGGTGCCAGCCCGAGCCTCCTCCCTCTGCTCCAGGGACGTCTTCCTGCTGGTCACCCCGGGCAGTTGCTACCTCTGGTTTGGGAAGGTACCTTCCGCACTCACCACTTTCCTCTCACCTGGGCAGTGGTGACGGCCAGGGGATGGTCCACTCCACAATACAGACTATGAGGAGGGCCTCAGACAGGCCTGGGGGCGGGGAGCAGGAGCCACACAGTGTCCCCTGGGGAACCTGGGAGATGTTACACAGTGAGAGGGGGCCTGGGAGTCCACAGGCCAGAGCCAGGTCAGGCCAGGCAGCCTTCCCTCCACCCTCCTTCCTGAGCTGAGCAAGGGGCATGTCACTTCCTATGCCTCTTAGGAGAAGGAGGAAGCCTAATCTGTGTGCTAGAATTTTCTCTGCATTTGCAGCCTGGGGCCCTACATCCTGGCTCTGGCTCTAGGACGGCTCAGATGGAAAGACTGAGACCTGGAGGGGAAGACAGGAAGATGATTGCTTATTTGTGACCCTCTCCAAGGGGTGGGGTATCTGGACTTTGGATGAAGCCCCGGCTGCTCCCCAGGGCCTCACCTAGTTCTTTGCCTGCCCAGGGCTGCACCGGTGACCAGCGTGAGATGGCTCGTACGGTGGCCTCTCTCCTCTCCGGGGAAAACACAGACATAGTGCTGGAGGGCCAGGAGCCCCCGCCCTTCTGGGAGGCCTTGGGGGGCCCAGCTCCCTACCCCAGCAATAAGAGGTAATGGTGGGGAGGAAAGAGCATTGCTCTTAGGTAGAGGAGGGAACTGAGGCCCAGGGAAGGTGGATGGCTATTTAAGGGTCACACAGCGAGCTGGAGAAACAAGATTAGAATGCGGGTCTCTGCCTGCCCACAGTGGCTCCCAGGAGTACTGCCCACTGCTACTCCTGGGCGCTCGGTAACTTGAAGCAGGAAGATGCTGGTAAAGCGGTGGCACTGGTTCCCTCTGCTGGCCAAATCTTGCTCCTGCACCTTTCCCATTGTGGCTCCAAAAATCTCAGAGCTGTGGATTACAGCTCCTAGAGACCCCACAGGGCAGAGTAGAACTGCCCTCACCCCAACCCCGTGGGTTCCTGAGGCTGCAAATCTTTCAGGAAGCAGAAAGCATCATCTTTCTCCCACGGAGCAGCAGGTGGTTTTGACCTGTGGCTAGCCAGGGCTCCTTGTCTTGTGTCTCTCAGGGATCCCCAAGGTGACTGGCCTCTGTCTGCCCCACAGTCACACAGCTGGGGCAGGGGGCAGCTGAACATACGGAGGGGAGTCTGCTATGTGGCTGTATGATGTGTGTGGTGGTGCAGGTGTGGCAGTGTGCAGGTGTGACTGCAGGTGTGACTGTGTGCAGGGAGCCAAGTCCCAGGCTGCTCTTTTCATGTCTGTGGGCCTGATGTATGCTCAGTGCCCCTTCTCCCCCACATTGCATAGCTTGACACTACTGCCCCCCTCCTTCTGCTTCCCCTGCCCTTGAAGCTCCCTGTAGGGGTGGGCCAGGGTGCCGCCCAGTGCAGAGTGGGTGAGTGTCCAGCTCAGGGCATTTCTACTAAGACAGGTGCACCTTCCCTATTGCCTCCCCACATATCTCAGCTGCCTGGACCCAGACAGACTGCCCAGTCCACTTTCCCTTTAACAGAGAGTTGAAGTGGGCCTTAGAGCGGCACAGGGTGTCTGGAATCAACTATGGGGTGAGGGGTAGAGGCTGGGTGGAGGACCCCTGGCTCTCAAGGCTCCTAACCTGGGCTGGCCTTGTCCGAGTACTGCCCACACCCTCATGACCCTGCCACCCCCCCACCCCCCCTGGACAGGCTCCCTGAGGAGGCCTCCAGGTTCCAGCCACGCCTGTTCGAGTGCTCAAGCCCAGAGGGCTGCTTGGTCCTCACGGAAGTGGTGTTCTTCAGCCAGGAGGACCTGGACAAGTATGACGTCATGCTGTTGGACACCTGGGAGGAGGTAAGGCTGCCACCTCTGCCCAGCTGGGGTGTCTGCATTTGAGTGGCTGGGTTCCCGGGTAGCGGGTGGGAGGCCATGGGTGACATGTGTCACTGTGTGCTGACACCAGCGGAGGCAGCAGCACACCATGACGCTGTGCTTGGGACTCGGGTGTTCACTGACCATTTTTGTCACTGCCTAACTGTGGGTGCCTTCCGGTGGTGTGTGTGACTCCCAGGGACCTGGCGTCAGTGTCCCGTGAGTGAGGGTGTGCCTCTGGTCAAGGCCTGGCCTGGCCTGGGTGGACAGTGTGGTGAGGTACTCTGCAGGACCCTGTGTACTTGTGTGATCGCGTAACTGTTTCAGCGTGACTGTCTGCGGCGGCTACTAGTTGGGCCGCGATCGGTGTGGTCGGCAGTTCGAAACCACCAGCAGCTCCGCAGAAGAAAGACTGGGCTTTCTACTCCCATCAACAGTTACAGTCTGGGAGACCCCCAGAGGGTCAGCACCGGCTGTGTGTGGGTGCCTGTGAGGCTGAGCAAGGTTGTCTTTCGGTATGACTGTGTGTGACAGACGGACGGAGTGGCTGCGACTTGCTAGCTGCATGATTGTGTCTTGGTGTGGCCCTGAGCGCATGTGTCCAAGTGTGGGCACCAGTATCATCACTGCAGCCAACAAGCCTTCTGAGGAGCCCCGGTGGTATAGGGGCTACATGCTGGTCTGCTAACCACAAGGCCAGTGGTTGAAAGCCTCTCCTCAGGAGTAAGAGAAGGCTCTCACTCCCATGAAAATGTAGTCTCGGGGTGGGGGACCCCAGGGTGACAAAGAACAGAAACATGGGTGAAGGGAGACAGCAGACGGTGTAAGATATGAAAATTAAAATAATTTATAATTTGTCAAGGGTTCATGGGCAGGGAGGGGGGGGAAGAGGAGCTGATACCAAGGACTCAAGTAGAAAGAAAATGTTTTGCAAAGGAGGATGGCAACATAGGTACAGGTGTGTTTGGTGCAATGGATGTATGGGTTGTTATATGAGCTGCAAGAGCCCCCAATAAAATGATTTATTAAATTTAAAAATTAAAACAAAAATTTAGTTTCGGAAGCCCACAGGGACAGTTTTACTCTGTCCTATAGGATCGCTCTGAATCTATAGCAGTGAGTACCAGGCCTGGTGTGGCCATGCCCCCACTCTCCCCCTGGCTCTCTGTCCAGCCCATGGTGGCCTCTTCCTGTTCCCTAAACAAGCCAGGGAACGCTGCCTCCTCCACAGTGTCCCCCACCTCGGGGCCTTTGCACTGGTGTTTCTTCTGGTAAGACCCCTTTGCCTCAGACATGGCCATGGCCTGCCCGCTCGCTTTACTCAAAGGGTGTGGTCACAGTAAGGCTCCTGTAAGCCTCCCTTAGAATCCCAATTCCCCACCAGCAGCACACGCGGTATCCTTTCCCCGGTCAAGGTTGCTCCATCGGATACACTGCTTTTCTTTTTCTGATCCCAACTATTTATCATATTCCCCCAATAACACCACAGCACCAGGAAGACAGGGTTTTCTGACTTCTCCTTCCCCTTCATGGCGGAATCCCGTGTCTAAGGCAGGGCCTGGCACTCCGGAAGTGCTCAATCCGTAGCCCTGCACGGAATGAAAACCTGCATGCCTGGGACCTGCTGTGAGTCCATAGGGGTGGCAGCGGCCTGCTATCTGGTGGCAGGGGACAGGTTCTGAGGCCACCTGTGGATGGGGGCCCCCGGGGAGGAGGCAGTCAGCTCCAGGCAGCCCCTCCACCAGCCCCAGGCAAGGCCTCTCTGTGACCCAGATCTTCCTGTGGCTGGGGGAAGCTGTGAGTGACCAGAAGGAGGCGGCGGTGGGCTGGGGCCGGGAGTACCTGAAGACCCACCCGGCGGGGAGAAGCCCAGCCACAACCATCGTGTTGGTCAAGCAGGGCCTGGAGCCCCCTACCTTCACTGGCTGGTTCCTCACGTGGGACCCCTACAAGTGGACCGTGAGGCCTGAAGCCCCAGCCCCACCCTACGCCGGGCAGAGGGGCCTGCCCATAACAGGCTGGGGGAGGAGGGCCCGCCCTGCCTGGGGAGCTCCAATGTGTTGGGGGTGGTTTTGGGCGGGGGGGAGTCTGCCTGGGACTTCCACTGTGTATATGGGGGGAGCTCTGGCCTTGTCTCTTTGGGGCGCTGCTCCTGCCCCAGGCCTGACTCTTGTCCCCAGAGTGAACAGCCCTGTGAGGAGGTGGAGGGCAGCCTGGGAACAGCGTCCAACCTCTCCACTCTAACAGTGGTGAGTCCTGGCCTTTCCTCGGTGGTCAGTGGCCCTGCATGCTGGCCGCACCACCCACCTCGGGTCAAGGCAATGAGGAGGAGCACTTGGAGTTGGGGGCAAGAGAGCCCAGCCTGAAGCCCTTCTCTGGACAGGAAATCAACCACTTCCAGCTGTCCAGCTCATTGGGGAATGGCCCTCCGGGGCCCTTGACCTTACGGGCCCTCCAGGGCTCCCAGGAGGCCTCAGAGAATGAGCTGGAGCTGGGCCCCAAGGCGGCCAGCATCAGCACCAGCACTGGCAGCACCAGCTCCCTGGTCAGTGGGGTCCTGCCCCGCGAACGGCTCCTGAACCAGGCCGCTGAGGACCTGCCAGAGGGCGTGGACCCGGCCCGCAAGGAGGTGGGGACCCAGAGCTTCTGCCACACATGGCTCCAGCACTAAGGCCCCTAAAGCTGAGCCGCAGGGGCCCAGCAAGGGGTCCCTGGGGGAGGGGCTTCAGGCAATGGGCTGGCTGCCTGGGGAGAGTCCGTTCTAGATGAGGGGGTGGGCAGGCAGGTGTGGGAGAGCCTTGACAGGCACAACGACACCCCACCCCCAGTTCTACCTCTCGGACTCTGACTTCCAAGCCATCTTCGGGAAGTCCAAGGAAGACTTCTACCGGATGGCCTTGTGGCGACAGCAGCAGGAGAAAAAGCAGCATGGTTTCTTCTGAGCCCAGGCCCTGCGAGAGGCACCTCGTGACCAAGGCCCAGCCCAACAAGCCACACTGGAGTCCCTGGGGAGGCCGAGGCTCTGGGGGTCACCACGCCTTGGTTTTGTCAATAAATAGGTGTGGTTCACACAAGGTGTGGTGTGTGGTCTCAGGGCTGGGGCGCTGCTTCTTGGGAGGGCCCAGGGAGGTCTGTGCCCTCCCCAGGGAAGGGCCAAACTGCCCCTTGCTTGCTCGTGCAAGCAGGGCCAAGCTTACTCGTGTGTGGGTCCCTCCAGATCAGCGGGGCAGACAACCCCTTTATAACCAGGCTGGGTGAGGGGCAGACAGACAGAAGAGCGCCCTGGGACACACAGGTCACACAGTCACGGCGAGGTGTAGTCCACTCTGGGGCAAGGACAAACAGGTCATGAAATCACAGGCTGAGTCATACGTTTTATAAAATCACCCCACCCTGGCTGGCCCCGCGACGAGTGGGCGGCGGCAGAGTGCTCTAACAGAACCGAGGACAGCTCCACGGACTGGGCCGGCGCCTGGGTGCTGACGCTGAAGTTGGAGCTGAAGGCAGGATGGGGTACACAGGGGTGTACAGAGCCCCCCCCCATGCCTAGTCCTGGATGGAGATGGCCACAAAGAGGGTGGCCGATGGATGCTGGTCTCCGTTCTTGGACAAGAGGTGGACATGGCGGTATCCTGGCAGGAGGGAGCAGACAGAGAGAATTCCTGTTTCTCAGGAGGACGTGCCAATGCACCGTCAGCCCCCCAGCTCGGGAACGCCAGGCCCTGCCTCCTGGCTGCCGCCCTGGCTGCCCTGCTGGCTTGTCAGACACTCACCCTGCTTGAGGCAGCTCAAGGGGATGGTGGCCTGTCCAATGAAGTCGTTCTTGGAGGAGGCGTCGTAATCCTCCACCACAAAGCGGACCAGGGCCAGCTCAGGCACTAACACCGCAAACTCCAACTCCGTGTCCCACATGGGGTTGAACCCTAAGAGTAACAGGCTCCTGTCAGCAGCAGAGCCACCAGCAGCTCAGATGGCTGAGCCCGACCCAGACACTGACGGTACCCACCGTTGTTGGTGACCACGGCGGTCTGGCGGGTGGCCATATCCCGGGCCACGCCGTGGACCTCCACGATCACCTTGGGGTCCACGATTGAATTCTTGTTCTTGTTGACTTTGGGAAGCTGTTGCCCTGAGATGACCTGAGGAGAAGCAGGGGACGGCTGGGGGCTCAGCAACGGCCGTGAGCAGGGAGGGAAGCCCGTGGGCCCCTGCCCCTCTGATGTCCCTTCATACTCTGACACGGAGCCGCTTCTCAGTCAACCAGGGCCCCTGAGTCAGCACGCGTGGGTTGAAGGTGGAGTTGGGGTCTCTCAGGAAGGCGGGTTTCAGCACGTACCCACAGGCCCCGTTGTCCTGGAAGCGGCCCTGGTACACATCCATCTCTAGCCCAGGGGTCTGGAAGTTCAGAGCCACTACGGACAGGAAGGACAGTCATGGGCTGGGGCTGGAGCCGGGCCCTGGAGCCCAACCCACTCCGGCCACACCGAGGCCTAGGGTCACATGGGGAGTCTGAAGCAGGGTCGACGCCAAGGCTGACTGCCCTCCTGCCACCTGAATGGTCACTCCACATAAAGCGCAGTTTCCATGGCGGCTGTTGGATCTTAAAGGACCGCTGTGCTAATAATGGTAGGATTTCGGAAATCGTGACTTGCTAGTGGCCAGTATTTCCAACCTGAGGTCTGCAGAATACCACCTCCTGAGCCCACCGGCCCCTGCCTCTGGCCCTGCATGGGAGCCCAGCGCTGTCCCTGCAGGGCCTCCAGGGTTTGGGGCCCCTCAGGACTGAACTCTCGCCGCCACCCCCAGCCCAGCCCAGCCCCCCCCAGCCCCCAGCCCAGCCCAGCCCCCGCGGGCCCCTACCAATCTGGCAGCCGGCGTTCCACATCTCCATGGGGTTGTAGTTGGAGGAGTCTGTTCTCCAGCTGGCCGGGTAGATCCTGCTGAGGTGCCCCACGTTGTGCAGGACAAAGCTGTCTCCTGCAGGGGTACAGCTTAGTCAGAAGTGGTGGTGGTGGGGGGGTGGTCTCACCCCAACTCACTGGTTCTGTCTGGAAATTCTGGGTGACATCCTGAGGGGGTGGGGAGGCAGCCTGGCCCTGGGCAGCCTAGATGTCCAGCCCCTTCCAGCTACAGAATAGGGGGGTGGCGGCGCAACTCACCCGCCTCTTGGAGCAGACGGAGGGCCCGGTTCTCAGAGAAGGACACCATCTCGTAGAAGGCCTGCCCGGTGCTGCCGGGCTTGGCGAAGCCCTCAAAGTGGACGCTCTTGCAGTAAATGACCATGTTGGAGAGTTCTGTGGCTAGCCTGAGCTTGCCCTCCTGGGGGTCACGGGGAGGCCCAGGTGAGAGTCAGAGCTTGGAGCAAGGAGGGCACTGAGAAAGCCCCAAACCCCAGAGATGAGATGGACACAGAGAGGTGGGTGGGCAGAGGCCCTGCGTGGCGACCACAGAGAGCAGGGGCCAGGCTGGCCTCCCTGGGGTGAGGGTGGGGTGAGGGTGGGGAAGGCCCTGCCCCAGACCTTAGACTTGTGCTGCACGCGGCTCCGCACGGCCTCATCCTCCATCTCTGCAGCCTCGTCCTCGTCGGACACCACTGTGGCTTCAGCGCCGCCCTCCCCGTTGGGGGCCGGCAGTCCTCCCAGCTTCTTCCCCTTCAGCAGGACCTTCCCCTTCAGCCGCTGAGGAACGAGGGGGCGGCTGGTCAGAACCCACCTGGCCTCCCAGCCAGTTCCAAGGCCCCTCCTCCAGGGGCCCATGTCCTTCCCCAGTACCTCTGGGGAGGGCAGGCTGTTGGTGACCCCGTCCAGTGGCTGGTCCAACAGCATGGGGCCCAGCAGGGTCCGCAGGTGTCTTGCCATCACTCGCTGCTGCTCCAGGCTGCAGTGGTTCTCCAGAGACAGGATGACGGGGTAGGGCGATGCCTGGGGGTCCGAGGGCGTGTTAGGAGGAGGAGGGCACCCGCCGCTTTAGCCTCCGCCCTTCTAGGGATGTGCCCACCTTGAAGGCATAGTCCCGGATGGCCCTGATCACGTCGCAGAAGAGGATCTTGGAAGTGAAGGTGTAGCCATGGTAGATGACCGGTTCCTGGTTAGGGCCATCCCAGCAGTCAAGCTCCAAGCACCGGCAGCCTTTGCACATTGCCCTGTGGGCGGGAAATGGAGCTGGGACCCTGGAGGCCTGGGGCCCAGCCCCTTCTCTTGCCCCGCCTCCAGTCCCCCTAGCCCCGCCTCTTGCCGCACCTCCAGCCCTACATCCGGGCCTGGCCCCGCCTCCAGTTCTCACCGGATGTAGGCTTCGGTGCTGCTGGGACCAGTGAGCTGGTCCTCCAGGAGGTAGGTGTTGTGCGAAGAGGACACCAGGTAGTGGCTGAGAGGCTGGTCCATGTCCTGGTAGACCCTCCGGTGCGCCAGGTTGAAGGCGCTGCCGTCCGCCGACAGCAGGTACATGAGGAAGCCATCCTTGGTCATCTGCCGCTGCTCCTTGGCTGCGGGGGAGGGGCCATCCTATCACATCTTCCCGCCGCCGCCGGCCTCTCTGCCCTGAGCTGGCCCTCAACATCCGACAGCCCGCGGAAGTGGGCTCAGCCTGCGTGCCAGGATATGAGTACCCCATTCCTGTCTCCTCCTCCTCTGTGCCCACACCGCCAGGCTCCTGTGGGCAGGCCCCCATCTCCTCTGTCCCCCATGATCCCAGGCAGGAAACGTTTCCCCACCCTGCTGTCGTCTCCCAAAGATGGATCCCAAGGCCAGGCACCAAGAAGGGACAAAACAGTGTCTGCTATTCGGGGGTGGGGTGGGATGGGCAGGTCTTAAACCCCCCTGGAGAGGAACCAACAGAGGGAGACTGGGCCCTGCCACCTGTCTGCTTGCTCTAATGGGGCAGGCGGTACTGCCTGCGGACAAGGGACCCCCCTTCCCCGCCAGCCCCCTTCCCTCTCGCACACCGAAGTGCCGGGCAGGCCCTCACCGGTTACACTGGGCTCATAGCGCTCAATGAGGGAGAGGGCCAGCGCAGGGCCCGCAGCCTCCTCCCGCTGCTGGTGCTGTAGGAACGTCACTAGCTGGTCCACCGACAGGGTCTCTCGGGACCCCGCAGCCTCAGCGAAGATGCGGTCGATCTCCACCCTCTGCGTCAGCATCTTGTAGAAGTCCTCGATCTCCTCGTCCTCCAGGGAGTCTGTCTGGGAGTGGTCACACTCCTGCGGAACCAGGGCCAGGGCCAGCGTGTGGACAGAGCTCAGCGCGGGCCTCAGGGCAGGATCAGGGACCCCACTGCCACCTGACCCTAACCCTCACTTCCTGCCTCACCCTGAAGATCTTCCTGGCATAGCTGTCATCCACCCGGATGTTGAGCTCCTTCAGGAAGTCCTGCAGCTCCTTGAAGCTCATCTTATTATCCTTGTTCTTGTCAGCTTTTCGGAGGCAGGAGTGGATCCAGCTGGGCAAGGTAAGGAAAGAGCCCAGGAGCCCTGGTACCCCCTGAGGTCCCAGCCAGAGCCAGGTCCCAGCCCTTCAACCCCTGCACCCAGCACTGCCGAGGCTAGGCCTACCAGCAGACACGGCTCCCTGCTTCTTGCACACCTACATTTCAGGCTCAAGACCTGCTGCCTTCTTTGGGGGGAAATATCCTTTTAAGAGCTCCTTTTCTATGTGCTGGCCATGAGACCTTTCTTTTGTCACTCTAGAGCGCAGTGTAAACAACAGACTATGGAGAAACGTAATCAATCATATCAGCCCTCCCCACCCCATCCCCGCCCTCCGGGAGCCCAGCCACCCAAGGATACTACTATTAATATTTCAATGTACATCTTCTTTCTGGTTTCCAAAACCGTTAGCCAACTTGACAAAAGTACTTTGTTGTTGGTAGGCGCCACTGAGCCGATGTGGGCACAGAGCAATGGGGCAGAGGAGAGCTACTTCATAGGCTTTCGTAGCTATCATCTTTACGGGAGCAGATCACCAGGGCAGGGTGGGAATGAACTGCTGGGTGGGATCAAACCATGAGCTTTGCAGGTGGTGGCCCAGCACCCAACTGTTGTACGGACATAAGGAAAAGATACTAGAACCAGCACATCATTTAAGTTTTTGTTTGTTAGACATCCAAAATGTAACAGTCCCTCCCTTACAGGAAAAATTCCTTTTAAGCTTAATCAGCAGGAATGTTACAACTCTGGAAGGAATCTATCAAGGTCAGCAAGTTAATAAAATACACGACCAGAGCGGGCAACTATATTAGAGCTTATATTCTGAGCACCTGGTTTTTTTAGAAGACTGTGGCTAACAGTGAAAGCTAAAAATCCATTCCTGATTCCTCGCATGGATTAAGCCTAGGGTGAAGCCCTTCTGACTGTGGACCACAAACTAAAGACGTGAAGAGTCTTGCTACCAGACAATGCGCTGGAAAGTCGATTGATGCAGCTATAGTTAGGTTAAAAATTAACACCTTACTTGTTTTGTCTTATTTATTTATTACTTGTTTTGCCTTTTAATTCACTTTAAATTTGTTCTAGTTTTTATTATTTTCTGCTTTTTTATTGAGGCTTTTCTGTTTTGTTATTATTGGGGTCTTGGGGTTTTTTTTTGTTTGTTTTTTTTTTAAATTTCTGTTTGTTTTTCCTTCATGAAATCCAGGATAGGAAAACTATAGAGATTGTTCCTGGATTAATAATTTCTTCAGGTTATGACAAGGAAGTTGGGGAAACGAGGAGCTAGTAATAATGAGTAGAAGAATGAAGAAAGTGTTCTCAAATATATTGTGATGATTACACAACTCTTTAATATGTTGAAACCATTGAATTGTATGAAATGTGAATTATATGTCAATGAAACTGTTAAAATAAAAGAAAGAAATACTAAATACCCAAAAAGTCTTATGCACAGAGATAGTCTTTGCAATGTTATTTGTTGTTTCAATACAGAAAGACTAAAACTGGAACACTCAACACTAAAGAAATAAATCACTAGTTCATGGTTCTCCTATTCAGTGGATTAAAACTGCAATACTCAAAATTGACATCCAGATTCAACACAATCTCTATCAACATCCCAGCTGGCTATTTGTTTGTAGAAATTGACAAGTTGATCCTGAAGTTGATGTGGAAATCCAGGGGACCCAGAATAGCCCAAAGGAGCTTGAAAAGGAACAACAAAATTAGAAGGCTCACCTTTCCCAAATGCAAAACTTACTACAAAGTTACAGTTACAGCACCTTGTGATGCTGGCACAAGGACAGACAGATAGATGAACGGAGTAGTATAAACTCTGACATTGATGATCAGTTGATTTTTGACAATGCTGCCAAGATGACTCACTGGGGGAAGAATAATCTAAAGAAATGGTGCAGGGACAACTGGGTATCTATATGCAAGAGGTGAAGTTGGATCCCTACCTCACACCATACACAGAAATTAACCCAACATGGATCAGAGACTTAAATGTAAGAGCTAACACTATACATTCTTAGAAGAAAATAGAGTAAATCTATTGGGTCACATAAAGTTTTCTTTAATATGACACCAAAGAAAAAGTGGATAAACTGGACTTTATCAAAACTAAAAACTTGTGCCACAAAAAATATCATCAAGGAAATAAAGAGAAAGCCCATAGTTTGGGAGAAAAATATTTGCAAGTCATACATCTGATCAAGGACTGGTATCTACAACATATAGAGAGAAATTCTTACAACTCAATAACAAAACGATCAATAACTCAGTTTTTAAAAGGACAAAAGATCTGAGTATGTATTTCTTCAAAGAAGATATATAAATGGTCAACCAGCACAAGACAAGAGAACCAACCTGTGGGAAGCAGAACTGGGAAGAGAGTGTCTGAGGACAAACTCTCAGTATTCACACATTCAGGAGTTTGGGAGGCCGGGGCTCCCGTGGAGGGACCTTCACATTCATGGGTTGGAGTTGCGCTCCAATCACATTCTCCTAAGTAAAGTTATTCTCCAGGAAGTCCCCCCATAATAATGCCAAATCTAAGGTGCTGTTTGCAAACACATGGTCACTGACTATACACTTGGAGGTCAACTGCTTAAAGGCTAACTGCCTAAAGGTTATCAGCCATCTAAGGCAATCAGACCCTATTGTCTGTCCCACCCTGAATAGAACCCACTCCCTTCTGATAAGGATAATGGATTGTTCCCCTGAAGGAGAACCCAGAGATTCCTAAGGTCAAAGCCAATTCAGAGAAGACCAAGGCTAGGCTGACATATTGACTCTAGAGCCTGCCTATCTTGTTACATGTATGCCTTCATGTCACATGTGTGCCCCTACTGCCCCCACTTCCTATTGCATGTATACCCCTAGCTCATCCCCCTCCTGTTACATATGTGGTTATCTGTAATTAGGGGGGCTTGCATGTCCCCCTAGAGTGCATATAAGCCTTGGTTGAAAATATATTCTTTCTCTGCACAGACCTGCTCCTAAAGTCATAGCAGTTCCAGCGGACTTGCATGCTTTATCTTGTCTGATGTCTCTTTAATTTACCCCTCAATTGACACGACGTCCCCTTACTGACCCACAGTGCTATGGGGGACAGCACTGGAAGACACCATGAGGGAATTGTGCCCAGTCTGACACCACCACCCCTCCCCCGCCACCAGGGTATAACACAGAGCAGCAAGAGGATCAAAGCAACAAAATCCCCAAGGAATTCTGACCCAGGGGCAGGCTTGGCACTGCATCAGACCTGACTGGAAAACATTCATAAGGGTCAGCAGACAGATCTGGAACTATTCATAGGGTTGTTGTTTTCTTTTTCATGTCTATCTACATAAGATAAGCAGGATAAACAATCCCCAGGAGAAAACAATGGGACCAACAGTTTTGGGGGGACAGGGGAGAGGAGGAGGTGGGGGAAAGGGAGGAGAAAGCCAACAAACCCAGGGACAAGGGAACAACAAGGGATCTAAACTTGATGGGGAGGAGGGCATAGGATGCCTGGTGGAATTTCATGCAGTGCAATGTAGCCAAGAGGAATTACTGAGAGCCAAATGAAGGTCAAGCATGATAGTGGGACAGGAGGAAAGTAAAAAGAAATAGAGGCAAAAGACATTTATAGAGGTATAAACATAAGCATGTACATATGTAAATATATTAATAACTAATGATAGGGATATTAAACTGTAAATATATTTATAGGTTAAGTATTAAGATAGCAGATGGACATTGGGCTCTACTCAAGTCCTCCCTCAACACTTTGTTCTAATAACCTGGCATTCTGTGATTCTCACCTTCCCAACATGATTGCTGAAGACAAAATGGGTGCATAAGCAAATGTGGGGAAGAAAGCTGATGGTGCGTGGCTATTACAAGATGTAGCATCTGGGGTCTTAAAGGCTTGAAGTCAAACAAGCAATCATCTAGCAGACAAGCAACAAAGCCCACATGAAAGAAGCACACCAGCCTGTGTGATCATGAAGTGCCTACAGGATCAGGTATCAGGCATCAGAAGACCCAAAAGAAGCAACCAATTTGATGTGATCGATGGGGGTCAGAATGGAGACTCAAGGGCCACTGTAGACAATTGGACATTCCCTGACAGAAGGGTCACAAAGAAGGGATGAGCCAGTCAGGGTGCAGTATAGCACCAAGAAACACAGAATATTTCTCTAGTTCTTTAATGCTTCCTCATCCGGCCCCACCCCCCACTATCATGACCCAGTTCTACCTTACTAATCTGGCTAGATCATGCGGATCATGTACACTGCTACAGATAAGAGCTTTCGACACACAGAATCCAGGACAAGTGAACCCCTCAGAGTAGCAATACCATGAATGTAGAGGGACGGTGAAGGAAGAAGGGGGAGAAAGGGGGAGCCGATCACAATGGTGGACATGCAACGCCCCCCCCCCAAGGGGACAAAAAACAGAAACATGGGTGAAGGGAGACAGTGGGCAGTGTAAAATATGAAAATAAAGATAATTTATAAATCATCAAGGGTTCATGAGGGTGGGAAAGGGAGGGAGGGAGAGGAAAAAAGAGGAGCTGATACCAAGGGCTCAAGTAGAAAGAAAATATTTTGGAAATGATGATGGCAACATATGCACAAATGTGCTTGATACAATTGATGTGTGGATTGTTTTTTAAGAGCTGTAAGACCTCCCAGTAAAATGATTTATTTTAGAAAATTAAAAAGAGATGCAAAATACTCTGCACCATGGCCCAGGAAACATGATTGGACAATAATTAAATTGCTTAGATTTGGGGGGAAAAAATTACCCCTCCATTATACAATCACCCCTTGAACCCAACCCATTTGATTGTGGGGGCTATCACCAATCTCATTAGCCATCAGGGAGATGTGGGGCTATCACCAATCTCATTAGCCAATCTCATTAGAGATGCAAATCTAAACCAAATGAGATACCACTGCATGCCCACTACGCACTACTCCTTGCCATTGAGTGGATTCAGATTCGTAGCAGCCCTTCAGGGCAAAGTAGAACTGCCCCTGTGGCGTTCCGAGAGTGTCACTCTTTAGAGAATTAGAAAGCCTCTTCTTTCTCCCAGTGATTCCACACTCTGGACCTCAGGGTTAGCAGCCCCGCGTGTAACATGTCACCGCCAGGGCTCCTTTCACACCCACTGGGAGGGCTACCATCCAAACGGCAGACAAGAACACGTATGGGGAGCTGGGAGAAAGCAGAGTCCTCAGCAGCGGCAGGTAGACATGCAAATGAGACAGCCACTTTGGAAACCGGTGGCAGTGCCTCAAAAGGCTGAACATATGGTTCCCATATGACCCAGCAGGTGTGCTCCTAGCTTGATACCCAAGAGGAATAAAACATGTCTGTAGACGCGAGCGCACACAGACAAGTGTACTTGTACAAGAATGTTCAAAGCAACATTAATTAGCAGAGCCCCCCAGAGGAAACGACCGAATGTCCTCAATGAACAACCGGATAAGTAAAACAAAGTGTGGCAGAGCCAGGTAATGGAGCACCTTCCTCTACCAGAAAGGAGGCACGGCTTCAATGAACCTTGAGGGCAACGTCAAGTGAACAAAGCTGGTCACCTAAGGCTTTATGACTCTATTTCTAGGAAAGACCCAGAAGAGACAAATGTCTAAGAGACAGCATTTGGGAGGAGCCATTAGGTAGTGGCTGGGTGAGCCACCCAGAGGTGCCATTGGAAAAAATGGTCTAGCATCTACTTCTGAAAAGCCTTCAGCCACCGAAAAACCCTAAGGAGTTGTACAGTTCTACTGTCACACATGCCATGAGTTCCCACGAGTCAGGATCAACCCCACCACAACTGGTGGGATACTGAGGGTTGGGGAGGTTGGGGAGACATGCAAAGTAACTGTTAAAGGGTGCAGGCTTTCTTTGGGAGGGGCGGGTGGGTAAGGGGAATATCTCCAGCTAATTTTGCTGTACAACTCTGAGCACGCCGAAAGCCTCGGAGTGGTCCGCTCAGTGGCAGGGCTGTGTGGCGTGTGAATCCTAGCTCAACGAGCTGTCATACACAAAAGAAGCCGGAGCTGGTGTGTTCTGTGCAGACCAGAAGCCTGGTCACTTAGCGCCACCACCACCGACTAGTTGGTTGTTGGGCCCCTAGATTGTGCAGTGGGTTTGTCTGAAGCGCACAGGCTGGCCTGCACACCATGCCGGGGAGGGGCGGGAAGTGGGGGGTGACAACGACTTGATCACTCCCAGAAGCGTGGCCTAGAATGGCCACGGCACCACCCACAATCCTACAGGGAAACGTGATTAAAGCGATCGCCACTGGGTCTTCAGTGTCTCAACTCCACGCTGGCCCCACAAGGAGGAGGAGAGGGCACCACCCCCCCAACTGCCACCGGGGGTGGCACAGCTCTCTGGCCCTCAAGCCTTTGGATGGAACAGACCCAAGAGGGCTCCAGGCACCTTCTCTGCTTCCCTTCCATAGCCAAGCTGCCCCAGAGACACCCACAGTCCGTGGTCACCACCACAAGGAAGGATACTGCCGCAATTTCTGCCTCTGGTCCATGGAGCCTGAGTGGTGGATGATCTTGCGCAAACCCTGCACCCAGTGCTGGGTGTCGGCTGGCGTGGGGGCGATGAGGTCCAGTGTGTTGCGCTGGTCCTTGAAGACGATGGAGAAGCAGCGGTCCTCTGGCACGTCCCGGGCATACTTCTCCAGGCCCTCGGTGCGGTGGCCCTGCCGCACCTCCTGGATGTCCTCAATGGAGACTGTGCACAGGGGGCGAGGGGGGCAGACAGAGCCAGCCGTGAGGCACAGGGCTGGGGCTGGGGCTGGGTCCTGAAGGAGAGAAAGGAGAGGAGCAGGACAGACGAGGTAGGACAGAAAGGAGGAAGACAGAGACAGAGAGACAGATGAAGGAGGCAGAGTGGAAGCCACAGAGACTTAAGGTGGTCAGGGTGCCTGGGACCCCTCGGCCCTGGGTCCTGGGCATGGGAGGTGAACAGGGGTGCTGAGGGAGGGCTGGGGTGCAGCAGGAGATTGATTGTGGAGCTGGGGGCCTGTTAGCAGAGCCACCAACCTTCCCAATCCATCTTGACTTGGACATGTCCTCCTGCCCACGACCAGGAAAGCCCACAAGCTGGGGCCCCCTGTGCTCAGGCCTGCCTGGATTCAGGGAGCAGGGGGCCTGAATCTGGACTAAATGCCCCCTGTCTGTCTGTGTCCTGAAAATCAGGGAGCCCCTTGGCAGTGGGTGGAGGGAGGCTGGGTCCTTCAGGGCCCCAACAGGAGGGTGCGCTCAGGGGTGGAGCAATTACATCATTCTACCCTTGAGAGCCTGGGGGAAGGCCCACCTGTCTCAGCCCAGCATTCAGCGCTTCAGGAAGGGCCCTGCCTGCAGCTCCTCCAGGTTCCTACTGGCCTCCCATAGCAGAAGCCAGGCTCTGTCTGCCCCTTTCCCATGCCCCAACGGTGAGACACTTGGTCCCAAGCTGGAATCCAGACTGTCCCTCCAGCTCACAGGCCCCATGAGTGGCGAGAGCTGTGCCCAACCAGGTCAGCAGGCTCTGAGGATCAGGACACATGAGCCCCAGGCCACCTGGGGTGCAGGGGAAACTTCTTGTGCCTTGCTGGGCCCCACCCCAGCTGCAGTCGCTGCAGCCCCCAGCTGGGAGTGAATACAGGATGTCAGACCCCTGCCCCAGAGAAAGTCCAGAAGCCTTCAGTGCTGATAGTCCTTGTCTGCCTCTGGGAGCTGGAGCTGACAGAGGAGGTAAGTCAATGGTGTGCTGAGGGGGGCATTATGGGACGGGAAGCAGAGCTGGAGAGATTGGGGGGGGGGGGGGGGGGGGGGGTTGGGGGGGGGGGGGGAAGGGCAGCTCCGCTGCTTTCTCACCTGGCCTCTCTGGGCCTTCCTTTCCCCAGAGTAAAATTCAGTTGAGGACAAGGGAAACCTTGCGGCCTGGCCCAGAGCAGGGTCTCGGCCACAGGTATGCTCAGGCCACTGGAGAAAGGTCTCCTGGGGCCACACGGGGCAAGCGCCTCGCCTGAGCACACCCGGGTCCCCAAACCTGGACCTGCCGCCCCTGCAGCCCTCCTCTCAGGTGCAGGCCCTTCCTCAGTCTCACTGGGCACCTTGGCTCACACTGCCTTTCCTGCCCAGAATGCTAGTCCTGCCCCTTTTGCTCACCCAGTGTAAGGCCTGAGTGTCCCATTCCTCTGCTTGGCGCCCGCCCCTCCACCATGTGGTAGACATATCCCTGGGCTCAGTGTAAGATGCCTGTTCCCACCCTGCCCCCACCAGCAGCAGACCCGGAACCCCCACTAGAACAGGAGCCAGACTCCAAGCCAAGCCCCATATACTCTCGCGTGCTATGTGGCGGGGGTCTGGGCTGGAACAGATGCAGGCTCTGGGGGACCCCAGCCCCTCAGATCCTGCCTTGCTCAGAAACCTTCCGTATCCACAGCCCTACCTGCCCCTGCCCCTGCCCCTGGCCTGCCTCAGCTCCTGCCCTGCCATCCGCAGGCCATCGGCTGGGCGTGTCTCCTCAGGTGTTTCTGCACACCCATCTGAGGTCTGGCAGCTGCTTCCTGGGGAAAACGCACCTTTAGGGCATTCATTTGAGGTGCCTCCATAGCCTGGCCTTTCTCTTCTCCCTGTTCCCTTCCCACCTGGGGTTTGTCACAGAAGTCTGCTTCCACCACCCCCTCCACCTCAGTGGACCGGCTTGTGGACAGACCTGCCTCTCCGTAACCCAGGGTGGGGTGAATGGATAGAGGATTAGCGGGGGTCAGGCTTCAGTGGGGTGCGCTGGGGGCAGTTGGAACCCGCAGGAAAGCCGTGGCAGTCTGCTCCTATAAAGGCTTCCGTCCTGGAAACCTCCGGGGCAGTGCCGCTCTGTCTCACAGGGCCATGCTACAGGCTGGGCTTGCTTTGGCTTTTTGCGGGCTTCGGAGGGAAGGAATCCCTGATTTGCACGGATGGTTCCGTGTTTGGTTGGTGCCTCCAGCCTTCGCTCTGCTTCTAAGCAGCCTCAGCCAGGAAAATCCTCCCACCCCCGTGCGCCCAGTTTTATTTTGATGGGTGTGGGGTCACCGGGAGTGGGGAGCCACCTGATGGAACCATTTGGGTTATTTGATTTGAGCTGAGGTGAGCTGCGGTGAAATCCAGGATGTAACGATTCCAAGGGTCAGCTGATTCTGTCTGTCTGAACCAATGGGC
The DNA here is from genome assembly GCF_000313985.2 of Echinops telfairi. Lineage (NCBI taxonomy): Eukaryota > Metazoa > Chordata > Mammalia > Afrosoricida > Tenrecidae > Echinops > Echinops telfairi. Next base: position 19,804,860 of record NW_022111320.1, on the reverse strand, counting down.
TACATGTATCTTTTCAAGTATCTGTTGTTGCTTGGGCAGTGACGGCAGTTCCCCCATGATGGCGCCCCACGTGTTACCGGGAGAACTGCCCCACAGGGTTTTCTCAGCTGTGATCTTTGGGGAAGCTGACGGCCTTGATTTTTTCTTCCATAGAGTCACTGGGTCTGAGCCGCGATACTTCGGTTTAGCAGCTCATTCACCAACTGCCTGTGCCACCCCGGCCCCTTATCAATGTGCATTCGTTTTAAAATTAAGTAAAACGAACAACTTATTTCTTCGGTCACACCAGCCACATTCCGAGTACTCTACAACCATGGGTGGCTGGTGGCTACCAGGCCGATGAAGAACATGCCTGTCATCATAAAAAGTTCTCTCAGACGTGCAGGTCTAAACTGCTCGCAGCAAGTACAGGTGCAGAGCTATGGCAAGAGAAGGTCTCATTTCACAGCCTCTTTGGAGAATTCTTGCCTCAAAAGGTAGAAGTCAGCGAAGCTTTGAAGGCTGGAAGTTTCCAGAAAGCTCTCAGACTCACACCCTCGGGGAAACACCACAGGCCTGGCCTCTTTCTGTGTCTCCCAGCTCTCCTCCATCCCCAATGTCCCTTCTTCGGTCTCAGTCCCAAGGAGAAGCTGCTTCGGCAGCTCCAGCTCACACTCAGGCCGAAGATATGCGGAAGTAAAACTACTTTGTCTGCTCCTGGACTTTGGGCCTGGCTTTTGGCCGCTCCATACCTAGCCCGCCCATCTTCCCTCCTTCCTACACTGCCTGGGTGGATACTGGAGGGTTCAGACAACACCGCTAGCCCCTCCCTCCTTTTGCTTTCCCCAGCTGTGGCCCCCGCTCTGGCCTGGAATCCCTAGCATCTTCCTCCTACCATGACTGCTGCCTCCAGCCCAAGACTGGGTCCCCGTTTCCCTGGAGGGGACAAACTGGTTCTCTCCCATCCCAGCGGCCAGCCTGCTTCCTTATCTAGTCCTGGAAACCAGACTGGGCTTCAGTTTCTCCATCTGTAGTCCTGTTTCATGGCTGACGCTCAATCCCATTCCACCCCAGTCAGCCTCCGTTTCCACGCTCTGCCCCTTCGCCCGAAGCCCCCCGGTGCTCACATAGCTGGGACTCAGGGGTCCGCATGACCTTGCGAGACTCCTGCCAGATGGTCTTGCAGTCTTCCTGCAACTTGTAGAAGCGCTCTCTCCGCCAGGAGCTGGACTTCACCTTCAAGAGCTGGCTGCCCTTGAGCAGTGCCTGTAGGTCCTCGTCATTCTGCAAGCCTGTAGACACAGAGCAGCCAGGAGACCATTTGTACCCCAGCGTCCCTGTTGCCCGGGGACCTGAGTTGGCCCACCTTCACTCATGCTTCACTACTGCCCACCCTACCTCCTCCAGGAAGCCATCTCTGATCACCAGTTGAAGTGGCCCTACTAAATCTCAGAAGGTCACACTTTACCCAGTGACCTGCCGCCCATGGCTGAATGGACAAAGGGAAGGCAACTCATCCAGTCCAGCTGGATTCAGGAGCCCAGTCCCCCCAAAAGAGCCTGGCGCTTGCAAGATAAGGTGGACCCTCCATGGTGACACTCAGGGGTCAGAGTGAACTGAAGGAAGCTAGGACCAAAAGATCGGGTGGAACAGAAAAGAAATGGGTAGATGTAGTGTAGCACTAGACCCCAGCAACCTCCCAACGTTAATGCTTCTGGAATCACAAATCCCCTTCCTGCTCAGTTGTGCAGCCTAGGCAAGTGACTTCATGGGGCTGGGCGGCTGCTTTCCTGTCTCTAATGTGGGGCTGATAACTAACAGAGGCTTGCCGGCTAAAGGAGATGCTGCATGTATCTAGGGAGGGTCTTGGGCACTCAATCACAACAGCTGGAATTGGTTGGTTGGGTGGGCCCCTTATGCATATCTCTGCTGCCCCCACCCCTGACTTGAACCTGTCCGACTGGGTTACTGAGAGAAGAGAGAGATAAGATAGAGATGAGCCCACCCTAGACTGGCCTGTCCTGCTGGGTTATCCCTGGTCCCTGGCCATCCCTGGACCACTCCCATGTCTGATTGTCCTGGTCGGGGACCCTCAGGGTACAGCAACCCTGAAGTACAGGACAGCTCTTTCATAAGCTGAAGCAGGGCCTGCACCAGAGCCCGGCAGGACACAGCACACCCTGGTTGCTTCGTCTCCCCGCCTCCCTGCTCTCAAAGACCTCTGCTCATCAGAGACATGGGTTCCCAAAGATACGTGCCCATTGTCCTAGCAGGCCCAAATTGGAGAGGCCAAAAGGACACCAGCCTGGCTAGCCAGGAGCCCTTGCCTCCCAAGCAGATGCCGTTACCAACAGGCTTGATAAAGAGAAACTCGCCACTTCATTGACCCATATTTGTACTATACAGATGGGCAAAGACAGATACGTAAACACCGTGCCTTAGCCACGTGTGGTCCTGCGGACAGCTCTCTTCAGAGCCAGAGGGCCACAACACTGGTCCCCAAACGAAGTGGCGGCTTTGGTCCTGTTGCTCCAGTAGAGGGAGTGGTGGATCAGGAACCCTGTGTGGAAAACACTCAGAAATCCAGAATCTCTTCTTTTCTGGGCCTAGATCCCCAAACCCCAATAGACCCTCTCTGTCTCCCTCTCTCTCATTCTCTCTCTTCTCAGCCTGCCCCGCTACTCCAGTCCCCTCAATCTCCTGCTTCCGGTGGGGGCAGAGCCCAGCATTCACACTCAACTAACTCCCTACGGCTTCCGGCAGCTGCCTCCCCTCTCTGTGCCTGTTTCCCCTTCACACTGGGGTAGGGACCATCTTGGAGAAGCCATATCTGGCCTCCTCAGGGCCCCCCACCTTTGTCTAAGGCATTGGTTCTCAACCTTCTTAATGCTGTGACCCTTTAATACAGTTCCTCATGTTGTGGTGACTCCCCACCCCCACCCCCACCATAAAATTATTTTCGTTGCTATTTCATCACTGTCATTTTGCTACTGTTATGAATTGGGCAACCCCTGTGAAAGGGTCATTCAACCCCCCAAAGGGTCACGACCCACAGGTTGAGAACCGCTGGCCTCCTAACCCTTCCCAGGCAACTCAGCTGCCAGAGGAAGAGCATTTCATTTCCCGGTCAATCCAAGGGGTTCCATCACCCCCTCAAAAAAAAGGTTCCGAGCTGTTTGTAGCTGTGTCTGTGGGCCCCAAAATGGAGGACAAAGCCCTGGGGGCTCCTGACTCCCAGAGGAGAGAGCCACCTCCAGCCACTGCTGAGGGACTCTTTTGTCCTTTCTGAAGCCTGAATGACACCCTTGTCTGCACTCTACCTGGCTAGCTGGGCACATGCCAGGACAAGCCCCTGGGAACAGAGCAGATGGGACTAGAGGGGTCGGGAAGTCGGAAGGGGAGCTCCACCCTCAGTCCTGGAAAATTCCCTGAGGAGATGATATGTTCATCCTGTCCTGGAGCCAGGCTGGGCTCCTATCTATGGCCAGGCAGAGATAAGCCCCCCGACTGCCAACATGGCTTCCGGACCATGGCCTTCAGCCCCAGCGGGCCTTGGTAATTCCAGAGAGGTAAATGCTACTTAGCTCTCTCTCTGGGTCACTGGGGAACCTGGGTGGACACCTCCATCTCCATGTCTTGGTGGGGGCCTTTTTGTTTTTGAGGCTTTGGGGCTGCCAGACCCACCTCCCAGAAGGTCTGTGGACATGGAGACCACAGTCCCACCCACTCAGCCAGAATACAATCTCCAACCTGCCAGGCTAGCTGCACACCCGAAGGTGGACATATCGTGTGTTCAGAGAGTCCTGTGGGAACTAATGGGGGCTCAGTGGGTGCCAGGAGTCCTGTTATATGTCTGGGGTAGTATATAATTGACTCACACCAGGGCCTGGGACACAGTCACGCCACACAACCAACTACATTTAATCACACACAGCCACAGATAGCACCAGTGGAGCATCATGATGATGGTCATAATAAGAGCAGCCAGCAGAATAAGAGTTAATATTAATACATGTTAAGTACACAGATATTATTTATCTAACGCTTACATAAATAACCAGCACCTGTACTTAATCCCCCGGGTGAGGAAGGCACCCTGATCATTTCTATTTTACGATGAAGAAGTTCAGGCTCAAGGAAGTTACATCGTAGAGTCAGGGCTCAAGCTTGGAAAGAGTAACTTATACAACCATCACTTTCCCACATGGCCCCATGCCACCTCATCAGACAACTCATGTCACACCACAGTCACCCTGGGTTACACACAGACACCCACAGACCCACAAGGCCACACTCCAGGTTACACCGCAACACACACCTTCACTGATGCACAGCAGTCTACAGTTTCACACCGGCAGGATCGCTCTGTCCCCACTGGGTCATTTGCTGTCACTTTATCAAATATGGGGACAACACACATGGTGATCAGTCCTTTGGGTTGTCATACCAGTTATGCACCAGGTGACATATTTAGTGGTGCCTCAGAAATGTATAAACGGGAAGGGTCAAAGGTGGTAAGGAGGGGAGGTTGGAGAGAGGCACAGGCAGCTTAAAAGGAAGGATAACAAATTCCCCCAGTACTCCCCCTAGGTGCCACCTCTATAGACGCTGCCCACAGCGTGTCGCGCTCACAGAAACACCAAACAGCCCCATCAAAGACCGAACAAGAGTCTGTTCCGTCCCCACCCCATGCTCAGCGACATGTAGTCTGTGCCCTGCCCCACCTGCCTTCCAGCTTCCTACAGGTCGGAGGACTTCGGCGCCCCTTACCCAGCCTCTGCCCATTGAGTGCTGCCACCTTGAGGCTCTGCTCCCGCAGGTAGAGCTCCCTGGAGCGGCCCCAGCTCCAGTTCCAGCTCCGGCTCCGGCAGCCCAAGCACTGCATGGCTGCTCCTCTGTGCGCCTGCCGCCCTCCGAGGCTGGCCCAGCACAGTGCAGCCTCTAGCTCTGGAGCTAGAGGGCCCGAATCGCGGCCCAAGAGATAGGGGGCGGAGCTCAAGCATGAGGGGCGGAGCCAGAACCCGGGAGGCGGAACCAGGGAAGGGGTAGTGGCTAGGCTCCAGAGGCGGGCTAAGAGAGAAATCCGTGCTGAGGGAGGAGCCATCCCGGGAGAGGCGGGGTCTTCACCCAGGAGGCGGGGAGAGGGCGGAGTCTGGTGGGGAGGGGGTGGGGCCAGATCTTAGGAAGCGGGGAGGAGGAGGGGCACCCAAGGCCGAGTGGGCCAGATGTGTAAGACAGGAAACGGATTCATGGCGAAGTCGGAGCCCTGAAAGCGGATCAGGGCGGAGCCAGAGGCCAGGAGGTGGAGGAACCTGGCTGGAAGCGGAATCCAGGCTGGGAGCCAAGCTGGGGAGGCGACGTGGATGCAGTTATAACCCAGCAAGCAGACCACAACCGAACCAAAGACTAGGAGGCAAAACGGGAGGATCTCGCACTGGGAAGGCGGTGCCCAGGCCGCCGGCGGCAGAGTGCAAGTGGAGTTCCGCCATTGGGGGGGCTTGAGCCACGGATTTTAAACCCCGGTCTGAAGCTGGAGGAGAGAGGGAGAACGGGGCCGGGTGAGGGGCTCCCTTGGTCACCTGGGATCGCAGCTCTGGCGCCGGAGCCCAGCGGAGCTAGGGTGGGGCGGTGACAGAACCTGCCAAATAATTTCCCACGATTACTCAAGGAAATGATCGTAACTCAACTTGCAGTTCCTACATCACTTGTGAACTTCAGGCAAGCCCGTTTCACTCCGTCAGCTTCCCTCCAAACTTTGGATACGAATAAATTGGGAGGGGGGGAAATAAAACACTGATCTTAAAAGATTCCATCCAGGAGGCTTGCTTAAATGTATAAATGAGAACGATTTCAACTTATTCAGAACTGTGCTGTCAGTGTGCTTGCAAACAGTGGGGTCCTTTCATGCACACGACAGCTTTCCTTTCATTCACTAGCCAGTTATTTGTTGAACCCTGTTGTGTGCCAAGTACAGGCTCCACCCAGGGACCTGACTCACTCCCTCCTCGCTGCTGCTGCTCTATGACTCTTAAAAATTCTTCCATTAACCTAACTGCAACCCCAGTCACCAGCGACAGCAGTGAGTCAGGTCACTGGGAAAACCAGTTCTTAGCACAGACGGGAAGCAACAAGAACTACCTTGAAATCTCAGAGTGACTCGTGTAAAGCACCCCACAGGGGCTCCATTCTGAGCAATCTGGGAGTGTAGATGAGCTGATCTACTACGGGCACAGTCAGGGGCAGGGCCTTGGCGCAGAGGGTCAGGGGAGCCTTACAGAGAAACCACACAGGGGTCCGTGGATAAAGCCACAGCTCGGTGTTATTCGTGATGGTTGTACTCCTATGCATTTTGTTCTATTCATTGAAAAAAGACCTGGCCCTGAAATCCCTGGCTCCACAGGTTTCCCTTGATTGGCGGAGTGGTCCGGGTCACAGTTTAGTAAGATGCTGAGGTCAATGTTTGTCTGTGCAGTGTGGGCAGGGCACAGACAGACTGAAAGAAACTGAAGTGAGGTCAGCAGCCCCCTTGCTAGATGGGCTGGGGCGATCATCTCTTGGACATACTGACTTTTGGCCCACCTTAGTGAGTGGCTCATATAGGGTCACTCTGAGTCAGGATTGACTTTGTAGCAATGAGTTTGAGGGAGCCCTGGTGGCGTGCTGGTTGGCTCAAGGTCAGCAGTTGAACCCAGTCCTCGTGGGGCTAGATGAGGTTTCCCCCCCCCCCCCACCGTTCACCACCTGTCTTCCAAGGGCTATGAGGAAAGTTAGCGGAGGTGGGTGTGTTCATTGAGGGGAAAGCCAGGGGAGGAGGGCCCTGTTGAGCACATCTGGGGGTCTCCTGGAGGAGCCAGTCCAGACCTGGCCAGAATGGAGAGAGCACGGAGGGAGCATGGTGGAGGGGCAAGGGTAAGGGAGGCACCGGAGGGAGCCCCTTGGTTCTGTAACCTGGTTTCACCACACTTCCCCTAGCGTGCTCTCGCCTCCCAAAGATCTGGAAGGTGCAGATGGAGAGGTAGACAGTAACGCACAGGCGATGCCCAAACATAACCCTGTTCTAAATGCCTACAGCAACTGAGGCACAGAAAGCAAGGGATTTGTCTGGGATGAAAAAGACTTGAACTCAGGCTGTCTCCCTTCAGGGTCCATGATCGGGGTGAGGACAGAAGGGACATCTCATATCTAGCTGGGCCCTGAAGCCACGGCTGGGAATCACGAGTATCTTCGCGTAGCTGGTCACCCACTGCCCAAGCCAGAGGCTGTGGTCCTGCAGCACGTGTCCAGGGCCTTGGGCCCAGCTGTGAAGGGGGCGAGGAAGCAGGGTCTCCAATGCAAGTGTAGACAGCTTGGAACAGCACTCAACACAGTGTCCACTCCTCTCTCCACCAAGTCTCCTTACAGGTTCTTCCCGCCCATCTGGATTTACAGGGAGGAGAGAATGCAGTTCAAGGAGCTAATTTTGGGTGACTAGCTAGAAGTAGCAAGGCCTTCAGGGAAAACAGCTTGGGGTCAACGTGTCCAAACTAGCCTCCCGGAAAGAGGAGGCAGGCTTCAAATAGGATGAGCCAGGACTCACAACCCTGGAGGCCAAGCCCTGCCACAGGGCTGAGAGGCTCTGGCTGAAACTCCGTGTGGGGGGTAGGGTGGTGGGGGGGACTCTCAGGGAAGATCACAGGGCTGCCCAGGGCGAAGGATGGGGTGAAGAAACAGGCAGGGAGGGCAGAGCCCATTCTAATGGGAGTTGAGGCTTCAGCCATGCCTAAAGCAACCAGGGGCTGAGTGGAAGGGTGGCAGGTTACAAGGCAGACTGCAATGCCCAATGGATGGTGAGGGAGAAAGCAGAAGTCTGCAGTGTGGTCCTCTGAGCTGCCTGGCCTCTCTCCTGGCCATCTGGTAGGCATGCACAGGTTGGCTCTGACCTTTGAAGGGGAGAGAGAGGATTGGAAGGGGCAGGTGTCCCATGACCCAGATGGATGAGGTTGCTTGGCAAGCTCTGGCTAATGGTGTGAAGGCAACAGTTCTGGGCACACAGCAAGGTTCCCCTTGGACATGGCAAGATCTCCTGGGCTGAGGAAACAGACCGGAGACATATCGGAATCCCCTGAACTCAGTGGAGGGCAGAGAGGCTCTGCTCTTCTCCACTACTGGTTAGATGGATGGGTGGTGGGCACCAAAGTCTCTAACTCCAAGCCAGGAGTTCTCACCCTTGCTAATGCTGCCACCCTTTAATACAGTTCCTCATGTTGTGGTGACCACTCCCCCCAACCATAACATTATTTTCGTTGCTACTTCATAACTGTAATTTTGCTACTGTTATGAATTGTCATGTAAATATCTGATATGCAGGATGTATTTTCATTGTTACAAACTGAACATAATTAAACATAAAGCATAGTGATTAATCAC
>NW_022111320.1:19793894-19795006 GCF_000313985.2 Echinops telfairi | reverse complement strand
CTGCGGGCGGCCAGGCCCCACGCCCTGCGTGTGGGCGCCTCGCCGGGACACCGGCGACGCTGCCAAGAAGCCTGCGCCATGCTCGGGACGATCACTTGTTTGGGGTGACGCCCAGCAGGCGGGGACTCGGTGGATCCACGGGATCTAAGGAGCTCCTGGGTGTCCATCCTCCCTTCTCTGATTAGAAGGCGCTCGGAGAGAGAGGAATGCCCGCAGTTGGTCCGAAGGAGGACTCGCCGCCCTTGTAGCTGGGAAATTTCTACCTGGGATGGGAGAGTGGAGTCAGAGGGACTTGGAAAACTTTCAGCCACGGTTTTGAGCGCCTCATGCCTCAACCCCTTGCTGGGTAGGGAGTGGGGATTGGGGATGAGACTGTAAGTGGGATCTTGTGTGAAGGGATCCCCCCCGACCCATGTTCCCTTATTTAGGAGGCCTCTCAAGGCACTATCTGAGCAAGAGGCCCCTAAGTGGACTTCCCATTCACAACTCAAGCGACCCCACCCAAGACCCTCTCCTTTCTATAGGGTGCCCAAGGACCCTTCAGTAAGGTCCACAGATTCCACCCCTTGAAAGAGCCCAGTCATGTGGATGGGGGATCCCTGGAGGGCTTGCCAGGTTAAGGCCTGCTGAACCCTCCGGTGAAACCAGTAGGCCCATGAGCCTACCAAGTCAATGTGGACTTAGCAGACTCCAGTGAAACCCGGAGGAGGCCCCACTAGCCCAGTCCCTCTTCTTCCCAGCTCAGCTAGGCTTAGTGGCCTTAAATACCTCCGGAAGGGAGGGCTGCACATTCCTGGTTCTGAGAGTTGAGGATGGATCAGCACTGAAGGCGTTAAGAGAGGTCCGCAGGCTATGCCACACAGGGGAAGGCTAGCTAGCTCCTTATCTTGGGGATACCTCCAGCCTTGGCCACCAGTTACCCATTGTGGTCATCTGTTTCTCTCATAAGCCCCACTTGGATGTTGGAATCAGCAAGCCCACCACGGCAGGCAGGCCTTACTTTGGGGCACTAGCCTGAGGGTGGGGAGCATCTGGGGGCTCATTTCTTTGCATTCCCTTCTCCTCTTCTCTTCCCATGCCAAGATGCACACCCCCAAACCTGCTCTCTAGGG
>NW_022111320.1:19782518-19791971 GCF_000313985.2 Echinops telfairi | reverse complement strand
TGGCCCCATGTTTCTTGGCTGTGAGACTTAGATAAAAGCATCCTGCTTCTCTGAGCGCTACAGCCAGTTTTGGAATCAGGTGGCAAAGGAGGTTGAGTCCCTGGTACAAGTAAATGCCTGCTAGAGCAGTGGTTCTCAACTTTCCTAATGCCTCTACCCTTTAATACAGTTCCTCATGTTGTGGTGACCCCCAACCATAAAATTACTTTCGTTGCTACTTCATAATTATTTTCATTGCTACTTCATAATTTTGCTACTATTATGACCCCCAAAGGGGTCATGACCCACAGGTTGAGAACCATTGTGCTACAGGGACGCGATGTCCTCTACCTGGCCTCACTGTGGATCCTGGTGGCTACAGGGCCCAGCCCGAGGGCCTCTACCTAAGGGTTGTCCCTATTACTCACACAATATGTTCCAGGGCAGCCAGTCCTCTTCAGGGCTCCCTCCAGAGTTGGGCCTGGGCCCAAGAGCAGATGCATCAGGAGGGAAAGGGAAAGGGGGTGTTCCCTTGGGCAAAGGTGAGGGTCCTCAGATCCAACATGCTGGGAAACTACTGCTGGCCTTGCCCAGCTCTAAGAGGTCAAGGTGAGCCCTTCAGCCATTGGTCATCCCAGGGCAACTGGGAATGTCCTGGGGTTGTTTTTCCATAACTACACTGGTGAGATACTATGTGTCTGTTCATTTGTGAATAGAGCTATAATGTGAGGTTTCTTTATTTCACTGTGGACGAAGTCTTGATCCTTTCTCTGACCCCACCCCACCCTACAAGGAGAGTCTTGTGCTTGATGTGTGGGGGAGGCTCTGGAGACATGCCCTCAGACCTTTATCTAAGGGAAGAGGCCCAGCTCAACCTTTAAAGAGCATGCGAACTAAAGAAGACAGATACCCTGGTGTTAAACACAGTTCTATTTCACTTATTAAACACATATTTACTGAGCATCTACTGTACCCATGTTCTATCCTGGAAGCTTGGGGATCACGAGTTAGTCAAATGGATTTAAATTCCCTGTCTCATAGAGTTTACATTCTTTTTCTTTTTAATTAATAAATCATTTTACTGGGGGCTCTTACAGCTCTTATAACAATCCATACAGCCATTGTGTCATGCATATTTGTACAAATGTTGCCATCACCCTTTTCCAAACATTCTCTTTCTACTTGAGCCCTTGGTATCAGCTCATTTTCCCTCCCTCCCCCACCCTCCCATCCTCATGAACCCTTGATAAATTATAAATTATTATTATTCTCATATTGGACACTGTCCGCTGTCTCCCTTCACCCATGTTCTGGGTGTGTGTGTGTGTGTGTGTGTGTGTGTTGTGGTGTCAATCATTGATCAGGGTGATCAGTTCCCCCTTCTCTCCCCCTTTCCCCTACTCTCGTGGTATTGCTACTCCCATCATTGTTCCTGAGGGGTTTATCTGTCCTGGATTCCATGTGTTGAGGGCTCTTATCTGTACCAGTGTACATGCTGGAGCTTACAATCTAGTGGGAATTAAAGAGATCCTATAATAAATAAGTTCCCAAGGGAGCCCTTGGTGGCATAGGAGTTATGCTTTGGGCTGCTAAGTGGGACTGCTAACCACAAGGTCAGCAGTTTGAAACCACCAGGGAGTCAGCAGGGAGAAAGATGGGTTTTCTTCTCAGGTAAAGAGTTGCAGTCTCAGAAACTTACAGGGACAGTTCTACCCAGTCTTCAAGATTCGCTCTGAGCCAGCATCAACTCAATGGCAGGGCGTTTTTTGGCTTGTGAGCATATTGGAAGATTATAAGGACAATGACTAAAACAAAGGGGTAAGGGAGCTCAGGAATGGAGGAAAGTCAAATTTTCAATGTGGTGCTTAGGTTGGATTTTAAAGGGAAGGTGGTGAGGAGGGAACTTGAAGGAGGTGAGGGAGGGAACTCTTCGGAAATGTCTGGAGAAGAATATTCCAGGCAGAAGGAGCAGCCAGTGTCAGGGCTCTGAGGTGGAGTGTATGCAGAGAGGGTGGGGGTGGGGGGGGCAGAGCGAGGGAGGGAGAGTGGTAGGGAGAGAGTAGGGAACAGGTCCAGGAGGCTCTTTTAAGGGCTTCTGCTTTTACTTTGGGAGAAGTGGGGCACCGTGGAAGAAAATGATGTACTCGTGTTCTAGAAAGGTCTCTCTGCCCACTTGTGGGGGTGTGGAAGGAGTCACCATGGAGGGAGAAGGCCTGAAGCAGGGAGCCAGTGAGGAGGTTTGAGGGGATGGTGGCTCCAGCCTTGGCGCTGGCTGGGCTCTGGATAAAGATGGAGTCGCCAGGACCGGCTAGCGGGGCTGTAAAAGGAAGAGAAGAGCCCCGGAGGCCTCCACGATTTGGGCCTGAACAACGGGAAGGATGACTTTCCAATGAAATGGGGGAGGCTGACTGTGTTGGTCTCGGTTGACTAGAGAAACAAAGCCAGAGACTTGCATATGTGTATAAGAAAGGACTTTATATAAAGAGTAATTGTGTATTAAGAAAACATCCCAGCCCAGTCCAGATCAAATCGATAAGTCTGATATTAGCCCATATGTCCAATACCAGCCTATACATTCCTTTTCAGACTCACACAATACCTGCAATGATGCTTAATGCAGGAAGATCACAGGCCAGTGGTTGGAAACTCTTGTGGATCCAGTGGTGGTGGAAGCATCTCAGTGTTGGCGTGGGTCTCCATGTGGCTCCTCAGCTCCAGGGCTCTGGCTCCATCAGCTTAGCTTCATGTGGCTTGTCACCAGGAATGTCTCTCAAGGAGAGTGTGTGTCCTTCCTCCAGGGAGGAAGACAGGAGTTCCCAGAATCCTCAAGAGAAGGCCATGCCCACACAGAGGCCTCATTGACTCTTGACCCGATTGACAGCCTAGACTCCGTCCCTTTGCTCAAGTTGACAGCAGATTATGTAACTGCCACACTACGGATTATGTAACTGCCACACTGACAGTAGATTATGTAACTGCCACACTGATGGTGGGATAAGAAGTTTGAGATGCCTCCAAACATACATCCCAGAGGTGATGTGAAGTACCAGATGGTGTACAAGTGATGTTCTGGATACAGCTGTAGGCTGGAGATGTTAGGTAGCCAGAATAGGGACTCAGGGGAGGTTCTCTCCAATGCCTGCAGAGGGCCACAACAAGGGTTGGAAAGAAATCAGGGACATTAATTAGAAACCTATGGAATGATCCAAACTGAGCATGCTCCGACACAAGCCCCCTGGGCCCAAGTGGGAGGTTCACCTGGGTGCACAGACTAGGCTCAGCCACATGCCATCAGAAAGGTGGGTCTAAATTCAGCCAATGAGGTCAGTCAATACCTTCCAACCACACTTCCCCAGCCAGGGAGATGAGAGCCTGCCAGAGGAAGGCCAGGCCACTTTGACTCTTGTCTTGTTCAGATGCGCTCTTGCAGGTAGGGGGCGGGGCGCACATGGGCGGGCTGGGGCCTGAGTCCCTCTCAGGGCTCTTTTTTGGGACTTCTTGCTCTTGGCCCCTGGGATTTCCTATGGATACCTGAAACGTCCCTTTTCTTCATCAACACCACATGGGTTACAAATGCGCTTCTGCCGTGTGAATTCTTTCGGCGTTGTGAAGCAAGACTCGAGGTATAAATCACCCCGGAAAACTAAAAGAGATAGCATTTGGGAGATGGTTCAAAACATATTTAAAGGATTCATGATCTCTCACATAATCCTGGTAGAAGCCTACTGTGAGATACTCTTTGGGAGGGGCAATGTGATAATTATCCATGCCTGTGGGACAGAAAATTCTAATGCCGTGATTAGAATTTTATGCTATTCTACAGAAATATTGTATAGCTATATAGATGCAAATATGAACAAGATTGCTCTTTAGAGAAATATGTAGTAGCAAACAAAACAATCAAAATGAAGTTCATTGGCAAGAATCTGCTTAAATAAATTACAGTGCTTCCATGGAAATTCCCCTGCAGCTGATTTTTGTTTTCTTTAAGTAAGTAATCTTCTGTCAATTTTTAGCAGAAAGAACTCTCAATACATAAGAGGAAAAGATTAAGTAAGTGACAGGCAGTAAGTATAACATGATGATGTCATTTATGCGGTGTGTGTTTGTGTGTGTCTGTATTTAAAGGACTTTATAGATAATCTGTGTTTACTCAGGCAGGAAAAAAAATCGCTGGCACAATACAGAAATAATCTAGGGGAAAGGGCTAGAGGGAGAACATAAACCTTCTACTTTGTCTACAGTTTGATTTTTTTTTAACTTTGAGGATGTATTTTCTTTTTAAGCTGTAAAAAAAAAGATACCAAAAATGTGTGTGAGTCCCCAGAGATAAAACTGTGACCAGCAGAACTGGTTGTGCAATGAAGTCAGCTCATGAAATTTGAGGAGGAAGTCCCCATGTTTCCAAAGGTAGCCTGTTTCTGGTGCAGGGTCTGAATCATCCGTTCATTTATTCAGACTGAAAAGAAGCCAATTGAGTATCAGACCAAGAAATAGCAGGAAGTATAGGAGGGAAGGGAGAAGGTGAGTAGGCCGGATGGAAAGCTGCACCTGGGAATACTCCCTAAATCTTAGGATTAAGAAGGTCACTGGACTTTGGGCTAGACCATGTCCAATGAGCCACAGGGGAGGGAGGGCTCTGGAGAAGAGGAGAGACCTCTCCCAGGGTGGGTCAGACTTCTCAGACATTTCCCTCCCTGAGTTTCCCTGGCAGGAGAAGGGGCACCGGTTCATTTTTCTGTCCTTCTCTGGGATAAGAGGCTCCACATGGTGAATTGCTCTTAATCAAGCAATCGATGTGGGTAAGCCCACTCTTAATTATAGAGCCAAGCAGATTGGTTCAATTCTCCTCCCACCTACATGGTCTTCCCTCAACTATGTGTGGACAACTGAACAAATTGGTCCATTTATCCAAGCTTCCTTCACACACCCCCACCAAAGCCACCACGTTGGTACATAGATCAATCAGCAGGGACTTGTGGGACACACCTGGCTAGCCTCCAGTAATGGGCTCAGAATGTTTAGGCAAGTAATATTAGTCCTAGATTCTTAGAGAGAGGCCATGAGAATATCATTTTATCCCGTGGCCTCTGACTGTGTGGGGGGAAGGGTGCCACTGGAGGAGGGTGAGAGCGAGCCCTCCATAGTCCAGTGCAGGGACCCTGGCCTCCTAGCTCAAAGGGTTGGAAAGAGACTGGAAAAGATTCGATGGGGTGCTAGGCTTAACCAAGAGAAGCGGAAGTGGCCCAGGTCTGTGGGCAAGTATCTGGGGCTCCTCTCAGGAAGTGGGTTTTAGGTTGGAAGAAAAGCAAACTCACTTCAGGAGGAACAAGTATGGTTAGTGGTGGGTGCCAATGACAACAGTTAACATGGTGGCAGGAAGCTGGGCATGTGTGGTCCTCGTCCCCATCTCTGCAAATATAGCCACCCACCTGCTCACACACATCAAGAATTTGGGGGTCATGTTTGCTGCCTCTGCTTTCTCGCCTCCTGTTATCCATCAGGGAGTCTTGCCAATTTTAACTATCACATCTGTGGCAGTTACATAACTTTGTGTCAACTTGAAGATATAAAAGGGTAGGGCCTGTTGGTGCCTCCTTGTGGGCATGACCTTCTCATCAGGGGGTCGTGGGAACTTCCCTTCTATCTGCCTTCATCTTCCTGTTAGTGAGCCTTGCCGAGGCCTTCAAGAGCCCTGTGATGCTTCGACCACTATTGGATCCACAAGACATTGCACCTACTGGCCTGTGATGTTCCTGCATTTTGCATCACTGTATGTGTCTGAGTGCATTTGATCAAAGACTTATGGACTAGTATCAGACTTCTGAACTTGAGTTGGCCAGGGTTGGGCTATTTTCCTGATATACAATTACTTCTCTTTTTTAAAATCACTTTATCGGGGGCTTCTACAACTGTTATCACAATCCATCCATCCATCCATTATGTCAAGCACATTTATACATTTGTTGCCCTCATCATTCTCAACACATTTCCTTTCTATTTGAGCTCCTGGTATCAGCTCCTCATTTTTTCCCCTCCTTCCTCACCCCACCCCGTGAACCCTTGATAATTTATAAATTATTACTATTTTGTCATGTCATAAACTGTCCAACGTCTCCCTTCATCCACTCTTCTGCTGTCCGTCCCCCAGGGAGGGGGTTTTATGTAGTTCCTTGTAATTGGTTCCCCCTTTCTACCCCACCTTCCCTCCACCCTCCCGGTATCACCACTCTCAGCACTGGTCCTGAAGGGCTCATCTGTCCTGGATTCCCCGTGTTTCCAGTTCCTATCTGTACCAGTATACATACTCTGTGGTCTAGCTGGATTTGTAAGGTAGAATTGGGATCATGATTGGGGTGGGAAGCATTTAAGAACTAGAAAAAAGTTTTATGTTTCATTGTTGGTATACTGCACCCTGACTGGCTTGTCTCCTCCCATGACCCTTCTGTAAGGGGATATCCAGTTGCCTACAGATGGGCTTTGGGTCCCCACTCCACACTCCCCCTCATTCACAATGATTTGATTTCTTGTTCTTTGATGTCTGATACCTGATCCTTTCAACACCTCACGATCACACTGGCTGGTGTGTTTCATCCATGTTTCTTTGTTGCTTCTGAGCTACATGGCTGCTCTTTACCTTCAAGCCTTTAAGACCCCAGATGCTATATCTCTTGATAGCTGGGCACCATCAGCTTTCTTCACCACATTTCCTTATGCACCCATTTTGTCTTCAACGATTGATTGTGTCAGGAAGGTGAGCATCATGGAATGCCAGTTCAATAGAACAAAGTATTCTTGCATTGAGAGAGTACTTGAGTGGAGGCCCAATGTCCATCTGCTACCTTAATACCAAACCTATAAATATATGCATAGAGATCTATTTCCCCATCATCATATGTAAATATATTTACATATATATATGCCTGTATTTAAGCCTCCATAAATGTCCTTTGCCTCCTAGTTCTTTCCTCTATTTCCTTTTACTTTCCTCTTGTCCCACTATCATGCTCAGCCTTCATTTGGGATTCAGTAATTCCTCTCCGGTACATTGCCCTTGATCAAGTCCTACCAGGCCTATTACACCCTCCTTGCCACTGATTTTGGATCACTTGTTGTTCCCTTGTCCCTGGGTTGGTTAACACCCTTCCTTTCCCCCATCTCCCTCTCATCCCATGTGCCTCCAGGAACCATAAGTTCTGTTGTTTTCTCCTCCAGATTGTTTATCCAGTCTATCTTATCTAGATATACCTACAGAGATAATAATATGCACAAAAGCAAAGCAGAGGAAAACAAAGCAACAAAAGAAAAGAAAACAACAACAAACAATGACAAAAAAAGAGAAAAGTCTATAAATAGTTCAAATTCTGTTTGTTGACCTTTAGGAGTGTTTTCAGGTCGAGTCTGATGGGGTGCCACGCCCTAGTCCCAAAGTCTATTTTTGGTACTCCCTCGGGACTTCTTTGCTGTGATCCCCTTGGTGTTCTGTTGCACGCCCTTAGTGTTTTGCCTCGGTGTGGTGGGGTCAGATTGGGAGCAATTCCCACACTGTCTCCAATGTTGTGCCCATAGGGCTGTGGATCAGTGAGGGATGTCCTATCTTGTAGTGGAGCTGGCCATATGGTCCTCTCTGTGCATTGGCTGCTCTGAACAGGGATATCGTCCTCAAGGCTTGGTGGGCCAGGATGTGCTCTACTCTCTTTCTCTCCCTTCATTTGCTCCCGTGTGCTCTGATCAGACATGTCCCTCTCCCTGAGCTATAGCTTCAGTGCTGTCCTCTGAAGTAAATTCTGGGGGAAGGGGCGGCTGTCCATGTAGTTGAGATTGGGGGCGGCCCCTCAATTACTTCTTGATAGAAAGCTCTTTCTTACACATACATGTGTGGCACTAGATTTGTTTCTCTAGTCAACCTGGCCCACCACAACATCTTTCTCCAATCCATTCCTCTCACCCTAATCTAAGCTACCCTCACCCCTTTCCTAACTATGGCACTCCATCTCCCTGCCACTTCTCATCTCTTCTCTCACAGCGGCCAATGTGATTTAATTAAGCTTACATCTGTCCATGACGCTCTCCAATATAGTGCCTGAGGTACTTAGCTAGTTTTGCCAACCTGGCCGATAAACACATGTGGGATTAATTGAAGGGCGTCAGAGAGACCAATGGCTCAGTGAGCCTTGCCTTTTTTGTCCCTTGCTCTTTGATTATTGGACCAGTGTGCGGCTGCCTTGCTTGTTCTGTGCTTCAATTTGCAAGCTACACTACCTGTGGGACACCTAACCCATGGACACCATTAGGATTGCCGTAGCCTAGGAAAATAGTAACCCCAAAGCAGTAGTGCATTCCTAGAGGGATTGCAGAGATCAGTGCCACCATCAAAGACTTGAAAGATGCAGGGGTGGTGATTCCTACCACATTCCTATTTAACTCACCTATTTGGCCTGTAAAAAAGACAGATGGATCCTGGAGAATGACAGTGGATTATCGTAAACTTAACCAGGTGGTGACTCCAATTGCAGCTGCCGTTCCAGATGTGATTTCACTGCTTGAACATATTAATACTTTTCCTGGTACTTGGTATGCAGCTATTGATCTGGCTAATGCCTTCTTCTCAATACCAGTCTCTAAGGACCACCAGAAGCAGTTTGCCTTCAGCTGGCAGGGGCAACAATGCACTTTCACAACTCTTCCCCAGGGGTACATCAACTCTTCTGCCCTGTGCCATAATTTAGTCAGAAGGGATCTTGATTGCCTGTCTAGTCCACAAAATGTCACACTGGTTCATTATATTGCTGACATTATGCTGATTGGACCCACTAAGGAGGATGTATCAAAGACTAGATTCATTGGTACAACATCTGCATACAAGAGGTTGGGAAATTAACCCAACGAAGATTCAGGCACCCTCCACCTCAGTAAAATTTCTAGGGGTCCAGTGCTGTGGGGCATGTCGAGATATTCCTACTAAAGTGAAGAATAAGCTATTGCATTTGGCCCCTCCAACGACTAAAAAGGAGGCACAACGCCTAGTGGGCCTCTTCGGATTTTGGAGGCAACATTATATCTCACTTGGGTTTTCTACTTCAACCTATTTATCAAGTGACATGAAAAGCCTCCAATTTTGAGTGGGGCTTAGAATAAGAAAAGGCTCTTCAACAGGTTCAGGCTGCCGTGCAAGCTGCTTTGCCACTGGGACCATATGATCCAGCTGACCTGATGGTGCTAGAGGTGTCAGTGTAGATAAAGATGCAGTGTGGAGTCTTTGGCAGACCCCTATTGGTGAATCATAGTATAGACCGTTGGGATTTTGGAGTAAAGTCCTGCCATCCTCTGCAGACAACTACTCCCCCTTTGAAAGACAGCTGTTTGCCTGTTACGGGGCCTTGGTGGAGACTGAACGCCTCACAATGGGCCACCAAGTTACCATGAGGCCTGAACTACCCATCATGAACTGGGTATTGTCTGACCCACAGAATC
>NW_022111320.1:19777680-19781512 GCF_000313985.2 Echinops telfairi | reverse complement strand
TTCTGCCAAAACTACTATTCGTGGACTTACAGAATGCCTCATCCACCGGCATGGCATCCCACATAGCATTGCTTCAGATCAAGGAACTCACTTCACAGCAAATGCAGTGCGGCAATGGGCCCATTCCCATGGAATCCACTGGTCCTATCATGTTCCTCATCATCCTGAAGCTGTTGGCTTGATAGAACAATGGAATGGGCTCCTAAAGACACAATTACAGCGCCAACTAGGTGGCAACAACTTGCGGGGCTGGGGTAATGTTCTCCAGGAAGCAGTATATACTCTAAACCTGCAGCCAATATATGGTACTGTGTGTCCAATAGCCAGAATTCATGGGTCCAGGAATCAAGGGGTGGAAGCTGCGGTGGCACCACTCACTATTACTCCTAGTGATCCACTTGCAGCATTTTTGCTTCCTGTCCCAGCAACCCTGTGCTCCTCAGACCTGGAGGAGGTCCTGGTCCTGAAGGAAGGAATTCTCCCACCCAGAAGCACAGCACGGATTTCCCTGAACTGGCAGCTGAGAATGCCCTCTGGCCACTTTGGGCTTCTCATGCCTTCGGATCAACAGGTCAGGAAGGGTGTCACTGTACTGAGTGGTGTGACTGATCCTGATTACCAAGGAGAAATTGGACTGGTCCTACATAGTGGAGGTAAAGAAGAATATGTCTGGAATCCAGGAGATCCCATAGCCATCTCTTAGTGCTATCATGCTCCGTGATTAAAATAAATGGTAAGGTACAGCAACCTAATCCTGACAGGACATATAATGACCTGGAATGAAGATCTGGGTCACCCCACCAGGCCAAAAATCACAGCCAGCTGAGGTCCTTGCTGAAGGCAAAGGTAATACAGAATGGGTAGTAGAAGAAGGTAGTTCTACTATCAGTTACAACCACGTGATCAACTGCAAAAGCAAGGTTTGTAATTCTCAGTGTATTTTCTTTATATGTGCTTATTCAATATCTTCCCTTTGTTCATGCATGATATATCAGATACAATTGAACTCAGTGTGTTTTCATTTATATGTATGATAGACATTTGATGATAAGTATAAGTGTGATTTCATTAATGTCCGGAAATTATATATGGCAAAGGAATTGTGTAGAGGTCCCAAGTTGGCAAGGGGTGGATTGAAGTAGTTAGTTGATTGTGCCAACCTGGCCGATAAACACATGTGAGATTAATTGAAGGACGGTGGAGAGATAAATGGCTCAGCAAGCCTTCCCTTTCTTGTCTCTTGCTCTTTGATCATCGGACCAGTGTGCCATTGCCTTGCTTGTTCTTTGCCTCAGTTTGCAAGCTACAGTACCTGTGGGACACCTAACCCGTAAACTGTGTCTCTGTAATTTGAGGTTCCTTCAAGACCTGCTTTGCCACACCATTGGAATTTACATCTCTTGAGCTGGGGACTGTCAGACTCTGTCATCTGGCTGACTGTTGGTGACCTGTCTTGCTGTTTGCTGCCTCTGCCCAGATAGCCTGAATTGCTCTACAGAGGACTGAGTTCCTAGCGGCCCTCAAGACTTGAAGGACTGCTGTGTCTCACAGCTGTCTCACAGGAGTGAGTTGCACTGAGCCATTTGTACTGTTTTATAATTTAATTAACTTTTTATTTCTTATCTTATATATTTATCTGTATAAAAATATATAAAATTATTAGCTCTCTGGTTTTGTTTTTCTAGGGAACCCTGTCTAACACAGTGCCCTTGATGGCCCTTGACTAGCCCCAGAATAAAGTTCATGTTTCCTAATGTGACCTGCAAAACCATCTATAGCCTGGTCCTTGCCTACCAGTCTCATGCCCCATGTCGCCCACCCCCTGCTTTTTCCACCTTTCCACATGCAATTGTGCTCCCCCATCTTTCTTTTTTTACTTCTTCGTAAAAAGGAGGTGTGGGGAACAGAAGGATTTCTCTCAAGCTGTCTCCCCACAAAATATGTACCAGACTTAGCTGCTTGCGAATGACTGTACACTAGGCGGTCAGCAAAAGTAGGTCAGAGGTTATTCTCCTTAACATCAGTCATCTAGAGCAACCAGACTGTATAGTCTGGCTCACCCTAAGTAGGGCCCAGTCCCTTCTGCTATTGATCCCTTGAAGCAGTGCCCAAAGGCAAGCCTTGGACCACTCTAAGATGTCTAAGCTCATGGAGTGCAGGGTCCACCCATCTTGCCACACATGCTCCCCAATTCCCTCCTCTTACTATTGCGCATTCACCCCTAGGTCATCCCCCTCCTATTACTTGTATTGCCTATGTTGCAACCCCTCCCTATGATGCAGGTTGTTGTGAATTGTATTGCCCCTTTCTGTGATGTATGATTCTGTAATCAGATCCCCCTAAAGTGATATGATGCGTGGTTAGCAATAAATAAGGAGGCTCCCTGGTTCTTGGGAGGGAGGAGGGCGGCTGCTCCCATGAGGGAGGCAGCTCCTGCTCTGGTGGCCGGGTTCCCCTCATGAGGACCACCAAGCGGGGCGGAAGTGAGCAATGCTACCATGTAAATGTCTGACTGTATTACTGTAATATCTCTCATGCTCTCGATGACTTTAATATAATACTTATATGTCTCAACCATACAATTGTGCTTACTGAACCTGTGGGTACTAGTAGTAGCGGTGGGGGCTGGCCCCTCACCCCCACATATTTAATTTAATACTACACGGAGGTATCATTTAAATACAGTGCAATTCACTTTTTCTATATACTTGTGTCCTCACTTCCACTGCTATCAAGATGAAGGTTCCATCATCCCAAGAAACTTTCTCATGTCCCTTTGTGGCCCATGCTATCTTCCATCCCAGCTTCTGCCAACACCCATCATCTCACTTGGGAAAACACCTCTGAGTGGGCTTGTTGCATATGCATAGAGAACAGAGAAAATGAACGCAATGGAAGAGAGTGTCTTCTCAGGAGCAGCGTCTGACATTACTGAAAGATTGAGGACTATGGTGTGTCTATTTTTCAGGCTTGGACAGTGTCTACACTGAGCAGTGAGTAGTGTCCACTGTGCATGCAGCAATTTCCCTTGTAGGCATTTCCCCCAGAGCCTTCCCTCATCAGTACACTAATGAAATGCCTCTCCTCGGCAGCTCCATGATACCTAACACTTATCTCCATCTTCACCTTAACCCACTAAACTGACATTGCTTTACTGTCCCTTCCCCAATCACAACCCTGACCGCCCTCGTCTTTTCCTAAACCTTTTCTTGGGAATTGAGCCAAGGGTTGTCGAGCAGATCATCAGTTTTACATGGAACAATTCCTTCACAGTTGGCTTCCTCTCATTCATTGCAATTCCCTTGGTGCACCCTCACTGACCTCACTGCCCCCTGGGTTTTCTGTTTCCGTTTCTCCTGCTGTACTGACCCTTCTAAACTTTGTCCTGGGGTAAATGCCACCCTTTGGATCACAAACAGTTGATTTTACTAAGGTGTATATATCTCATTACTACCACAGGTGGGTCACCTGAGTTAACATTTACCTGTCCTTTAGCATGACTTCCCTTCTCTTCCCATCCCTGGTAACCACCCAAGAATTTTTTTTTTTTTTAGCATGACAATCCTTTCTTGACTTTTTTACAACAGTGGCTTCATACAGTATTTGCCCTTTTGTGATTGACTAATTTCAGTCAGCCTTGTGTGCTCCACGTTCATCCATGTAATGAGGTGTTTCACAGATTCCTGTTTTGAAATAATCTGATGTGCACGTGCCAAAGTGTATTTATCCAATCGTCCATTGATGTGCATCTAAGTCTCCATCTTCTTGCTCTTATGACTCGTGCTCAGCTGAACATGGGTGTGGAATCTATTTGTGCATTTCTCTAGGATAG
>NW_022111320.1:19773058-19777080 GCF_000313985.2 Echinops telfairi | reverse complement strand
AGCATCTTACTGATCTTGGTCTCTCCAGCTCCCAGGCGACCTGAAACAATCTCTTCCCAATACCTAGTGACGCGCGTGAAGGCATACTTGCTGAGCAATGGGGTGTAAGTGTTGGTAGATCAGGAGAAGGTTCGCTATTACACTGGCTCGGCCATGCCACTGCCACTTTCTCCTTTGGCACTGCACACTTAGCAAGCCTCTCCTAAAGAACGCGACGCGGACGCCGCCGATTCTGATGACGTCACTCCGCCGACGTTTTCCTAGAGGGCGGCGAGGAGGAAGGGGCGGGACCGGAAGCGGAAGTGCACCCCGGCGTTAGCCGCCGCTCCGTTGCTATGGAGAGCGAAAGCTCTAGCGAGCCCGGAGTTGCAGAGTGGGAGTCCTACCTGTCCCGGAGGGCCACATGGGGGCCAACCACGATTCTGACGCGGTCCCGCAGCCCCAGCCAGTCCACCTGGAAGTCCTCCTTGCTGTCCTTCTACCCAGATGGCCTCCACTGCGGCGTCAGCGGCGGCGGCCATCGTCGCGTCGCGCCGCTGGACTTCACTGGGCTTGCGGAGCCGCAGCTGCAGCGTCTTCGCGCCACCTCGCTCAGCACCCAAGACATCTCGTACGTGCTCACCAGCGTCTTCGGCAGCCTGTACTCGGCGGAAGTGATTGGCGAGGATATGTGCACCAGCCTGATCAAGGCCCGCGGCAGCGACGATGAGCGCCACGAGCAGTTCGTGGACTCGCTGCAGCAGGTAACACGGCCATCACTCGCTGCCCGTCTGCGGCCCAGACCGCGCTGGGGAGTCCAGAGGAGCCTGGAGGACCCAGCCATTCACGTGCCAGCACCTGCCAGGTGCCTGGCTCTGTGGGAATGAGCCAACCACGTCCATGCCGCCTTTGAGCCTGACACTAGTGAGAGAACACTCTGTACCCGGGCCTGTAACCCTGCACACATACTACACACAGAGGGCATACACAGACGCGTGATTTATTGCAGTGGTATGTATCTAGCAATTAAATAAATGACTGGTCAGAGAGTTTACGCTAATAGAGCCCCACCCCCACAACAGTACCACCCACCACTTGATTCTGATTCATAGCAACCCTGTATCAGCTTTCCAAGGCTTTGTACATCTTTACAGGAACAGGTAGCCTCATCTTTCTAATGTGAAGCAGCAACCCTGTTTACTCATCTGTATAAGGAGACAGGCGGCTGATGTGGGCCTGTCTCAATGATCCCTTAAACAGGGCACCATTCTCCCTGGGCTCTCCCACACGGACACCTGCTACCTCTGTGCCCTGGTATACCTCCTGCCTCTCAAAACTACCTCTTTGCCCCTCTGCCTGTGCCTTACAGATAGGCTTCCTTACCCACCAGTCATTCATTCATGTAATACACGTTTATTGAGCACCTATGATGTGCTCCACCAGGAACCCTGGTGGCATAGTGGTTAAGCATTGGGCTACTTACTGCAAGGTCAGCCGTTTGAAGCCCCCAGCCTCTCCTCAAGAGTAAGATGAGGCTTTCTATTTCCACAAAGAGTCGTGGAAACTCACAGGGACAGTTCACACCTGACCTATACAGGCTCACTATGAGTCAGAATTGACTTATTGACAGTGAATTTGGTATGGTGTGCCACACTCTGGTCCGGGCAGTGGGGAATCAGCAGTGTCGAACACAACGGCCCGCTGTCACCCCCAGTCTAAGTGGGCCAGAAGGGATTAACAAAATGAGTGTGTGTACGGTATGCATGGTAGCAATGCACAAGCCTCACATCCTCTTTGGTTTATACCAAAAATCCAAGCGAAACCCAATTGCCATACAGTAGATTCCAACACACAGTTGGAATCTATAGGACATTTATGACCCTATAGGACAGAGTGGAACTACTCCTTAGGGTTTCTGAGTAAATTCTTATGAGAACAGACAGCCTGTCTTTCTCCCACAGAATAGCTGGTGGGTTGAATTGCTGACCTTGCCATTAGCCCAGGGTTTACCCTGTAAGTACAACCAGGACTCATTTTGTAGGTTATCAAAAAACAACAGCAAAAACCATAAAACCCACTGTCATTGAGTTGACTCTGATTCATAGCAACTCTATACAGGGTTTCTAAAACTGTAAGTCTTTATAGAAGCAGACAACCTCATCTTTTCCCCGGGGAACAGCTAGTGGGTTTGAACCACCAACCTGTGGTGAGCAGTCCCATGTTGATCTCATAGTGCCACTAGGACTCCTGTGGGTTTTTAAGAAAAACCAAACTCACTGCTGTCGAGTTGATCCTGACTCGTGGCAGCCCTATAAGACAAAATAGAACTGCCCCCATGGGTTCCTGAGACTAAATCTGTATGGGAATAGAAAGCCTCATCTTCTTCCCAAGGAGTTCCTCCTGGTTTCAAACTGCTGGCCTTATGGTCAGCAGCCCAGCGATAAGTATTATGCCACCAGGACTCGTAGACTCTCAGAAATCCAGCCAGGATCCCTGGATCAAACCCCTTGCTGTGCTTTTCTCGCAGCCCCATATGCACTTGGCTAAGACTGTAGCCATCTCGGCCAAACCATGCCCTTGAAGTTCTATCCTCCACATGGACCAGAGTGTGCAGAGCATTGTGACTGTTAAACTGGGTTGTCTAGAGAAACAAAACCAAAGACACTCAACTTTATATCAAGAGGTAATTTTATATCAAGAAGGCAGCCCAGCCCCGTCCAACTCAAGTCCATGGTCTGAGCTGGAGCCCTTTCAGACACCCATAGCTGCAGGCTGATGATGCAGAACAGTAAAGGCGAAGCCAGGAGATCTCAGGCTGGTGGGTGCCGAGTCTTGTAGATCTGGTGTCAGTGGGCACATGGCAAGGCACCAACAGCTCCCAGGTTGCCTTCCAGGGGCTGACACAAACTCTCAGCTTAACAGAGAGAAAGGCCAGGAGAGAAAAGTTCACACTGTCTCTCTTATTAAAAGGCCACTCCCCCAAGGAGGCATCACCAGGCTATCACCTGATTGGCAGCTTGAACTCCACCATTACCTCCACACAGGTACCATCAAGTGGGTGTGAAATCTAACCACCACAGCGACCTTCATGATCAGTCACCCAGTTTATAAATTCCAATCTCCTTAATAAGGAATCCTGTGCTTGGCTGCTAACCAAAAGCTCCATGGTTTGAACCACCATATGGCTTGCAGGAGAAGGTATGTCACTGCTTCTGGAAAGATTTACAACCTTCGAAGCGCTATGGGACGGTTCTACTGGGTCCTGTAGAGTCGCTATGAATCAGCAACTTGAGGGCAGTAGGTTTGGTTGTTGCTTTTTGTTAATCTCTCCCTTACCGCAAACTACTGCACTAGGGTCAGGACTGGCAAAGAGTGGTCCTTGATCCTTCTTAAAACCTTTGCATGTTTGTGACCCTTATTGCAAAAACAATAACCTTCATTGCAAAGATTTCAGAATCCATACAAGAGTGGTTCAAAAAATACAACTGTGCGACACAGCTTTACAAAAAAATGAACGCCACCAATGTAGACTGTAACCTGCCATTCAGTAATTTAGCAAAAAAAAGTTGGCGAACAACGTAAAGATCATCTCATTCATTTTTTTAATCATTTCTATAATAATAGATACCTGGGGGAAATCAGAAAATGTTTTCTTTACATATCTCTGTATTGCCTGAACGTTTGCATTGCACATGAAT
This sequence comes from Echinops telfairi, assembly GCF_000313985.2. Taxonomy (NCBI): domain Eukaryota; kingdom Metazoa; phylum Chordata; class Mammalia; order Afrosoricida; family Tenrecidae; genus Echinops; species Echinops telfairi. Next base: position 19,773,403 of record NW_022111320.1, on the reverse strand, counting down.
TCTATAATAACAGCAACAACAAAGTAACTGTCCGTTAGGCTTACCTCTGCCGTGCTGCTGTTCTCGCCCTGCTCCATCTCATTCTCTCCTTGTCGCTGCTTTTCTGCTTGCCATCCATCTCTGGCTGAGGTCGCCCCAGAGGGGCTGCCATCTGCTCTTCTCTGCAGCTCTGGGGCTCATCCTCTCTGAGAGAAGAGGCGCTGGCCTTTCAAAATGGGCTGCCCCTTTGAAGGTGACTTCTCCCCAGGCCATTGCTTTTTGGGTAGCCTTCCCCATGTCTGCCTATAGAAGTTGATCTAATGGTGAAGAGCAAATGCTCTGGGTTTGAATCCTGGCTCCTCCAAA
>NW_022111320.1:19737685-19771175 GCF_000313985.2 Echinops telfairi | reverse complement strand
ATTGACACCAGATTAGGTGACTACCACACCTTCCTTCTGTATACCTCTTTTCCCATCTTTAAAATGGCAATGATAGTCATAGTGACTCATGGGTTATTTTTGTGGTTTAAATGAGTTAATACAGTGAAGCATTCCCAGAGTGAGCACCTGGAACCTAGCAAATGCCCACGAAGGGATGGTTGGTTGGATTGCTCTGATTTTCATTTGAATACGATGCTAATTCTGGCATTCAAGAATTGAAGGCGGCTCATCAGAAAGCACTCATAAAGGTCAACAAACAGACTTGGAACTGTTTGTAGGCTTTTTGTTTTGTTTTTTTCATGTCTTTCGAAATAAGATAGGCTGGATAGGCAATCCTGAGGAGAAAAAATGGGACCATGGTTTCTGGGGAACATGGGAGATGGAGAGGCAGCGGAGTAGGGGCTTGGGGGTCGGGGAGGAAACGGGAGCCAACAGATGCAGGCGCAAGAGAACAACAAGTGATCTATATTCTAGGGCAAGGAGAGCACAGGATGCCTAGTGGAGCATGATCAAATGCAATGTAGCCAAGAGAAACTGCTGGGAGCCGAATGAAAGTCGAACATGATAGTGGGACAGGAGGAAAAAGAGGAAAGAACTAGGAGGCAAAGGACATTTATAGAGGTATAAATACAGGCATATACATATGTAAATGTATTTATATGTAATGATAGGAACATAGTTCTATGTACATATATGTCAAGTAATATGGTAGCTGTTGGACATTGGGCCTCTACTTAAGTACTTCCTTAGCGCACTAACACTTTGTTCTAATAATCTGGTATTCTGTGATGCTTACCTTCCCAACACCATCATTGAAGACAAAATGGGTGAATAAGCAAATGTGGTGAAGAAAGCTGATGGTGCCCAGCTATCAAAAGATATAGTATTTGGGGTCTTAATAGCTTGAAGATAATCAAGAAGCAACAAAGCCCACATGGAAGAAGCACACCAGCCTGTGTGATCAGGAAGTGTTGATGGGCATCAGATGACCCAGAACAATCATATCGATGCAAACAAGGTGAAGGTGCGGAGTAGAAACCCAACGCCATCTCTAGACAATTGGATATCCCCTCACAGAAGGGTCACAAGGAAGGGATGAGCCAGCCAGGGTGTGGTATAGCACCGATGGAACATATAACATTTTTCTAGTTCTTCAATGATAACCTGAGGGTAGTGGGAAGGTGAGGGAAGAAATGGGGAACCGATCATAATGATCAACGTACAGACGCTGCCCCCCAAGGGGGACAAACAACAGTAACATGGGTGAAGGGAGACAGTGGTCAGAATGAGATACGAAGATAATAACAATTTATAAATTATCAAGGCTTCATGAGGGACGGAGGAAAAAATGAGCTGACACCATGGGATAAGGCAGAAAGATGTTTTGAAAAGGATGATGGCAAGATATGTACAAATGTGCTTGACACAATAGATGTATGGATTGTTATAAGAGCTGTGAGAGCCCCCAATAACATGATTTTCTTAAAAAAAGAATTGGAGGTGGGGATTAGTGCCAAACCCAAATATCAAGACACATGGCATAAAACACAGTACTTTATATTTAAGGAACTGCCCTGCTGGGGCCCCTGGCCCCTGAAGAGAGCCTTTGTTGGCCCTATGAAAAGGTAGCCCCCTTTTCCCAGCCTTACGTGTACCCTCACGCATATTGCTGTCACAGTACTTTGAAGACTGTCCCACTGACTTGTTTCCCTATGCTGCCCCTTTGGTTAAAATATAAGCTTCTTGGGAGCAGAGGTTGTATATGATCCATTTCTCAGCGAAGGGTAAATTATTACTAAAAGAATGCCTAAGGTATTTTTTAATTCTAACCAGTTCTAGGACCGTAATAAACATTGTCCCCCTATACAAACCATCCTATATTACCTGGCTCACTGAGCTCTCTGCCTCTTGCTTGAAAATATGGACCAGATACTCGGCTGACTGGTTGACCCATAATCCATCCGGAGAAGTATGTTGGGCATCCAGGTTGAACTTGCTAGAAGCAGACACCATGACAGGGTATGAAGTGCAAGGTGTTTGGAGTTACTGGGGAGGTGGAATTGGCATTAGAAGCCAAACCACGTGCTACAGACCCCATAAACCTCATCCAGTGCAGCAGGTTGCACCGGAAACCTTGTGCTGCCTGTCTGAGGTTCTCTCTTTGGGCCATGTTGACCATTTATATTTATGCCCTGGCTTTCCTCAGTTACCAGTTGTCATCATCCCTGGAAGCACTTGATCAAAGGAACCCTTTCCAGTAGCTGAGGTCCATGTGAACCTCAAGGAGCGGAGAATTGAGGGCTATAGACTGAACATCCTGCACTGGGCAGCAAGTGCCTCCTGGCCTGCCACAGGCGTGTGACAGTGTGCTTGTGGTATCTCAGTGTATAGATAGCAGCATCTTTATTATAAAACCAGGTGTTAGGAGACAGGGTTCCAATTGTGGTCCTGTTACTGACCTTCTTGTGAAATCTTTTAGTCATTTTCCTTCTATGGGTCTCACTGTCACATCTGTTGACAGTCAGGTGGCGTCTATAATTCAGTGACTGTTATTCTATGCTCCATGGGGTTATTCTGATGCTGGGGTGCAATGAGGTCGGCTACGTGGTCTCGCCATACTTCTGCATGTCTGGTCTCCACCTGCCAGATTCGAGAGCTCCACAAGCAGCGAATGAAGGAGGTTGAAATGCTGGAGAGGCACATCATTCAGGCTCGGGCTCGGGCTCTGGCAGAGGAAGAATCGGCCGTGCACCAGGTAGCAGCACAGACTCGTGAGGGCTTGAACAACGTCAAGTTGCCTCCAGGTGTGAATGCCCTTCACCCTAATTCACCCTACTTCCCTAACTGTTAGTACTTTATTGTGCTTGCTCCATTGCCCGCCCTCTCAGATGTTTTCTGAACATCCGGAGAGTGAGTTGCAGCCACGACGTGTCATCACCACAAAACGCCAATGTGCCCGCTTCAAACAATGACCCTGCCCAGTTTAGTCAGCACACAGTCCTCCAAACCAGTACAGCGCACGTCCTATTCAGATGGCACCTCCTGTCTGTACCGTGCCACCTCCTCCTTTCTTGTCCTACCCAAGAATCATGTCACGCTTGGTTGTACTCTCTCTTTTTATAGATTCTTTCAATTGAAATAATTAGTCTCAATAGTTCTTGACAGGACTTGCATTCCCTAAGATGGTTCTGTCTAACGAGGCCACACTTTAGGCCTCATTAGACAGAACCATTTATGGAATGTAGCGAAGGCCACGCTTCCTTGGCAGAAGCACCACACCACATCAGGAGGCGCAAGTGTTAACCTTGGTCACTTAGTCATGCTGGTGTCTGCCATGGCTCTCCACATTAAATGACCGTCGCTGCTTTGTAATTCATCAGTGTTTCGGGGAGAGCTATTCTCAGATTACACACACCGCCACTGATCAACAGTCATTGACAACTCATTCACTTTTTTAGCAGTTTCATAGGCATATAGTGGCATATCATACAGTTTAGTAGTTGAATCATATTAAAAGACAACTCATTCCCTTAAAAAAAATCATTTTAGTGGGGGCTCTTGCAGCTCTTATAATATTCCATACATCAATTGTAAAGACAACTCATTCTTGAATCAATCCCTCTGTAATGACTGTAAAACTTTCTTCTATTTTTATCAGTGGCCTTTTTATCCTCTGGGCTTTCTCTTCATATTCACCTGTCTAACCATCCATCCATCCATCTATGGAAAGAATAGTGTCAGAAGGAGACAATGCATTTTTTTAGTGTGGCCTTTACATATGATATAAAGGTTTTCATCGTGTCCTTTGATTTTTCCAAGTTGAACCCTATTATAATAATTTGGCCAAGCTTCAAAATCCATAAATTCACACAAAATGGGAAATATTATTGTCTCACCTATATCCTTGGTTATCGAGAACTTCTCACAAGAAGGTCCATTTAAAACACCACATCTTAGGATAACATTGATTAATGTATCAAGCAACAAACTTTGAAAGCATCTAAGTCTTTCTCTATATCTCCTCTTAATTAAAAAATCAAAGTAATAAGTTAATCATATAATTTAGAAGACTTATAAAAAGCTTCCACCTCTTCTAGCTTCCATGCACTTGCCAAAGGTACCCCTAGTTTCAATTCTTCTGGATCCCTCTAAGTAATATGTCTTTGCTACTATGTCTTGGTTTATTATCCATAGACATTATCGTTGACTTCCCGTTTTATTGAATGAGGTGTTCTCTAATCTGTCTGTGGGTCAGTTGGAGGTAGATGGAGCCAGCTGGGCTTGGCTTGCTTCAAGCTATGGGTTTAGCTGAGCATGGCTTCTTGCTATAGGTTGGGTTCAAGTTTGCTCTGTGTGGATTTATGTTGAGATCCAAGGTGAATGAATAGCAGAACTCCCAATAGGAGCTATTTCCACGGCAATGGCAAAGATGCAAGAGGGGAAGATCAACAGTAGAACTCTACAAGCACATTTTAAACTCCAGCTGACATCTCATTGGCCAAAGGACATTGCATAGCCAAGCTCAAAGTCAAAGGTGAAGAAGTACACTTAGCCTCTATTAACAGGGACTGCAAAGTCACATGGCAAAGTGTGTGGATATAGGGAAAGGTGAAGAATTGAAATTAGTTAATCAACCACGCTTCCCTTAATTCTATTTGTTTAAGACTATTCTATAACAATGTAATAAATAATACCATGCACAGCCTTACCCATATTGTTAGCTTCTTTGAAGCGGCTGATAAATATTTGCTGAGTAGTTTCTTAAATCCTACTATCACCATGGATTTTGGAGACAGGATTGTGTTAGGTAGTTCAGGGTGTTCAGAGGATTAAGAACATTTGGGTACAGATTCTTTCAATCTGGCTTGAGACACCTTTATCCTGGTTTCCTCCTATGTAGTCAACTCTACCCTCAGATGGTGTGTGGACAATGAGTTGCTCCGGAAACATCATTTGATCTGCCCAGAAGATTACTACAGTGATACAGTGCCATTTTGCTCTGCGCCTAAAGGTAATACTCCCAGACTCTCCTAGAGCTTCTGATACTATTCCAGGAAAGTCCTTTGGTAGCAGGACCACATCTTTGCTGCTGCTTCCCTTTTTACAGGTACCCTCCCTCCCCCCTTGTGTCAGACTGGGTAGACTAGAGAAAAAAGTCCAGAGACATTCACATGTGTATAAGAAAGATTTATATACAAAAGCAATTAAATATCAAGAAAACATCCCAGCCCAGTCCAGATAAAGTTCATAAGTCCGATATTCGCCCATATGCCTGATACCGATCTATAAATTCCTCTTCAGACTCACGCAACATATGCAATGACACTGAATATAGGATGATCACAGGCCAGTGGGTGGAAAGCCTTTTAGATCTAGTGGCAGTAGAAGCATCTTAGTGCTAGCAGGGGTCTCCACGTGGCTCCTTCAGCTCCCGGGCTCTAGCGTAGCTCCATGTGTCTTGTCAACAGAAATGTCTCACAGAGTATGCGAGTGTCCCGCCTCCAGCGAGCTATTTATCTCCTTAGTGGCTCCAAATGAGGTCATCAAGCTACGACCTGATTGACAGATTAAACTCCACCCCTTCACTCTTAGCCTCAAGTGGACAACAGATTATATAACTACCACACCCCTACTTTCTTGAATTTTGATAATGACTACTGGGAAAGTCAAATCTGACCATATCACTTCCTCATTCATTCTCAATGCCTGCAAGAGGAAAGTGATAACTTCTCAGGGTGACACCCTCAGCCACTGCCCAGCACAAGGAGATGTGAAATACTTGAGAGCCACCAAAAGAACTAAGAGAGAAACTGAAGCCATAGATAGCCAAGGTAGCAAACCTCTTATTGAAAAAAGAAGATGGCATCAAAACATGGGCTAAGGGATTTGCCCATAGTGGAAATGATTAGCTTTGCATTCTTTAAGAGTGGAGGGAAGTAAAATCAATAGAGACCTTAACTGGATTCATAGTTTCCCAGAGTGATAGCAGGGGGTCTTGGGGGTCGGGTGGGGGGACCCAAATGGGGAGCTAATAGTAATGATAATGAGTACAAAAATGAAGATAATGTCCTAAACTTTATTGTAGTCATGATTGCACAACTCTACTTAATATATATAAGCCATTGAATTGTATGGCACGTGAATTAATGTATCAACAAAACTTTTAAAATTAATAAAAAGGGTGGAGGGAAGGATGAGTAAAGGGACAGAAAAGAGTGTCTAATGCAGATGACAATGGGCCCGTTTCCTGTGTATGGGAGGCAGGGTCTTTTGAGAATGAGAGGAGAAGGAATCTGTGTTGTGGACTTAAGAGAGGGGAGCGTTGGGGAGAGCCACCACATAGATGGGGAGAACAGACAAACATCTGTCGGGAGAGTCCCGCAGTGTCAAGCACAGAAGACAGGTCAGCCGGCTGTTCCAAGCTGTGGGGCTGCTCAATGGCCTCTGGAGCACTGGAACTGAGAAAAGCTTTGGGATGAGAGAATTGGGCTCTCGAGGATTGAACGTGCTGATGGGAACGGTATTCTAGTGATGAACTCAAGTGTATAGGAAACCAGGCCAGAAAGAGACTGCAGAATCAAGTGTCATGGGATACAACAACCCTTAGCATCTTAGTTGGAAACTCAGTATCTTGTGCAGGTCCAGAAGGAGGCAGTTGATATTTCTTGAGCCTCTGTGGGCCATTGCGCTCAGGTGTGCATGGAGGTCTCTGTTTTGTGCCACTCTTGCTAGCAATGACTAGCCTCAACCTTTTGGGGATGAATTTATAGATGTGAAAAGCTAGCACAAATTTCTATTTCTCGTGAACTTAAGCAGTGTCTACTGGTGGTATAGTGGTTACATGTTGGGTTGGTAACCACAAGGTCAGCAGTTCGAAACCACCATTACTCTATGGGAGAAAGATAAGGCTTTCTACTCCCATACAGAGTTACAGCCTCAAAAACCCAAAGGAGCAGTTCTACCCTGTCCTATAGAGTCACTATAAGTTGGCATCAATTTGATGGCAGTGATTTTGGTTTTTGGTCCAACACAGAGTGTGTTTATACATGTGTGTGTTTATACATGTGTGTGTTTGCTAACAATCTTTGATACTTTTTGACTGTGTTGAAAACTTGAACAAGTATTTTAACACTCTAGTCCTAAATCTTGGATACAAAGAATAAATTGCAGCCATACATCATGTCTGAAGACCAGCCACATCTGATGAAGTAAATGTGAACATTTAGGAGAAATTATCACGTTAACCGTGACGTCCGTGGTCTTACTATTCATCTTAGAAACGCCCATCTACCTCCTCACCTTGAAACACTAACTCAATTCCCCTTGGTGCCATAGGCAGCATCGTCCCTCGATATCAAAAAATGACATTTAGTTCCGAGCAGCATGCTGTCATAAATAAAGAGCTGGTCCAAAAACATGAACTTTTATGCAGACAGAAGATGGCTGATCTTGAAAAGTTAGACTTCAGTCTGGACAGCTTGACAGAGGACTCATCTCTGAAGGCCGAACCCAGGACCAAAGAAACCATCAAGGTGAGTCTTGAAGTCTGTAGGGACCAGGTGGTGGGAGAAGGAGTTCAAGGTGACATGGAGTTATGATGAAGCCACAGCACAATGGAAAGTCGGTTTTGCATTGGTGTCTGTGGGCCACGCAGGTGGTCAAGATGCCAACACACACACACACACACACACACACACACACACACACACACACACAGCCCCAGTCCCCTGCATTGGCATGACACTTGTCTTTGTGTGTTTCAAAGCAGGCAAGTCTACCCAAGAATCCCACTTGGATGAACCACCTGAGTGTGCCGCAGAGAGAACTGGAGCGGCGCCTGCTTGCCCGCATGGAGAGTCGGAATCACTTCCTTAAAAACCCTCGGTTTTTCCCTCCTAACACTCCACATGGAGGCAGGTCTCTTCTTTTCCCTCCAAAGAGGCCGGAAGGGAGAGGAGAGTGCCAGCGCATAGTGTCCGAACACAGGTGCGTCTTCCCTGACTTGTAGCTTTGGAAAATCTGACCCTTTAGAGTGAAAACCGGAAGTCCTGGGATTGGTGCACTTGTGGGGTCCCTAGACTATTGAGGGCAGGTGTTGTCCGTTGAAGAATGGAGCAGGGCCACCCACAGACACCTGTGCACATCTCCAACTCCACTGTCCTGAGTTTGTGCTTTCCTGACCTGCCAGGGCCTCAGGAAATAGAGGTTGGTCTTGACCCTTGGTTTACGTCCGATAGTCTGGTGAAACATGTGCTCCTTCCATTGGGTCCATATGTCTCCGGTAATGAAAAAGTTTGCAATTTGAGTAATTATATGTAAGTCATACAATAGATGATTTTAACAAAATGCCTTTGGCTCTATTTTAGTATTTGTCCTTATGAAAGGAAGGAGTTGTTTCATGGATTCATCATTTTGATGGACTTAAAACTATGAACACACCTTAATAGGCTGATAATATATGTTTCTTAAGAAAAATTAGACAGAACAATCAAATTGTATATGTGAACTCTATATCAATGAAACCATTAAAAAGAGAGAGATTGAAAAACACAGGTGTTCAAAAGGGAAAATTATGCTTTATTAAAAATCCAGTTACCATTTGGCGTTTAAACTTCCAGAGTTCTCCCCTGGGTATTGAAAATTAAATATATAGCTACACATGTTTGCAGAAAGATCGGCTCGTGCTGACATAATCATTTTGTAATGAGCTTTTTAAAAAAATCAACAAGTGACATTGTGACTATCTTTGCTGACCTGGATGTGTTTTTTATGGCATCTCAGCGGCTGGGTAAAATGAGTAGCCTCTCTCCTCCCTCTTTGTCCCACAGCTGTGCTGATACCCCCGTCTTTCTAGCCAAGCCATCAATTGGGTTTTTCACCGATTATGAAATTGGACCAGTTTATGAGGTAAACATTTTGTTTCTTTTTCTTTTTTATAAATCATTTTATTGGGGGCTCTTATAACAACCATACATCAATTGCATTTGTTTCTTTATGTTAAAAAATCTTTCTTATAGAATGCATTAAGCATACATGAAACTCAGAGCAAATCTATACATACAACTCAGGGAAAGTATAGTGAGCTCCTATCTGCTCCATCACCAAGCTCCAGATGTTCTCTGCACCAGCAGACCTTGTTTACCTGCTCTGTATACCCTTATGATTTCTTTATGGTGTGTCTGAGTGCACATGTGTGCATTGGGATGCTTTAAGGAAAATTCTAGACATCTTATTTTTCCTCAATCAATATATAACTAACCAACTCTAATAGATAAGAACTAAAAAAATAAACCTATGCATAATGCCATTATCGGATCCAGCAAGATTAACTGTGATTCTTCAATGTCATCTAATAAAATCCATTTTGGATTTTCCCCATTTGTTAAAGACATCTGGAGTAAAAAGCGACTGGAGTATATGAATGAAAATCTTTGAAATCATGTCATTTTTCAATTAATACTTCAGTAGGTATCACTAATCGATAGAACTTAAAAATATCATTATCGCATTCAATAATATTACCACTATGCATTAATACACATTTCATGTCTGATTTCCCCTTATATGATAAAAAAACAATCATTTTACAGTTGGTTTCTTTGATTCAAAATCCAAACAAAATCTACATATTGCACTTGATGAAAATACCTTTTAAGTTTCCTTAGCTGATAAATTCCTTCTGGCTTTTTAACAATGCTATTTATTAACTAAAATAAACTGTACTTTCTGACGTCCTCTATTCAGCTAATGGCATATGTAGTGGCCTTAAACACATTCCTTTAGCCAGTGAAGAGGTTTGATTAGATTCAGGTTCAGCTGGCTGTTGTTTTTTCAAGAATATTTATTTGTCAATACTGTGTATTTCTTTTTCCCTTTTAAATCATTTTACTGGGGGCTCATACAACTCTTATCACAATCCATCCATCCATCCATTGTGTCAAACACATATGTACATATGTTGCCATCATCATTCTCAAGCCATTTGCTTTCTACTTGAGCCCTTGGTATCAGCTCATTTTCCCCCTCCCTCCCTGCTCCCCCCTCCCCTATGGACCCTTGATAATTTATAAATTATTATTATTCTGTCATATCTTACACCATCCAATGTCTCCCTTCACCCACTTCTGCACTGTGATACCGTGTATTTCTTCCTGCATCCCAGTATAAGGAAGATTATAGTTGGTTTTCCCATTTTCATTGATGATGAAAAAAAAATGACGAGTGGCTTTAGGTGCTGGGAACCTGACTGATTCTTTATAAATTTCTTAGCATCCTTTTATGTAATGGCTTTACGTGGCTGTTGCCACATTGGTAGTTACATAATCTGTTGTCAATTTGAGACTTAAGAGTGAAGGGGTGGAGTTTAGCCTGTCAATCAGGTCGTAGCTTGACCTCATGTGTAACTGCTAAGGAGATAAATAGTTCACTGGAGGCGGGACACTTACTCCCTGCAAGACATTCCTGTTGAGAAGGCACGTGGATTTATGCTACAGCCCTGGAGCTGAAGGAACCACGTGGAGACCCCTGCCACATTGAGATGCTTCCACTGCCACTGGATCCACAAAGGCTTTCCACCTACTGCATTGGACATCATTGCATGTATTGCATGAGTCTGAAGAGGTATTTATAGATTGGTATCAGACATATGGGCTAATATCAGACTTACAGACTTGATCTGGATTGGGCTGGTATGTTTTCTCAATGTTCAATTGATTTTGTATAGAAAGCTCTTTCTTATACACATATGAGTGTCTATATTTGTTTCTCTAGTCTACCCAGACTAACACACCTAGGTCTCTTGCTTTCCGTAGAGAGCAAGAGTGATTGTCTTTGTAGAGAGACAAAATGGTGATTCCTAATTCTGTGTTTATAAGCCCTTCAGCATGTATTAGCTGTGATTTGTAAAATAACTCCTCTATTCTGGCCCATTCTTTCTGTACTCTCGTTTCCCCTTGAGGTAACAATTTCTACTAGTTTGAGTTCTTCCACAAATCACAGGCAAATATGTAGGTATATTTGAGGCCCCTCTGGTTCTTACTGTGAAGTGCACTTGCTTTTTCACCAATTAATACCCCCAGAGGCGGAAGTATATGGAGCCTTGGGTGTGCAATTAGAGTTATGCATCGGGCTGAGATCTGTGTGGTCGGTGGTTCAAAACCATGAGTAGCTTGACAGGAGAGTGACTGGGCTTTCCATTCTTGTGTGAACAGTTTCAGAAACGCACAGGGAGTCGCTATGAGATGCTTCCACTGCCACTGGATCCACAAAGGCTTTCCACCCACTGCATTGGACATCATTGCATGATTGCATTGACTTGATGGCAGTGAGTGAGAGATCTATAAAGTACATAGAGATTTTCCTCATTCCAAAAAGTAGATCAGAAGAAAAAAAAAAATCAGGATTTCCGTTTTTTTCCCCCTACCTTCCTTCTTATGCCACCTTGTTGGGGAATTCAATCAAGACTAAGCCTATCAGTCACCAAATCTGCTGACCATGACTAACCTCATGATGATAATCTCTTACACACATGGGATTCTATTTAAGGCTTAAATTGTACTTACATGCTCATAATTCTGTTAAGTCACTTACCACATTTGAAAAAGTGTTTGGTTTATTGCTTGTACCAAGCAGTATACTATTCTTTTTTTGACTTCCGTGCATAGCACTTTCTCTTCACACTTCAAGGAGAGTTGGAGAAACTGGCGAAGACATGAAGAAAGGGAGATGAAGGAATTTAAGTCAGAGGTGTAACAACAGGCCTCTGTTCACCTGGAACAAACAAGGAGGATGAGAGTCGGGGCTAGGAGTGTGTGGCTGATTGCCTCCATGGTCAGCTGCCTCCTTTCCCAGTAGACAAGAAGAATTCGATGTTGCTCAGCTACCATTACTGATCAGTTGTCACACTTGCGTTAGCATATACTTTACAGATCATCGAATTGAAATCGTTCAATCATATTAAAAAGGTTTGTTCAATCATCTCCACAAGCAATTTCAGAACATTTTCTTTTCGTAGTCATTGTTGTTAGCTCCACACGACTGAAGAGTCCATAGAAGAATCCTCATCACAATGGAGAAAATGCAGAAGGAAAATTCAAATTCTTATGGATTGTAGACTTTCTGGAGCCAGGGAGGGTGGGTAAGTCCCTGAAAGTGTAGCTCTAAGATAATCTTTAATTTGTAACCATGTTGGTCAAAAGTTCCTAAGGTAAGGATTTAATCTCTGATATAGAATCCTTATTGGATGTTAATTCAATGTGGGCTGTTTAAAAACATTTAAACCCTGAGAATCAAACTAGAAGAAAACAAAACTTAGGAGGATAATTCAGAAACAGAAAAAAAAAAAAGAAACATTGTTTAGAAACATTAAAGCTTTGCCCTTGATTAGTTTTCTTTCTTCTTTTCCAAAATACTTATCCAGAAACTGTAACATATCTTAGCTTTTGTGTAGACTTCATCTTGTTTCCCAATATTCCAGGGCACATTGCTTTTTAGACTTTTTCTAGACAGTAAGATGGAATTGTTAGTGACATTGAATTTCTGTGTTCATCTGACTGTAGCCTACAATGAATTGCTCTATTTGTTAATACTACTATTTTTCGCTCCTGAAGCCATCCCACATTTATCTACTGGGGATCTTACAAGTCCTTCCCAGTGCCCTCTTGCTACAAACTATCCATTTTCGATGTACTTTCTTGCATTTTAATTGTACAAGATGTTCCAGGCTTCTCTTGTGATTCCTCTGCCTCAGTTTGGAATCAGTCTCTAAGAAGCTCAGCTTCCCTTTAGTGGGGAAGGCTATTTAAAAATCAAGATTGAGCATTCGTTCTGCTCATTACCACTGGAGGTGTTAGTGCTGCGAGGCGTTCAGTGGACAGAGCTGAGGGTGTTTTCCTATAGCCTTTTCCAGTGCGAGCGATAGGTAGCCTTGAAGGCTGCCTCGGGGACCCAAGCCACGATATTTACATTATCTATCACCAATGGCACATCTGCTTGAGAAGGTTTTATTGCTGTTGTCTTCAGTTTTGGGTTGCCAATCCAAACATTCAAGTATATTCACGGGCAGTCTTGTTTTCTTTTGTACTTATGCCTATAATTACAACAGAATTCTATTGAGCTGCCTGCCAAGCCTACACATGCTCTGCTATGTTAATAGGACTCCCAAGGCTCTGCCACCTACACGTAACTACGCTGACTCTGGTCACAGCTGTGGTTGATTGGACTGAAAGAGGGTACATGAGCCAAGATAAACAAATTGAATATTCCCTTCAGTAAAGTTTGAATTTGAGCTGAGGGAGCATATATAGTTACAAGGGAGCCATACAATTACTGTTAGGCATTCCAAACTGAGAAACAGTGTGAACTACTGAAAACAAACAAACAAACAAAGCATCTCACTGCCATTGAGTGGACGCCCAATCCGAGGACAGGGTGGGACTGCCTCTGTGGGTTTTTGAGACTCTAACTCTTTACGGGAGTGTGAATTAGAGTGAAGGAATGTACGATGGGTCCTAAGCATGCCAACACATACAGAGTGCCCATGCAAGAAGGGCAGAGGGCAGGAGGGAGAAATAATAGGACTATGGATAAACGACTCGATTCTTGATAGTTAGCTCTTTCCTGCTCTAATGGTTTTATGCGACCTGACTACCTGCCTTTCTGCCCTTGGTTGTCATGAAATGCCTCGATTCCTTATAATTCTCCTGTTATTCCAATGAGCTCTGGTGTGTGTTTTAATAGTCTTATTAGCATGTACCTCACATATCATATGACCTAATTGTTCAGTCATATTAAGAAGAATTGTGCAAACAACAACCACAATCAGTTCAGGACGTTTTCTTCTCACCGTTGTTAGCTCCCCATCAGACAGAGAGCATTGTAAAGTCTATTATGGCAGATGTAGTTAGGTTAAAATGTAATACTCTTATCATTTGATCTTCCTTTTGACCCATATTGTGGTAGTTACATAATCTGGTGTCAATTTGAGGATTAAGAGTGTAGGGGTGGAGTCTAGCCTGTCAATTAGGATATAGCCAATGAGACCTCTCTGTGGGCATGACCTTCTTCTGAGGATTTTGGGAACTCCTGTATTTCTTCCTTGGAGGTGGGAGACACACTTTCTCTCAGCTCACTCTCTTCGAGACATCCCTGTGAAGAAGACATGTGGAGAGAGGCTGATGGAGCCAGACCTCTAGAGCCGGAGAAGCCACATGGAGACCCCTGCCAGTGCTGAGATGCTTATGCCGCCACTGAATCCACTGACTTCCTACCCACTGGCTTGTGATCTTCCTGCGTTTGGCGTCATTGCATGTGTTTCGTGAGTCTGAGGAGGAATTTATAAATTGGTATTGGACATATGAGCTAATATCATACTTATGGACTTGATCTGGACCGGGCTGGGATGTTTTCTCAATATTCAATTGCTCTTGTATGTAAAGCTCTTTCTTAAACACACGAGTGTCTATGAATTTGTCGCTCTAGTCTACTCAGACTAACACACATGTTAAAGTTGTTTAAATGTTTAATATTCTCTGCTTTCTTTTCGATTGAGGTTTTTCTTCCCTTTTGTCTAGTCATTGTTGTTGTTTGTTTGCTTCCTGTTTGTGTTTGGCATGATTTTCTGTGTATGAAATCCATGCTAGGTATATCGATAGAGATGGTAACTGGATTAGTAATTAAATTACCTGAGTAGATTCTGGCCCTTTCTTACTACTCTTCAGTGCCTGGCAGACAAGTGCTAAGTTGAAGATTTCAACCCACTTGTTCAGACTTGTCTTAAAGCTTGGTGTTACAGATGTGCTGTTAGTGCAATACAGTGAAAGCTGTCTACCCCCAAAGGTACATAATTTGTAGAAGAAAATACATTTCATTAAAAAATAATTACCCAAGTCACTTTTTGATGTAGTTTCATTCTTTGTCTCAATATATTTATTCAGTATTCCAATTACTATTCTTGTGAAACCAGTTGCCGCCCCAAGACTTGGGAGATAATGGCTCTGGTTGCAGACAAACGGTATACTCTTTCTGCTCTGTGACAGCTGGTCTTCAGCCTAAAGACTCAAAGATTGGGGCTTTTAGTCTCATGTCTGGCTGATAGCTCAGGGTCTCTGTTCCCCTCCCAGGAGCCTTCCTTGTGGCTTCTCATATTGGCTGCTTGGGCATCCTCTCAGCACGATGGCTGGTCTCCCCAGAGCAAGCCTCTCGCAAAGTGAAAGCTGTCAGACACTATGTCTATCTAAATACTACTCCCACCCTTTCTGGCTTTATTTTGTTCAGGTAGATTTTTGTAGTGAGTCATTTTGATTCCCACCAAATTTCTTTTGGACGACATTTTAAAAGCAGTTTTATTTTGCGGTTACCTTGGGATTACATTTCCCACCTGAATTTTACAACTACTTAGTTTACGTTGAGACTGACTCAGCTTCAGTAACATAAAAATCTCTGTTTCTAGAATGTTCCTCTCTTGCTCTTTATGTCATTGCCATCAAATGAAGTAAGTACAAATGTTTCACCCAGTATATATTTGTACATATTCTTTGTGATTTTGCTTTTGATATCCCAAAGAACATCACAAAAACATTTACAAATCCTAACTGCAGTATTATATTTGTCCTTGAAATGACCTATGCATGGGTCTTTAGTAAACAATCTCAAGTTATTACCTAGTGAACTCCCCTTTCAAGTTGAAGGTCTCCCCTTCACCCTTCCTTCTGGGGCAACTGGAGCTTTCACTTTATTTTGGAATGTCTTCAGCTCACCCTGGTTTCTGAAGGACAGTTTTGCCAGACACAGAATTCCTAGATGGCCGTTTTTCCTCTTTAACGTGTTGCCTATGCCATTCCCCTGCCTGCAGGCCTCCGTGGTTTCTGAGGAGAAAAGCGAGGCTTTTCTTACCGACAGGTCTTTGTACATGGTTTACATTTTTTCCTTTCAAAGTGCTCTGGCTTTGGTTTTCAGTTAAAACCAGTTGATCATGATGTATCTTGAATTGAATCTCCTTGGGTTTATTCTGCTTGGAGCTCGTTGAGCTTCATGTATGTGTGGATTCATATCTTTTGGCAAATGGGCAAAAGTTCTGGCCATTGTATCTTCACATATTCTTTCCACTCCCGTCTCTCTCTCCTCTACTCCTGGGACTCCCATGCTGGGTATATGTGCTTGCTTCCTTGTGTGTCACAGTTCTCTTATGCTCCGTTCAGTTTTCTTTATTCTTCCCATGTCCCACCCCAGATCGATTTAATTGCCCTGTCTTCAAGTTTTCTGATTCTTCTGCCAATGCAAACATGTTGCTAAGCCCTTTTGGTGATTAAGTTTTTTCTATTATTATACTGTTTAGCTCCATAATTTTGACACCCCCCCCCCATAATTTCTATTTCTTTGGTAATAGTCTAATATTCTTATTTTGTTTATGCATAGCTTTGTTAGGCTGAGTTTTCTAGAGAAACAAAACAGGTATAATCATATATGTATATATATATTTATATCAAGAAAGAGATTTCTAGTAAGGAAGCAACCCAGTCCACAAATCCGTGGGTCACATGCTAGCTGGAGCCCTGTCCAGACTGCCCCCATAGCTGCTGGCTGATGAAGCAGGAATGGGAAGGGGAAGTGGGGCAATCACAGGCTGGTGGGTGTAGAGTCTTGTGGGTCCCAGGACCCCAGGAGCATGCAGGGCCACGACAGCTCCCAGGGACACACGCCACTTGGGTTTCCCCTGGAGCCGGATGCAGAACTGCAAGCAAGCCAGAAGGCAAAGAGGAGCAAGAAAGCGAGTCCTCCCTGGAATCTTTCATAAGTAGGTCACACCCCCAAGGAGGTGTCACCAGCCTGTGACCTGATTGGACTCTATCCCTACTTTCACACAGGTGCAACAAATTGATATAAAATCTAACCATCACAGTAGCTTTCTTGATTTCCTTTGGTTTATTGCTCACATTTTCCCTTAGTTCTTTGAGCATATTAAAAACAGTTGTTTTAAATTTTTACCCAGTAAGTCCATGATCTGTTCTCCCTCAAGGATGGTTTCTATCCATTTATTTTGTGCTTTTGTGGGCCATTCTGCTTTGCTTCTATGTCTATCTCGTGGGTTTCTTTGGTATTTGGTTGAAATAGGATATTTGAATAATGTGCTAGTTTTAGAACTCAAGTTCTTCCCTCCTTGAGGATTTGCTAGCAGAACACTTTCTTTCTTCTGTCTTGTTCTACTGGTGAAGCTTGTGGTAATGCATTTTATCTTAGTAATTTCCCAACCAGCTTAGCAAGAACACACAGAAGAAAGACTGTGAGGGATGGTGCTGGGGAGGACTCTCTAGTCTTCACTGAATTGTTTGATGCTGGGAGAATCCTTATCCAAGCGTTTACTGAGCCAAGCTATCCACTCAAGGAAATATTAGATTACTTGAGGTCTTTCTGGGCATACATCTTGTTCCAGGGATATGTGTGCATCTCCAAGTTATGTGCAATTGGATACCTTTCCATAGCCTCAGTTCATGGGAATTTTATGCCTGGGATTTTGCCTTCTTTTCCCCAAGCCTCTCAGTTCACCTCAGGTTCTGCGTGGAGCAACCTCCAACATGGTTTTCAAACAAACCCAGGCAAGTGCTTTCCATTAGTCCCCTATGTAGCCTTTCAACTGATTTGCATATGCAAACACCAAATTTTGTTTTGAAAGTCTATTTTGCTGACTCCAGAACCAGGGGCCCAAATCCCCAGCTGGAATGTGGCTGCTGTTTTGGGCGAGGTGCTGCACTGGGGCTTGGTGCTATGCTACAGCCACTATAAAAACAATGTTGTAGAGCCTTGCTACCATCCCCAGCTGCCGAGCGTCTCCAGCTATTTGCCAGAGTTCTGCTAAGACTAGTACTCTCGTCTTCTGCCTCCTGCCCTCCTTTGAGGGATGAGAGTCTGGATATCTAACTCCACCATCTTGGAAGTTGTCCTACACACCACTTCTTCATGGGGTGTGGCGAGGTGCTAGAAGACCATTTTTGGAAAATAGAGTCTGCCACAATTAGTTTGCTATTTTGACTTAATTATATCTTGCGATGCCTCTTTTGTAAAGATAGCATCTTTTAAACACGGTTGTGTACATAACTATTTATTCAGCTAAATTATAAAATGTAAGGGTAAACAACAACAACAAGACCCAAATTCACTGTTACTGAGTCTGTATTAGCCCATAGTGTCCCTATGGGACAGGGTAGAACTGCCCCTTTGGGTTTTCCAGGTTGGACATCTTTACAGGAGCAGACAGGCTTCTCTTTCTCCCTTGGAGCCACCGGTGGGATAAAACTGCTGACCTTGTGGTTAGCAACCCCCCACACCAGCAGGACTTCACATTGACAAGGTATTTCAGAATGACCCTACACATCTTTCTCGGAGCCACTGGGACACTCAGCATGGAATATGGGAAATAAGAGATCCACCATGGGGGTGGATGAAAAAGATTCCTAAGTTACATAACATAGTAAAAGAAATTTCAGCGACTCTCGTTTTACATTTTAACTTTTCATTGTGAATGAGGTGAAGGTTTACTAAGCAAACCTGTTTTCCATCTCACAGTTCACAGGCATCCTGTTCCGAGTCACTGATGACCACCCTCACACTGTAATCATGCGCACCTGCCTTCCTACCTGTCTCCCATTTCCACTCCTCCTTGTTCCCTAGCCCTTCCTGCCATCTGAACTTTGTCCCCCAGCAAATGCTGCCCCACTGATCACAAATGGTTGGTGATTTCAAGGAGTGAGTACTTTCCCAGTGTTATTTTTCACCTTCTAGACCTGTCACTGCTGGTAGAACATCAAGCCACCGCAGGGAGTTCAGTTCTAGGGCTGAAGAGTGTCCCAGGGTCATCACCTTGGGGAATCGCCCAATCTGCATCTGACTAGAAAGCCTGGTCTTTTGTCTGGTTTGGAGTTTTGTCCCACATTCCAACCCCCACCCAACCCCCAAAAAACCACCTCAACCCCCCACCCCCACCAGTCTAATGTGATCCCTTTCCAAATGGTCAGTATTCGTATCTGGCCAGCATATAGTTCATCTGGGGTCAGGGTTGTGGAGGCTCAGGTTTGTGTGGCCCATTATCTATTGAACTCATTGTTTCCATGTTTTTTATCTTATTCACTGTTCTTTGCTCCAGACAAGGAGAGACCAATAGATGGCCATTCAAAAGTCTTTAAGATGCCAGTCAGTACACACCAAATTAGGATGTAGACTATAGGATCCCAGACTTATTAGATCCATCACCCTCTTTTCAGAAAAAAACCCCAACAAAAACAGCGCCCTACCCCCACCTCTGGGGCCCTCCTCCCCCCACCCAGCGATGGTAAAGGTTTGTACTTTAGCTCATAATCCAGGATAGAGTGTAGTATCTGTTTTTACAGCCCCTATGGCACATGCTGGCACCCCAGGGGTCAGTATCACCCACTTTGGGAAACACTGATGTAGAACATTCTCTTTAAAGACTATGTTATGCCAGTTAATGATAGTGTTCCCCGACTGTGGCCCCAGAACGAAAGACGCCCTCCAAGTGTTTGGTTATGACTAAGAGTTTTTCATAACTTTCCTACTGGTATATTCTGTTATATTCATGGGTATATTTGCAGCATGCATAGGTATTATGAAATATCCTTAAACAAATATATATATATATATTACATATGGGTTCATTCTCCTTTCCAAACGTATTCAGCTTTACATGTCAATCTACATATTTGTGTTGTAGCAGTTACATAATCTGTCCAATTCTAAAGGGGATGGAGTCTAGCCTGTCAATCAGGTCATAGCCAATGAAGCCTCTGTGTGGGCATGGCCTTCTCCTGAGGATTCTGGGAACTCCTGTTTTTCCTCCCTAGAGGCAAGACACACACTCTCTCTGCTTTCTCTCCCTGTGAGATATTCCTGTGGAAAAGCCACATGGAGCCATGCTGATGGCAGCCAGAGCCTTGGAGCTGGAGGAGCCACATGGAGAACCTGTGCCAGTGGTAAGATGCTTCCACTGCCACTAGATCCACAAGACTTTCCACCCATTGGCCTGTGATCTTCCTGTACTCAGTGTCATTGCATGAGTTGTGTGAGTCTGAAGAGGACTTTACAGACTGGTATTGGACATTTGGGCTAATATCGGACTTATGGACTTGATGTGGACTGGGCTGGGATGTTGTCTCAAAATACAATTGCTCTTTGATATAAAGCTCTTTCTTATACACATATGAGTCTCCCTGGATTTGTTTCTCTAGTCTACTCAGACTAACACACACGTGTAGGTTACTGTTACTGCAGGATTGTATATAGAATACTGTTTACCTTTGTTGCCTTTAACTTTTGTATTTCTCCCAGTGTCTTCCTTTCTTCTTACCATTTTTGCTGTCTGCCCACCTATTGTATATGGCCTTCTCCCTTGGCCAACTCTATGTGTCCCCAGCATTTGTTGCAGTCTGCGTTGCTTATTATTTATTTATTTATAACATCACTATTCATGCTGGGGTGAGAGGATAGCTACTTTTGATTTGCATCTTTCTAATGGCTAATGATCTCGAGCATTTTGTCATGCTTTTTTTGGCCACCTGAAAATATTCCTTGTTAAGGTATCTATTCATGTCCCTGGCTCATTGTTAAATTGGATTATTTGGCATGTTTTTCTTTTTGTTGTTGTTGAGGTATTGTAAACTTTAGAGATTAGTCCCCTGGTTCAGTATATTGCTGCCAGAACTTCTTTCCCAATCTGTGGGTTCTCCTTTTGCGTTTTTTTGATGTACATGTCTAATTTCAAGGAACATCCATGTGGTTTGTCTCCTGCTATTGTGTGTACATTTGCAGTTATGTTTGATGGTTCCTAGTGCTATTAGGAAGGCTTGTCCACTCCACAGTTCTTAGAATGATGCCTTCGCGAGGCCAAACCCCACAGCTGTCACATGTCTCAGTGCCTGTCCTTCGACCTACACCTCATTCCAGTTAACCTGTGGCGAAGTCTTAGTAATTGTGCTATCACGACGCACACATGATTATCTTGCCCTCCTTCTCACCAGCTTAAATTTATATTGCTTTCAGACTGGTGAGTAAACCAACTCTAACATCCATCATAACGAGCTATTATTTTAAGGCCTTCATGATTGTGTTAGACCGGGATGACTAGAGAAACAAATTCATTGACACACATATGTGTGTAAGACAGAACCTTATATCAAGGAGCAATTATGCATCAATGAAACATCCCGCCCAGTCCAGATAAAGTCCATATGTTCGATATTAGCCCATAAGTCTGATATTAGCCCATGAATTCCTCTTCAGAATCATGCAGCACATGCAATGATGCCAAATGCCGGAAGATCACAGGCCGGTGTGTAGAAAATCCTGTGCATCCAATGGCAGTGGACGCATCCCAGGGCTCTGGCTGCCATCAGCATGGCTCCAGTTGGCTTGGCCAACAGGCATGTGAATCAGAGAGAGAGGAGCCACCTCTTCTGGTGGCAGAATCAAGAGAATGGAAGTTCCCAGAATCCTCATGGGAAAGCCACACCCACAAGGAGGGACTCATCAGGCTGTGGCCTGATTGACAGGCTAGACTCCACCCCTTCATTCTTTTATCAAGTTGACATTAAACTTGTTGAGTTTACAACCTAGATGGGAATGCAGACAATGAACCAATAAGAAAAGAAAACTGAAATATGCATCTGTGTATTGTGAGGACGGCGCAGGACCAGGCAGGGTTTTGTTCTGCTGTACACAGGGTGGCTATGAGTCAGAGAACTTGATAGCACCCACAACAACCACACATGCATGGAGCTCCTCTTCTCTGCTGGGTGCTGCTGGGAGTTTAGTGATGTGTGAGTTCCCAGCCTCGCCCATGTGGTGGTTCTTAGGTGCGACTGAGTTGGTTCTGGCCCATAGCAACCCTGTGCACAACAGAGTGAAACACGGTCCTGCACCAGGCCTAAGCCCATTGTGGCAGCCACTGTATCAACCCATCTCCTTGAGGGCCTTCCTCTTTTTCAATGCCCTTCACTCTACCAACCGTGATGTCCTTCTCCAGGGACTGGTCTATCCCGAGGACATGTCCAAAGTATGTTAGATGGAGTCTCCCCAGCCTTGCCTCTAAGGAGCACTCTTCCAAGAGAGATCGGTTTGCCCGTTTACAGTCCATGGTACTCTCAGTATTCTTCCCCAGCACCACAATGCAAATACATCGCTTCTTCTTCGGTTTCCCTTGTTCGGCTTCTCCATGCAGATGAGGCATGTGGCTTGGCTCGGGCGTCCTGCCCTAGGGACCTCCCCATCTGGGGAAGTCACAAAGGAAGGTGGGACTTCATAGGGGACTCAGTAAGTCAAATTATGGAGAAAAGCCCTGCGACCCCTCATGACTGGGCCGATGGGATGAAAATGGGCCCCAAATGATTTTTGGGCAGAAGACAGTGTTTGCTGGAAGCTGAGTGGTGGGGTGGGCAAAACTGCAGAGCCAGATGTTCTAGGGTCAAATGTCAGCCCTGTTGCTAAGCAGCTGATGGGCCCTTCCCAGTTGTGAGGGCACGGAGGCATGTGCTCCACACGCAGTAGGTGTTATTTTAAATGATAGGACAACGAAGTGGTCCGCTCTATACTCACCTTCATTCCCCCCCACCCCCATATTTCACACTTGATACTGTGGAACCGTCACACACAACCAGAACAGATAGACGAGCACACTAGATCCCCACTGCTTACCTTCAACAGGTATCAAGTCATGGCCAAGCTCATTTCCTTTATGTCACCCCTCCCGTATTACTTAAAGCCAGTGTGGACATCCTATCATTCTATCTATGCGTATCTCTATCTAAAAGCAAACCCTTTGACCTTTGAACAGATGGTGATTGCTCTGCAGAACACCACAGCAACCAGCCGCTACCTGCGAGTCCTTCCCCCCTCCACTCCATACTTTGCCCTCGGATTGGGTGAGTTCCGAGTAGTGGCTGACTGGAGGGCATCCAAGTTCCTTGCTGGGCTCTCTCTCCCTTACTAACCCCCTTAGCCCACCTATGGCGGCCGCACACCTGTGCCCTGAGCTCAGGCCCACATTTCCCGAGGCAGCCACTAGGGGTGGTGGTGGTGGTAGGGTTCGTCCATGTACACCCAGCAGCCAATCTGCTTGTCCTGGTGAGACCCTTAAGCACCCTTCTTGGGCCCCAGCTGCGAAGCTTGGTCGTGACAGCTTTTTCTTGACCACTTCCATCCAGGCACTGGTTCTGCCAACCCTACTTCTGCACGGGCCTCCCCTGTTACTGCTCTCAGCCGGGTCCTTCTATTCCTCATTCAGAGCACTGAAATAGCCCCCAAGCCAGCCGACGCTCTTGCTTCCATGCTACATGAGTGTTTTCTCAGGAACGGCTCTGGTCATGTCAGCCCTGCTCAGAAATCTCACCGACTCTCTGCTTCCCACAAACCGAGCTCTAGGCCACACAATCCCACTGACCCATTCCAGGGTCTGACATCTCTGTCTGGAACCCCTGCCCTGGCAGCCCGTTCCCCTGGCATACCCCCGATGTTCTGCCCTCCCCCTGGCCTTGCACAGGAGGCGTTTGCTCATCCAGTCGCTCTGGGCCCCAGGCCTCTGACTGAAGCTGTTGAGCCCGGGTCCTGGTGGCCGGCCGGCTGGCTGATCTCTTGAGCCTCACCGATGGCTCTTGTCATGCACAGGGATGTTCCCGGGCAAAGGCGGAATGGTGGCTCCTGGAATGACCTGCCAGTTCATTGTCCAGTTTTTTCCCGACTGCCTCGGGGATTTTGACGATTTTATTTTAGTAGAGACCCAGTCAACCCACACACTCCTGATCCCCCTGCAGGCCCGGAGGCCGCCTCCAGTGCTGACCTGTGAGTATGCTCTCTCCCTCCCAGGGAGCCCGAGAGGGTGTCAAGAGGCCCCATGGGGACTGCCTGCTGCTCAGTGGCCCCTTGTAACAGCTCACAGCTTGCTTCTCTTGGGTTGGGGGCTTCTGGGTGCTGAGGATCAACCTTCCATGGCATCAGACCCGGGGGCCCTCCTGGTGGCTGGTTTTCTCAGGAGAGATTGACTTTGAATGACTTGTGGCAGAGGAGGAGGCAGCAGCCTGGCTGCTCCCAACAGGAGTGTTGCTGGCTGCAGAGCCTCTGCTGAGTGAGCCTGTGCCACCCGGAGGCGAGGAAGGAGGGTGTGGGCCCTTTCTCAGCCAATGACAGCCCTGTAGGGCCGCTCTTCCTTTGGAAAACTGGATTTCACTGGGTTCTCTGGAGTTTCCCATGGTTTCAGACCAGCACAGGCCAGAAGTTGGAACCCCATCGCCCGCCACTGCCCCAACCCCCGGCTGCCGCACTGCCTGGTCTGAATGAGGCATGAGTATCCAGTGGGTACTGATGGCTGTGGCTCTAGTCAGGAGCCGCTAGAGTCCCAGGGTGCTGCCTACCGCCTGGCCCAAGGGTCAGAGCATGTCCCCTTGCAACCCATCTGCTCAGGGTAGTGGAAGGCGTCCTCCCAGCTCTGGCTGTTCCAGTTGACGTGCTGTTTCTTCTTCGCATCTCTTCCCGTGGCTGCAGTACCTCAAGTGTTGGACTGTGGCTACTGCCTCCTCGGGGGAATGAAGGTAACCAGATTCATCTGCAAAAATGTGGGCTTCAGCGTCGGCAAGTTCTGCATTATGCCCAAGAAGTACTGGCCACCGCCAAGTTTCAGGGTGAGTGACTGCGGAGCATCTACCTGGGAAAAGAGTGATCCTCCAAAGGGAAGAACCCCCGGGTGAGGGACCTGCTAGAACACGCCTAAGATTGGAAATACCCAGAAAACAGGATTTCATAACCTCCCAGCCCAGCGGCCGTCCACACAAGAACGTATGCATATGGAGAATAGGATGGCAGGTCAGGCCTTGGCCAAGCTGTGTCACCTCTGCGCGTCTTCAGAGCCCAGCCCAGTGTCCCTGTGTTCAGTCCTCTGTCAGCGTCCCTGGAGCAAATGCTCAAGTATATCCGAGGCCACAAATCCGAACCTCTGTGGGGCTGCCTTCTGCTGGCGTATTTATGTGATAACAGTGGCAAACGCTGGGTTTTGAGCCAACATTTGCCACTAGGGCGGTTTCACATATGAATCTGTGCTTCCTGTCTCTGAGCAGTTGGAAGACCTGGTGTTTGTGGTCAGGGTTGGCTGCAGCTGGAGGCGGGGCCAGCCCACTCCCCCCAGTACCCTGCTCGCTCCACCGCTCCCTGCAGCAGCCCAGCACCAACCCGCTTCTCAGGCTCACATCACGGCTCTCCTGACAGGGGAGACATTTCTCTCTGCTCATCTCATCCAGAGGGCTGCGCGTTCCCCAAAATAGATTTCACTCGTTCATGGGTTGGTGGCCCTGGCATGCCAGGTGGCTTCTTGTGTAGGTCCCAGGGATGTAGCTTTGCTAACCACGTGCGAGTTGACCTTATGACTCAGGCGCTTACAGCCAGGCCCAGGTGGAGAGCAAAGGCAACCAATAAGCGGGCACTAGCTGTGTGTTGGGCTGCTGACCGTAAGGCCAGCAGTTCAAACCCCCCAGCCTCCCCTCAGGAGAAAATGAAGCTTCCTACCCACAGGGGCGATTCTTCCCTCTCCTGTAGGCATTGGAACCGACTTGCCTGGCAGTGAGTCAGGTTTGGGTTTGATTAATACAGGTGCAGCAGGAGGGTCCTGAGGAAGAGGGACCTCTCAGCCCACCCCTCTGCAAGGCCTTCTCTCACTCCTCCTTGTCTGAGAACGCGTCCAGGGTATTCCTCTTCCCTCCTCCCAGCAGTCAGTGTTGTGCAGACGCTCTGTGACTGCCGTGCGGTACACGTGGGGCCGCTAACCAACCGCCAGGCCCGCGGTTCAAAACCACCAGCTGTACCTCAGGAGAGAGATGGGAGTTCTCCTCCCGTAACGTCTCAGAAACCCACAGACCCAGGTCTACACCTGTCCTATAGGGTCACAATGAGTCCACGGCCATGAATTTGGTTTTTCGTTTCTATAATTCACTGGCCTTTCATCTTCCGAACTCACTGGTGCGTGGTGCACAGCGCAGGCTGAGTAAACACTCGCTGAGTGAGCAAGCTCTGGTTTCCTCCATTAGCCTAGGACGGGCGGATCCTTACGATCCTTCATGTTGCAGAAGGAGCGTTTGGAGGGAACTTTGCAGTTTCTCAATGGCTTCCCCGGCACCACATGACGCTTTGCTTTTCCTTCAGGCCGTGGCCAACAGTGGCTTCGTTGAGCAGCCTCCCTTTGGAGTCCTGCCTTCAGTGTTTGAGCTGGCCCCAGGGCAGGCTGTCCTGGTGGAGGTAGGTCATTAGATGCCAACTGGGTACATGATCTTTGCCTTTGATTCGTCAGGGCGATTTCATCAAAGGCTCACATGATTTCATTTCCCTCCTGGGTGCTCAAGACCCACTGTCTGCTCCCCAGCCACCCCAGCCTCAGAAGTGTCTAGGGACGAGCATGCTCTTGCATTCCGTGGGGCAATGTCATCTGGCTGTCTCAGGGCCTCCCGCCCTGGCATCCCCATCCTCCCTGAGTCTCACTTGACCACACCTTAGCCCGGAAGTCACCTCCGTCATCAGGTCTTTCCTGGATCCTGCAGTCTCTCATGGACTAGCCACCACCCCACTAGCCCCCATCTAGTGCCTGGGTGATGCGGGTGACTGGGGTCCTCCCTTTGCTGTTGTATCCTCAGTCTCTATGGTCGGTGGGACCTGTCTTCCTTCAGTCTTATTCCACAGGTGTTAACCCTCGGACCCTCCAACTGCCCCGTTCAGTGTTTGCTCTGACCTGGCACCCTGCTCACCCTCAGAAGTGCCTGAGAAATGCCAGTTCCTGCCTGCCCCTCTGGCCCCACTCTTTCACCCTCTCCAACTCCCTGGCCCAGTGCCCCATGGACCCTGCAGAAGTGGCCTGGCCTCAGCCGCAGCCGAGCAAGGATGGGGCTGGGTGTGGGGCTGGCTACTCACTCTTGCATGGCCTGCCTCACTAGCCTGCTTGGCTCCCGACATCCGGGAGTGAAGTCGGCGGGACTTCTGGGGGTGGGTTTGGATAGCACCTTGTTCTCAGGCTGTGAAATCCACGATCCTCCCGAGTCTCACGCTGGGGAGCACATGGGCGTCCCCTGAGAGGTTTGCAAACACTGATGCACAAGTCCCAGCCCTGAGGTACAGAGATTCTTGCTCTGGGGTGTGGCCGGGGCGCGAGCAGTTTGAAAGTTCCCAGGTGCTGGTGATGTGCAGCAAAGCTTGTCAGCAGGGCTGCAGAGGACCAAACGCACCGCCATCAGGTTGACTCCGATGCCGTATGGCTATGCGTTTGGCTTTGGCTTCATTCAGCCTTTTTCAGTTTCCTGTGCCTGCCAGAACTCAGTCTGGAGCCCTGGAGCTGGGCTCGCTGGTTTGTGTCCTTGCTGACCGGCTCCTCAATGAGGCCTTGGCTCTCAGGGCTGGAACTCGGCCGCCTAGGCCCACGGTGGGCCTTGCACCACCCTTGCTCCGCTGCTGCTGAGGGCCAGGCCGCTTGGGCAAGGTCCGCACACAGGCCGGGTGCTCTTCCCCTGGGGGCAGCCCTGGCCTTCCGTGTCAGAGCCCTGCTGTGACTATAAGGAACTTGAGGGCTGGCATCCCCTGGCCAAGCCAGGACTTCCCCCTTGTCCCACCCTCCTGTGATCTCCCAGGGGAGGAAGAGGGTGGCAGCTGGTCCCTTTGGGGAAGGGTAGGGGGTGGGGGTTAGGGAGGGAGACTCACTCCCATACATTCTTTTTTGCATGCTGGTCAATTTTGTGTCTGTGGGCTTACTTGTTTTAAACATTCATCTTCCCCAGTGAGGATTTGATCCTCACGAGTTAACATTTCAAAGATGCAAACAGATCAGCAGTGCAATGCCCTCCCCACCCCCCATCACCCCAGCCTCTCCCGAGAGGAGAGGCCCCTGCCTTAGCAGGTGGCAAGTGCACTTCTGAGCTGGGCTTGGCAAGTTGTTCATGGATTTCCCCCCACCTCCCCTCTTCCATTTCTCCTTTGTGAAACTAATTTCCTTCTCTACACTCTGTTCTGCCCCACATGTTTTCATTTAACATGATAACTCAAAGCTCATGCATATCTTTTTTTAAACTTTTCACACCTGCATAGTATTCCCCTCTGTGCCTGGACTGTAGCTCTGTTCAGCAGTTCCCGCCTGGTGGGCACAAAGAGTTTGTCTGATATTTGGCTCTGCCATTGACTAGTGTATGCATACCTCGCCCAGTCCTTGTGTGAGTCTGCCTGGGGGTAGAGTCCTTAAAGGAGACTTTCTGGGTCCAGGGTCTTCCCTCTCATAATCTGATACATGGGCCAAAATGCCTTCTGTGCAGACTGTACCAATTTATTCTCCCACTAGCCATGTGTGAGGGCTTCTGTTTTCTCACACCCTTGCAATATAACACGTTAGCAAACTTGAAAAACAAAAAGGCATTACATTTTTAAGCCGATATAAAAATAAAGATGAGTATAATTGACTCCCATGTACCCATCACCCAGCCTTAACAATGACCAGCTCTTGGCCCATTCTACAGCTTCTTCATACCTACAGCCCCACCACCACCACCCACTCTGGTCCCAAGATGATTTTGATGACAATTCACAACAGCCCGTCCTGCATTTGGAAGCTCACTTTCAGCTCTTTGCCACCATGGAAAGTGAACAGTGATTCTCCTGGCTGGTTTTTATGGCCATGTCTTTCATGATGAATGAAGTCAAACATACTGCCCTTTGCTTCAGGGCTGTTTTTATTTCCTTTTCTGTGCACCTCTTCTCTGTATCCTTTCAGCATGCTCCCCACATTGACCCGGGGGGCCTCGTTGGAACTCCTCGCTCCTTCCCTTTGGTGTATGGAAGGGGGTGTGGGTTGAATGGTGTGTCTGAGAAGAGCAGGGGTGGAGGTGGGGGCCCCTGCTAACGGCGTGCATCTCTCCCCAGGTCCTGTTCCTCCCAAGGAGCCTAGAAAGGGAAGAGCAGACCTTCCTCATTGTGTGTGACAACTGCCAGATCAAGGAGCTGGTGACCATAGGTGGGCTTGCGTGCCCTTTCAGGGCCAGACCTAGAGCGGTCATCCCTGCTTCCCACCTCCCCTCCCTGCTCCAGGGAGGCTAAGCTGCCCTCTGTCTGGGAGCACACTGAGGGGGTATGGGGAGGCCCCCCTCACAGAGACCCACCTCCAAGCCAATCCCCACAGAGATGTCTCCTGAGAAACAGAGCCCTGGGGGAGACCGTCCAGCGCTTCACTGAAGCCTCCCTGGCTCTTTTGAAGGGATTGCCAATGCCTTTGTACATAAACAAGAGGCCCTGGGTGTGCTGTGGGTTAAGGTCAAGCTACTAGCTGCAAGGTTGGCCATTCAAGACCACCCGCGGCCCTGTGGGGGTGAGAGATGGCTGTCTGCTCCCGTGAGGATTGACAGCCTGGGAAACCCAGTCTCCCTGGAGCGGGGCTGTGAGTCAGAGGGAAGTCTGTGGCCGTGGGGCTTAGAGAACCAGCCAGAGGCACCTCTTGCTTTCTGGAGGGTTAGAAGGGGCACTTGACTGAATTCCCCGAGGATTCCTGTGGTCCTTGTTCTTTCTTTCCCCTCAGCCTTCCACCCACCCACCCATCCCCCCCCACTCACCCCCCTTGCATTTGGCAGCATTGAGTGCCTGCTGGGTGTTAGACTCTTGAAATGGCCTCCTTTGGGTCCACCAAGATATGGGCACGCGTATCTATGTCTGTGGTGATATGAACGACACACGCACCCCTCTTGTGTACACCTCTGGGGAAGCTGGTGGGAGACGTTTCTGGGGAAGTCAGCGGAGCGCTGTTGCGTGCTGGCGACTTGGGGTCTGTGGCCAGGCCACAGTGTCCTGACTTCAGCACTTGGCGCTCATCCCTTGTCCCCCATCCTGAGCATCACTGCTCTCTCTTGTCAGGAACTGGGCAGCTGGCTGCTTTGGAGCTAGTCTATGTGTCTGGCAGTAAAAGTGAACCGGAACCCGGAGAGCTGACAGACTTAACAGCCCAGCATTTCATACGCTTTGAGCCTGAAAACCTTCAGTCTACCACTAAGAGACAGCTGGTCATTAGAAATACTACGTGAGTGACCCCAACCCCTGCCTCCCCAGCCCCTAGTTCCCAGTGAGTAGGGGGGTCTTCCCAAGGGCGAGGTTGGAGTCTAGGCAAAGAATGGAAGAATCTAAAATGTTCACCAATAGAATAGCCACTAGCCATCTGTGGCTACAAGGGGGAACTCCCCCAAAACCAGAATTGCGCTGGGCGGAGCGGAGCTTTTGTAGTACATATTTCTTCTGCTAGGCAAGCACCTAGCCACTCTGAGTTAGTGCACCCAGTGGTGTTCCCTGGGAAGGTTCTTTCTGGTCACAGTGAATTATTTTGTAAAAGCAGTTTTGCGCAAACCTCATTTTTTTGTGATGGCCGATTTCAGAGAACAGCATGCGCCTGTGAAATGTTATTGCCTGCTCAGGAAAAATACCCAGAAACTGTTGTGATGTTGAACACAGCTTACACGGACAGTGCTATGGGAAAAACTCAAGTGGTTTTCTTGTTTAAAAAAAAAGGTGAAATTGTGGCTAATGAGAAACCTTGTTCTAGATGTCCATCAATTTCCCAAAGGGATGGAACTGTCGACTGCTAGTGCATTTGGAGTTCATTCCACTAGGTCAGACTGTCAATCAAGTTTTCTATTTAGAGGTTCTGAAAAGATTGTGTGTGTGACAAAAAAGGCCCGATTTGTGGCAGAAGGGGGACTGATTTTGGCACCACGACAATGCACCTGCTCACACAGTCATCTCAGTGCACCAGTTTTTGGCAAAAAACAGCATGCCTCTCTTGCTCGATGCACCTGACTTACCTGACCTCGCTCCGTGTGACTTCTTTTTGTTTCCACGAATGAAGAGGGACATGAAAGGACAGTGATTTGACGATGTATAAGAGGTGAAGAAAAAATGAAGGAGGGGCTGTCAGCCATCCAAACAGATGGGTTTAAAAAATGTTTCCAAGAATGGAATTTCAGATTTGACAAATATATCAAGTGTAATGGAGAGTACTGTGAAGCTAATAAGGTTGTTTTGTAAAAATAAAATTCAATACATAGCTTTAAAGGGGGAAAAAAATACCCTTTTTTGGTGGGTACCCCCTCATATTTACATTTAAATCGTTAAAAGGAAATAGAATAAAAAATGTGACTCCTCATCACACTAGCCCCATTTCAAGTGGTCTCAGTAGTCTCCTATGGCCAGTGGCTCAGCAGCGTAACATTCCCGCCACTGTAGGAGGTCAGCTTACATGGTTCTGGGCCCTCTCTCACCAGGAACAGCTTCTCAGAGAGGTCCTGCCTTCTTCCGGGTCCTTTCCTGCTCCTTCTCAGAGTAGGCTCAGGCCAGACATGGGACACGGCTTTGGAACTAGACCCATTTTCGGGGTTCACCCCACAGGCACGTGGAGCTGGCCTTCCACTGGCAGATCACGAGGCCCAACCTGAAGCCACTCATGCCAGGAGCAACCTACAGCCTGGACAGTATCAAGCACCACCCTGACACCGAGACCGCCTTCTCCATTCTGCCCCAGCGGGGGGTCTTCAACCCCCACACCGACCACGAATTCATCCTCAGCTTTTCTCCCTATGAGGTTAACTTGGGGCCAGCTGGGCAGCTGCGCAAGGTGGGATGTGGTCAGGGGCCATTGGCAGAGGTGTGGCTGAGAGGAGCAGGCCTGGTCCTCGGTGTTCTGGGCAGGTGTCGGGTGTGTGACGCATGGAGAGCCTTCCAAAGGGGTGACTGTGAGCCTGGAGGGCTTCTCCCCTTCCCCCCCCACCCACCCCACCCACCTCAGATCTAGTTGAAACAGGGAGAACGTTTTCTGGTGGCAAGGCCAGGGGGAGAGGCATTCCTGCCGGCCCAGCCGGCCTGCGCAGCCTGGCTGGAAGGCGCCCGTCTTCAGGACATTGTGTGTTTGTCTTGCAGCCCAGGACTTGTCACAGTGTGCTCCAGCTGCTGCTAGAGCACATCCCGGACCCCACTGGGTAAGCAGGCGCGGGGCTCGAGGACACTTCCGGAGAAAGTGCTGGGGAGGGACAAACAAGCCACCTGACCCCAGTGGGCCTCGGAGAGCCATTGTACTTCTGCCTTGCCCTGGCACCTCGTCCTGGAGTGGGCACCCTGCTCGGGGCAGAGTCCGCTGGACATACGACCCGTAGGCCGCCCGGGAGCCCGACTGCCACAGCCAGGCTTGTGGCCCGAGGTGGTGGTTCTGCTCCATGGTGGCGTCTCCACATCCCTAAGCAAGCCATCAGGGTGGGTCCATGGCTGCCTTGCACAGAGATCACAGGCCAGGGCACTTCAGCAGAGTCTCAAGATGGGGGTGGGGGGAGGTTGTGCCCCTGTCCTGAGCCCCAGGCTGGACGGTTGTCTCGGATACCATGTTGCATTACCTTCTCAGGGCAGTGGCCAGTGTTCCTGCCCCTTAGGTCCCTAGGGGCAGGAGAGAGTTTCCAGTTCACGAGGAGACCCAAGATGAGGCACAGGGGGCCGGGAGTCTGCAGGGACCAGGGGGCTGAAGGCTCGTATGGGCTCCCAGTTCAGGGTGGGTTGTGTTCAGTTTAGACACCCAGAAGCCGGGGGAGACACCCTGCACTGAGGAGAACGTGATTGCGCTGGAAGTGGAAGTGAAAGGCTCGGTGGAGCCTTTCAAGGTGCTCTTAGAGCCGTACGCCCTCATCATCCCTGGCGAGAACTACATTGGCATCAACGTGAAGAAAGGCTTTAAGGTGGGTCGTTGTCTGCGCTGGCCGGGGTGGGGCTGAGCTTGGGTCCGGGTGCCAGAAGGAAGCTGAACGGGGTCTGAGGCTGCTCCCAAGGGCCCCTCACACAGTCTCATCTGCACAGACGCCGGGTCCCCGCGTGTCTGTCTTATTCGATCAGCTTCCCAGCGTCCTGCAAGGTCTGCACGGTGGACTGAGAGCACTCCTGGGTTGTCCGCAGCCAGGAACGTCCAGGGCGGGGAGCCTGCATTGCCCAGTGCTACAGCAGGCATGGATTTGGCACGGACAGGTTGTGTCCCGGTAGTGTGGCTTGCGGTGTGTCTTTCAGATGTGGAACCACAGCAAGTCACCTATCAGATACATGTGGGAGAAGACCAGCACCTGCCACATCATTGAGGTGGAACCCTGTGCAGGCACCATTGGTACCGTGGGCATGGAGGGAGGGGTCTGCCCCAGGAGGGTGGGGACGAAGAGGGGACAAAAAGACAGTGGAGTTGGGACCTGTGGGCCCTGCCCCAGAGGGACACTTTCTGCCCTCCTGTCACCCCAGAGCCCAACGAAGTGGGTGATTTTGAGTTGAACTTCACTGGGGGTGCTCCGGGTGCCACGAGCCAGGACCTGCTGTGCAAAATCAGAAACTCACCCTCGCCAGTGGTGCTGCACATCGAGGCGGCCTTTAAGGTGCCGAAGCCTTTCCAGTAGGCGGGCGG
>NW_022111320.1:19730591-19737583 GCF_000313985.2 Echinops telfairi | reverse complement strand
CTCCCCGGGGGGCTCAGCGACAGCGACAGGCCCTTCTGCATGTCTCAGGGACCTGTGCTTACCCTCGACGTCTCCGCCCTGGAGCTCGGTCTGGTCCGCCTGGGCCAGAAAGTCTCACACTCCATCCAGATTCAGAATGTCAGCCAGCTGCCCGCCACATGGCGCATGACGGAGAGTGCCGGCTGCCTGGAAGAAAGGCAGGAGCTGGTAAGTCAGCCGGCCGGCGCCTGGGAGCCAGTCCCCTTGTGTCCTCTGGCCACCAGAACTTGTGCTGGCAAATTCAGAACTTTGAGGCAAGGAGAGTTCTGCCTGGCAGTGTCTCCAGCCCCACCCTCACAGAGGCAGTTGGAGGTCCTTCCTCCCTGATCCCGCACCTTTTTGCTATTGTTGTGGTCCTTGGTGCCACCATTAGAACATGGGTCTGCCCCTCTGTTGTAGTAGGCCGAGTTAAAAGGAGAATGGGCAGCTACTGCGTCACTAGGCAGGAAGTTTCCAAGGCTGCCGCCGCCAAGGACAAGTTCCCTGCCTCAGGAGAAGGGAGCAGGTTCTCCCAGGTTCACCTCAAAGTACCCACTCTCTCAGGGCTTCTTGCGGTGGTATCCGGACAAGGGCTTGCAGGCAAACTGAAAGTTAGGTTTCTTCTCCCCTCAAATAGAAGTAGCCCCCTCCCCTTGTTTGCCTCCTCCTCCTCCTCCATCCTCCACAACTATTCCTGTTTCTTCTTTCGCTATAAACATACTCTCAGCAGCTCGCTGCCATGGTCCGTTCTGACTCATAGTGACCGTGGAGGGCAGGGCCAAACTGCCTCTGTGGGTTTCCCAGACTGCTCCTCTTGATCAGAGCAGACAGCCTCGTCTGTCTCCCGAGCTGCTGCTGGTGGGTTTGAACTGCTGACCTTGCCGTTAGCAGCCCAACATTCTTCACACCACTCAGACCAGAGCTCCTACTACATACATGAGAAATAAGTGTTATCTTCATTCGACATGGCTCCACATTTAAGTCAATGTGTCTCCAGCAACAGTGAGATGTTGTCGCTGCGCATGTGAGACCCTTAGGCGAGACCCTCCTTCTCCCTGCTTCCAGTCGCGGCCTCTGTACTACTTGCTCACCCACCTACTTTTCCTGCCAAGCCAGAGAAAGGTCTTCAGAGCCCACAGGCGCGGTGTTTGTAACTTTATTTTCTCCAGCGCCTCCCCCCCTCCCCGCCCTGAAGTCAGTGTTCCTTACGGACTTCCTCACCTCTCTGGCTGGGCACGCTGGCACTTAGATGCTAGGGCCGGGCTGTTCCCATCAAATCCCTAACACCTCTCCTGAGAGCCATGACCAAGTCTCTTAGGTAGCAGTTAGTGATTCCTGGCCCCAACCCAAGGTTTACTGGTTTCCTAGAGTGGATCCTAGCAGCACCAAAGCCTGGGGCAGGGGCTGGGGCAGGGGCAGGGGCTCGGGCTGGGACTGGGACTGGGACTGGGGCAGGGGTTGGGTCTTGGGCCAGAGATAGGGCCAGGGCATTATCAGTATCTTGAATGTTCACGTGCAGAAGCCCCTTATATAGAAGGAAGTCTGACTGCTCAGGCGACCATGAAACTCTCTTGCTAGGTGCCTCCTGCCCCTTCTGGCCTCTCCCTGCTGTCCATCCCCTGCCCCAGGCATTCCTGGGGAAGCCCTGGGACTTCTCAGAGGATAGGTGGGAGCTGGGGACCTCCACCGATATCTTCATGTGGCAGAGGAAAGACCCAGAGGAACACAGGTTGCCCCAGACTCCCCCAGCTAACGGGTGGCGGCGTGAGAACGGAGCCTGGCTTTCTGATTCCCAGCCTGTATTTTACCTGCACTGTGAAGGTTATTGACATTTTATCATCAAAATACCTGTTGACCTTACAGAATGTCAATGTCATAACCGAGGCTGGGAGGAATCCTCTCATTAGTCTCAGCTCTCAGAGAGTACTTACTGCTGGGGTGGAGGCTTGTTAGATGCTCTAAGGAGGCACTGAGCTGCCGTGCCCCAGTCCTGGATCACAGCTGCACCCCAGCGATCCAGGGCCAACGAATGCTCTTGTGAGTGGCCTATGAAAGCGAGCAGTCCCCCTCAGTGAAGCCCCACCCACCCCTCCTCCAAACTCAGGGAGGTAAAAACCATCAAAGCCCTGGAGCCAGGGCTCAGACTGGCAGAGTGGGAACCAGAGGGTGGACCCGGCCCACATGCCAAGCCCGTGGTCAAGGGCACAAGGTAGACAGGTCTCTCTGTCAGGGGCCACCCTTGTACTCACTGAGTGTATCCGGGAAGGGAGGGAACAGAGAGGCACTGTCCCTCCTGGGTGTGGCCTGTTTGCCTCCTGCAATGCCCTTCTGGGACCCTTCCCTCAGGGCTGTCACAGAGGCAGGGCAGCAGGCCCTCCCAGGTGGGGACCCTTGTCCCTTCCCCTGTCCCTCTGTCTGTGCAACTGAGGAGTAATTCAGACCAGAGCCTATGGCGGATGGGGGCTAGGGAGGCAGAGTGAGGAGGAGACCAGTGGGTGCAAATGATCCTCATGAGAGACCTCTCAAGAGGCACTGACCTCCTTCCCAGCTTGGCACACAGGCTCACCCTCCTGATCCCCAGCTGAGCCTCCCCCTTAGAGACTCCGCCCCTGGCCCCTCCCCTCTTAGTGCCTGTCCACTGCTGTAACTCGGGGAGACTGTGTTTGCCCCTCACTCCTGAGAGTCAGTCCACTGGATGCTCCACCACTTCATCTTCTCATTGCCTTCTGACTCTTTGAAGAGGTGGGACTGCCTGGAGCTGCGGCTGCCTGGCAACCACCAGCAGCCCCTAGGTCCTCCAAGCGCTCCTCCCCACCCCCATTCTCCCTCGCAGGAGTCCCACTTTGTCATCGAGCCCTCGAGTGGCCAGCTGCACCCCCTGGGGGAGTGTAAAGTGCACATCACCTTTGAGGCCTTGCTCTGCCAGAGCCTGCGGACGGTCCTAGAGTTGCAGGTGGAAGACGGGACCTGGAGGTAAGAGGGCCTTAGAGAAATAAGTCCAGGGACACTCACTTACGTGTAAGAGAGAGCTTTATATCAAGAAGTAATTACACATCAAACAAACATCCCAGCCTGGTCCAGATCAAGTCCATACATCTAAAGATGAGAACCTTTTCCATACCCTCCCAATAGGTTCCAGCTACTTGGTTCACATGGGTCTTTGTAGCCTGCCTCTCTGAGTGGGCCCCACCTGGACAAGGGGCTCTTGTGTTCCAGCTACCTCCCAGTGTGTGCTGAGGTCCAGGCACCCCACGTGTACCTGCAGAGCAGCCAGGTGCAGCTCAGCACCCTCTACCGGGATGTGCCCACAAAGGCAGTTGTCACCCTCGTCAATGGGACACTCCTGCCCACCCGGTTCCAGTGGGGGAACGTGAGTGTGCCTGCAGCCCCCCAGCAACAAGGCCCATTTAGTGAGGGATGCCCCCCCTCAGGTGTCCTTCAGAACAAATCCTCAGCCTGTCCCTTGTCTCATAGCACCCCCCAAAGCTTGGCCCCTCTGTTGGACAACCAATGTGCTTGGCAGTTCCTGCCCCTGTCCGTTCCAGCCAGAGCAGTCCGCGACTGTTCAGTTGCTGGGAGCCCAGCATTGACCCTGCCCTCCAGGCTGCCGTGCACAAGCTCTGAGTGCCTCCGAGGCTGCTCCCAGCTCCCCATCAACTGGGCCTCCCAGGGCTGCTTGCTTGTCCAGGAACCGCCCCCCGCAGGGGGGTGGGGGGTGGGTGAGGTCCACTGGGGTAGAAGGAAGCTATGGTTGCCACCTCCCAGAGAAGCATTCTCTGGGCTCATCCTGGGAGTCCAGCACGTGACCATGTACCCACCCATGTGTCTGCCAGCTCCTGGGCCACCAAGCAGCCCTCTGTACTGTGACAATCTCACCCAAGCGTGGCACGCTGGGCCCCGGTGAGGAGCGCTGGCTCACCTTGGAGCTGACTGCTCACACCCAGGTGAGCACGGCACTGAGGATCAAGGGCCTGGTGGGGTGTCCTGTCTGGTCTCTGCACCGTGCATGTAGGGAGGGCCCCCCTCCGGCCCCACACCTGATCCTCGTGGATGGGGAGGGGGTTTGCTGCATTTGGGACGCAACCTGTCAGGCCTGCGCTGGAGACACCAGGGCAGGAAGCCTGGATGTGCCTCCAAACCCCTGGTCCAGGCCCCGCCCTCGGCAGCAACGTCAGCCCTCATCAGGCCTTTTTCTGTGGCACCTCCCCAGCGAGCCAGAGAACAAGGGCCTCTTGGAGCAGGCCCTGTGCTGAATGCTGCTGGGAGAGGCCAGCTCCTCCCCTGGAGGAACAGAGCATTCCCCCACAGTGACCCAGGAGAAGGCTGCCAGGGCAGGACACAGTCAGTCTGTGGGCATTTGCCGGCTCCCTTTTTATCACGGTGACGGAAGATTCGACCTCCTCCTCACAGAGAGAGACTTGTAGAGCCAGGCCCCATTCTTCATGGGCAGACCTGGTGGTGGTGGGCTTTCCTGCACAGCTGAGCCCGACTGAGCTCTGGGGTGAAGGACAGAAGGGCTGAAACACGAAGCATGGGGTAGACTGCCCAGGGAGGCCGTGCTTTCTGGCTGTTGACCTATGGGAGGCAATTCCCATTGAGAAAGACAAAAGCACTGCCAGGCTGAGTTGTAGCAGCCTCATTAGACTGGCTGGAAGCAACTGGTCCACAGGACTGATGGCCCACTACCTGAGACCAGAAGAGCTAGATGGTGCCCAGCTTCCCATTACTGGACCCACTCTAGGCAGGATCACAGTACAAGAGACCAGACAGAATCAGAAGGAACACAAAAAGGAGAACAAAATTCAAGATCATCCAAGAGTCTAGTCCTATAGAGAAGAGTGGAGCCCCCTGAGAAGCCCCTCAAGCCCAGAACTGAAGCTGTCAGCAGGCGTCAACGTTCAGCCAGACAACAGGTAGACCCGTGAGACGAACACTAACACCGCAGAGATGCGCACTCCCCAGAAGATGCAGCCAGGAGCTTGGAGGGCAGGAAGGGGCAGGAATGAGGAACAACTGGAAATGGGGAACACAAGGAAGAAGTGGGATGGGCACAAACCAAGTTTGTATAAATTGTCTACTGGGGGACTGATTGGCTCTGTAAACATTCACCCAAACACGCAAACAGAAAGGTTTAAAAAGAATAAATCCACGGATTCTTCAGAAGTCCACTTTGGGGAGTGGGGGTGGGGGGATCTTAACCTGCTGCCTGGAGATG
Organism: Echinops telfairi; assembly: GCF_000313985.2. Taxonomy (NCBI): domain Eukaryota; kingdom Metazoa; phylum Chordata; class Mammalia; order Afrosoricida; family Tenrecidae; genus Echinops; species Echinops telfairi. The sequence continues at coordinate 19,732,350 of NW_022111320.1, read as the reverse complement.
TCAGGAGCCCCAGTTCATCCACGAGCCCTGAGCAAGGGTCAAGGCCTCCCAGGGCAGGAGGGGCCGTGGGCTGAGCTCCCAGGCTGGGCCTGTGGACAGGGTTCACTGCAGAGATGGATGGGCCTGATGAGAGATGAAAGCCATCCCCCAGCCCCCAGCCCTGCTGTGCCAGACCACTGCTGCCCTCTGCTGAGGCCCCGGCCCTGGTCCTTCCCTGTGGGGGTCTTCCCACATCACCACGTGACCAAGGGACTGGCTTTTCTTGTAGGAAGAGCTGACAGAGCTGGCCCTCCCTTGCTATGTGTCAGGCATGGCAGAGCCACTGGCCCTAGGCATTGTGGGAAAGGTCCAGGGACTTCAAGTGACCATCACTGTCTCTATGGAGGGCTCCGAGAGCAGGTGAGCCCAGGTTGAGGGCTTGGGCCAGAGGATTACGGGGACCCCACAGGAAACCAGTGCCATCATGTGCTGGGATAAAGGCCCCCTACCCCAACCCCTCCCTCTGTGTGGCCTTTCACCACACACTCAGGGACAAGATGTCCAGACAGGCCAGAGATTACAGGGGACCTTGGACCTTCCCATACAGAGCTAGCAGCCAGGAGGCGGGCTGGGCTGCCCCTGGCCGTGGAGAGCTTCCACAGAGCCAGAAGCGTCTCCAGGGATATGGGTAGTCAGGAGAGGTGTGGCAGTTCAAGGAGGAGGGGGTCTGAGCATGAGGCCTGGCTCCTGGGCAGCTCCCCCACCCCACCCACCCCCGCCCAAGGTGACAGGACCGGGCAAGGGTGACATGTAACACAGTCCCCGTGGGGCCCGGGGCAGCGTCTTCCTCACGGAGCAGGGCCTGGGCCATTTGGAGGAGCTCCGCCTGGACTTTGGCTCAGCAGTGCCGCTGAGAACCCGCGTGGACCGCCAGCTCATCCTGACCAATCATTCGCCGATCCCGACCCCTTTCGCCCTTGATTTTGAGTACTTCGGGCACCCCCAAAACAGCGTGAGCAGAAAGGCCAGCATGTAAGGGCTCCTGCCTCCTTCCTGAGGGAGGCATCCCAGGCTCGGGGTGAGGCTGGCGGGAAGGGCAGGAGGGTGGGATTTGGCATGTGGATGTGGGGACACATTGAGAAGCCATGGCTCCTGCGGCCCACCTCCCAGGCAATGAGCGGACCTGTGGGAGAGGCAGCTGGCCGGCCCTTTCTCCGCAGCCCAACCGGCTGAGGTGCCGGGCTTCCTGCATCCCTGGGGGTTTGAGGGCCCGTGGATGTGGCGGGATTTCCCTGGGTGGAGGGATTTGTGTGGCAATGGGGGAGCCCCTGTGTGAACAGTGTACCTGGGCTGGCGTGTGATGGCAAGGCAGCAGAGCACAATAGCTCTCGGCAAAACTGCTTGCTGTGGTCAAGGGCAGAGGCGAGGCCTGGAGCACCATTTACCCAGACAGGCAGACAGATGCACGCACGCACGCTCGCTGGAGTCAGCTAGGAGAGCCAATTACCAGATACAGAGTGTTTACACCACAGAAAGGGGCAAACGCTGCAGTTAAGGTGGAGCAGAGGGCCGGCACAAAGGAGGAAGGCCCACCGCGAGATGCATGGCACCCAGCTATCACACTGGCCTCCAGCTCAGGAACAACTGTGAGGCAGGGGCAGGACAGGGCAGCGCTTCCTTCTCTTATGCCCAGAGTCACTGTGAATTGGTACTGACTGATGGCAACTAACAACATCAACAAGTGAAGGCTCTTTTCCTAGAGAGCAGATTGACCAGCACA
>NW_022111320.1:19728279-19729864 GCF_000313985.2 Echinops telfairi | reverse complement strand
CCCGGGGCAGGTGCTGCAGGCCGGGCCGCAGTCGGAGCTGACACCCCGTATTAAGGTGACCAGATTTTAACATTGGTAAAGCGGGACACCGTTGAGAACATATCCTGGCGAAGTAGCCACATGGCAGCCGAAAACCGTATACCCTTGCTTGTCATGCATGCTTTCCAAAAATCGGGACTTTTTAAAAATGCCGAGGGACGCGGGACAAATTGTTAAAAATTGGTACTGTCCTGCCAAACACGGGACATCTGATCACTTTGCCCATATGCATTTTCTCAAGTCCAGGTCATTAGAGAGCCAAGGCCCTTCTCCTGATGCCCCCTCTCCCAAAGAAAGCCTTTTCATTGCTAGGGCATTGGGATTGGGATAGTTGGTGACCTGTGAGGAGCCCTGGTGGTATAGTGCTTACACATTGGGCTGCGATCTGCATGGTTGGCGGTGGGAAACCACCAGCAGCTCCTTGGGAGAAAGACTGGCCTTTCTACTCCCGTGAACAGTCGCTAGTCTCTGGGTTCTGGGGTCTCAGCATGAGGGTCTACTTAACCCGACTAAGGCAAGGCTGTGGGGTGACTTGTCTGTGACAGTGTGATGCCGACACCCGAGCGTTTGTTTGCACCTCATTCCCACCCTCAGACTTCATGGAGAGCATGTTGTCCCACCGGAAAGGAGCCGCCTTCTTCCCCCGAGTTTCCCACGGCATGCTGGGACCCCACCAGCAGCTGAGCATTGGCCTTACAGGCTGTGCCAACATGTGGGGCGAGTACTGGGACAAGCTCATATGCACGGTAGGGACCTGCAGCCCGGGGCGCGGGGGAGCTGGGGTTTGGGTTTTTCTTACACAAAAGAAAGTCTAGAGTCCCATAGGTTCCCAAACTTTATTTTGCCTATCACCCCCGTTTTAGAAAAAAAAATTACTAAGTGCTCCTGCGGCCATTAAAAATGTTTATACTATAGCCCATGATCCAAGATAGAGTGTAGGTGCCTGCTGGTGGAGTGGGTTCCTCACTGGGAGGCTGACCACACGGGTAGCAGTGTGAAACCCTCACAGGAACAGAGGAGGCTCTCTACTCCCATAAAGGCGTACAGTCTTGGACACCCACAGGGGCAGTTCTACCCGCTGGGAGTCAGAATGGATTTGAAGGCGTCGGGCTTGGTTTGGGGTTTGGATCCTCCGGTGCCGCTCAGGGGGTGGTTTCACCCACTTTGGGAAGCTCTGGTCTAGACAGCTGTGCACTAAAATGTAAATACTGAGTCATGCTGGGAAGGTAGGATTAAAGATCACTATCATAATCTTTATTTAAGGGGGGCAAAACCAGTTTTTGTGACTTTTTCTGGTGAGAAAAATAGAAATTCTTCCCATTGGGAAAACACAGAGATTTGGTAGAGGTGGCCATGGGTGGCAGCCAAGTGTCAGGCCGGGGAGCTGGGCAGGCTGTGGGCTGGTTGGGAGAGTGGGGCCGGAAGGAAAGGAAGGACAAGCTGGGCTGGGAGCTAGGAAGCCCCCACCTGTGGATCTGGAGTGGGCATCAGCTGGCTGTGACCATGAGGCAGAGACCCTGGCCAGGTTGGCCAGGAAGAGTTGGGT
>NW_022111320.1:19718515-19728179 GCF_000313985.2 Echinops telfairi | reverse complement strand
GGGGCAAAGAGCTGGTGTGTACCTGCAGGTAGGAGACCTGCCTCCAGCAGTCATTCACGTGCACATGGCCGTGGTAGGCTGCCCCATCAGCTCCCTGAGGACCACCTACTACACCATGGAACGGTGCTACAAGGAGCCAATCATCAGGTGCCTGGTCCACAGCCCCACCCTCAGCTCTCCAATGGGCCCTGAAACCCTCTGGCCTGAGCTCCCTCTGCCCTCCAGCCTGGGTCACCCCCATAGGCGTGTTGCTTTCCAGCTGGGCTGGTACCACTTGGGGCCACCCAGCATGAAGTTCCCAGGTCAGGGCTAGCCTGAAAGAGAGAGCCTTCCCACCATCTGCACACCTCTGAGAGCTTGGAGTTGTAGAAGTTGTGAGTGGTCAGTATGGACAAAGGTCAGGGCCACACCTGTAGTCCCCACACACCACCTTCCTGTAAGCAGCACAGGTGGCACAGAACCCCTAACTGCAGGGTGTGCCTGGCTGTAGTCATGCTAAACCTAGTCTCTGTACTCTCAGGTTTGGCACGCAGCTCTCTGGAGGAGACACAGTCACCCGGATCCTTCGCCTGAATAACTCCAGCCCCTGTGGTGAGATGCTCGCGAGATAAGTCGGGGCTCTCCCTACAGGCTGTGCTCTGTGGCAGTTGGGCTAGGCAGGAAGACGGGGTCAGACCCAGGAGTCCAAAGTGGCCTGTACTCACTGATGGAGGCACCTGAAGGCCAAGGTGGGGGCAGTGACCAAGGCAGCTCAAGGCTGCCAGAGAGTGACTGGAGGCTTTCAGGACAGGGCTTGCCCTTGCTTAACCTTGGGCCTCCCAGTGTTGATGGGGCCAATGCCTTACTCACATTGGGGGTCACTTTGCACAGGACAGACACCTCTGGGGACCCCTTCTCATTGCTTCAGCCATGCCTCAGCCACATGCTACATGCCCTGCGAGGGGCTGGCGCTACCAACCAGGGGGACAGGAGACTGGTGTCCATGAGGGCTGCCAGAGGGCTGGGCATGCTGATGTAACTGAAGGTCAGAGTGTTGCAGAATGGGTAGAGGAGACCCAAGCCAGGCTCTCTTGTGGGCAGGGGGTGTTCCCACTAATTTCAGGAGGAAGGCTCAGCCAGCCTGGCCCTGGGAGCATATTATGAGCACCAGGGAGATCGCTGAGGCCTGGGGGAGCCAGCCCGTATCATACATGACTCGCCTGGGGAACTGAAGGAATCCTGAGACCCATGGAACCCCACCTGAGTCTGGTCTCTCTGGGCAGGTCCGGGGCTTTGCCATTTTTAAGGGTACTTGGGACAATCTAATGTTCCGTCAAGGTGGATGACCGCTGTTCTGTGTCTTTACTGCCGCCTGACTCTCAGATGTGTGCCGTTTTTAAAAGAGTGTCTTTCTTGCAGTGTCTGCTATTGTCATCCTATGTCTGTCCGGTTCTCCTTGCATTCTGAACCCTTTTAATGTATATTTTATATTTTTAGCCGCTCTGCTGTTCGATGCACTTGTGTTGTGTCTGGGTGGACTAGAGAAACAAATTCATAAACACACATATGTATATAAGGGAGAGGTTTATATACAAGAGCAATTGAACATTAAGAAAATATCCCAGCCCAGTCCAGATCAAGTCCATACATCCGATATTAGCCCATATTTCTGACAGTAAGCTATAAAGTCCTATTCAGACTCACGAAACACATGTGAGTTAGTTAATTGTGCCAACCTGGCCGATAATCACATGTAGGGCTAATTGAAAAGCAGAGGGATAAATGGGTGGTGAGCCTCGCCTTTCTAGTTCTCGGGTCTCTTGCTTTGTGATGGTCGCACTAGGGTGCAGCTGCCTTAGCAGTTCCCTGCTTCAGCTTGCAAGATTGACTTCCTACAAGACATCCCCAAGGAGAAGCCACATAGACCCATCCCTATGCAGCCCTGGGTGCTGGAGCAGCCGTGTGGAGACCCCTGCTAGTGATGAGATGCTTATTCGTTCACTGACTCAGCTTTCCTCCTGCAGTCGGCATCATTGCCTCTGTTTTGTGAGGTGGAGGACTTTGTGGACTGGTGTTGGGTTAATGGGTTAATGTTGGACTTGTGGGCTTGGGCAGCATTGGGTTGGGATGTTTTCGTGATGCACACTCTCTTTACATAAAACTCTCTTATAATGAGTTGCTGTGGATTTGTTTCTCTAAAGTACCTAGACTAATACAACATGCAATGATGCTGAATGCAGGAAGATCACAGGTCAGTGGGTATAAAGTCTTTGGATCCAGTGGTGTTGTAAGCATCTCAGCGCTGGGAGGGGTCTCCATGTGGCTACTCCAGTTCCCAGGGCTGCATCAGGGTAGGTCCATGTGGCTTCTTCTCTGGGATGTCTTGCAGGAAGTGAGCCTTGTCAGTAGAGAGTCTCTAAGGGAGTTAGCAGAGAGAGGAAGGTGTCTCCCGCCTCCAAGGAAGAAGTACCAGATTTCCCAGAATTTTCGGGAGAAGGCCATGCCCACAGAAGTCTCATTGGCTATCTCCAGATTGACAGCCTAGACTCCACCCCCCCACTCTTAATCCTTAATTTGACACCAGATTAGGTGTCTACCACATGCGTATTGGATTGTCTTCACAAAGTAGGCTTTTTATCACCCACTAATGTTCCACGTGGCCCCTTTCAGGTATTTGTCATTAGTTTTCGCCTGGCCTTGTATTAACATTGCTACCCTGATGTCTTCTCATTGCATTTGCCTGGCACCCATGCCTCTGTTTTCATACTGTGTGTGTTTTTGAAAGCAGAGAGCTGATTGTTTTCTTTTTATTGTTTGTAAACTCAGTCTGACCGCCTCTGTCTCTTATGGAAAAAGTCGGTGGACTCATAGATTTCCTCCATCCTGTGATTTAGTTATGCTGATTTGATTGATCAAAGCACTATCGGTCCCTTTCCCGTCTGCTGCATTAGGGATTTCTCGCCCACTTTCCTTTCATGGCTCCCTTGTCTTTCTTGGAGCAGCACATCGTTCTATCTCTACTTTGACGTCAGATGTTTTGGTAAGCTTCGGGACATGTGGGTCGTTGGTGACCCTGGGGAGAGGAGTGGGTGAGAGGAAGAGGGAGGTGTGGATGTGTAATGTGTGTATGAGGTGTAACGTGTGGATGCTTCCTGTGCCGCAGAGCAATGGTGGTCCCTGGAAGAGGTCCTCTAGCTCAGGGACTGCTCATGGTAGGGCAGACCTGACTTGTTTAAGTGCTCCTGGGAAATGGTCAAGAGAGATGAGGGTCTGATGACAGAAGTGAGAGGGGAGACTGCGTGGCTGGTCCCCAGGAAGGAGGGGCAGGATTGAAGGCAGGTGGAAAGGGGATGATCCCATACATGCAGATGTGTAGGCTTGGAACGGGACTTGAAGGATTTCCTGGCTTGGGAATTCTGGGAGAAGAGGGAGCAGATGGAGGTGTTGCTGCGGGGCAGAGAAGGCTTGACATTGCCATGGTAAAAGCTAGGAGGGAATGCGGACTAGTAATATGCAGGGATGGCCAACGGGAGATGTGTGTGTGTGGGGGGGGTGTCCCATCTAGTTGGAGGCAGACTTATGGTGGTGGCAATTTGCTCAGCTTGGGGAATTGTCTCCAGCAATGGCCAGGAACGTTCAGTTCAACTCGGGTTAGGTTTTACCAGGCAGGTGGAAGGAGACAGGATCCCGGCAAGACACGTGACTCCCGGAGACTAGCCTGGCTGTGGGGGGAGGTGAATGCCAATGGGCTAATGGAGGGAGGGGAAGACATGGGGCACGGAGGTTGGCGGGATCACTGGCGGTCCCAGCAAGAGGCTGGAGAGAGGATGGATTACCTGGATTCCTGCGTTTGGACTTGGAGGTGACACCTGGGCCTCATAACAGCAAAGTGACGTGATGAGGAGGGCTAAAGATGACACAGCCAGGTGGCATATGGCTGTGAAAACTAAAAGAAATGAGAGCTTCTGACAAAAGCAGTGGCATTGGAGAGGCAGAGAGGCCTCCCTGCACCAAGTGTGGGGGGAGGGGCAGCCTCGGTTGGAGGAGCCCCAGGGAGGAGGTCTAAGGAGCTCATCTTCTCCGTTCCTTCTCTTTCGCCCTGTTCCCCACACCTGCCCCAGACATCCGCCTGGACTGGGACACCTATGTTCCCGAGGACAGGGAGGAACAGCTGGTGGACCTGCTGGTGTTCTATGGGCCACCCTTCCCACTGCGGGACCAGGCTGGGAACGAGACCCTATGCCCCGAGAGCCGGGAGACTACCTCGTCCTCCTCGTCCTCCTGTCCCTCAGATGTGTCTGTCATCAGCCACGAAGCTGTCCTGTCTGTAAGCAGAGGGCGGTGGTGGGCTGGCGGCTCTGCGGGCTGCTGAGGGGCGGGCAGCGGGCCAGCTGCCTCGGTGTAAGCCCGGGCCCTCCTTGGCAACAGGCGGAGAGCAGCAGCAGTGGCAGCACTAGGAAGGCCCCGAAGATCATCTCGGTCATGCTGCAGGAGCACGAGGGGGTGCCCTCCGATGACCTGTACTCTGTCAGCCCCAGGCAGGTGGTGAGTTGGGTCAGGAGCTGAGAGCTCCGAGCCCGCACGCGGGCCGGCGGGCTGGCCAGTGGGCATGAAGCAGTGCTGAGGCTGCCTGTCTGTGCCAGGTGGTCCCTGCTGGGGGCAGTAGCACCATCTACATCTCCTTCACACCTATGGTCCTCAGTCCTGACACCCTGGGCAAGGTGGAGTGCACTGGCTATGCCCTGGGCTTCATGAGCTTGGACAGCGAGGTAAGCCCTCCTGGCCTGGAGTGAAAGCCAAGGGAGGGGGCAGGGTCTGGGACACCATGACCGCCTCTTTCTGAGATGGCACCTGACAACAATGGCTCAGCCCAGGGGCCACCAGTGATCGGGCTTGGGCCTGTCAGGTGGACAGAGAGACTCCAGGGAGGTGGCGGCGCCTGCAGGACTTTGCTGTGGGACCTCTGAGACTGGACCTACATGGCCACGTGAGGCCCGCGCAGTGAGTCCACTGGGCTGCCGGGCTTTCCCAGACCCCTGTGGGGAGCAGCCTCACCACACACTTCTGGGGACAAGCCAGGGTTCTGGGTTCCAGGGCACAAATGGAAGGGAGAAGCTAGCAAGTGAGGCAGGGAAACGCTGGCCAGGGGCTTGATGGGCAGAGGGGTGGCCAGTGGGCCTGAGGCCTGACCCAGCAGTGCCTGTTGCTGACCAGGCTGAGCGTGGAGCTGGACTACGATGGGAGCATGGAATTCCAGCACCAAGCCAGTGACCTCATCCTGGAACATCCCTGCTGCAGGGTGAGCATGCTGTGGCCCCAGCCCCTCCTGCATCTCCAATACCCCTCTGGGTCTGCCTGGGCCCCGCCCTCCCCCGCCACCCCCGGTCCTGGGATTGAGGCAAGGAGATGCAACCCTGCTCTGCGGCTGTCCAGGTGCTGAGTGAGCTTGTCACCACCCACCACCTGAAGCTGACCAACACGACAGAAATCCCACATTACTTCCGGCTTCTGGTCTCCAAGCCCTTCTCCGTTTCCCACGACGGGGCCAGCGCCAGAGCTCCCAGCCCGGACCAGGAGCAGGACTATGAGGAGAGAGAGGCAGGCAAGCTGCTGGTGCTCCCGCCGCAGGAAAACATGCTGGTCAGTGGAGGGTCCGCAGGCACTCACCGCCCAGACACACACCCACCTGCAGCAGGTGGCCTCCCTGTCACACACACTCACGCAATGTAGCTCCACCCACTCCTACTGAGAGGCGGACACACGCATGCACAGGCCTTGTTTCCAGACACGAGTGTCTGTCTGGCCCCGCCATGCCGGGTCAGCCGTGGACTCGCCCTGTGGGCACCCCCTGGGCTGTCTTGTCCACTTGCGGGCTACATTTTTGCTCCTAAGATGCTCCCCTACGTGGTTTGGCGTGCCTGTGCTACAGCTGGGCACGGTGCTGGATGTGGTGCTGCAGAGGGGCCAGGCAGAGAGCCCTCTTGAACCTCACCATGGAGTAGGGGAGACCGAGGAGTCTGCAGAGGGCAGGGCACCCTGGACCCAGTTAGCCTTTGTCCCTTCTTCAAGAGTGCCCTGAGGGAATCCCCAGGACCTAGCCGGCTTGCTCCACAAAGCTCCCCAGGAGACTGCAGGCTTAGTTGCCTGGTGTGGAAAAATCCTCCGGGAGTTTGGGGGGAGCCCAAGGGTTCCCAGAGAAAGGTCATCTTGACCAACCCAGTGCCTCACCCTCCTGTGCCTGAGACAAGGCAGCGGCTCCTGCCCAGACTTTGCTCCCAGACTAACTGTGTCCACACTGGAAGGCCAGGGTTGATTCTGAAGAGCCCACCCCAGGGACCTGTGTTTGGGAACCACAGGGCCAAGCCCCAGCCTCTCTGGCCGCCCGGCGCACAGCTGATGCCCCGCTGGAAACCCACCAGGGGCTCCTCATTATCCTCAGGACACGCCCACCAGGGGCTCCTCCTTGTCCTCAAGACACGCCCACCAGGGGGCTCCTCACCTCAACCCACCAGCCAGACTGCAGCCCTGGTCAGGCTAGGTGGCAAAGACTCCTTTGCTTACTGGCCTACTCCCCTCTGTCTAGCCTCTGGGCCGAGGGCAGACCTGCCCATAGCCCTAGCACTAACAGGGTGCTGGCAGTGTCTGTGGGGTGAAGGGGCCAGGTGGGGCACTGGGTGCAGGGTGAGAGGTGTACTGCCTGGCTGGTTGCAGGGCAGGGCTGGGCTGGGCCTGCAGAGCAGAGCGGTCGGTCAGAGGGAGGTGTCGGCAGCCCACCTCTCCTCTGCCCAGGTAAACGTGTCCTTCTCGCTGTCCTTGGAGCTGCTCTCCTATCAGAAGCTCCCAGCTGATCAGATGCTGCCAGGAGTGGAAATTCAGCAGAGCAAGAATGGGGAAAGGGAGCTGGTGTTCACACAGGACCTGCTCCTGGAGCATACCAACCAGACCATGCAGGCGAGTCCCGGCCGCCTAGCATGGCGCCGAGGGTGAAGCCAGGCTAGACCCAGGCTGGACCTGGATCTGGCAGGCTCCCAGGGGGACAAGCCCAGGAAGGGCCCTCAGAATTAAAAGGGGCAGCCTCAGCCCCTGCCTTCAGGGTTCAGAGAGGAAGGTCACCCCTGCCCCACTGGGCCAGGCGGAGTCATGTAGGATGGCAAACCAGGAAGTTTCCGCCGAGGAGGCATCATGTGAAGGACACACACTGTTCAATCAGGAGAAATGGGAGCAACATTGAGTGTCAGGCTAAGTAACTTGGGGACTGTGAGCAGCAGAGGCAGCTGCCAGGGTTGACTCTTGAGTTTATATGCTGGGGTTTCCAGCCAGCTGAGCACCGACCACACAGCTTGCGGTGTGGAAGCTGAGCTGATGGACTAGGTGAGGTGGATGCAGAAAAGGCTAGAGGACTGGATTCAAGATGCTGGAAGGAAGAGCTGGAGGTGAGGGCCCAAAGGAGCTCTCTCAGGCCCCGGTGCCTAGCAGCTGCTGGAGCTAAGGGCTGGAGGAAGAGACTGGGGATGGCAGTGCCTAAGGGCAATGAGGGGTGGCTGTCAGGGCCAGGAGAGGACCCAGCTGTGGCCTGAGGCCCAGGGAAAAGTGAGATAACCCAGAGCCTGAGGGGAGCAGAGAGCCAGGCCTTGGGGCACCCATGGGAGGAGGGGGTGGTGGAGTGGGAGGGCTGCCTGCTCAGGAACAGAAGCTGAAGAGCTTGGTCTCGGGGAGGGGCACAGGAAGTGGATGGAATCTCCCCGAACGAACTCACCAGCACCTCTGGCTTTCAATGCCAGCACCAGCCCTCTGCCACACACAGGTGCTCTCCTCACAAGTTCCAGGGTGGTAGCAGGGGTCGCTGAGTCCCAGAGGTCATGGCTCAGAGCCCAGCTAAGTGGGCTGGCTTCCCCCTCCCCCCCAGGTGGTGCCCCTCCGGGCCACTGTGGCTGTGCCCGAGCTCCAGCTCTCCACCAGCTGGGTAGACTTTGGGACCTGCTACGTAGGCCAGCTGCAGGTCCGAGACATCTACCTGATGAACCTGAGCTGCTGCCGGAGCTACTGGACAGTGCTGATGAGTAAGGCATGGCTTCCCTCCAGCTCACCGGCCCACTGTGGGCCTGGTCCCAGCTGGGAATCCCTGCAGAGATGGCCAGTTCCATTCCTCTGGGAGGCACAGCAAGGCTGAGTGTGGTTGAGGCTCCCTGGGGCAGCACATGGAGCTGCCTGGCCTGTCTCTGTCCCCCACAGGCCCCCAGGAGTCAGCTTTCCGAGTCTCCCCCAGCAACGGGCTGCTGGAGGCTCGGCCGGTCAAGGCGCCCCCGCCCACCATCACCCTGCAGGTTATCTTCACTGCCAGGTACAGCCTCTCCCAGCGCCCAAGCCACCTGGCCACGGGCCTCCTAAGCTCAGAACCCACCCCACTCCCTACTCCCCACAGGGGCAGAGAGCTGTACGAGTCCACGCTGGTGGTAGAGGGCATGCTTGGTGAGAAGGCCTGCACCCTGCGGCTCCGGGGCCAAGGCTCCTATGATGAGAAGTACATGACCTCCTGCTCTGAGGTGTGCCCCTAGCCCCTAGCCCCCAGCCCCCAGCTCTGGAAATAAACCTGACCCCCAGCACAAGAGCAGGTCTGCTGCAATGGGGTAGTGGGAGGAGCTGGTGCCTCAGCCTTTGGCCCTGAGTGGTTCCTGGGGGGTGGGGGTGGGGTGGGGTGGGAAGCCCACCCCTAGGGCGGAGGAGTGGCATATAGCACTCCGTGCAGATAGGGACTGTTTCTCAAGATGGAGCAGAGAGGCCTGGTGTGGCAGTCCTGACGCCTGGAAGGAAGAGCCGGCAAGATAGGAGAGCACACTTTTATTCTGCCCTTTCTGCAACAGTGGCCCAGAGGGCGGGTGGGGGTGTGTGTGGGGTAGACTGTGCGCTGCCACTGCTGCTGTGTTCGCCTTGCCCCAGTTTGCAGAAGCGCCTTGCAGGCCCACTGCCATTACATGGCTTCATTTGTGGCGTTGAGCTCTCGCTGCCAGAGCATGGCTGTCGGGAGCTCCTCAGTTCCCCGGGTACTCAAAGACAGCAGCTGCCCCCATTCCGGTGCCAATGCACATGGACACCACCCCATAAGCCCTGTGGAGGCAAGACCGTGCTGGCTGGGCAACGGCTCCACCGCCAAGGTGCGCACACAGGAGCCAGTGGTGCTGGAAGGCCCAAGGCTTAAGAGGCACAGCTGAGGTGGACCCTCCCGTGCCATGCAGGGGCACGGAACCCCCCCTCCCCACAACACAGAGCGCCTGGGCCCCAGGGGCTGGCCTCACCTCTTCCCGCGACGTTTCAGCTCGTTGAGCAGCGTGATGACTTGCCGTGCCCCCGTGCAACCCAGGGGGTGGCCCAGGGCCACTGCACCCCCTAGCGGGTTCACCTTCTCTGGGGGCAGTCTCAGCTTCTCCACACAGTAGACGGCCTGGGAGGGGGGCAGGCCTCAGCTTCAGCCCCCACCCCGGCACTGCATCCAGGGGCTTCCCCCCAGGTGCCCAGCGCCCAGGCAGGGCTGCCAGACCAAAGCTCACCTGGCTGGCAAAGGCCTCGTTGATCTCAAAGATCTCCACATCATCCACGGTCAGCCCTGCAGGGAGGGGAGAGGCCCGAGCTTACCCAGTGACGTCAGCAGCTCTCTCCCTGGGCCTCAGCCCACGGGGGAGCCTGCAGG
>NW_022111320.1:19702657-19718414 GCF_000313985.2 Echinops telfairi | reverse complement strand
TGCCGGGGTGGGATCATCACAGACTTGGGGCTAGGGTGCTGGCCTGTCCCACTCTACCCTGCAGCGCACTCAAGGCCACCCTAGCATCTGTCCCCACCCCACAGCAACGCATGCAAAACAGGAGAGGGACCCAGGTAGAAGGTATGAAGGTGCCATCTCACCTGCTTTCTGCAGAGCTACAGGGATGGCATAGGCAGGACCAATGCCCATGACATCAGGTGGGACCCCGACCACCGCGTAGGACCTCAGGACCCCAAGGATGGGAAGGCCCAACTCTTCAGCCTTGGACCTTCGGGCCAGCAGGAGGGCAGCGGCCCCATCACTCACCTGGCTAGAGTTTCCTAGGGGTAAACGGCAGGGCTGAGCTGTGCTCCAGGCTCCCCAAAGAGAACACCTTATGCAACCCTGGCCCATCCGCAACCCCGCCTCACCGGCTGTGGTGGAGCCGCCCTGCTTGAAGGCAGGCTTCAGTTTGGCCAGGCCCTCCAGGGTGGTGTTGGCACGGATGCCCTCATCCTGGACCACGGTGACGCGCCTCTCGGTGCCCTTGTCGTCTCGGACCGTGGTGGTCAACGGCACAATCTCAGCCTGGAAGCAGCCCTTGCTCTGGGCTCTGGCTGCCCTGCCAGCCCCACAGACAGCTGGGTTCAGACTCCGGCCTGCGCCACCAGCCCCAGATCTTCAGGTGGGGGTCATTCCCACCCACCAAGGAGAGGAAAGGACTGGGAAGTGATGGTTCCTCTGGGTGCAGAGGGACACCTGTTCCCTCAGGAAAGCTCCTCAGGGGTTCGACCTTGCCAGTCTCAGCCTGCCCCACCCAAAGGCCTGAGCACCCGGAGTTGGGAGGCGACCGCTGGCCCAGGTGTGGGTCAGAAACTAGATGCTGGGGTCCCTGGTATTGCTGGCCCCACACACCAAACCCCAGCCAGCCAGAGAAGAGAGCCCTGGCCCCCATGAGGGCCCCAGTGACAGGGAACTGGAGGCCGAGGTAGTTAAAAGACACTCACGGTGGACAGACAATAACAGGCTATGGAGGTGCTTCCCGCCCACAGTGGCCCTGCCCTCTCCCCTAGGGGACACAGGCTTGGGAACCCTTCCCTGCCCAGCTTTCCCCTTGGGTCAGCCCCAAAGCCTCATCTGCAGTCCTTTCAACACTCAGCCCAGCATCACTCACTTCTGCTGGGAAGCCAGCGCAAAGGTATCCTGCTTCTCCCGGGAAATGCCAAACCGCTCAGCCACATTCTCCGAGGTTATCCTAGGGAACAGACACCACACAGGGTGGGATGTAGGGGCACAGATAGGGAATTGCCAGCACTAGCTCATCCTGAGGGAGAATGGCCTGCATGGGTGAAGGGCGTGTGCCGAGGTGGGTGTTTGCTGGGTTTGATGAGGGGCACAAGAAGAGATGAGTTGGCATGCAAATGGCCAGCTTCCCTGTACCTCCAGGAGATGACCCCTCCAGACAGGATCTATCTAGGCTTTCTGCTCCCCTTGGTTGGAGCCAACCCTAATCCACAGCTAGGCCTTCCAGCCACTCCCCAGAGACAGGGTCTGGCTGTGGGGGCAGCCGAGGCAGTGCCCCTCTGAGCTTCCAATCGCCTCACATCCCTGGGAGCGGCCCACACTCAGGGCCACTGCCACCGAGCTAGGACGCTGTAGATGCAGCAAACGTTTGCTTTCCCATCTGCAAATCTCCCCACTGGCAGGGCCAGTCATCAAAAGCTCCATTTCCTTCTCCACTTTCTAGGTCTTCCAAGGCTTTGGGGGTATAGCTGCCATCAGCCCTCCTAGGACAGATAGCTCCTTGGTGTGGGAATGACAGGCTGGGCCGTGGTTGGACGTTCAGAGGCCTCAGGAAATAGAAGTCATGGGCAGCATCGAGTGTCGCACCCATAAGCAGCAGGCCAGGGCTTGGCCCTGCCTCCAGAGGTGGCCAGTCCTGCTCTAGGTAGGCCCGGAGTGAGCACACCAAGCCAGGGGCGGGGGCACTCACCCCATAGGTATCAGACAGTCTCGGGCCTTCTCCTTTTCCACCAAACGCGAAGTAATGTTTCCAGGGTTCCCTCTGTCAGCCAAGGACATGGACTCCACTCTGAGGAGGGGAGGAGGAGGGGTGTGCTGCTAAGGCTCCCCAGGAATCGCTGGGTGTCTGCCAAGTGCTGGGGGGAGCCCTTAGGGAATCCAGTAGGCCATCTGGGAGCCACCAACAGATCCTTGGCCAGCAAGGCAGGGTTGGAGAGCAGGGTGCGGGGACAGAGCACTGCACAGCCCTGGGGCAGGACCAAGCTTGTCTACCCATTGCTTCTGAGCCCAAGGAAAGCCTTCCTGAGCCCTCCACTGGACATCCACAATGCCTCGTCCTCGGGAGCCCCAAGTTCAGAGTGGGGAGGAGGCACATCCTCCTGAAGGAAACATGGAGCTCTAGATCGGAGAGCAGCCTGACCTCCACAGACAAGAAGGGGCCTAAGGATGGCAGTGTGCTCAGAGGATCTGGCAGACCACAGGGCCTCTGAGAATGGCCGAGGCCGTGGGTGCCTGAGTGCTTCTACTATGGCAGTGATGCGTTCAACTCCTCCATGAACTAGAGGGCTTCGCACAGGGTCCCCCAAACGACAAGCACCCGGGCAGTGTTAGCTACTGTTACTCCACTTAATCTTCCCATTAGCTCCTACAGGGCTGAGGCAGGTGTCCCTCTCATATCGACAGGAGACACGACACAGAGGCCAAGAAGCTTCTCCACTGTCACCCAGCCAGTGGGGACTCCCTGGGCTACATCGCTTCACATGTCGGTCTCAGCACCGACCCTTAATATCTTGTCCCACGGTCCTGAACCTGTTTGGGGACTCAGACTCCCTGTAAGAAACTCCAGAAGACGCCAGTCCTCAAGGCACCCGCTGCAGGAAGGAAGACAGAAACATGAAGCAAATCAGAGGGGCAGGCTGAGCAGTGGCCCTTGCCTGGCCAAAGTTCCCACCGTGTGGTCTGAGCCACATTTACGCAAGCAAGGCCTGAGGCGGGTGATATTTCCAGCAATGCTTCCAGCTACAAAGAATAATCAAAGGAATGGAGAGGAACTCTCAGCAAGCCCAGGCTGCTCCCATTTCCAACCAGACGTCTGCCGGTCTGGGCTCAGAGCTCCCTTCCCTAGAGGCTGCCCAGGGCAGCCCCTGCGGCTGTGGACAGATGGCCTGGGTGGAAGTGACCTTGCCCCTCAGAACCCAGCCAGAAGTTTCCACCCTGGAATTACAGCAGGGGCTGAAGGAAAGGTTCCCAAACTCACTTGAAACTTTTCAGGGGGGAAAAAAAAATTGCTAAGCAACCGCCTTAGAAATGAAAAGTACTATCGTCCATACTTCACGATAAAGTGTAGGTATCTGCTTTTACAGTGGTGGGAGGAGGGGGGAGGCAGGGGAATGAACTGTATCACCCACTTGGGGAACCTGGGCCAGAGAGGCAAAATGAACGAAGAAATGCTATCATCGACCTCTGCCCTGGTTTTAGGGACCCCAAACCAGCTGCTAGCCCAGCAGCATTGCATAGAGTGCCAGCCACAGATGGAAACCCAGGTGCTGTGTGTTCTCAAGTGCCTGCCCACATTTTCTAGCCCAACAGTTTCAAGAAGGAAGTTCTTAAAGGCCAACTCCCCTTCCCTGTTCACGCTGAGATCTATGAGCCGTCGGAACCGCGCACCCAGCGAAGCTGCATTTGTAGAAACTCACTCCTAGACAGCAGCCTAGATGGGTGGAGGGGAACCCTGAAATCGTGGCTTGAGGACACACCCCAAGCCCCAAAGCAAGCTCCTGCGTGTGAGTTGGTTCCATTGAGGCTTCCAGCGACCCTGCATGACAGGGCCCGGGGCTGTACATCGCCATGAAAGCAGGCAGCCCCACCTTTCTCCCGAGGGGCACTGGTAGATGCACATGGTCAGCCTGTAGGTTAGCAGGCAAGGGCTTTAACTGCTGTGCCACCAGGGTGCCCCCC
Source organism: Echinops telfairi (assembly GCF_000313985.2). NCBI lineage: Eukaryota > Metazoa > Chordata > Mammalia > Afrosoricida > Tenrecidae > Echinops > Echinops telfairi. The sequence continues at coordinate 19,714,433 of NW_022111320.1, read as the reverse complement.
AAAACTCAGGAGACGAAAATGAGTTTCATGGTCATAGGTTGGTAAATAAGCTCTGGCAGAAAGTTCTTACCCACAGGCCATGCCAATGTCATAACATCCATTTCTGATGCCACCTGTAACAAAGCATTTCATAAACATCCTCCACCACAGGCTGTCGGTTTGGGGAGCAGTGGCATCTACCCCACCTGGATTCTCGGGGGGGCTCAGCCTCAGAGATGGAAGCCCCAGAAGGGCCCCTGACAAGGGGTGCTCCTTCTGTGGTCAGTCCTCTCCTTAATCCCCCTGCTCACCCCTTGGAGAGCAGATTTTTCAGCACACACAGGGGGCTAGGACTGAGGCCAGGCTGTGGGCCCCCACCCAGCCACAACTTACCGGCTATGCTGGCCACTGCCTGCAGCCCAGACGAACACTGTCTGTTGACAGTGGACAAAGGCACAGTCTCTGGGATGTCACTGGAAACAAGGGGAGACAGCAGTGTGAGTCCCCCCCCCCACCCCACCCCCGAGGCTCTCATGCTCCTGGTCAAGCCTCTCCCCACGTCCCCGCCTGCAACCCTGTCACACTCCAAACCAGCTCTGCGCAGATCCCAGCTCTGAGAGCACTCGCTCTCCAGGACCCAGAAGTACACGCCATCCTGTGAATGAATCTCCCTACCAAGGTCAACCCAGCCCCAAGGCTAGGAAGGTGATTTGCACCATAGGGATCCTTTACTCTCTCCCCTTCGGAGATTCAAGAATGAAAAACATCCCCCCAAAGTATAGAGAGCAGGGCTTGTTGCTGGAACAGAGCAACAGAACTATCTAATGCTATGAGGCCAAAGAGCACCCCCGCCCCTCAGCTACTGGGTTTTGACCCAATTCTCTGCATCAGCCTGTTCCCACCTGGATGAAGAGCCCTGATGGGTGGGTATCCTGGTGGGTATCCGCCCCCACACCCTGCCCCTCACACTGGTACCAGTCCTGGGAGCTGCTGGGGGCTGCCCTACCCATGTAACCTGCCTGGCCAAAGGAGCCCTGGAGAAATCTGGGTGCTCGGCACTCCTCCCCATCGGGCCCTTGGCCATAGAACCTCAGGGGTGTCAGCGCCCTGGTGACTCTGTTGTGCTGCCAGCCTTGGGAGCCCTTGGTCTCGTGCCCCAGACAGAGTTGCGGAGTCAGCCTCAGGTGGACAGCCTCCTGGGCTGTGCGGCCTGGCCAGCCCTTCCCATGTCTCCCAGCTCCCTCCTTCCTAGTTAGCACCTTTCCCCCAACCCACCCAACAACGGTCACTAAGCATCCCCCTCCCCAGGGGTGCCAACATACACTCAGGGCTGCCCCTACCCTGCGGCAGACCAACCAACACAGAGAAAATGAATCACCCGGCAGGGTCTGGACGAAGGGAAGACCACAATGGCCTGTCACCAGGCGGCACATGGCTACCTAGCAGAGAGGAAGGGGCTTTCATGTGAAGACCGGGGACTCCAGGAAGTCAGGACAGAACACTAACGATATGTTTGGATAAGATTTACTAAGGGCATAGACGAAGTGGGGGCACTCGGGGGGAGAGGGTAGTGGGAACCTAATGATGAGGGTGGGGAGCGCAGCAGGCAGTCAGAGCTGGTAAAGAGCTAGGTGAGACCAGAAAGAAAGTCTAGATAGAACCAGAATATGGGAGACCTTGAACGGCTGGTTAAGAAGCCTGAATCTCTCACAGCTTTTAGAACACTGTTTTGGTTTTTCTGTTCCTTCATGAGCCAGCGTTCCTATTCTTTCTTCTCCATGATGCTGGAAGTAGAAGGCTAGGTGTCTCTTAAGTCTGCACAAGAAAAGAATGCAGTCCCCCAACCTGACCACTATTATAAGGGCAAGGTCACCAGGACTGTTAGAGCGCTCCCCCCACCCCTACCCCTGCTTGTCCTGTCCCCAGGTCCCGGCTGATGGGATGTGCCTAAAGATCACAGCTTGAAAAATCAAGAGAAAAAAATGTCAAAGTCCTCTTCAGCAAACCTATGAGGTTAATGGCCTGCAGAGAACAAGGTCCGCTTGGAGCAGCCAAAGCTACAGGCTGACTGGCTAAACCCAGCATCACAGGAGCTTTGGCTCCAGCCCCAAGCACCCTGTGTGCCCTGGCTCAGGGCCTAGGAACACAGAAAGTAGGGGAAAGGTTGAGTCCAGCCCAGAGTGATCCTGAAGACCCTGTTTCCTCCCCCACCCACAAGCTGCGCTCCCTGACCTCCCATCAAGAGTGAAGTGAGCAGTCCAGAGCTAGAACTAGAGAAGTTTACCTCAGAAACTGAGCAATTCGAGCCATGATTGCCCCGGCCCCTGGCTGAAGCACATTTCCTGTGGACAACAAACCTTTATTCAGTGGCAGACCACATGCTGAGAACCAAGGTACTGCTGTGACCACTAAAGAAGGGGGCCATGGTGGGGGGTGGCATTTCAAATCTGTCTTCAGGCTTGGGTAGGCTCACTGGAGACTCGAATTTCAGGGGCCCCGGAACCTGGGCAAGCTACTAGCAGGCAGCAGCTTCTCCTGGCTTGAAGGCTCCCAGCTCACCTACCCACCCACCTTGCTGCTTCAAATCAGGGCAGACTGACCCAGTGTCCTGCCTCTTCCAGGTGACACCCAGGACTTCACGGAAAGAATGCAACACTTGCCAAATAACAGAACTTGTCCAGTGAGGAAATGGCTTTCTGAAACCATACCTCCCGGGCCCACAGGTGGTGCTGTGTCAGTGATTCTGATTTGGGGTGGCCCCTGTTTTTCTGAGGCTAGTCATGTGTTATGCTGCTTTATTGAGGTCAAAGGTGGGGAAAGGGTTGGAGGGGAAGGTCAGATCCTAGCTTTGCTGTGAATTTCCAAGGTCTCCGTTTCTCCACCTGTCGCCTTCCTGTTGTAACGAGCGTGCTCTGTGGGTGAGGCATTTGGCTGCTAACTACAAGGTGGAAGGTTCGAACACACTAGGGAGAAAGACGAGGTGGTGTGCCACCGTAGAGATCTGCGGTCTCAGAAATCCACCCTATGGACAGAGTACAGGGCAGACCACTGGTCTGCCTGCTAGTGTCCAGACTCGGTCTTTCAAGCCAATGGCACTTGGGATCTCCGCTTTATAGCAAACTTATCAGACACAATGTGCCTGCGGGACAGCCAGAATGGGCGGGTGGGGTGGGGAGGAGGCTGTGAAGTCTGGCTCTACAAAGGTGGTTTAATGAAACTGTGCAGTACACCCCGATGTTCCCCACCGTGAAAGCACGGGCGTGGGAAGTGCGAGAGCAGGGCGTTGAGAAACAGGGAGGCGGCACTGGCCAGCCCCAGGGTGGCGCGCTCACCCACACAGATGTCCCCCAGCTCCGCGGGTCTCAGCTTGACGTCCTGGAGCACAGCGGTCATGACAGCGGAGAGAAGCTCATCCGGGGTGGTGTCCTGCGGTGGGAAGCGCGGTGACCCCCCCAGCACACGGTGCACGGGGTCAGAGGTCCCTCTCCCCAAACCTTACCCCAGGGTGGCACAGAGCAGGCACTACTCCAGGGCAGAGCGACTTGGACCAAACGACACCCCCCCCCCACCCCGCCCTGGCCTCCTCACCCCCCCAAAGCCAAGACCGAGGGGGCGTACCTTAAAGCCACCGCGGGCCCCTCGGCCAATGGCGGTGCGCCGTCCATGTACCACAACCACATCTCCGGCCGAGGCCTGAGGGGCGGCGCTCAAGCAGCTTGCAGCTTGCAGCGCAGGTACCGCGTCCGAATCGGGCTGGCCCTTCAGGTGGCCCAGCACCACTTGCAGCCTCCGCATCGCGTCGCACCGCCGCTTAGACAAGTCACAACGCTCTGCACACAACGTCGAAACAGACTACGACCCGCGCAGGCGCAGATCTTCAGCCACCAAAACAGCCTCGCTCCACGGACACGACCTTTACTCCCGGAGCCCCGCCCATCTCCCACCGTAGCCAACCAGCGCGCCGTAGTACCGCTCTTCCCACTTAAGCCCCGCCTGCTGTAACCTACTACCACCAACCAGGAGCTGTACTCTCCTGAAGCTCCGCCCACGCACGCAGACCAGAAAGGTTTTTTTTTCCTCCCTCTTCAAGCCCATCCTTTCGCGGAAAGTCAGACCGTGTCCTAGGAGCCTTTGCAGGACGTCTTGACGCGTCTGCTACGGGAAGGCGGGCCCGCCTAGAGCCGCCCACGGCTGGGAGCAGAAGGAGGGGCACTTTGCTTTCAAAACCGCCCTAAGGTCGCCGGCATCAAAGTTGAAGGAACAAACTAAGTCTGTGGAAAGTGTTTCGACCAAACTGAAGGGATATGGGGTTCCGGGGCTAGGGTGGTATGACAAGCTTCCTAACTGAAGAGGGAGCATCACACACTTATTTTTACCAAGTTCACACTCACTTGAAATGCCAAGTTTGTTTTTGTTAGATGCCATCAAGTCAACTCCGAATCTGCAGCGACCGGTCCTGTGCCATCCTCACAATTGTGAAGTGTGAGCCCATTGCTACAACCACTGTGTCAATCCATCTTGTCCAAGGTCTTCTTTTTCCCGGTTGCTCTACTTCACCACGCATGATAGCCTTTCCCAGACACTGGTCTCTCCTGATAACAAGTCCGAAGTACAGGGAGATGAAGTCTGGTCATACTCGCTTTCGAGGAGCCTTCTGGCTGTACTTCTTCCAGGACAGATCTGTTTGTTCTTTTGGCAGTCCCTGGTACTCTCAAGAGTCTTCGCCAGCACCGTCACTCAAATGCATCGCGTCTTCTTTGCTCTTCCTTATTCAATGCCAAGCATATGATGTGACTTAAAACACCATAACTTGAATCAGGGGCACCTCAGTCCTCAAAGTGACATCCTTGCGCTTCAGCACTTTAAACAGGCCTTGTGTAACTGATTTGTCCAATGCAATACATAGTCTCATTTATTGACTACTGCTTCCACGGGCATTGGCTGTGGATCTAAGCAAAATTAAATCCTTGACCACATCTATTTTTTCCCGTTTATCATGACGTTGTCTAATGGCCCCATCACGAGAAGTTTGGCTTTCTGCACATTGATTTACAATCCATACTGAAGGCTGCAGTCTTTAATTTTCATCAGGAAATGCTTAAAGTTCTCACTTTTAACAGCAAGGTTGTGTCATTTGCAGGGTGTTAGTAAGCCTTCCTCCAATTCTGATCCCACATTCTTCTTCATACCTTCATACCAGCTTCTCCCATTTTTGTTTCGATACACAGACTAAATAGGGATGGTGAAAGGGTACAACCCTGACACGCACCGTTCCTGAATTTAAACCAGGTAGTGTTTCCTTGTTCTGTTTGAACGGCTGTCTCTTGATCTATAAACAGGTTCCAACCCAAACCAAACTCACTACCGTGGAGACAAAAGCCCTGTCTGTCTCCCATGAAGCGGCTGCTGGTTTTGAACTGCTGACTTCATGGACTGCAGCTCAGCTCGTAAACACTATGCCACCAGGGCTCCACTATATACAGGTTCCACAGGAACACAATGAAAACTAAAACACCAAAAGCCCAACTCATTGCCATTGAGTCAATGATGACTCATAGCAACCTTCTGTGGGTTTCCAAGACTGGAACTGTCCGTGGGAACCGAAAGCCCAGACTTTCGCCCTCGGAGTTACTGGTGATTTCGAACTGCCAGCCATGCGGACAGCAGTTCTGAAAGTCCCATTCTTCTCAATACTATACACAGTTTGTTATGATCCACAGTGCCCAATGCCTTTTTATAATCAATAAAATATCTTTCTGGTGTTCTCTGTTTTCAGCCAAGATCCATCTGACACCCGAAACTAGTCAGCCAGAGATCTTACAGATGTCTTGGCATAGCCAGGGGCCTGCTGCCAGCGCTTTATCTGCTCGTAGAAACAGTTCAGTTGGTATTGTGGCAGGGCCAGCGCCTTGGTTTCCCTGTCTTCAGGGCAGCTTGGACTTCTTCCTTCAGTAGCCTTGGTTCTTGCGCATATGCTACCTCTTGAACTGCTTCAAGGTCCACCAGCTCTTTTTGACACAGTGACTGTGCGGATTCCTTCCATATTCTTTTGATGCTCCTGCACCATTTCATGTTTTACCCATCGTATCTTTTACATTGCACGCTGAAGCTTGACTTTGTTTTCCTTCAGTTCTTTCAGCTTGACATCTTCTGAGCATGTCCTTCCTTTTTTTGTTTTATAGCCTCGGTTCTTTGCACATTAGAATATTTTACTTTGTCCTTTTGAGCTGCCTTTTCACATTTTCTATTGAGCTCTTGTAGGTCATCATGCCTTCCTTTAGCTGCCCCAAGTTCAAGAGTAAGTTTTAGAGTCTCTTCTGACATCATATCGATCTTTTCGTTCCCGGTTTTTAAGTGGACCTTTTGCTTTCTTCATGTCTGATGTTCTTGATGCCCTTCTGCAGTTCACCAGGTCTTCTGCCCTTCGTGTTGAATGCGTTATATCTAGTCTTCAGTGGTTCTCAAAATTCAGGTGGGACTGTGGACTTGTGTCCCTACTGGGCTGATCTCCCCAGGGGCAGAACAGCCCCCTGTATTCCCAGAGTCTGCAAACTACTGACACTTAGTAGGTGCTCAATAAATATCTGTTAAATGACTAAGAAAATCAAGGCTCCCCAGTTCAGGATTATGCCTTCCCTAACTCTCAGAAAAAGCAAGGCAAAATGCCTTCTTTGATGCTCAAAGCCTAGGCCCTCTGAGACCCAGGAGGGCTACTAGGTTTACACAGAAGTAAGGCGCTCTGTGAGGCCCAGCCCCACAGTTTTAAGGTCCTGAGGCCTGACAACCATGTCCAGTCTCACCTCCACCTCTACGCACACAAATGTGTCTCCCTATACTCCCACCACCAGCACTGTGAATTCCCCATAGAGTTCCCCACGCAGACCCGGCGCCTTGCCCCACCCATCTATCATGAACCCCTCTATCAGATCCCAAGGGCATGGCCCCTGTTCTGTTCATTCCCCGCCCCCTGCTAAGGAAAGTTCTTTTCCTGGGAGGGCAGAGCCTTCGAGCTCCCAGATCCCTGGGGAGAGCTCCCTGTTCACACATTGCAAGAGCCACCCCGCTGGCTGTCCGGCCTCTACCCCCCTAAATCTTTATGCGCACAGAGGAGGAGCGCCCCGCCTCCCCTCCCGCTGACCGGCGGGCGGCGCTTCTGAGAAATCGAAAGCTGGGGTGGAGCGTTCCGAAGGAGGAAGCGCCAGACGGACAGACAGCTCCGGCGGACGCAGCTCCGCCACGGCGCCCGGCGGCCCACCATGGCTGCGGCAGGGCCCGGCGCTGGGTGCTCGCCCGCCGCCCCCAGCGTCTCCTCGGTGCCCCTGGCCGCGCTCAACGTGCGCGTGCGGCGCCGCCTGTCGCTGTTTCTAAACGCGCAGTCGCTGGTGGCCGCCGACTGGACGGCGCTGGCCGAGGAGCTGGGCTTCGAGTACCTGGAGATCCGGCAGCTGCAGGCGTACCCCAACCCCACCGGGCGCCTGCTGGACGACTGGCAGGGCCGCCCCGACGCCTCCGTGGGCCGCCTGCTCGAGCTGCTGGCCAAGCTTGGCCGCCGAGACGTCCTGGAAGAGCTGGGACCTAGCATAGGTGAGGACGCCCTGTCCTGGCTCTGCGCCCGCGTGGGGCGTGGGAGCAGGGGGTGTATGTGAATGGGGGGGCAGCCTCCAGCCACACCTGGGGGGCTCTTGTTTCGTGGCTGCGGGGCTGAAGGCAGCGGGTGAAGAGGAACTGCGCAGGAAGGCAGTTCCCTTTTTCAATATCCGGACATGATGGGGACGGAGAAAGGGGGTGAAAGGCGAGCGAGGCAGGGAATAGCTTAGGCCCTTAGCGCCAGACGTCTGATTCAAGGGGTCAGGAAAGTTGAGATGGGGCAGTAGAGTAGGTAAGGGTAGCTGACTAGCTTGGAAGTCAGTTCAGGTGAGGTTAGGTGAGGCTCCAGGGCCCACAGGTAGGCCACTGCATCTCCTGGTTAACTCGCTCCCGATCCCCCCTTCGGCCCCCCCCTGTGGGCCCCCCTGAGTTGAATCTGACTCATAGTGACGCTAAGGGCAGGGGAGTACTGTACTGTCGCTTTGCGTTTCCGAGGACAGGAGCAGAAAGCCTCATCTTTCTCTGGGGAAGGAGTAGCTATTGGGTTTGAACCATTGACCTCTCTCTTAGCAGCCCAACCCCTTACCCACTCCTTTACCAGGGCTCCTTACTCACATCGGTGAGGAGCCACGGGAGTGTTAGCAGTTCAGTTGCTCATTGCAAGATCAGTCGTTCGAAATCACCAGCCTCTCTGGTGGAGAAAGCCGGGCCTCTCTACTCCTGTAAAGATATATCGTCTGGAGAAACCCACAGGGACAGTTAATTCTCTCCTGCCCTTTCGGATCTTAGTTGGCATCGACTCAATGGCAAGAAGTTTAGGTGTGTGTGTGTGTGTGTGTGTGTGTGTGTGTGTTTTGGGGGCTTTTTTTGGAGGGTCCTAGAATGAAGAGACTCTGGTGCCATTCTCAGGGCTCCTGGGAAGGGGAAGAGGAACAAACAGATGATAGAGACCCAGACCCAGGAGTTAGTGGCTAACGAGGTCGCCAAGACTTTTCTTTGGGAAGATCACAGCCAGGTACCAGCAGGGACTGGATCCTGCCAGTCAGGAGAGGGTTGGGCATCTCTGGGGAACCTGCCATGCCCCTTCTCTGCCCCACAGAGGAGGATTGCCAGAAATACCTGCTGAAGCAGCAGGAGGCGGAGTCTGAGAAGCCCTTGCAGGTGGCTGCTGTAGACAGCAGTGTCCCACGGACAGCAAAGCTCACTGGCATCACCACGCTCGATGACCCCCTAGGTAAGGACCCAATCAGGGCAGTGTTGAATTCAGAGCAGCGGCATCCTCAGGAGGGTGTGGTGAGTGGGGACCACGTGGGGTGCCAGGGTCGGAGGGGTGAAACTAAAACACCTACGAAAGTTTTATGTTGTGTTTCAGCAGAAATATGTTATTTTCAATAAAAAGACCCTTGGAGCGGGGAGGGGGCTAAAGTGGGTGGGTGTGTGTGAAAGGGAGACGATGTCAAGGAGTCCCTGTGGAAAAAAGAATGTTTGGAAACTGATGGTGGTAGCAATTGTGCAATTGGCCTGATTGGGGGGTGTTGTGTGGAGGGGCCCTCAGTGTTTTCCTCTGCTGGGACAGGTACTTTCTCTGAATAGTGTCATCTCAGGATGAATGGAGGGCCCAGGGCCAGAGTGGCCTGCTCTGGGCTCCTCCCTTGCGCCCCCTTTGGAGCCCTGCCCACCACCTTTGTGCTCTGTCCCCAGGGCAAATGCCCGAGCGCTTTGACGCCTTCATCTGCTACTGCCCCAGCGACATCCAGTTTGTGCAGGAGATGATCCAGCAGCTGGAGCAGACCAACTACCGGCTAAAGTTGTGCGTGTCTGACCGAGATGTCCTGCCTGGCACCTGCGTCTGGTCCATCGCCAGCGAGCTCATTGAGAAGAGGTTGGCTGGGGGTGAGCGGGTGGGTGCATGCAGCCCTGCCCAGGGAACCTTATGCTGGGCATCCAGCCTGGCCCTGGAGGTGTCACCGTGGGGGCGGGGACTGTGCCGAGCTCATGGCTACGGGACCTACAGCCTGCCCCTTCTCCCTTAGGTGTCGCCGGATGGTGGTGGTTGTCTCTGACGATTACCTACAGAGCAACGAATGTGACTTTCAGACCAAGTTTGCGCTCAGTCTCTGTCCAGGTAAATTCAGCCTAGTTCCGCCTGAATGCCAGTTGTCTTTCTCCTGGCAAGGTGGGCAGGATGCCAGGCTTTTCTCATGGGGCACTATGGATGCCACCTCAAGGAAGCCCCGCACACCCACGTGTGTGGGCCTCGGGTGAATGGGTGCTAGGGGTGCCTGATCAGAGGAGGGCTGGTACCTCCCCTGTGAAACTAGGGCTCGATGCCAGCACAGTGCCCATTGCCTTCCAGGCGCCCACCAAAAGCGGCTGATTCCCATCAAGTACAAGGCGATGAAGAAGGAGTTTCCCAGCATCCTGCGGTTCATCACTGTCTGCGACTACACTAACCCCTGCACCAAGTCCTGGTTCTGGAACCGCCTCGCCAAAGCCTTGTCCCTGCCCTGAAGATTGCCCTGGGAGCCTGGGTGGATGTGCGTCTGTCTGCAGTCTGTCGGTGTACATCTGCCCCTGCCTCCTGTTGCTGCTGCAGGGGAAACGTGAGCCCCACTTGCCTCAGGATTCCTGGGCTTGCCAACTCCCAGGCACTTCTGCAGCCTCAGCGTGCGGCCCACACACTTCCTGACCTGCACAGTGCCAGTGGCCCTGAGCCGTGTGCCCATCGGCAGGATGACCAGCCAGGACAGTGGAGGACAGAACCACTTGGGACCAAGAGCAGGACCAGAGGAACTAGCTCTTCAGCCGCAGTTTCCCCACCCGGAAACTCAGTAGAATGAAGGAGAGCAGGCCATCTCTGTGTTTGCAGCACTGTGTAGGAAACGGTGAAGTGTTGGTGGGGGCTCCCAGGGAAGCAGGCTTTGCTGACACGGAGCTGGGCATCTACTGATGTTTCAGTGCCTGAGGAACACCTCACTTCTTAACACCCCCGTCCCCTGATGATGGCATACCTCAGCCCAGAACCAGGAGGTCCTGCCTTGAGCCTGATTCCCACCAGACCCTGTCTCTCCCCTGCCTCAGTGAACCGCCCAGAATTGGTCCACCCCCACCCCACCCCACCCCACCCCCCGCCCCCCGCAGCCACAAGCACTAAGGCCACGGGAACTCTTCGGGCTGCCTCTGGACTGGAACCATGGAGATGCCCGGTCAGGGTCTTGGCTCTGTGGGGCCTGAGAGGAGATCCTGGCCTCTGGCATATCCTGTTGGGGTGGATTCTACGCCTGGGTCCTCATGGCCATGTGCACAGAAAACCTTCCTGGACCACCCGCAGAGAGCTTTCAGACCAACTTTCTCTCCCTTGATTGCCGTCCAGCCAACAGCCACGCCAGAGCCTGCTGCCCCGAAGATGTGGGCTCCCAGGTGCATACAAGCGGACTCCCCTCCACACGCACTTTTCCCTGAGCAGGGTGATGACGAGGAATCACTATGTAAAATGCTCCACCCTCGTGCCAGGCCACTCATCCTCCTGGACTCAGGGGGGACACTCTACTCCTTTCTTCTCCCTCCATGACCTCCTTGTCTTTGGTCCCTGCTCTAAGGGAAGGAACCCATAGATCAGCATTTATACCTTCAACAAAGCACAGAGCGAGGGGACGCAGTGCCCAAAGTCACACAGCAGTTCAACTCTGGGCACAGCTGACCGCGTGTGTCCCTTCTCCCAGGGGAGGGTGCAGGTCCCCTCAGCCTCTCCTGATCTCAGGTCTCTAAGCCCATTTGCAACTTGCTTGGCTGTTTTCGGCCTGCAGCCAGGGCTGGGGTAAAGAGCCTTCCCTTGGCCTCTTCCCTTTGAAAGAACTCCGGTCTTGGGAAAGCACTTAGCTGCCTTGCTCCTGCGCCCTTTGATAACGGGGTGAGGTATTTGAAAGAGATCTCAAAGAAAATCTTCCACACTTGTTTTGTATGCACTCTGAGGCGCTCAGAGAGAGCTGCCTCTCTGGGAGCTTGGGTTTGCCATTCCTCCTCCTGTGTTTGGGGTTCAAAATAAAGAGCTCTTTGCTCCGTAGGCAGCCGGCCTTGTCTGCGTCTGGAAGGGCATTGAGAGCAGTGACTGGGAGGTGTATTAGTCTAGGTACTTTGGAGAAACAAATCCACGGCGACTCAGGTATAAGAGAGAGTTTTATGTAAAGAAAAGGTGCATCACGAAAACATC
>NW_022111320.1:19669517-19702322 GCF_000313985.2 Echinops telfairi | reverse complement strand
AGGCGAGGCTTCACCACCCATTTATCCCTCCGCCTTTCAACCAGACCCACATGTGATTATCGGCCAGGCTGGCACAATTAACTAACTCAGGAGGCAAAGCTCATCCGAGTAAGAGAGGCAAGCCCGTGAGGGTAGGTTGTGGTAGATTTGGGAGGGATTTCATTCCATAAAAACGTATTTATGTGAACAGTTTTGTTGGCATATAATTCGCATATATTAAGAAGAGTGGTCTAACCTTCACCATAATCAAATTTTAGGCAGGGGATTCTGAGGACTCAGCGCGACCATAGAGGAGCCTTTAAGAAGCCCCTGCCAAGTGAGTCCGATCAACCTGATGGGAGTGAGTTTGATTTTTTTTTTTTTGGCTTCTTGAAGCCTGGGCCCCTCCCCACTGCCCCAGACCTCAGCAGGAGTCCCAGTCTTGGCTTCCTGCACTTGCTTGAGATCAGCTCACCTGCTGGGTGAGCCAGGCCAGGGGGCAGGTGCCGCTCATCCAGGCCCCAAAGAGAGTCCGAAGACCTCACCTGCATGAGTCCACAGATCTCCTGAAAACGAGTGGCCACAGCTCTGGGAATCCTACAGAGTGGATCTTTTTTGTTAAGAAACTATATCCCCTTTATACTCTATTTTGGAAAACACAGATCACCCACCGTCCTAACCCCAGACATTAGGGACCTATGAGAGTACTTAGATACTCAGGGGGAGTCCTGGTAGTTTAATGGTTATGTGTTTGGCTGCAAATAGCAAGGTTGGCAGTTTGAAACCACCAGCTACTCTGCAGGAGAAAGACAGGTCTTTCTACTCCTGTAAAGAGTTATAGTCTCAGAAACCTATAGGGGTACTTCTACCCTGACTTACAGGGCCACCATGAGTTAGTATTGACTCAATGGCAGTGAGTGAGTGAGACACTCAGGAGCCCCAGTGGCGTAGGCTTATGCATTGGGCTGCAAGCCTCAAGGTCGGGAGTTCCAAACCACCAGCTACTCCAAGGGAGACAGATGGGGCTTCTACACCCAGAGCCAGTTCCAGTTTCTGAAACTCACAGGGTTGCTGTGAGTCTGCATGGACTCAATGGCAGTGAGGTTGGTTTGGGTTGTAGGCTCTCCAGGAGCCCGGGAGACATGGTCGGTTAAGTATTGGGCTGCTGATTCCCCAGGAGAACCACGAAGCCGTCTGCTTCTGTAAAGATGTCCAGCCTCAGAAACAGTCCTCCTCTGCCAGCATGGAGGCAACCACAGGGAGTTTGCGTTCTGGGTGTGAAGATCATGGCAACCTTGGGTGGGCAAGGTCGATGCTGTTCCGTACGGTTACCAGGGCTGTGACGTTTAGGGAGCTGATCACCAGGCATTTCTTCTGGGTGTTCCCAACAACCAGCCTTTCAGGGTTTAGTTGAGCACTTATGCATCGTGCCACCGGAGAACTCCAGGAGCCAGAATGGATCCCGTAAGGAAGGATTTGTTTTGGTTTAGATATTATCCATGACTATGACTTATTCAGTGATGTTGTCACTGTAGCCTGGCTCACGAGCCATCTGCCCCCACCCCCAAGCCTGGTCACTCTGCCTTTAGGGACTCCTGGGACAAGCAGGCCTGCAGGACCTTTCTTCTCCCCACCCCCACCCCCATCCTAGATTGGCCTCTCTCACCCATGGCTGGGTCCTCACCCTATCAGGCTAAGTCCTGGGAAGGGGGCTGACCATTCCTTCTTCCCGATGTGTTCTTCGACTGGGAGCTCTGCTGAAACCTGTTCACCGTGGGTGACCCTGCTGGCATTTGCATGCTGGTGGCACAGCTTCCAGCATCACAGCCACATGAAGCCACCACAGTATGACAAACTGACATGAACGGGGGCTGCCCATACCAGGGTATACAACTGGCGTGGTGCTGTCTGATCCCCTTCAGAGGAGCACATTGCCACGCCTCACTCCCATGGATCCTGACAAGTACAAACCTCCATCCTTTCAGTCAGCAGCCGGGTGCGGAGCCACTGCACCACTAGGCCTCCTTTGGGTGTTCTCAAAACTCACTGCCATCGAGTCAAGGCTGACTCACAGCGACCCCATAGGACAGAGTAGAACTGCCCCGAGGGCTTCCAAGACTAACTCTTTACGGAACGGAGTCTCATCTTTCTCCTGCAGAGAGGCTGGTGGTTTCAAACTGCTGACCTTACGGTTAGCAGCCCAGCGCATAACCGCTGTGCTACCAGGGCTCCTTCGGGTATTAGTGCTAAGGAATCAGCACTGGTTTCATTAGATTGAATAATGTGGTTATGTAAAAATACCCGTCTTTGTTAGAGGCTGATCTGCTGACATATATTGGGATGAACTGATTAATATCTGGAATTTACTGTTAAGTACTTAAGAAAATTAAGAGTGAAAATGGATAAAAGATGACAGGATGGAGGTTTCTAAAAATTTTATGGAGTAACTCAGTTACCTTTTCATTCCATTTTTTCCCCTATGAGCTTTTTAAAGCCCTGTCGTATATAAAGCAAACGGGGCCAGATGGTAATAGCTAACTCTAACGGCTCATTTCTTTTTTTTTTAAGTTTGAATTTTTTCATAACAAAAATATTTTTATGCAAAAAAGTATACCCATACACAGTATGGGGTAACTGTGCAGTAACAGATTTAAAATCCCAGTGAAAGCCTGTTAGTCCACATGCAAATAAGTCCCTGGGATGCTCAAGCATGCTAACTAGACACTAACTAGTCCTGCTTTAGTTACCAACCAAACACTTGATGACTTGCTCTCTCAAACTAAACCCACCTCAATGCCATCGAGTGGATGCCAGTTCATAGAGATGCTACAGGACAGGGTAGAATTGTCCCATGAGTGTCCAAGACTGTAACTCTTTACTGGAGTAGAAAGCCTTGTCTTTCTCCTGAGGAGTGATTAGTGGTTCTGAACTGCTGAACTTAATGTTAGCAGCCCAATGGAAACTACCAGGGCTCCCTGATGATTTATTCTAGGGGAACCAAAAAAAGAGAGATGACTTACTTGAAATCTTTTACCATGTGTGTTAGACCAGTTTCTCTAGAGAAACAAAACCAGGACACTTAAGATTAGATAGATAGATAGATAGAGCATGAAGGAATATAACAGCTAATTAGGCCACACAGCAGTACAAAGGGCTCAGTTCAACTCACTTCCATGGAACTCACTTCCAGTTATTATACTGGAAGTCCTTCAACTCATGAGGGCCACTGGGTCCAAGGTCAAGGAAGCAGACAGCTGAGTCTATCGTAGAGTAATGCAGGCAGTCCAGCCACAGGCAGCAAACAGCAGGCGGGTTACCAACAGTCAGCAGGATGACACGATCCGACAGTCCCAAGCTCAAGCAATGTACACACCAGCAGCATGGTGAAGTAGGTCTCGAAAAAACCTCAAGCTCTAGCAACACGATCCATGGGTTGGCAGTCCTACAGGTAGTGTAGCTCACGGGCTGAGGCAGAGAACTAGCAGCTGCACGCTGACCCAATCACCAGAAAGCAAGAGAGAGAAAGGCGGGGCTTACTGAGCCATTTATATCTTTGCCCTCCAATCAAACTGCAGCCTTATTAATCCCACATGTTCCTAGTTATTGGCCAGGTTGGCACAATAAATTTACCTATCACACCATCCAATAAGTTAGTTAAAATGTTTCCCCAGATGGTGAATAAGACAAAAGTTCATTAGTGTGTACAAAAAGAAAATGAAGAGGTTTATGATTACCAAAATCAACTGTTGCGCAATTTTTGCTGAATATTCCATTTAGACCCACTGATTCTAGATGCTCTGACAACTTTTTATAGAAGATTTGTGTTTGGGCTTAATCCGAAGCTCTACACATTAGTTAAAAGGTGGTGACTAAACTGTGAAAGTGATAAGCCTAGCCCCTAAGCTTAGACTCAAACTATACCAGATGAACAATAGAAAATTAATAAATTGACAATTTTACACCTGTAGTTCCCTAATTATAATACTTTTAAGGCTTATACAGGCACTTAGTGTTCAGGGAACACTAAGCCTCACTTAAGGAGAGTGAGAGGCACATTTAGGGATGGGAAGCAGACTGCTAGGACAAGACTCTATGGATTCAGTAGGTGGGGGCCGGGGTGGTGGTGCGCAGAGCTGGGGTCCTAGAACAGGAACATAAAGTGTGTCTGGGCTGGAGAAGGCCTGCTGACACCAGAGCATGGAGTAGATCAATGGTTATGTCCATGATGATAGATTAGGGAAGCTGATTCACAGTGGTGATTTCTACTTTAGGCAATCACATGAACAAAAGTGAGAAGTGAAGTGACTGTAGGCTTAGAGAAGGGACTCTGGGGCCCTGGAACTTTCTCTTTCCTCAGATCCAACCCCATCAGGGTTCCCTGTCCTAAGCACTTGTGTCTTAATTCAACCCCCAGTTCCCTAACCGTCGAGTCCGGAAAGCGGGCCAAGTCCGAGGGTCCTGGATGTAAGTGTTATGCGGCTGGCGTTTAATTGAGGTAGGTCTTCTGGCTGAGTGTCCCTAAGTAGAGAGTTATGTGTCTTAAGAACACCAGCCTCACTCTTCCCAAGAGTTAAGCTCCTTTGACAAAACAAATGACAACAATCAAACCAAACAAAAAAAACCAACCTTATGTGGAATAGCACGAGGCTCCAAATAGCTAAAGCAACATTAAAAGAGAAGAATAAAGTAGGAAGACTCACATTTTTTCCTTTTAAAACCTATTCTACATCTATAGTAATCAGAACAGACTAAGACCAGTACAGTAATAGATATATAAGTCCATGGAATAGACTTGAGAGTCGGTAAACAAGTCCACCTATCCATCACCAATAGATTGCTGAAAAGGTGCTAAGTCTACCCAACAGAGAAAGAACAACCTTGTCGGTAAATGATGCAGGGGGGATTGGATATCTTTCGTTTATCTGGGGGTCGGGACAGGAATTGGATTTCCAGATGTACAAAAATGAAATAGGATACGTGATTCACATCACACGAAAACAAATTCAGAATGATTTTAGTACCTAATGGGCAAACTAAAGCCACACATTTCTCAGAAGAACCAGCCATAGCAACAGTGTCAGGTCTGGATTACCTATGATGACAACGAAAGACAAACAGCGAAAGTAAATATGTGGGACCTCACGTTGCATAACAATTAAGAACTACCGGTCATCAAAAATCTTTACCCCAAAACACGAAAAGAAGCTACCAACAGGGAGAAGTATCTGACAAGAATTTAATAGCTAAAGTATATGAAAATGGTGGCAACTGAACAACAGAAAGACAAAACAACCCAATCATAAAATGGGCAAAGGACTTCATTAGCCATTTCACCAAAGAGGACATTCAAATGGCCACCGGACATATGAGAAGATGCTCAGGGTCTTAGCCCTCAGAGAGATGCAACTCAAAACCACGAGCTCGCTAGCCTGCCACTCCCTCGAGGATGGAGCTTGTTTCTGACTGCTGTTGGGCCAAGTTTGTTCGGACTCATAGCCACCCAACTAGAAGAGAACAAAGCAAAGCAAAACAACCTCGCCATTGTCAAGTCAGTGCTGTCTCTGTAACTGTTACCAAAGTAGAAAGCCCCATCTTTCTCCTGTGGAACGCTGCTGGTTTTGAACCTCGGACCATGTGGGTCGCAGCCCAGCGTGTAACCTTTCTATCAGCAGGGCTAACTAAGATTAAAAACAACAGAAAAAAGACACACTCCCCATGCCACCCCCAAACAAAACAAAACAAAAAAGGAGAAAATAATAAATATTGGAGATGTGGGGAAACTGGAATCCTTATCCACTGCTGATGAGCATGCAAAAGGATACAGCCATTGTGGGACCCGGTGTGCACTTCCTGTTAAGGATTGCACAGCTCTTGTGAGTATAGTTAAACCATGGAATTATACGGTACGTGAATAATGTGACGGTAAAATTGTTGGAGAGTGTAACACGTACAGACAAGGGCTGTGTGTGTGTGTGTCAGCACGGAGGAGCATTGAAGCCTCGGTACATGCTGCGGTATGGCTGGAGCTTGGAGACATTAGGCTGAACAAAATAAGCCCAAAAGGACAAATATTGTATGACCTCACTTTTATAAAAATGTGTGGAGACCAAAGTTTCTTAGTGGTGACTATAGGTGGCGCCCCGGTGGTGTAGTGGTTACTAGCCATGTGGCTGCTCTCCATGTGGTGGGTAGTTCGAAACTACCAGCAGCTTTACTGGGCTTTCTACTCCCGTAAACAGTTAGAGTCTCGGAAACCCAAAGGGGGCATCTACCCTGCCCTACAGGGTTACCAGGAGTTGGCATTGATTCGATGGTAGTGACTTTTGCAGGGCAGTGAGTTGTTTTAAGCACTCGGTGGGGGGAGGATGAGACTTCCTGCCCCTGTAAAGATTCACAGCCTTACCCAGAGGGGCAGTTCTACTCTGTCCTCATAGAGTGGCTCTGAGTTAGACTCAACTGGAAGACCGAGAGCTTGGAGCTTGAGGGGGGCAATGCCCTTGTAGGGTGGTGCAGCACGCGGGAGGCTGCTAACTGCAAGATCAGCACTCCCAATTCACCTGTTGCTCTTCAGAGAAAGAGGAAGGGGTCTGGGCTCAACTTTCTTCTTCCACTTCCAGGGCCGTTCAGCGTCTGACCTGCCATCGTCGGGTGCCCAACAGCCTCTAACACAAAACTCGGCTGTCCTGATCTCCTGGTCAGAGAAGGGCTAACCTTGATATCCAGGTTGGTCAAGCACCCAAATCACATGTAAGGTGAGCCCCAAGCTGAGTTGGAGGGGACTGTGATGTGAGACCTAGAGTTCTGGTGAAGTAATCCTCCACAGAAGCCGATGCCAGCTGTGCCGATGGTGGTTCTGTGCCAGATGTCTCTGTGATAAGATCAAGCATGCTTTCTTATTGAAGAACAGAACATCTCTTGAGCAGGTTGAGGGCACAAGCCCAAGGGCCAGACACCTACCTACATAAAAGCAAATGAAGATGATGGCTTGTGTTGGGGGCAAAACAAAAACTCACAGCCTTGGAAACCCTGGGAAGCAAGCAGTTTCCTGCAGGGTTGCTATGGTCAGAATTGGTTGATGGCAATTGGGAGTTGGCAGTGGTGCAGGAGGCCCTCCGGAGGCTTGGTGGCATTGTAGGATAAGCATTGGACTGGTGACTGCAAGGCAGTCAGTTCAAACACACCAGGCTCTTCTGGGGAAAGAGGAGACTTCCTGCTTCCAGAATATGTGACAGCCTTGGAAACTCTATCAGTGGAAATCGACTTAATGGCAGTGGACAGGTTTTTTTTTTAAAGCAAGGCCAAGAGTCAGCATGCCTGATGGTAAACAGCATGAACAAAAGGCTGAGAGTCTGAATCAACTTGCCGCAGTAATGAGGAGGCAGCAGTACAATGTGGATGACATCATGCAGATGGTGGGTAAAATCTGTTTTTTTCCTGAATGAGCAGATCTCGGTCAAACTATTGCCCAGCCTCTGTTTTCTTACTCTATCCCCACCAGACAATAAATTATAACTGAGGTAGTTTATTGTGCCAACCTGGCCGATAAACACATGTGGTGTTAATTGAAAGGCAGAGAGATACATCACTTGGTGAGCCTCGCTTTTCTAGTTCTCGGGTCTCTTGCTCTCTGATGGTCGGACCAGGGTGCAGCTGCCTCAGCCAGTTCCCTGCTTCAGCTTGCAAGGCTCACTTCCAGTGAGACATCCCTGAGGAGAAGCCACATGGACCTACCTCAATGCTGCCCTGGGTGCTGGAGCAGCCGTGTGGAGACCCCTGCCAACACTGAGATGCTTACGTGCTCACTGATTCAGCTTTCCTCCTGTAGTCAGCATCATTGCGTGTATTTTGTGAGATGGAGGAGGACTTTGTGGATTGGTGTTAATGATGGACTAACACATTATGGTACCGAGAGTGGGGTACTAGAGAAACAAATCATAAGACGGAGACTAGATGTCTGTTTGACCTCTCCCTTGGGGTAGTTTTTCTTGTCCAGCCAGAGGTCAGATAAAGCCACATTGTTTACTTGATTGTTTCTGGGAAAAATATGGGAAGTATTAAAATAGAAAGTTTGTAAGCCCACTTGCTTTCAGCCATTAAAATTTCACCTTTAGATGGGTTTAAATCATGCCTGTAAAGAAAGCTTGGAAAAGATATGCCCCACCCAGTGCTTTGGAGTACTTAGGAACCAATGGTCTGTGTCAGAAGCTGGAAAAATCTGGAACTATGAAGAAAACTCCCCTCTAGGACTGAATGTTCAAGGGAGCCTGAGAGCAGGCTAAAATGCTTGCTGGGTGACCACCTGCATCTACTTGTTGAGTGGAAGTGGGAGAAATGCAGCAATAAAGAGACGGGTTGAGTTTGGCCACTGGCACCTGTGGACTTGGTTTACAGGAAAAAGTGGAGAAGACGATAGCGGGTTGACAGGTCGAAGGTTCATGAACTAGTACCAGGGGACTAGGCTTGTTGAGTATTGGTGAGAACCCATGTTCTAAAGGCAAGGCGACCAATGGGTCCCCTGTGCAGGCTGAGTGAGGCAGCCCACATTGAGTTGACCAGAAGCTGACCAGATGCAGAGTTTTGAGCGTGTGAACTGGTGCATATTGCTGCTGGCTTTATGGATGGCCTGTCTGGATTTGACTTTGCTCATGGATGCAGACTTCACAAGGTTCCAACTGGAAGGAAGATTCTTCTTGTCGGAAACTATGGTTGTCTCCTCAGAGCACTGGGTCGATGTAAGTGTGTAGTATATAAATTGGATACCCAAAATTGCGGGGATAAAGACATGAGTAGTTGGCTTACAAACTTTCATAGGTAGGGGAACATATTCACAGGAGCATAGGATTAAGGTGTAGGTGTTATTACATTGCAATTGCGAAGCTAAAGAATGATGTACAGGTGCCAAGCTGGCAAGGGGTGGATTGCATAACCAGACTAATACAGTAACTATTCCAACAGAGCAATTTATGACTGACCAGGCATAATGCCGAGCAGGAATGTCTTTACCTTTCTGCGTCTGTCCCCCCTCTGTGAACCTGGGATCACTACCTCACCAGGTTAGTCTGTGGATTAAATTGGGTCCACAGAGCCCTTCGCACAGGGCCTGGCACACAATAAGCATTTGACATTGGTTGTTGCTGTGAAGATTTTGTTGGGCTTTATGATTTTACACTATGCTGCTAGGTGCCATCTTCCATGCTTTCTGCATCTGCTCGGTTCCTGAGTTCAGAGAGCAGAGGGTAGAAAGTTAACAGAATATTCCATTTCTGAGTTTAGACAGTGAAACAAACGACGAAAACCAAACCAGCTGCCAGCAACGGCCTCGTAGGAGCATTCTGGCTGTGCTTCTTCTAAGACAGATTTGTTTGTCCTTCTGGCAGTCCATGCCACTTCCGATATTCTTAGCTGGCGTAGATGTTTTGCAGCTTTTCCTGGAGAAATGTCGCTCTTCCTCTCTTTCCAGACTGCCCTTGGGCGGGCAGAGCTTCAGGTAGGCACCAAAGCAAAAACCCTGCACACACACTGCACTCTCTTCTGAGTCGCCACAGTCCTGCAAGCCAATGTCAGAGAGAGTAGAAGCCGTGGAATCCAGGCGAAGTGCTGAGAAACCTTTGGGGTGGGGGTGGGGTGAGTATGCACGGAGGGTGGGTGGGGGGCTCACACAGGTGACACTCCTGGAAGCAGCCACGGCTTGAACGAAGTGGCAGCAGGAGCCCTGGTGAGAGCAGCTTGGGGTCCAGAGTGGAGGAAGAACTCGGGTGGGAGAGAAGTTTGAATGAGGGGAAGGGCTGGACTGTGGAGTGTGGGGTGCATTTTTTAAAATGATGAATTTTACTGTGAAAGAGCACGCAAGCATTCATAGACTTTTGTGTGCGCAGGTTAAGAAACAGAACAGAACCTGCATCTTTTAAATCTCCCCGTTTCATCTTACCTTGGCAGCATCTGCCTCTTTCCCCTGCCCAGAATGAGCTACTACATTGGGTTTTATGTTGTTTCCTTCAGTATTTAATATATACAATTTTATTTAATTGTGCCTACTTTTGACCTACAATATATATGAATGTACTCACACTCTAAGTAACATTCTTATGTTACTTTCTCTCCGTGTGGTTTTATGCTTCATAGTTAGACTGCTCTTACACATTTCCACTCTATAGCTGTTATATGTTGGGCTGCTAACCGCAAGGTCCGCCGTTCAAAACCAGCCACTGAGGGAGAAAGAGGAGGTTTGCTACTCCTGTAAAGATTTATAGTCTTGAAAACCCAAGGGGCAGTTCTACCTTGTTCTCTAGGATGGCTAGGAGACAGGATTGACTTCGTGGCAGTAAGTTTAGTAGCATACATACACTGTATGCATTTGGATGGATCGGGCTGCTTACCACAAGGTCAACAGTGCTAAACCACCATTTGCTCTATAAGAGAAAGATGAGGCTTTCTACTCCTGTAAAGATTTAGTCTTGGAAGCCCACAAGGGCAGTTTCTACTCTGTCCTATATGGTTGCTATGAGTTAGGATTGACTGCATGGCAGTGAGTGAGTGACTTAGAGATGGACATTTAGATCATTTCCTTTGTTTAATTACTACTGCCCATGGTGCTATAGATAGCCTTATATTTGTTACTTCATATCAGTGTGGAGTTTACATGGGGCACATACTTCAGAATGAAGCTGTTGGGTTGCAGGGGAAGGAGGCACAGGTTGGACTTTACCAGATGTTACCAAACTGTTTCCTGAAGAGCTTGAATGACATTCCAAGTAACCTGCACGAAAGCTTCCATTCATCTTTCTTCTGGTCAACACCTCGCATTGTTGGAGAGGGAAATTGGTACCAGACATGCTGCTTGGATTTCTTGTCCACAAAATCAAACATTAACCACAGTGATCCTGACCGGAAGTGCACAAGCCTTCCAGAAACAGCTCTACAGTAATGTACATGTCTGTCCCGCTCATACACAGTCGAGTCTTCGATTCATAATCTCTTAATTTACATCTCAAAAAGTCCCCAGGCTGCAGGTGGGCGGAGGGACAAATTGTCAGCAGGCAACACAGAGGTAGCTATTGATCTCTTACAGAAGGGGAAGTCAATATTCAAGCATTAATATTGGCCAGTGGTGAGCCATCTATTGTCTCCCTCTTCCCTTTCTCAGAGCCTTGGTGGCATACCGGTTACATGTTGGGCTGTGATCCATAAAATTCAACAGTTCAAAACTGCTAGCTGCTCCTTGGGAGAAAGATGGGGCTTTCTACTCCGGTAAAGAGTAACAGTCTCAGAAACTCACAGGGCAGTTCCATCCTGTCCTATCGAGTCATTATGAGGCAACGTCAACTCGATGGCATCCACTTGATCTTCTCTTTACAGGGAGTAGAAAGCCTCTCATTTCTCCTGAGGAGGGGCTGGTGGTTTCAAACTGCTGACCTTGCTGTTAGCAACCCAATGCATAACCACTATGCCACCGGGGCTTCTGTTGATCTTCTCTTCATAAGCTTCACTGTACCTAGGCTTTTCCAGATGTTAGCTTTTTACTGGCATCGAAACGGTCCTCCTATGTGCATAGGGGGAGCCCCAATAGTGCAGTGGCTAAGGTCTCAGCTGCTAAGCCAAAGGCTGGCGGTTCAGACTCACCAGCTGCTCTGAGGGAGAAAGAGGAGGAAGCAGCTCACCTCTGTGAACACTGAGCCTGGGAGCCCCTGCGCTATCGAGTTGCTAGAACTTGGAATCGATGTCATGGTAGTGTGTGTGCACATGGACAACCCCTCAGCATAAACCTTCTGAACAACGCTTGGTGAATTTTGATCCTTTCCCACAGTATCGTTGTTCAAGAGCACAAAAGACCTCAAATTCCAATGAATTTGTTATAGAATCTCCTTTGGGATATTTAAAACAGGACAAAGATAAAACAAAGACAAACGGTCAGCACAAGGTCAGAGTGAGGTCCAAAGGATCCACAGGTCATATATTAACCATGGAAGAAAAAAGAAAGAAACTCACACAATCGGCCACCACCACCACCACCCCCATGGGCTTTCAAAGCCACCACCACAAGGATGCTTCACAAAGTTCATGGAAAGATGAGAGTGAAAGACAATCAGCTTCTGTCCATGAACCTTTCGAAGCCCCATGATCCAAAACAAGAGTAGCACCTGGGCTTGGTCAGCTGCTGGGGCTTCCCTTTCTCCACTCTGGTGAGCTGGAGGCTGAAGGCCCAGCAGCAGGCTTCAAGGAAGCTCTGGGAGGGGGAGGTGCCCTAAGACAGGGAGAGCCGGCTTTCCCGAGGGCCTGCTTGCAAGGGGGAATGCCGAGCCATCTGTTTGGACTGCAGCTCACTCCATGAGCTTTCGTGGTTAAATACCCAGCTTTTTGCCTTTTAACTAGAGCTAGCATGAATCACACTAACACACGTCTCTTATATGCGTACATAGATGTTCCACATAGTATATATAAGCAATTGCCAGCACTCAAGCTATGAACGTAGTCCCATGTATTTTCTCCTTCTTCTGAACAATACTACAATGGATGTCCTGGGAAAGTCGGTTTTGCACGTGTTCAACCTTTAAGAGGTTGTGTTTGAAATGTAAGCGCTGCCGATGGTTGCTGGGTGCCATCGAATCCATTCCCACGTAGAGTGGACCATGTGACAGAGCAGACCTCCGGGGGTGGGGGGAGGTCCTGGGCTGAAATCTGTGAGTAAGCACATCACCAGGGCTTTCTTTCATGGAACCGACCTCCGGGTTCAAGTTCTGACCCACTGAAACCCCGGGTTTCTATAGCAGCCTCGCATGCAGGACAAAGAACTGTTTGACCTTTTTCTCCTCTGGTTGCTGAAAGTAGCCTGAGTAATTACGGTATTCTCCAACTTACTCAAATGTGTATAAATAAATACACTGGCGGCTCTCAGCCTTATCACGTTGGCGTGAGCTCCACACTCTGACCCACTTCTGAACCCTGATGTTTGCCCACAGGTGTGCCACGTGAGATTTAGGGGATAAAAATAGCAGAAGTAGGGGCTCCTGGTCCTTCAGCCACGGTACTGGGGGGAAGTCAGATAGCACATGTTTCACGCCCACCTAATTTCCGTAGCTAACTAAGGGGGACTGGTAGAAGGTAGGCCCCTTTCGTGTCCAAAGTTGGGTGGAGGCAGGCTTGAGAGTCCTCTGTCTCCACTAGGAGAGGTTCCAGAAGCTGCAGGACCCACTGTATCATGTGACTATACATCCCCCTCCTGCCCCTCCTTTCCAATGCTTAACAAAGCCTGTGCAGTTTTCCATTTCCACTCGAGCAGCTTTGAACCAAGCAGGAACCCCCTATCTCTTGTATGCTGTCTGTTTCTTTCTTGGACGCCTCCTTCAAAGTAAAGTGCCGTTTCAAATTGATACATCTGCACGGCTATTTCCATTTTATTCTGAATTGAGTGAGGCTTTACAGACCAGCTTTCCATTCAGTAACTCAAAACCCTCTTACTTCAGGTCATTGATGGCACCCCCACGATGTCACTTCATTTGTCCCATTTCTACTCTGTACTTCCTGCTCCTCTTCCTCTTCCGCTATTTACCCTTCTTTATCGTGCCCTTGGGTAAACACTGCAAGCTGATATCATTGGGCCATTTCTCTAATTTGTTTTTATTTTAATAAATCATTTTATTGTGGGCTCTTACAGCTCTTATAACTATCCATATATCAATTATATCAAGCACATCTGTACATATGTCGTCATCATCACTTCCAAAACATTTTCTTTCTACTTGAGCCCTTGGATTCAGGTGAAAAGCACTGGAAGACACCCCCCAAAAAACCAAAAAAGCATTGTTGAGAATGGGGTGGGGGTCAGAGCAGAGACCCCAAACCCATCTGTAGACAATAGGACATCCCCTCACAGAGTGGTCACATGGAAGGGATGAGTCAACCAGAGCACAGTAAAGCACCGGTGAAGCATACAATATTCCTCTGGTTCCTTGAGGCTTCCTCACCCCCCACTATCATCATGACCCCAATCCTGCCTTTTAGTTCTGGCTAGACCGGAGCATGTACACTGTACAGATAAGAGCTCATGACACAAGAAATCCAGGTCAGATGAACTCCCTCAGGAACAGAAATGGGAGTAGAGATACCAGGAGGGTAAGATGAAGGTGGAGGGAGGAGGGCTGAAAAGGGGAACCGATCATAAGTAATACACACACACACACACACACACACACACACACACACACCCCTCAGGGGTATGAACAACAGAAACGTGGGTGAAGGGAGACAGCAGTCAATGTGAGATAGGAAAATAATAATAATTTATCAAGGGGTCCTGAGGGTGGGAGAGTAGGGAGGGAGGGAAGAAAGAGGAACTGATACCAAGGGGTCAAATAGAAAGTAAATGTTTATAAAATTATGATGGCAACATATGTACAAATATGCATGATGCAATTGTACAAATGCATATGCACAAATATGCATGATACAATTGATTCCATAAATGTATGGAATGTTATACAAGATGTAAAAGCCCCTAATAAAATGATCTTTTAATAAATAAAATGAGAAGAAAAAAAATTTTTAAGGGAGACCAAAATTCTGTGGATAAACTGACCATATTTTTTGCTGCTTCATAAACCATGAAAATACAGGGCTTGTTTCCCAGAAATGAAAAATAGAGCCAAACTGAGATTTACACTGCAGCCCAAGAGAGAATTTACAGTTTTAGTTCAAGCAAGTTAATTGCCTAGTAGTGCAAAAATATAGACACCGTTTTGGACAAAATATAGTGCAGAATCTCTATAGCCTAACCCTCACAGGTTGAAGATGTAATCCAAAAATCACGTTTGGCCAGAAAGAAAAGCATGGCCAAGTCACAGGAGAAAATGCAACCAGGAGAGGCTAATTCTGAGAAACAACTGGTGTTGGAATTAGCACCCAGGCACTTGAAAGCAGCTCTTGTAACTTTACCAAGTAAAGTAAATCGACAGAAATATTGGTCTGAACAGAGTGACAAAAGAAGCAAACAACTGGTTCTTCCCCAGAGACAGTTTGAGAAACATTTAAATGACAGGGAAGTAAGTCATTCACAATGTATCATATAAAAGCAAGCAGTAACACTTGATGTGTGCACACCTATAAATGCATCTATTTCTGCTAAAAATGGAAGTATATTAAGCAAAAAATGAAATATTGAAGATAAAATACTAGAACATCACCTACTGCAGATAAACAACACATATTCCTTCTGATCATGAGGAGGAGGATAATCCTGGGCCTCCCTGCAGGGACTGCCCTCTTCTCCCTGCTCCATTACCAGCACGGGTCGTACTCTGAAGTTCCTGCCACTGCCCCCACTATGCTCACTGGCTGGGACCTTTGCAATCAGAGAGCCAAGGCTGTGTGCTGAGGAACCGCTGAGGGGGTTCCAACAGCCAGCCTCTTGTCCAGTCATCAACCATCGGCATCACCTACGGAACCTTAAACGGGGCGCAGAAACCGCCTGGAGGGTACGCCCAACCTCAGGCTTCATTAGAGGGAAGGAGACTTATCTCCACATCTGCCCAAGCATGACTCCTATGAGGCAGAGAGCAAATATGCTTCCACCTTCCCCCTGACCTCTGCCCTGTTCTGACACCACCTGCCCCTCACATGGCTCTCTCTCTCCCTCTCTCGCTCTTTCTCTCTCTCTCTCACTCTCTCTGCCGGTGTCAATAATCTGCAGCAATGGTCACAAAGAACTCACAGCCACCAGTGAGGCTGCTGGTTTATTAAGGAAGTTGCCAATTTGCAAGCCAGGATCAGAAATGTAAAAGCTACAGTAAAATCAGGTAAGGTGATAGGCTCCAACTCCAGTCACGAGGGCCAGTGGTCAAGCCAGATGCAGGATCCAGATCAGTTGAGCAAACGGTCCCAAAGTGAATGCAGAGCTCCTTTGCTTAGCCGGGTCAAAAACCTGTGTTCTAGGACAGCAGTCTTCTGAAGGTCATAGGTGGTGTCTGGCATTTGTATTCTATGAATGCTCAGTTGGGAAGGAGAGGCCATGAAATTTGGCCTTCTGGAGACCATACTCGAAAGTCACTGCCATTTCCACAAAAAACAGATGTATTGGCCTATGTACATATATCTATATGGCAATACACTGTGGTGAACGGACTTCAGGCCTCTGCTCCTACCCTCCCTCAATACAAGAAAACTTTGTTCTAACAAATCAGCAGTCTGAGATGTTCACCCTCCCGACAAAATCGCTGAAGACAAAAATGGGCGCATAAGCAAATGTGGTGAAGAATGCGGATGGTACCCGGCTATTAAAAGATACAGCATCTGGGTCTTACAGGCTTGAAGTTACACAAGCAGTCATTCAGCAGAGAAGCAACAAGCCCACATGGAAGAAGCACACTGCCAGTGCGATCATGAGGAGTCATCAGGATAGGGTAATAGGCATCAGAAGACACATAACAAACAAACAAAAACATATTGTTGAGAACGAAGGGTGGGCGGAGCAGAGACCCAAAGCCCATATGTAGACAATGGGACAATCCCCCCACAGAGGGGCTACAGGGAAGGGATGTGTCAACCAGGGTGCAGTAAAGCATCGATGAAACACACAATATTCCTCTGGTTCCTTGAGGCTTCCTCACCCCCCACTACCATGACCCCAGTGCTGCTTCTCAATTCAGACTAGACCGGAACATGTACACAGGTATAGAAAAGAGATGCGGGCTCACGACAAGCAGAATCCAGGAACAGGAGTGGAAATAACAATACCAGCAGAGTAGGGAGAAAGGGAGGAGAACCGATCGCAATGATTGATACATAACCATACACCCCTCTCCAGGGGGAGGGACAACAGAAAACATGGGAGAAGGGAGACAGCAGTCGGTATGAGAGATGAAAATAATAATAATTTATAATCTACCAAGGGGGTGTGAGTGGCGAGGAATGAGGAGCTGATATCAAGGGCTCAATAGAAAGTAAATGTCTAGAAGTGAATGAAGGCAACATAGGTACAAACATGCCTGATGCAATCAATGTATGACTTGTTACAAGAGTTGTAAGAGTCCTCAATAAAATGATCTTTTAATAAAAAAAAAACTCACTGCCATCAAATCAATGCCCACTCATAGTAACCCTATAGCGACCTTATAAGACAGAGTTGAACTGCTTCTGTGGATTCCTGGCAAGAGTGGAAACCCCTGTCTTTCTCTGGAGGAGTGGCCGGTGGTTTCGAACGGCTGACCTTGTAGATCAAAGCCGAATGATTAAGCACTGCACCACCAGGGATCCATTCTGCAGACCACATTCCCAAGGAAACAAAAGGTTGTGACTTGAGCCACGCCCTCTAGTTAGGTGGGGACTCAAAATCTATCCCATCTTATTCCTGTCTCATTAGCATAACAGATAGCTCCCTCCAAAATAGGATTATACCTATAGGTGTAGGGTTTAGAATGTATAATGCACCGGAGAAGGGAGGACTCACCATACACTGCAACATGGAAAGAAGGGCCATGTTAAGTGAGGAGATGATGTGGAGACCATGCCTGCCCTCCTCTAGCGTCCCTACGGGTCTGGGAATCCACCGCTACCCCAGCCCAAGGCCCGTTGCCACAACTGGAGGGCAGACATCCCTCCACCCTCCATTTTGCCTTATTCAGTTACCAACTGTTCCTCCCATGACACGATTTCTCTGCTGGATTTGATGACCCAGTACCGTGGCACCACACAACCCACAAACAATATTCATGATTTGGGGGTGTTAGTAGGGACATTAACAGATTGCAAGTCAGGATCGGAAGACATTAAGGATGCGGTACTTTCTTCACAGCCGTGCCTCTTCTCCGCCAGCAGTGGCATCTCTCACTGGTCCTCAGTGTGTTAGGCTGGGCTCTATAGAGAAGCATAACCGTGATGCTTGCATGTGTTCGTCTATAGAATGAGATTTAGATCAAGACATAGCTCATATAATTGTAGCAATAGGTAAACTCAGCACAGTTCAAGTCCATGGGTCAGATGTAAGCTAAAAGCTTCTCCTGACTTCTGTAACTGCAGCGGCTGACAAATAGGTAGCCGGAAATGAGGCAGGAAGACCAAAAGGCTGGTGGATGCCAAACCAAATGAATCCGAGATTGCCTGAGTGAACCCAAGGTCAGCAATCCACTGCTGGCTCCTGGGATCAGCAGGGGCTATAACCGGATGCAGGATCCAAACCAGCAGCAGTGAACTAGCTTCCACACACTGCCAAATGTATTCTAAGAGTGGACTGCACCCTGAGTGAAACCTCCCACAATTGTATCCAGACTGTGACCAGATGATACCATTGTCCTCGAGTTGATCCTGACTAAGTGTTCCCATAGACCAGAGTAGAGCTGCCCCTGTGGGTTTCTGAGATCGTAACGCTTGGAATGGAGTAGAAAGCCTCCTATTTCTCCCACAGAGCAGCTGGTGACTTCAAACTGCTGGCTTTGGGGTTAGCAGCTCAACTGGTGACGCCCCCAGAAGATCTAGTCTCCGCACAGGAGCCCTGGTAGCATAGTGGCTTATGTGTGGGGCTGCTAACCCCATAACCATGGAAGAAAGATGAGACTGTCTAGACCTATAAAGACTTACAGTTTCAAAAGCCCACAGGGGCAGTTCTACCCTGTCCAGTAGGGTCATAATGAGTCAGAATCAACACTGTAGTAGGGAGTTTTCCCTACAACTGCTTGGCAGTTTCGTAGATGATCCACTCACTGAGTTGACCACGCTGTGCTGGATCAACAAGAAGGCCCTCACTCGGCCTCCTGGTCCCAGGGCTGCGCCTCTGCTCTTTCTCGTTGTCGCAGCGTGGCATGGCTTCTGTTGCCCCTACCACGTCAGGCAGGAATCTCATTCAGACTGTGCTCGCCGGCTTCTTTCTTGAGGATCATTTCATTTCCTCTTTTCCCACTTCTGAGATGGCTCAATTATCAGAAGTATGGTGAGATGGACCAATCCTGGGATTAGTGCCCACTGCACCTTATTTGCAGTCTCCCACCCAGTCACTGGGTAGGACTAGCAGAGGTTATGAATGGAATTTCCCTACAAGACATTAGGTAAATAAGTACATCTCAGGCTCCCTGGGTAGTCCATCGTCCCCTGGGGTGCGTGCTAATTGACTGACCCTTGCAAGCATGTTACACGCCTGGATCACATAGTAAACGATTACATTGCTTTATAAAGCTTGAACCTAGCAAATTAATCTTGGCTAGTCAGGGCATCTGTAGAGAGAAACCCATTGTCCGGAAACTTTGTATATAATTCAGACTGCTAATTTTCTCCTCCTCATTATCATGTCTACAAGGTGATGATGTTTTTAAGAGAGTAGGATTTGTCCTTAGTATACTACATGCAGAAGACTGGCTGGGTGAGTGGGGCCAGCGGCTGGATCATGCTGAGCGGAGCCCGCCGTGGGCCCCTTTCACCTGCCGGGGGGTGGGGGCCTCGAAGGTCGACCCAGGGGAGCGGGGACGCGGAGGGGCCGCTCCGCGCCGCGGATCCAGTGTGGCTGGAGTTCTTGGTGTGCCCGCTCTCCAAGAAGACGCTCAGATATGAGGCATCGACAAATGAACTGATTAATGAAGCGTTGGGAATCGCATATCCAATCATTGATGGCATTCCGAATATGGTACCACAAGCCGCTAGGATGACACATCAAAATAAGAATAAAGGAAAAGCGGAGCAGACTGAACCGTAATTTTAAAAAACCCAAACAGCTCAAATGTCTTGCTGACATTTACCTTGTTGAAAGTCAGTGTGGCGGGTACTTCTTCCTACGCTGACTGTCCTTCTGCCACTGGGGTCCCTAGCAGGACTGTTCTCCCCCGCCTCTGTAGAGGACTGCACCAGCACCACCCGCCTATGCCTTCACAGGCTGCCCTTGTCCACCGCCATACCGGTTTCTGTGTTCTTCCGCCTTTGCACTTGGATGGGCATTAAACTCTTCAGACATAATCAATGGAACCAGAGCCAAGATGGTCTATAAAATAATGATATGTTTGGGGCCTCTTTCTCTGAAAGCTCAGCTCGACTGAGATACTGAACTCCCATTTGGTTGGCGGGGAAGCTGTCAGCGTTGGGACTGTAGCAGACTGAAGCTGCAGCTGCTCTGCTCCCGCTCTTGTACCGCGCCCAGGGTTTGAAGGAGCTTGCGCCAGTTTCTAACAACTGCTCTATCAGAAGAAACATTTTGACAAGATAGTTTGGAGATTAACAGCCCTAATCAGCTGATAACTTTATTCTTTATCTCCCCATTTTAGCCGTTAATCTTTTGAAAGACTGTTTGTTTGGATTCAAGCTCATGAGGCAAATCACATGTGAGTAATGACTGAAGTAATCCCCAAGGAGCTTTTTTAAGAGTAGTTGTAGAGAAATGTATTTGAAGTCGTGTGATAGAAAACCTTAAAATGAAATTTTCACATACTTGGCAAAAGTCTTAGTTTGTAAATTTGCCTTGTGATTATATGAATACAAATAAAATGAGATGACAACACCCATATGGAAAAAAAAAAAGAATACTACATGCAAATCCATATGCTGCTTACTCTGAAATATTAGTTACTGTCAGTCCCTAACAGGACTCAGGCCTCGGTTTCCTCAGCTATGTCACTGGTAAACATTCATTCCTATGATAGCAATTTCACAGAATTGTGTGAGCTTTTTAAAAAGCACACTTTTTAAAAAAGACCTTTTTAAACAATAGCTATACAATTGCCAGACTCTCGATGGTTGTGTAACAGTAGCACTAATGACACACCGGTAAAGAAGATGGCATCTCCTTTGATCAAGGGGGATTCAGACTAGAAAGTAGGCAGAAGGTTTCTAACATTGAGCAGTAATTTATTCCCACGATGGTACCTTCTTTTGGCATTAAATTGAGCTGTAGACTTGACTCTCCTTTTAATCTTTTCTGCTTTCATCAAAGTGATGTTTACTGATTCAGTTATGAGCTGTCCCCCCTACCCCCTACCCCCATTACATTAAAGTCCAATCCATACCGGAGGGTGCCACCTTTCCTAGTGTTTACAGTCCTCTTCCTTTTCTTTCTTCCTTTTTATTATTTAAATCAGTTTTAGTTAATGATTTCCAACATCGACAACATGAAGCATCCAGGCACAGGATACAGAACTACAGCAAACAGCATTCAGATGGGGCTAACAGACATTAGAACACCCACCATTCTCTGAGACAGCTGAACTCACGGGTGAACTCTGCTTGCAAGTACTCCTGCAAAGCACACCACACGCTCAGCCCCTGGTGTCCACCCATCAGCTGCAGTTCACGTCCCACACTTACAGATCAGGAACAGCACACCCCCCAGACAGCTTTCCCAGCAGTGGCCAGAGCTCGGGAGCTGCGAGTATTGTTTCACTTAGCACATTCAATGAATAGGGGTTACCTAGGAACAACGCTTACTTACAGTCTTCCAACAGATGTGGATGTCCTTTGCATGCAATAACATCCACGGGTTAATTGCAATCATTGCGTTCTGCACACTCTCACCAAAGCCACAGGACAGAGAGACATTAAGTGTCTGCCCACGCACTCTTCTCGCTCATACTAGCCTCTCATGCCTCAGCACCACCGTCAATCCCAGGCAAGGTTTCAAAATTTCAAACAGGCTTCTGGTTCCATTTCACAGCCTTGCGTTCACAACATGGATACATTTCATGAAATAGAGGTAGTGGATAAAAATGGGACCCCTACGGTCGAAGATGCAAGCTGTGCAGTGTGATGATGAATTCTTGAATGAGAAAACATGTAGACAGAAGTATTCCTAGGGTGGAATATTTATAGTGCTACTTTCAGTGAAGTGCTTCTTCCGCAAACATTTGAACGAGCTGAACTGCAGAGATTCAATAAAGGCTTCTTATTGTGCCTTTGTACAGGAGGGGAGACTAGCATTAAAAACCAAACCAAAGTAAAAGGACCAAACATGGTGACACCAAGTTCTCCAGAAAGGAGACCCTCCCAAAGAAACACTCCCTGTGCTGGGGTTCAAATTAAAACAGAGAAAAGAATGCAGTGCTAACCAATGCTTGCCATGTTGAACATGCCAAGAACTCACTTGATAAGTCCAGGGGTAAAATATTACAGGGGAACCTTTTGCTCTTAATGGTTGTGTGTTGGTTTACCAATCAGGCAAACAGCAGCTCACTTTTAGCCACTCAACATTTCAACCCTTAACGTAACAAAACTTACAAGATTCTTTTAGCGCTTCCTCTTTTTCTCTAAGAAAAATGTCAGGAGATGGGAGGGAGCACTAGAACTGATTGTGATTACACAACTCATTTTATAGGTGATTTAACCATGAAAAAAATGACAATATTCTAAAATTGATTGTGGTAATGATTGTACAATTCTTCTTGATATGATTGAACTACTGAATTGGATGATATATGGATTAAATGCCAGTACAACTATAAAAAGAATATGTCAAAAATACTGCTGAATATACTCCACACTGGTGGAACAAACCAATCTTGAACATTTTTAGTACATATATATCTTACAATATACTTAACATGAGTTTAGAAAAATTTGAATTCCTGCCAGTCTCAACCACCCACCCACCTACCCACCCACTCACCCAACCAACCATAACCCACTGCCTACATTCCCCAGCCAAAGGATTTGGAATCCATGCTTGAGCCAAATCCTCCATTAAAACCACTACCTGAAAAAACAAAACAAACAAACAAACAAACAAAAAACACTGCCTGGCCCTGCATTTGAGGCTCATTCCTAGTCAATTGCTGCGCCAGAATTAGAGCCACTGTAAGAGTTATTTCTAGAGCCGAAGGCTTGATTTGGCTCCCTTTCCATGTTGCCTTGACTTTGGTTATTACCTGACGGGCCTGACTGGATCTGCTGACTGGCTAGCATGCCCATCATCCCACAGCTGCTCTGCAATGCTGCTTGGGCTGCAGCCATCTGAGTGAATTAGTGCTGAAAGTCTCCACGTTCATCCAACACCCATATTACTGCCTTGATTGTTTCCCAAGCCAGCCCTGCCCCCTCGACTATTACCAAATCCATCCTAATTACCACCAAATCTTTCACTTCTTTCTGTCTATTGCTACTGTACTTAGGTTGAGCGTTGGAAAAAAATATATATACACACACACAAAATTATATATACTAATATATATATATAATTTACTGATTCCTTTAATGATCAAGTCCTCTCCACAAAGAGACTGGGCAACCTGATCATCTGAAAATATAACAAAGACACAATCCCTGACTGTTTGGGAATGAAGACATCTACAACTTCTCCGTACTGGGAAAAAGACTGCTGCAGCTCATCAGCAGTCAGAGCCTCCATACAACACCCAATGAACACCTTTCTGCTCCTCAAAGGCTCCTCTGGGCTTTGCTTTGAGTTTAGGACGCTTACGAGGGAGTATCCCCCGCCAAAACTGAATTGCACTGGGTGGAACAGAGCATTCGTGGTACACATCCCCCACTCCCCCACTCCCCACCCCTGCTAGGCCAGCATCAAGCAACTCACTCTGAGTTGGTGCACCCAGTGGCATCTCTTGGGAAGGTTCTCTCTGGTCACAGTGAACTTTTTCATAAAAGCATTTTTGCTCAAGCCTCATTTTTTTGTGATAGTCAATTTAAGAGAACAGCATGTGGCTGTGAACTTTTGTTTCCTGCTCAGGAAAAATGCCATAAAAATTGTTGTGATGTTGAACACAGCTTACAAGGAGAGTGCTGTGGGAAAAATCCCTCAAGTGTACCAGTATTTTTCTCATTTCAAAAAGGTGAAATATTGATTGATGACAAACCTTGTTCCAGATGTCTGTCAACTTCCCAAATGGACAAAAATGTTAATTCATAGTGCATTTGGAGTTCATTCCACCAGGTCAGACTGTTAAATCAAGATTTCTATTAAGAGGTTCTAAAAAGATAACAACAATGTGCGACAAAAATGGCCTGGTTTGTGGCAGACTGGGGACGGACTGGTTTTGCTACTATGACAATGCACCTGCTCATGCAGCCATCTCAGTGTGCCAGTTTTTGGCAAAAAACAGCATACCTCTCTTACCCCACGAACCTTACTCACCTGATCTTGCTCTGTGAGACTTCTTTTGTTTCTGCTAATGAAGAAGGACATGAAAGGACAGCGATTTGACAACGAAGAGGTGAAGAGAAAAATGAGGGAGGTGTTGGCAGCCATCCAAACAGATGAGTTTGAAAAATGTTTCAAAGAATGGAATTGCAGATTTGATAAATGCACCAAGTGTAATGGAGAATACGTTGAAGGTGATAAAGATTTTTTTGTTTTTTAAAAAAAGTTAAATACATAGCTATTAAAAAAAATTCTGGTTATTTTTGGGTACCCCCTCTTACATCTGCCCTATGTCTCTGTGACAGGACTTTCACCTGGGCCTCGTATTCTGTAACACGAACAAAGTCAAATCTTCTTGAATGACCAGTTTTAATTTCTTCCTTGGACCTGCGCATCCTGAGGATTTCTCTAGAAGTACTGAAATATTCCTTCCGATCCGGCTCAGTTTTGTTCCGCGGGAGACCCAACGCCATGAAATCGGACGTTTCCTGGACGGACCTCTTCACTTTCACTGCCGCTGAGGCAGCCGCCGCATCCATTTCTTCTCCTGTGATCTTTGGGATAGTGGCCAACGTTGACCAGATTTCCCCAGCTGGCATCGGGGGCTAGCAGATGCCCTTCACCAGTGAGAGCCCTCTGCACCCCGAGACGCTGAGCTCCTAGCGCAGGCCACAGGCCCCGGAAACTGGGCTGGAACTGGACCGGAGCTCTGGACGTCGTCTTTTGACGGTATCTCAGCTGGCTTGGCTTTCTCATCATCGGTTACCCGAATATATTCAGACATTTTAAAAGTTTTCTTCCGTGCCGCTGTAGTAAACCTGACCAGGGAAGAAGCAGTGGGGGACCCAAGAGCACCCAGCTGCCACTTCGACTCCCCCAGCCCTCTTCCTTTCAACAAGCTAGGGTAGGTCATCTACGGTTACAACTTGTTCATGCCACATTCTTCATATATTCCATATTCACAGACTATTCGCACCGCGTACAGATGGAATTAGTGTGCACACCTGTCCTGATATTAAAACGTCTGTTCTAAGGATCTCTAATGGTCTAGGTTAAGGTTCTGATCAGCACAATTATGTGTTCCGGAATTCACATTCTTCAAAACATTATCTATCATTTGTTGATCCACATAGTCGAATACCTCTATTGAGAAGAAAACACAAGGGAACATTTTTCTGGTATTCTCTACTTTCAGCCCAAGTTCCATCTGATGTCAGCAATGAGATCCATTGTTCCATGCCCTCTTGTGAATCACTTTGGAGGTCTGGCAGCTCTCTGTCAATATACTGCTATACATAAACTGAGGACCTACTTGAGATCCAGACCTCGGAAATCATCTTCTCAGAGATTACAGGAATGTAAACCTTACGAACGCTCCTCGCAGTTGTTACCCTTCGTATGAAAACCTGAAACTGTAAATGAGAAATGGAGGAAAAGTAATTCAGCCAGGCAGGTCGCTACAGAAAGAATCGATTTTTAGTAAGTAATTATTCAATGATCTTTTTAGTGAAATAAGGTGGTTTCACTGAGGTAAGAAAATCATTTTAGTATTTTCAGAAATACTAAGATATATTTGAAAACACAGTCCTTCAGTACACACAATGCCCAGTAGCATAGCTCACTTCATTTCCATCCAAGTCCCCTCTCTCTTCATCCAGAATTATATCAGTTAAGTTGGTTTGTGATGAGCTAAGACTATTACTGCTAGTTGGTCAGTTATAGTTACAGAAAGGGTTTCAATGCCCAAACATATTTTTCACACACACACACACACAATTATATATACATATTATACACACACATTTATGTCCATTTTACCCATTATTTATATTCTTGCTTATGTTTTAAAGCTAGTTTCTGCTGGCCATCTTCATCCGCGTAATATTCCCTTTAAATTGCAGTTGGAAATGGTTGTTTCTTTCTTTTGACCTTTGTTGGTTTGCTTTTCACCTCATTTCTTTCACTTTACACAAGTGACATTTCCGCCTTCAACGTGTCAGAAGGAAGTCAAACACTAGAGGTAGTATTCAACAGATGTCACCACCACAGCACATCATCCACATTTTGTGATCAAGCACATTTTCTGGAATTGAAATAGGGGACGATCTCAGGGAACAACTCTACAACTCTGTTAAAACAAAGAAATGATGTATTGACAGCATAAGAATATTCATTGATGAACCTATAGGGACAGCAGGCAGAAAGAGGCTTTCAGGGGGCAGGGGGTACAGTGGGGGCAGTGGGTGAAAGGGAGACGATGTCAAGGAGTCCATGTAGAAAAAGAATGTTTGGAAACTGATGGTGGTAGCAACTGTACACTTGTACTTGCTATGATTGAAATATGGAATTATATATGTATTAAACCCCAACGAATAAAAGAAAGAAAAAAAATCCAAAAGAATATTCAAATAGGGTATCATAAACTTCAAGCAGGTAGAGACCATGAATCCCAGGGGAGGCAATCACATGAAGATAGAGATAGGCCTGATTTAAGACTTAACAGTAAAGAGTATTCTAGCAAATAGACTAGATTATAGGAGTTCCTTTGATTGGTGATTTCTTGATGTATCATTAAGGATATGCCCAGGCAAATTCCCTGTCTCAGCACTTTCAGAATACTAGTTAATCTGCTTTCAACCACATTCTTCCCGAGGACAAGCTGCCTTCCTTGTTTACCGTTGACAGTCGTGAGTACCATTCCCAGAGCAGAGGCAGCGCCTGTGGTATTGCTGTCAGGTACCATCCAGTCGGCTCTGACCCCTAGTGACCGGATAGACCCCGCAATGAAGCACTGCCCGGTCCTGCTCCATCCAGACAATCGTTCCTATGCTTGAGTCAATGAGTCACTGCGAATCCATCTTCTGGAGAGTCGTCCTTTTTGGTTTTTGCTGCCCCTCTTTTTTACCAAAGTGATGTCCTTCTCCAGGCACCCATCTCTCCTGACAACATGTTCAAAGTGTGTAAGATGAAGTCTCACCATCCTTGCCTGTAAGGAGTACTCATGTACTTCCACCACTTGTCTGTCTGTTTGTCGTGCTGTGGTGACCTGTGGGTTGGTGTGATGCTGGACTCTAGGTCCCTG
This sequence comes from Echinops telfairi, assembly GCF_000313985.2. NCBI lineage: Eukaryota > Metazoa > Chordata > Mammalia > Afrosoricida > Tenrecidae > Echinops > Echinops telfairi. The sequence goes on along the minus strand of NW_022111320.1, from coordinate 19,675,212 downwards.
GTCTTTCAAAGGCCAGCAGGGCCCCCCACGCGCACAGGTTTCAGCGGAGCTCCCAGACTGAGAACAGACAAGGAAGAAGGACTGGCTCCTCACTCCAGAGGAAGAAGCCGCTGAAAACCTTATGCATAGCTCGGAGGCATTTTCAAAAGTTGTATTAGAGAGGAAATTTGTATTAGAGTTTGTATCAGAGGGAATTTGTAAATTTGTATCAGAGTTGTATTCTGAGCATGACGTTTGGATAAAGCTAGGTTAAAAGTTGGAGTCCTAAATCCATTCTGAGTCTCCACTGAGGTTCTTCCTCCATGGAGTTCTGACCATTCACTGGCAGTGAACAAAGTTTGTCCTCAGACGGAGGAATTTGCCCGAGAGCTGTTGAAGGCACTGTGGTGCTCAGGGCCACATGGTCGTGAGTCATGCCCTGGCCCATGTGATTAGAGAGCTCTGAACCCATTTCCTGAGCTTCTAAAATCTGCCATCGTTAGATTGTTTTCCTTGGTTCTTGCTTCTCATCACTGAAAGAATTCACAAGGCAGAGCACTTTTGTAAATCTGAGGAACTTTTCCAAGGGAAAGGGAAGTTTTGGGTAATACAGTTTCAGATAGTACAAGCTGTCTGGAAAATGTGCAAGGCTGCATGGGGGGACCATGCAAGAGTTCACGACTGAAGATGGCCACTTCAGGGGAGCACAAAAAACCACGTGGAAGGAGCGCTGGAACAAGAGTGACTGCCCTCGGTCCCTACTTTTGATCCCCTCCTACCCTACTTGAAGGGGCGTTGGTGAGGGTATTGGCCATTCTTAGTGGCTAAGTTCAGGCACACCTGTGATGCGATGTGCCGTGTGTGTGCCCAGGTGGACCTTCACCTGTGTCTGGGTGACCTTGGTCTGTGCATGCCCAGCTTAGGATTTTCCCCGTACATGTCTAATGTCTGTCTCCTTTCCTTCCAGCCCCTTTATTGTGGCATGACTATCCAATTTTTGTTTAGGTTAGGCATTTAGTGGAGGCAGCCCCCTTTTCCCTTAATCTTCCTGCCCATCACAATGGTGGATGTGTCCCACTGAGCGTCCTTTCTATAGTCCCACCTATAACGGAGGGATTGATTCTGCTGCCAATCATAATGCTTTGACACATTTCCTTTGTTTTCCAATTTAGCCATGTGCTTGTGAATCCTTTAGACATCCTTATGGTCTGATCGATGGTCTTCCTCCTTGGGATAATTCATTTTTGTCTTTGTCCTGGTTAAGATTTAATGAAAGAGTCTCTAGATAAAAATATTTGAATATGATGTTTTTGTGGGTTTTTTACCCTATAACAAAGTTTACAAGTTAAATATTTAAGTCATTTTTCAGGTTACACAAAAGTAAGCAATTCTCTGAGATCATTTCTAGCGACTCATTTTTATAATTTTATGCATAGACACATCTATTCCTATCTGTTTAGAGTTATATTATTTTAATCAGAAACTAGAAAAATATATAGAAAACAATGATCTCTAATGTCAATGCTTGCATAAAAGGATAATGATGTCTCTAAAGTGGACCAGGGACATACATAGAGCATAGATACATGAATGGATTTTGAGCTCACACACAATGGTAGCCCTAATGTAAGAAAAATTAGTTCTTATGACATGGACTGAGGTAGTTAGTTTATTGTGCCAACCTGGCCAATAAACACATGTGAGATTAATTGAAGGGCGGAGAGATAAATGGCTCGGTGAGCTTCGTCCTTCTTAACGCTTGCTCTTTGATCATTGGACCAGTGTGCCACTGCCTTGCTTGTTCTTTGCCTCAATTTGCAAGGTACACTAACTGTGGGACACCTAACCCGTGGACTGTGTCGCTGTAATTTGAGGTCCCTTCAAGACCTGCTTCGCCACACCATTGGAATTTACATCTCTTGAGCTGGGGAATGTAGGAGGTGACCTGCCTTGCTGTTTGCTGTCTGTGCCCAGATAGCCTGAATTGCTCTACAGAGGACTACCCGGCGGCCCTCAAGACTTGAAGGACTGCCAGTGTCTCACAACTGTCTCATGGGAGTGAGTTGCACTGAGCCATTGTATTGCTTTATAATTAACTGTTTATTTCTTATCTTATATCTATCTATCTGTATAAATATATATATATATAATTATTAGTGTTCTGGTTTTGTTTCTCTAGAGAACACTATCTAACACATTTGACACCAGGAGTGCTTCTAGAGAAATAAAATCATAAATATGGACTTCTTAAATTGGCTCTCCAGCCTGATTAGTCTTAACAGAACTAGTAATGCTACTTCTATGCCCCAAAGCATGGATAAGTCTGCTACTCTTACTAATCCATAGTGTGAAATAGCAAAGCGAATATCTACAATGTCACTACCGATAGATGAGGTGCTGGTTAACGGAGAGGCTCTGAGTGATCGTATCTTTGATATTTTCCAGGAGTTTTGTCAGGATGACAAGTATAGGGAAGCTGGTTGGCTGGTCCTTCTTGCAATGGAAAGTGTGATTAAGGAGAGGTATGATCTCAGAGCCTCAGAAGTGCGCCTCAGGTGTGGACTTGCATATTTGAAAGCTTCCCTCCATCTGTGCTACAAAGGAGAACCTTCTCTCCTCTAGTAATAGAGCTGATATTGCTGAGAACCAGGTCCAGAGTATCATTATGCGAGTGGCTGAATTACAACGTCAGCTGAATTGCAGATCTAGAGCAGTGTCTGATACCGAAGTGAGGGCATTGATAGGAAACAGTTGGGACCCTGAAACATGGGATGGGAACAAATGGGCTGATGATCCAGAAGAGGAGGATATTAAGCCCCTAGAAACAATTGACCCACCCCAGTTAATAGCTCCACCCCTCCTAGCTGAAGGCATTAATTCACTATCAATAAAACAATCCACACCTGAGCAGATTAGCCAAAGTGTTCAAGTGGATATGCCAGGTGTGGCTGCATCAGTAACATTGCCTGAGGGAGATGCCTTAGAAGATATTGCTTAGAGCACCCGGGAAACACCCTCACCACCCATTATTTCCGCTAGACCTGTCACTAAAATTAAGTCTCAGAAAGCTCCTAAAGGTGAGGCTGAGATGATTACCCAAGAAGAAGCATGCTATACTCACAAAGATCTGCTCGAGTTTCAAATACGTACAAGCAGAAACCTGGGGAATATCCCTGGGAATGGTTACTAAGGGTGTGGGATACTGGTGCACAAAATATAATATTACATCAGTCTGAGTTTCTGGATATGGGACCGCTAAGCACAGGCTCTTCTTTCAATGTCTCTGCGAGAGAGGCTAAGAGAGGATCTAGTTTTTTATTTGGTTGGTTCATTGAAGCATGGACTGCCAGATGGCCTAGATTGGACCAACTTGAAGTACCTGACCTACCTTGGTACACTGTAGAGAAAGGCATCCAAATGCTTAGGGAAATTGGTATGTTGAAATGTATCTATCAGGATATTCCTATAGACCCAAAAAGGGGGTGTCCTGAGGACATACCCTTTACCACAGCCATAAAGAACAAGTTTGTGAAGTGGGCCCCAGCATCTCTTAAGACTCCTGTAATTGCTATTTTATGTGAACCACGATTAACAGTGGGCACTGCCCTAAGCAAACTCGGACATTTGCCCACAATGGGGCTGATTGATCCCTGTGGTGGTAGAGGGCAGGGGTCAGCACTGAATCAACAGACAGGGTGGGCGTGGTTATAATAGACAACAAGGTTTCCATAGTAATCAAAGCAACCTGTCTTGTGTGGAATAATGGCATTGGCTACTTAGCCATGGTGTCCCTAGGAGTGAAATAGATGGGAAACCTACTAAATAGTTACATGATCTATACAGGCGGAAGAATGGTAGATCAGGTGAACAGTAGAATAGACAGTCACAATCACTCAATCAATTCCCAGACCTGAGCCAGTTTACAGACTCACAACCCCTTGAATGAGGGGAAGGCTGGGTCCCTTTGAAGGAGGACCCTGCTATATCCAAAGGTCTATACTGTTAGTCTTTCTTCCAGCCTTCTCCAAAGGGACCTGTAGCCTTTCACAAGAGTGACTGTTCACTGGGGCAAAGGAAATAATCAAACTTTTCGGGGATTACTGGACACTGGCTTGGACTGACACTAATTCCAGGAGACCCAAAGTGTTTCGAAGGCCCACCAGTCAGAGTGGGGGCTTATGAAGGTCAAGTTATCAATGGAGTTTTAGCTCAGGTATGCCTCACTGTGGGTCCAATGGGTCCCCAGACCCATCTTGTGGTTATTTCCCCAGTTCCAGAATGCATCATTGGAATAGATGTACTTAGTAACTGGCAGAACACCCATATTGGATCCTTGAAATGTGGAATAAGGGCTATAATGGTAGGAAAGGCCAAGTGGACACCATTAGAACTGCCAGTGCCTAGGAAAATAGTAAATGAAAGCAATACCGCATTCCTGGAGGGATTGCAGAGATCAGTGCCACCATCAAAGACTTGAAAGATGCAGGGGTGGTGAGTCCTACCACATCCCCGTTTAACTCATCTACTTGGCCTGTAAAGAAGACAGATGGATACTGGAGAATGACAGTGGATTATCGTAAACTTAACCAGGTGGTGACTCCAATTGCAGCTGCCGTTCCAGATGTGATTTCATTGCTGGAGCACATTAATACTTCTCCTGGCACTTGGCATGCAGTTATTGATCTGGCTAATGACTTCTTCTCAATACTAGTCTCGAAGGACGACCAGAAGCAATTTGCCTTCAGCTGGCAGGGGCAACAAAGCACTTTCACAACTCTTCCCCAGGGGTACATCAACTTTTCCACCCTGTGCCATAATTTAGTCCGAAGGGACCTTGATCGCCTGTCTATTCCACAAAATGTCACACTGGTCCATTATATTGATGACATTATGCTGATTGGACGCACTAAGGAGGAGGTATCAAAGACTCTAGATTCATTGATACAACATCTGCATACAAGAGGTTGGGGAATTAACCCAACGAAGATTCAGGCACCCTCCACCCCAGTAAAATTTCTAGGGGTCCAGTGGTGTGGGGCATGTCGAGATATTCCTACTAAAGTGAGGAATAAGCTATTGCATTTGGGACCCCCAATGACTAAAAAGGAGGCACAACGCCTAGTGGGCCTCTTCGGATTTTGGAGGCAACATATCCCTCACTTGAGTGTTCTACTTTGACATATTTATCAAATGACACGAAAAGCCTCCAATTTTGAGTGGGGCCCAGAACAAGAAAAGGCTCTTCAACAGTTTCAGGCTGCCGTGCAAGCTGCTTTGCCACTGGGACCATGTGATCCAGCTGAGCCGATGGTGCTAGATGTGTCAGTGTAGATAGAGATGCAGTGTGGAGTCTTTGGCAGATCCCTGTTGGTGAATCATAGCATGGACCATTGGGATTTTGGAGTGAAGTCCACCCATCCTCTGCAGACAACTACTCCCCCTTTGAAAAACAGCTGTTGGCCTGTTATTGGGCCTTGATGGAGACTGAACACCTCACCGTAGGCCACCAAGTCACCATGAAGCCTGAACTACCCATCAAGAACTGGGTATTGTCTGACCCAAAGAATAATAAAGTTGGACGTGTGCAGCAACACTCCATTGTTAAATGGAAGTGGTATATACGAGATCGGGCCAAAGCAGGACTTGAAGGGACAAGTAAGCTGCATGAAGAAGTGGCCCAAATGCCCAGTCTCCACTCCTGTCACATTACCTTCTT
>NW_022111320.1:19666346-19667952 GCF_000313985.2 Echinops telfairi | reverse complement strand
CATGCCCTGTGATTAAAGTAAATGATAAATTACAGCAACCCAATCCTGACAGGATGTTTAATGACCCAGACCCCTCAGGAATGAAGGTCTGGGTCACCCCATCAGGCCAAAAATCACAGCCAGCTGAGATGCTTGCCGAGGGCAAAAGTAATACAGAATGGATAGTAGAAGAAGGTAGTTCTACCTATCAATTACGACCAGGTGATCAATTGCAAAAGCAAGATTTGCAATTGTCAGTGTATTTTCTTTATATGTGCTTATTGAATATCTTATTGAATACCTTTGTTCATGTATGATATATCAGATACAATTGGACTCAATGTGTTTTTATTTATATGTATGATAGATGTTTGATGTTAAGTATAAGTGTGATTTCATTAATATCCGGAAATTATATATGGCTAAAGAATTGTGTTCATGTGCCAAGTGGCAAGGGATGGATTGAGGTAGTTAATTGATTGTGTCAACCTGGCCGATAAACACATGTGGGATTAATTGAAGGGCGGAGAGATATATGACACGGTGAGCCTCGCCTTTCTTGTCTCTTGCTCTTGACCATCGGACCACTGTGCGGTTGCCTTGCTTGCTCTTTGCCTCAATTTGCAAGCTACACTACCTCTGGGACACCTAACCTGTGGACTGTGTCGCTATAATTTGAAGTCCCTTCAAGACCTGCTTCACCACACCATTGGAATTTACATCTCTTGAGCTGGGGACTGTCGGACCCTGTCATCTGGCTGACTGTTGGTGACCTGCCTTGCTGTTTGCTGCCTCTGCCCGGATAGCCTGAATTGCTCTACAGAGCACTACTCGGCAGCCCTCAAGACTTGAAGGACTGCCAGTGTCTCACAGCTGTCTCACGGGAGTGAGTTGCACTGAGCCATTTGTATTGCTTTATAATTAACTGTTTATTTTGTATGTTATATATATATGAATAAATATATATATATATAATTATTAGCGTTCTGCTTTTGTTTCTCTAAAGAACGCTGTCTAACACATGGCCCTACTCTCCTCATGAAGACATCATTGAAGATATGGGTTCTATAGCCAAATGTGGTAAAGCAATAGTGCCTGGCGATAAGGAAGAATAGTGTCTGAAGTCTTAAAGGCTTATCTTACAAGAAGCAACTGTAGAAATGAGGTGACAGTTAAATCCCTTGAGAGAAGTATGCCAACCTGTGTGATCCAAGGATTGTGAAAAATAAAATCCAATACTGGAGGAGAGAATGGTCTTAGGGCTTAAATCCTGAGCACCTACTGTGCAATCAAATGGATGACAATGAGAGTTCAAATTTCATTTGCATATATAATCCAAAGCCGAAGCAGGGAATAGTATCAGAGCTTAAATTGTGAGATTCTGGTTTGCAGATGGCTATGGATGACTGAAAACCCAAGATATATTTACAAGATCTACATAGGAAATAAGCCAGTGATTTCCTTCTATCCATAACTGAGGAATGGGAATAAACTGATTACCAAACAGAGGGTATTGGAGATCAAAATGGTAAACCTGACTTGAACAGTTAAAACCTTGTCACTTGATCCCCTTTCTGATACACTTTGGGCCTGAACTGGTTTTCAAGTCTTCTTGTATTCCCGCCCC
>NW_022111320.1:19661969-19666246 GCF_000313985.2 Echinops telfairi | reverse complement strand
CCCCCCCCACACCCACCCATTCCTATTGGGGTTTATCTCTGATGGTAGTTTGTCATTGTGGTTAGCCCTCTTGAATTGTGTTATGTTTTTCTATTTTTTGGTATATGAAACCCAGGATTGATGAAAATATAGAGACAACAAGTAGAATAAGGGTTCCTAAGAGGTATGTTGAAAATTGATTATAGTAGCAACTGTATAATACTTCTAGATGTGATTGAACTCTGGATGGTGTGGTATTTGTAAGAGTTCCTAATAAAATGGTTTTGAAAAAAGAAATCATTTGCAGGATCTCCACTTAGATTAGGCCTCTGGTGAATCCCTTCTGAGCATTGACCAGGGATATGAATAGCCTTGCTATCAGACAGAGTTGTGGGATCCAGTCCCAAATCTGGATGGGTCCGAAGGGGCAGTTGTGTAATTGAGGGGTAAATTAAAGAGCTATCAGACAAGGCATCCAAGGGCTCACCTCTTCTGATGGAGACCTGCGCCAGAGATAGAGGCAGTAATGCATTCTCTCACAAGCTTATGTAATCTCTGGCATCCAAGCCATGGTAAACACATAGGTAAACTGGAAGAGGTTATCTTAGAGGCATACAGGTAACATGAGGGGAATGAGCTAGGGATATACACGCAATAGGAATGGGAGGTAGTAGAGGCATACATGTGACAGGAAAGTACATACGCAACAAGATGGCAGGTTCTGGAGCTAAAATGGCCGCCTAATCTTGGTTGTCTCTGAGCTGGCTTGAGGTCAGATGCCCCTGAGCACTTCTCTAGGGGAACAATCCAAGATCCTATCAGAAGGGAGTGGGCCCTACTTAGGGTGGGATGGACAATAGGGTCTGATTGCTCTGGATGCCGATGCCTTCAAGCAGTTAACCTAAGAGTGTATATAGTAGCAACCATGTGATTGCAAGACGCACCTTAAGATTGGCAATATTATGCGGGACATCGTGGGGGAACAACTTTTGGAGAATGTGACTGGAGGCATCTCCAACCTGCAAACATGAAGGACTCCCTCCACGGAGCCCCACCTCCCAGACTCCTTAACGTAGGAGCGTAGAGAACTTGTCCCCTACACTCTTCCAGGTTCTGTTTCCTAGCGTGCCCTGGAGAGTAGACTAATGCAGATGTAATTAGGTTAAAATTTAACACCTTATCATTTGTTCTCCCCTTTGGCCCATTTAATATTTGTTCTAATTTGTATTCTTTTCTGTTATATTTTCAACGGAAGTCTTTCTACATTTAATTTTGTTATTGTTATTGCTTTTTTTGTTTTTGTATGTTTTTCTATATTTGACAGTAACTGGATTAATAGTTTCTTGGGGATATGGCAGGGCAGGGAAATGGGGAGCTAATAATAGTGCAAGGAAGAAGAAAATGTTCTAAAATGGATTGTATTGATGATTTTACAACTCGTTTAAATATGTTTAAACCATTGAACTGTGTAATATGCTAATTATATGTTAATAAAACTGTTAAACTTAGGGGAAAAAAAGACTTTGGAAACCCATAGAGGCCCTTCTCTACTTCCCTATAAGGACTCTGAATAAGAAATGACTCAAATGGCTGTAAGGTTTTTTGTTTGTTTGTTTGTTTTCCATTTTTAAATTGACAAATAACAGGATTGCAGATGACTTCTTACTACTTATGTAATTTTTTTTGCCGTGAGCATGTGTTATCAGTATAATTAGAGAGAATAAAAAACTATGTTTTTGTCCAAAAAATTGAAGTGAAGGCCAAGGGGAATCATAATTAGATTTTAGATTAGATACCACTCTGAGAGAAATTGATACACAACCAGTTCATCTCTTCCACTCATCGACAGTTGGCTCTTTCAACTGGTTTCCACAAAAGGACTTTGCATTTGTCTTTACAGAATCACCGTTCTCCCTTCTAACATCTTGCTTTGGAGAGACTGTTCAGTAAATAATGAATGCTGGCGTTTATTTGATGCTCTCACAGGGTAAGTAAGGATAACGCATGTGTGCCTTCAAAAGGGACTGAAAGCTAATGCTGTTTGCATCAAGACCACGTTAACGCAATGCTAGACAGTTGCTAAATCTTAAGTGACATTTCAATGGGAGGGTTACTGTCACCTCCTTGTGAATGGTACAATTGAGAATTATTGTAAGAATAATGGAGAGAATTGTAACACTTGGTGAAAGATACTTACTTTGACAATTGTGAAATAAAAGTTTGTTTCTACCTGGAAAACAAACAAACAAGAATGCTTGAAGCATTGTATAAGGTTGCCTTTATATGCTTTCCCCCAACTGTGAAAAAGAGGCCAACTCCCCGGCCTCAGAATTTCACTACTAGGCCCAAATGTATAGTTATTTCATTTTTTGGATGAGTTTAAAATTTTTAATTCTTCTTTAAAAAAATCATTTTATTGGGGGCTCATACAGCACTTATCACAATATATACATCCATCCATTGTATCAAGCACATTTATACATTTGTTGCCATCATTTTCAAAACATTTTCTTTCTACTTGAGCCTTTGGTATCAGCTCCTCATTTCTCCCCCTCTCTCCCCCACCCACTCTCCCTTATAAGCCTTTACTAATTTATAAATTATTATTATTTTGTCATGTCTTACACTAATCGATGTCTCCTTTCACCCATTTTTTTTAAACTTTTAAATTCTTATATTAAGGTTCAAGAATCCTGGTGGCCTTGTTTTGAACCCATCAATCACTTAGCAGGAGAAAGATGAGGCTGTCTGCTCCCATATAATATGTGAATTATATGTCAGTTAAACTGTTAAAATTAAAAATATGTATATTTTGAAGACTTGGGAAATCCACAGAAGCAGTTCCATGGTGTCCTCTATTATCCCTGGGAGTGAGATTGGACTTGATGGTTCTGAGTGAGTGATCGATCGTAAGGTACATAATCACAGATGCCAAGGAGCCTGAGTGCTTCTGAACCAAAAGGAGGCACTTTGAACCCGCCCATGGGTCCATGGGAGAAAGTCCTGGTATCTGTTCCCTTAAAGATTATAAGCCAGGAAGGCCTATGAGGCCATTTGAACAAGCCTTTCATGGAAGAAGTACAGCCAGAATGCTCCTCAGGAGTGAGACTCGCAGGATTTCATGTCAGCTACTTTGGGCTCTTGATCAGGAAGGGCCAGTCCCTAGAGGAGGACAATAGAGGTGGGGCCAGTGGAGAAGAGCAAAGATTACGAGGCCCATGAGGGGTGGGCAGTGTTTGCTTCAGGCGTGTAGAGAGCCATTGCGAGTGGACCGACCCCACGTCCCCTAAGAGCAGCAGCAGCAGCAACAAGCAATCTCATGAATCCGTGGCCATTGAATCCATCTAGACTCTGCGATCCTGTAGAACGGAGAACTACCCCAAGGGTTTCCTAGGATGTCAATCGTCACCGCAGAACAGGCATCCGCATCTTCGTGTCCTTGACCCGGCCGGCGGCCCGTGGTTGGTTCAAACGTGGGATCTTTTGCAATCAGCCCAGCGCGTAAGCCACTGCGACACCAGAGCGCCCCCACCCACACCCCCGCTTCAGCTATTAAAAATTTGCAATTGTCATCAGAACTTCCATTGCATGGCCAGTTTGGCTTGGGAAGACAGAAGCTCCATTGTGCGTCAGACTGACCTACGTGCGTAACTCAGCACCCCGTAGGATCCCCGTGCTCCGTTTGAGCACCCCGGGGCGGAGGCAGCTCGCCCTCAGGTGGGTGCAACGCAGACCGGCGTCCTCCAGAGTTCGCTGTGCTGCGCCCCGGACTGCGGGCGCTCTCGCCAACCTGGAGTGCCTGCTACACTTTGCAAGGACACCGAAGCGGGGGCACGTGAGCGCCCCGACTTCCTCCCGACCCCGCTTCCTGATTGGCTCCCGGGCGCAAAAGAAACCGGTGACCCAGCAGCGGCTGTGGGCAGAAACTTGCCGGAGGTCCTCGGGTGGCATCGCCCTCTGCAGCTCGCCAGCCGGCGGGCGGGCGGAAGCCGGAGAGATGAGGTCGTCCTGCGTCCTGCTCACTGCCCTGGTGGCGCTGGCCGCATACTATATCTACATCCCCCTGCCCGAGGCCATGGGGGACCCCTGGAAGCTCATGCTGCTGGACGCGACTTTCCGGGGCGCACAGCAAGTGGTGAGACGCGCGACCCCGCGCTCCCCCTGCCCGCCCCCTTAAGCCGTATTTGCCAGGGAGAGAAAATGCCCAGACCCAGAGGGCTTTTATTTGCTTTTATCCAGAGCTATGGGCGGTCGCATTTTTAAAGGTGGCTCTGTGGGCGTTTTCGGGGTGTCGCCTT
>NW_022111320.1:19655911-19661422 GCF_000313985.2 Echinops telfairi | reverse complement strand
CGCTGCCTTACAGCTGTGCATTGCTTCCACCCGTACGCAGGAGATGTAACTGTCTGGTTGGGCCCATGGTAAGAGACGTTATTCCCAGTGCCAACCAACCCCCGCCATCCAGGCGAACTGATAGGCTGTGCATCATTACCGAAGCCTGGTAGGTTCAAACCGCTCGCCTTTTGCTTGGCAGCCAATTTTTAACCTCTGCACCACCAGGCTTTCACTCGTATGGCCAGAGAATCTAGCATCTGAATGCAGTCTGTACCCGAGCCGAGCCCTACTGTGGTTTGGGCAGGGTTTCTGAGCTGCCTGAAGTCCTAACCTAACCGAACCCCTATCCCTCATCCAAACCTCAGTCTCTCCCTTCTCCCACCCTTGGATTTTCGTCTCAGTGATTTTTGTCAATGCCTTCCAAGAATGACAACTAGAATAAAATGGGGTGGAGTCAGGTGGTGGTGGGGTGTCATGATTTTCCTAGAATTTTTTATTGTGTTTCCGGCCACCCTGTATATAGAATTGCAAAGTCTGTTAGGTTTTGTCCCATCAAAAATCCCCCTAGGGTATTGTATGTAGTCCTTTCTGTATGGATTTGCCCTCCTAAGGACATAATCCACCCCAACTCCATATTCTCTTCCAAACACCCCCCACCATGCGCACGGCCCCCCTGCCTTAGAGTCAATGATTCATAGAATCAGAGTACCCTGCCAACCTGCCCCTTCATGTTTCCAAGTCGATAAATCTTTACTGCAGCAGAAAACCCCATCTTTTTTTCCCCCAGGGAGGCTGGTGCATTCGAACTGCTGACCTTTTGATTACGGATCTAACCCATAACCCATTACACTACCAGTTCCCATCTGATGTCTTAGGAAGGGTCTATCGGTCCCCCTTCCTTTCCTCCTGTCTATTACAATATTGGCATGATGGAATGGTCCCCCTTCTTTAGCCTTGTGCTAAGAAAGACCTTCTTAATGTAGGAAGCTTTGAAGTCCACTCTTCCCCCTGGAAATAACACCTTGCCAGGATTTTGGAACACAGTTATATTTATCTGGATGGTTGACGTGCCTTTGTACAATAACTTATGAATATTGAAAACAGAGTAGAAGAATAAAACTGCTATATTGGCCACAGAGATTCTTCTTAGTTTTTAGATCACTAAAGAAGTCCTCCCTCATGAATTGCTTATCTGGGGAAAGCCAGATTTGGAGAATGTTTTTCATTCTCAGTTAGAATAACAATCCCTCAAGGGCAAGGCTGGATCGGATCCTCTACAGAGGCACCCTGGGTCAGTGTTTGGGAATGATGACCTCTAGTCACAGCGATAATGAGATAATACTGCCACCATGGTTCACGAGTGACTCCTGTTACTTCACTTCTGAATTGTGCATCACAAACAACCATCCAGATCAGAAATAGGCACGGTGGTCCAGTAGTAAGCACATGCTGATTAGAGTCAGGCCTTTCTGAATCCCACTTCACCCTGGCTGTGAACCTAGGATATTTATTCACCATCTCTGAACCACAGTGGAGCCCTGGTGGCATAGTGGTTATGAGCTGGGCTGCTAACCCCAAGGTCTGCCGTTTGAAATCACCAACTGCTCGGAGGGAGAAAGATAAGGCTTTCTATTCTGGTGATGAGTTACAGCCTCAGAAATTCACAAAGGCAGTTCAACCCTGTCCCATGGGGTCCCTATGAGTTGATAGCGACTCAATGTCAGTGAGTTTGGTTTTTGGTTTGGAACTACAGTGTTCCCTGTAATATAGGCCTTATACCTACCTACCTGGTCTTTGATAAATGGTACTTTACTGGATTATATGTAAAATCTGGGTGATTGCTCATATTTGTTGAAACAATAAAACAAATGTAAGTTGGAAATAGCATCATTGACGGTAGGGAGCTCATGCTTGGACTGTGTGGCTTGCAGGTTCAAGTCCGCGGGGGAAAAAGAGGCTGTCTGCTCCCATAAATATTTAAAGTCTAAGAACCCTAAGGGGCAGTTCTACTCTGTCATAAACGGTTGCTATGCATCTGAGTCAACTCCATGACAGTGAATTTGTGTGTGTGTATATATATTTGGAGCCTCTAGAGCTACCATTAAATTGCCTTGCAGAAAATGATACCCAATATTAGTCTGAGTCAATTGGTTCCATGACAAAACGACAATGACAAAAGCCATGAAGCTGAAGCTTGCTCTGCTTTCAAAACAAGAAGTCTGGCTGTGACTTCATCTGTTGTCATTATGGGCCCACGCGTCACCTCTCTTCTCATCTCACCATCTTTATTTTGCCTGGGTGAACCAGATGAATGCTGCTTCTGGTCTTCCCACCTTGCTTTGTTAGCATCCCTCTCTAACACCCGGCGCACACATAAACACTGTTTTAGAATCACCAGGGGGCATTACAAATCCAGATGCCCAGGTCACAGCATCTACCAGTTTGTTCAGAATCTCTGAGAGGTGAGACCCGGGCATCAGTGTTTGTTATTTCCTCCCCCTTTGCCTTTCTTTTCTTTTCTTTTCTTTTTTAACAGACCAAAATGCTGCCTGGCTGTGCAACATCTTCACGATTATTTTTAATTCAGTTTAATCTGTTGTGATCTATATAGTATTCATTGGCTGGTATTTGGATGTGAATCACCAGGACTTTCTTCCTGGGCTGTGTAAGGCTGGAAGTCTCACTGTAAACTCCCCCTTTGCCTTTTCTCCAGCCAAACACACCCCAGTCCAGTCCTGTTGATGCCCTCAGCTTTGTGGCATTGCTTCGATTCTTCAAGCGATGTAACCCTACTCACCATCCTTTTCTGAGTTGTTCCTCCCTCATTAACATATGCTCACCAACCCTTGTGTTCCCTATTTCATCTTTCGAGTTGTTGTGACTTTATCCCATCTAGAGAGTTCTGAAAAGAGCGGACCGTTCAAGGCAGATCTTCTGCACTAGTTAGGCTAAACTAGTGTTTGATTTTATGACTGCTGCAAGGGATACGCGTGGTTTAAGGTTTCAAGATGATCTCTGGGCAGTAGTTTCAAGGGTTCATTCAATCCCTAGAGCTCCATGAGAATTGTGAAATTCTGTTCTGCATTTACCCCCCTTGTGATTGGGATTCTTCTGTGGAAACTTTGATCAGAATTTCAATTAAGGTAGCTGGACACCATCCAGTTCTGTTTTTATGGCAAAATGGTAGATGCTCTATAGCGCATGAGTCACACCCCCCACATCCTCCTCCTAATCCTGACCCCCCCTCTTCCTCCATTCTTCCAGGTGAAGAGAGGTGTATTTTTGGCCCTTGGATATCTGCCTGCCTGCCTTTGAAAGACCAGGTCAATGAACTAGGAGGCAGAACATAAGCACTAAATATGTTATTAGGCCAGTTAACTGGGTGTCCACTGAAACCATGACCCGAAAACTAAAATGTAATCTCTTGAAGTGTTTGGTAGTACCTGAGCCACGTCAGTGGCCACTTTTTTGGTGTCATTCTTTGAAGGATGAGGGGGTTTCCAAAAGTTTCTGGAAAAGCGGAATTGAATGATCATGGAGATTTCCCACAGGCTTTTTGAAGCCTGCTCCTGTATCTAGCAGGCAACATTTGCAAATTTAGCTTTTTACAGATGTGTAAGAATCTTGATAGCAATTACAATAATCGGCCGCACAGCAAGACCTTTCCATCGCCATCAACCTCTCTTGTCTCTCTCTCCCCAACCCTGTGGTCTCTAATAAATATTAGTCCGTGCATTTGCCATTTCTTGTCTTTTTACATCAGTGAGGTCATACGACATTTGTTCTTCTGTAAGTGCACGGCATGATGTCTTCATGCTCCAGCCGTGGATCAAGATTCCATCTCTCTACTTTGGATGAGTTGTATTTCATTGTATGTATGTATCGCAGTTCATTTATCCTCCTGTGTCCATAGACATCTAGGGTGTTTTTTTCCCTCACCCTTTTGGCTATTGTGAATAGTCTTGCAATAAACATTGATGTACACCTCTTTTTTTGAGTCTCTGCATTTAAGTCTTTTAGATATATACGTAGGAATAGAATTGCTCCTAGGCCCTATTGTTTTTAGTTTTTGTGAAGAACGCTTCCACAATGGTGGTACTGTTTTGCAATCCCAGTAACAATGCCTAAGGGTTCAGATTTTCCCACACCCACCAACACTGGTTATTCTGCTTCTTTGATTTTCCCTAGGATATTATGTTCATCCCTTAGAATTTTCTTCATGAAACAAATCTGGCATCCACAAGTCAGGACAATGCTAGATGCCCCTTTTCTAATTGTATGACTCTCATTTAATTCCCTTTTCTTTGGACATTAGCCAAGAACCCCAGTAAGATGTTGAAAACTAGTAGTATGTCTTCTTTCTCTCGCAGGGAGGAATGTCACCGGTCATCTCTTGAACTTGGTAATACTTTTATGGCTTGTAATCAGGGTAAGGCATGTTTGGAGTTATAAGTGAGCCAGATCTAGGATTGTGACTGTACAGTAAGTCCAGGTTTGTGTGCCTTAGTTGGGTTTGGCCTTGGTATTATTCATGTGAATCATCAGATTTCTATTGTGGAGCAAACTCAGGAGTTAGTGTGAGTCAATGAGGGTTTGTGTGACTATGGGAGTCAAGTGTTTTTTATGTTAAGAAAAACCAACAACTATGATACTATCTATCAATGTTATTCTCTGTTTGCCTCTGTATTTTATGCCTATCGGTGTATATGCATCTATGTATCTTTTTAAGAAATATATTTGATTTGTTTTCTTCCCTTTCTCTCCCTTTTCTTGCCCTAGCTCCTTTGCAACTATCAAAGTATGCTTCTCAAGGACCCCAAACAAACAAATATATTGATGCAAATGATGGGGGTCGGAGAGGAGACCCAAAGCCCCTCTGTAGACAATTGGACATTCCCTCACAGAAGGGTCACAAGGAAGGAATGGGTCATTCCAGGGTGCAGCAGTATAGCACCGTCAGAACACACAACATTTCTCTAGTTCTTTAATGCTTCCTCCTCCCACCCCACCCCCACTACCGTGACCATGTTCTACCTTACAAATCTGGCTAGACAGGAACACGTACACTGGTACAGATAAGAGCTCACAACACACGGAATCAGGAAAAGCCTTCAGGAACTGTATAATGGAGTAGCGATGCCAGGAGCATGGGGGCAGAGGGTGGAAAAAGGAGGAGAAATGGGGAACCATCTACAATGATTGACATATACATCCCGCCCCCCACCCCCAGGGTACGAACAACAGAAATGTGAACAACAGAAATGTAGGTGAAGAGAGACAGTGGACAGTGTAAGATATGAAAATAACAATAGTTAATAATTTATCAGGGGTCCGTGAGGGTGGGAGGGTGGGGGAGGGAGCAAAAAGAGAGGAGCTAATACCAAGGGCTCAAGTAGAAAGAAAATGTTTTGAAAAGGATGATGGCAAATGAGTTTGATTTTGTATGGGTTGTTATAAGAGCTTTAAGAACCCCCAATAAGAGGAGATGAGCCAGTCAAGGTGCGATGTAACAACGATGAAAAATACAAC
>NW_022111320.1:19652470-19653629 GCF_000313985.2 Echinops telfairi | reverse complement strand
GCTGGTTCAACTACAACCCTTTAAGACCCCAAACACTCTATCTTTTGATAGCCGGCACCATCAGCTTTCTTCACCACATTTGCTTAGGCTCCCATTTTGTCTTCAGGATCGTGTCAGGAATACATTGTCACATGATTAGAACAAACCATTCTTATACTGAGGTAAGATTTAAGTAGAGGCCCAATGTCTGATGGGATTTTCTTGATGCATCTGGTAACTGGATAGCTTTTAGATGATCTTTCAGGAGCAGAATTTAATCTGTAGTGGTGCTAACAGGTAACATTTCTCTGTAGAAAGCATATCCCATGGAGACCCTCAAAGACAAGTTGATTCAGCTCTCAGCGTCGTCCGTCAGACAGTACCTAATTTAGAGCACTCCTACAAATAGATTTCCCAGGACAGTAAGGCCGTCATTGCTGCTTAGTTTCATGAGACACGCTCTTTCCACTTGTGGCTCCCCCTTGATCTGAAGACATTTCGGTGAGGTTGGAAAGTGAGGTTTGTCATTCTCAAAGATTCTCTTCTCTGTACAGTCCCTCCTTCTGAACGAGTGAGCGCAGGTCTAATTGTACTGCCCAGGGATGCAGGAAGGGCTGTGTCTGTCTTCATTTTACCCGTGTATGCACAATGCGTGGAGAAATGTAGCTACATTTCGAAGTGGCAAGCCTGCCTATATTGCCTACCTTATCTGCAAGATGTATTATTATGGCGTTTTAATAAGCTAGCTTTCGGTGTTTCCGAGGGAAAATTAAAACCCTGCATCTGGAATCTATCACTCATGCTACCAACATTAACTGGACAGCCACATTACGAGCTGGTGGAACATACATGAATAGAGCACATGCCTCATCTGGAGAAGATTGCAGCTGCGTGGGGAAGATAAGCCAGCTGACAGGTGGCACAGAGCACCTTCGAATGATGGAAGAAGAGTTAGGCTAGAGGTGTCCCAGAACATTCAAATAGCCATCTAGTGCAGACCGGGGCATGAGGGAGTGTATCCTTTCATTTAGAGTCCCTTCTCTAATCTGGTTCTCAAACTTGAGTATCTAGACTACAGACTCTATAGTAGTAATAACGTACATTAAACATATATTGACTCTGCTTCCAATGCCATGCTGGGGTGTCACTGTCAACCCCCCCCAGCCCCTCTGAGGGAGAA
>NW_022111320.1:19648882-19652073 GCF_000313985.2 Echinops telfairi | reverse complement strand
AGTGCTAAGAAAATAACTCGCTTGAAAGCAAACAGTTCATGGCAGGTGGCATCTGGATACAGCTCCAGCCTGTTTTCCTCCAGAGCCCAAGGACGTGCTAGATTGAAGGGCGGAGCGGGAAGGTAAACGGGAAGGGAGATGGTGCAGAGGGCATTCCCAGGTGAAGAAAGCAGTGTGTGGGCATTCCAATGGAAGAGGAAGGTACAGCAGGGAAAGTGGTTTGGAAGGGCTGGAACATACCGTTTCAAGGTCAGAGGGTGAGACTGGAGGAAGCCTGGGGCAGGCAATGAAGGGCTCTCTGAGTTAGAATCCACTCAGTGACAGTGGTTCTCTTTCTCACCACCATGGAGTTAATTCCTACTTAGCTATCCTGCTGACCCAGTTAGTACTTCCCCTGTGGGTTTTCAAGATGATTCTCTATGGGTGTAGAAAGCCTCGTCCTTGTCCCGAGGAGCAGGTGGAGGTTTCTGCCTGCTGGCCTTGGGGTTAGCAGCCCAGCTGGTAGCCACCATGCATGCCACCAGGGCTCCGAGGCAATGCATCGCCCAAGGCGGGGACCAAACCAAACACCTCACTGCTGTGGACGGACTCCTAGTGACCCGACAGGGCAGAATAGACTAGAACTTCCTGTGCATTTCTGAGACTGTAACTCTTCACCGTCTTTCTTCCGTGGGGTGGCTGCTCACACAAACTGCTGGCCTCGTGGTTAGCAGCCCACGGCGTAAACCACTGTGCCACCAGGGCTCCTCCAGGCCAAGAAAGGAGCCACCCCAATGGATTTTGGCAGGGAACTCATGTGCTTAAATCTCTATTTTAGGGTGGTCTTTCACAGTGGCAACGTAGAGACTGAGCTTGAGAAAGCAGAAGTGGAGGGGGGAGACTTCTTAGAGAGCAGTGATCCACATGCCAAGGGCGAACACAGACTAAGGAAGTGCACGGGGTTTGGGAGGAAGCTGACCAGACTGATGGAGGGCACATGCATGCAATGAAGAAGAGCAAGGAGTCAAAGGTGGATCTGGGACAGACGCCGGAGGGGTAACTGGGTGAAGAGTGATGGTGACCCTGATACAGCTAGAACTAGTCCTGCGGACATCTGGAAGCTCAGCATGATTCACAACTGTAGACAGGACCTTGTGTTCTCTGCTGTCACAATGCTCAAATCCAGCCTCGCGGCCTCCTCAATGATGCTCTATGCTTGTGTAACTGAGGCCCTTTCTTCTACTCAGCGTGCCCTGCACCCATCTCACTTGGGCCAACATCCCACACGTCTTTCAGACACCATCTCTTTGAACAGCTTCCTCGTCTTCCCCATCAGCCTTCATTTCTCTCGCTAGAATCTGCTAGCGTGGTACCTTTCTTTAGCGGCCTCAGGTTGAGCGTTCTCATCATAGGATGTTGCCATGCGCTTTCTAACCTGTGTTTTTTCCTCTCACTGTGTTTTAGATTCTATCGAATACTTTGGTTTGAACATCATGGTTTGGTCCTGTTTCCTTTCAGGGTTATTTATTTAACTTTTTCTAGTGAACTAGGTGAAGGTTTCTTTTCAGTCGTGTGTGTTGTTCCATCTGCCCCAAGCGCTCAACCCACCTCGCTTCCTCGTGCTTCCGATTCAGAACTTGGCCAAAAATGTTTTCGCTTGTCTTTGGTGCTATTTTTGACCAAGACTCCGTATTTCTGGCTTTCTAACTTCCTCGTAACACCCCTCCCCTGCTTTTCCTTTTTTAAACAGATGTATGCCTGCTTTTGTATTCATAAGTAATGATGTACCTTTTCTGAGATAGACCTAAGTTCAGATTACAAGGCCATCTCTTCTGATGAATATTGATAAATTCCCACACACATTTGATATCTTTTTATGTCCCCTCACCCCTTACCTTTTGCCATTGCTAGGTGCCGGTGGGGGAGGTTGTGCCTCAAACGGACCCTGTCCTCCTGCTGTTTTGTTGTTAGGTGCCATCCAGTCAGTCCGGGCCCATAGCGACCCCATGCACAACAGCAAGAAACACTGCCAGGTCCTGCCCTCCCCACCATGGTCCCTGTGCCTGGTCCCAGGTGTCATTCCGTCTCGTTGACTAACCTTCTAGTTAATCAAGCGTGATACCCTTTCCTCTTAGGTGGGGTAACTGATGAGTGGCCCACGAGAAGGTGATCAGAGACATGCTCTTCTCGACCTCCTAGCTCCTAGTGTTGTCCTTGGCCAGAGGCACAGACTACCTTTTCTTGGACCGAACTGAGGTCTAGTTTTCAGAAAGGCAAGCTGTGCATCTTAACCTTGGTGTGTGCCTCAGCCGTCACGTGCTCCCTCCGTTCCCCCACTTCCTTTTCACAGCACCCTCTTCCTGGCTCGCCTGCAGTCCAGGGCAGCGTCGTGCCTCGTTTCCTTGATTTTCTTAGCCAATTCATTTTGGTCTGGGTGGAACGATCTGCATTGAGGCATAAACACAATAACTTGGGGAATCAGAGTTAAGTTCCTCATTTTAGAGAAAGGGAGGTAAGGGCCCATCACTGTGACCTAACCAGTTCACGGACACGTGACTGCTGAGTGGGTCTGCTGGGCTCCACAGCCCTTCCAACTAGATAAGCCAACACCTGTCAGATGCCCTGCTTCCTCACCCCCCACCCCCACCCAGCCAGGTCACTCTGCACCCTTGGCCCGAGCTGTGAGATCCACTGAGGAAAGCATCCTTTAGGGAAGCAAAGGAGAGCTCATTACACAACGGCGGGTGTTCTGGGGTCAGATGAGAGTGGGGAATGCCGCATCACACCGCTAACCGGGATTTCTTTTGTCACTGTAACGTGTTTCAGATTTCCCACTATACTAATGTATGTTGTGAATCTTGAAGAGAGTACACTGTGAGTCATACACCTAATAGTTTTCAGATTCCATATTTCACAAAATGCCTCAAGAAATGGATGTTATCACTCAGGGGTGGTGTGTGTGGAGGGGTACTAGAGAGTTTCAGACCATGGACTCTGGCAATGACTCAGGGAGACTTGTGCTCATCTCTTGGCTCTGTGATAAGGTAGCTGTGTGTCCCTGAATAGAGTATTTAACCTAGGAATTTCTTTCCTGACCTAGTAAAGCAGAGGTTCTCTACCTGTGGGTCGTGACCCCTTTGAGGGTCGAAGGACCCTTTCACAGGGGTCACCCGATTCATAACAGTAGCAAAATGACAGTGATGAAGTAGCAA
>NW_022111320.1:19643663-19647603 GCF_000313985.2 Echinops telfairi | reverse complement strand
CTCCCTCATGAGCCCTTGATAGTTTATAAATTGGTATTTATCCTAAAATTTTACATGTCACCTGAATAGAATGTATGAGGCCTTAGGGGGCCCTAAGGTGCAGGCAGTGACATGACATTTTGCTGTAAAAATGTAAACGCTTGACCTGACTTCCACTCCCAGCGATAGACGCAGTGTGTTCACCGTGAAGAGGCGACCCATGAGGGTTGATGCTTTTCTCAAAAAAGACTTTGGATTCGTTTAACGAATGGCCATTTAGCAGACCTAGACCTCTGACCTGTGGAAAAGTCAGTAAAGGCAGGTGTCTTTCCTGGAGCTCCGTAATAGAAGGTTTCTCCGAGGTCTCTCATATGTAAATGGAGCCATCTCTCTGGGCCAGCCACTAAGGACCTCACCATCTACCGAACAGTGAGCAGCCCTCCTGGAGCTGGAGTCCGGAGCTAAAGGCAAATAATTCTATGAAGGGAAATACAGAGAAACCTGTTGGCAAGTCAGTGGTAAATAAAGCCTCGTAAATCCCTAAGCTCTCCTAAGCAAACAGTGCTGACTGAGGAGCGAGTAGCTTTAGAGTTGGGGAGAAGTGGCAGCCAAGGAGATAGAACAGTCAGGGAGCAAAAAAAGCATGTTATCCTGAAATAAATCAAAGGAAGAATATGCTGCCTGGAGGGGTGGCTAACTGGGCTAAGTTCTACTATGAGGTTGGGGAGCTCACGGCTAGAAACAGCTTATCCACACTGCACCCAGGAGAACCTCCAGTCTGCCAGAAAAAATATCCTCCCATGTTTTCACATGCCAGTGCTTCAACCTGTTTCCTGGATGGTTTCAAGAATGCTTGCCAAAACCGATGTTTTGATTTTAAAAGTTAATCAAAATACTCACAGCCATGGAGTTGATTCTGACTCATAGCGACCCTACAGGGCAGGGTAGAACTGCTCCTGTGGATTTCCAAGACTGTAACTTCATGGGAGTAGCAAGCCTCATCTTTCTGCCGTGGAACAGTTGGTGGATTTGAACTGCTCAATCCACCATGCTACCAGGGCTAGTGAGCTATAATTTCTCAGCAGAAACGCTGTGGAGACATACCGCATGGCTTGTGATTGAAACATGGGTTAGTTCCTGGGTTGACCAGAGAAACAAATTCATAGACACTCATATGTGTGTAAGAGAGAACTTTGTATCAGAGCAATTGTACACTAAGAAAACATCCCAGCCCAGTCCAGATCAATTCTATAAGTACGATATTACCCCATATGTTATATTGGTACATGCATTCCTCTTTGGACTCACACAGCCATGCAGTGATGCAGAATGCAGGAAGATCACAGGCCAATGGGTGGAATGTCTTGTGGATCCAGTGGTGGTGGAAGCATCTCAGCACTGGCATGGGTTTCCACGTGGCTCCTCCCGTGCTAGGGCTTGTAGCTCCAGGTGGCTTGTCAACAGGAATGTCTCTCAGGAAGTGAGTGTGTCTGGCCTCCAATGAGCTATTTATCTCCTTGGCTCCTCCAGATGAGGTCATCAAGCTGTGACCTGATTGACAGGCTACACCCCACCCCTTCACTCTTAATGGTCTCAAGTTGACACCAGGTTATCTTACTACCATAAAACACATGTTAACTGCTAACTGGTTCTAAATTAAGGTGACCAGATTTTAACATTGGTAAAGTGGGACAAAAGCGGGACACCACTGATAAAACTCATATCCTGGCAAAATAGCCACATGGCAGCCGAAAACCGTATGCCCTAGCTTGTCGTGCATTCTTTCCAAAAATCGGGACTTTTTAAAAACGCCGTGGGACGCAGGGGCATTGTTTAAAATTGGAACTGTCCCGCCAAAAGCGGGATGTCTGGTCACCTTATACTAAATGTAATATAGTCTATAAAGCAAGAGAACAGAAGAACGGAAGAAGGTTAGTGGTTCTCCCCTTCAAAGGACTAAATAAATGTGTGTTGTGTGGCCCATCGATGTGGGAAACATTTTAAATCTGGACGGTACAGTCTAAATTGTTTTCTCTGCCTGCTTCAAAATGAGGTTCACATTAATTGCCTATTAAGTTTACTCTCTTGTAGACTGAAAGAGGCCTGCTGGCATAATGGTTATGTGTTTGGTGACTAAACACAATGTCAACAGTTCAAAACTACCAGCCGCCCCCTCTGGAGAAAGGTGCGGCTTTCTACTCCTGTAAAGAGTTGACAGTCTTGGAAACTCCCAGGACAGTTGTACCCTGTTCTATAGGGTGCTTTGAGCCAGAATTGACTTGATGGCAGTGAGTTTAGTTTTGGGGTTTTATTAATTCTATAGCTATAGTAATTCTATAGCTATTAGTATAACATGCAAGTACACATAGTGAGCTTTTGTCAAGGAAAGTGTGTGGGTCGGGTGTCAGGCTTGGGACTTAGCAGGCACAAAAGTTGCTACAGTCTAGAACCAGTAATTTATCAGCCATATTTCCTCACACAGACAATTGACACCGCATTGCTCTAGTGAGGGTCATTTTCTTACATGAAAAGAAAACATTGTTATCAGGTATGCCTACTGAAGGACCCAAAGGAGCTCTGGGGGTGTATGGTTATATGTTGGGCTGCGATCTGCAGGGACGGCAGTTCAAAACCACCAGCAGCTACTCGGGAGAAAGACCGGGCTTTCTATTCCCATAACTAGTTGTGGTCTCAGAAACCCACAGGGGGTCCCTGTTAGTCAGCATGGCAGAGAGAGGGGGGGGACGGGGGACTGAGAGACAGACTCTGAAAGAACTGTTTGGCCTGAGGGTTGAAAGCCACCCCAGGTAGCATTTTGATTTAAATTCGGTCTTCCTTGTGGTGTCTCTACCGTATTACTTTGGAACACACTCTGTTCTGTTTTGGAGGCAAACCTTGCATTTGTTGGCAGCTGTGGTGTTTTTACGGGGGACAAACGCTTGTTGCGTGCCTGACAAAAGACTTGATTCACTGGTTCGAGAACTTGACCTCTTGCTTTGACTACTTCGTTGCCCTTTCACCCAAATGTTCCTCTCACTTCCCCTTCCTAGTGACTCCTAAGTAATTGACTTCCTCAAGCACTAAACACTGCTCCTCTTCTGGGGCTGTCAGCTCACTGACGGGGAAGGACGTGTTTGTGTGGTTCTCTAGTTCATGGTGCAAAGTCACTAAGCAAATAAGCATGTAAATGTTTGCTGAGTGAATAAATGAGTGAGTGTCCCAAAGCAACCTGACAGCTTCTACAGTCTAACCCGAAAAACCAAACCACTGCCATCAAGTTAGTCTGAGCTCCTAACAAGGCTAATTAATAGGCTGACGGGATGTTGCCTCCGGACATCTCCTTCTCAAGGGGGGCAGTGGATTCCTGTTTCCTTCTGGAAGAGAGCCCCCCTGGAAAGTGGGTGGGTGGGTGAACTGAGAGGTGGGTGAACTGCCTGCTCCTTCAGGAGGCCCGAACGTAGAAGCCACAATGAAAGGAAACATAGTCAACCAGCAGTTCATTCATTCAACAAGTAGACTGAGTCCTGATTAGGGACTGGGCGGCGTGCTGGAGCAAGGGGAGAGATGGGGAAGATGGATCTAGAAACTGAGAAGGCAAAAACCACCTGCTTCCAAAGTAGAATCTTGAACCTAGTCTTAGAGAGCCACCCAGACAAGAGTGACCATCCTGGCTGTGTGTGTGTGTGTGTGTGTGTGTGTGTGTGTGTGTGTGTGCAGGGTGGGGGGGGAGTCAGACAGGGCTGGCCACAGAGGAGGGGATGGGAGGTGGAGACTGAAGGATGACCTGGAGCGGAGTCATGCGGTGAAGGCAGCTGGAAGTTTGTAGAGCGGCCTTCTGTGTCTGTGAGGGAAATATTTACTGCATGGGGAGACTGACAAGCTGGGTAGGTGTATTAGTCTAGGTACTTTGGAGAAACAAATCCACAGCAACTCATATATAAGAGAGTTTTATGTAAAGAAA
>NW_022111320.1:19636370-19642340 GCF_000313985.2 Echinops telfairi | reverse complement strand
CCCTCTCTCTCCCCACTCTCCCTCTCTCATGAACCCTTGATAATTTATAATCTTTTTTTCACGTCTTACACTGGCAGATGTCTTCCTTCATCTACTTTTCTGTTATCCGTCCCCTCGGGAGAGGCTTTCTGCTCCCATAAAGACTGACAGCCCCAGAAACCCACAGGAGCAGACATTCACTCTGTTTGATGTTTTGCTCAGTTTCGTTATAAGAATAGGACCCAATGGCAGTGGGTTGGTTAGTTTGGCTGAAAATTGAGCCTGGGGTTGAGTTCAGTTCCAGATTTGAAGCATGACTAAGGGCCATAAACTTGAAGTTCTACCGGTCTCTATCCAATCAGTAATCCCAGTCTCTCGGGATGTTGAGCGTTGTTTCCCACCATTCTCCTGTTTTAATGCGATCCCTTTCATAGCAGTTTGTATTGGTCCTCAAGCACAACCTAGCTCTTCCCATCTCAGGGTCATGGCAACTGGTGTTCCCATGGTCCAACAGTGCACGGAACTAATTGTCCCCATGTGTCTTTAGTGCTCATCACTCTTCTTTCCTCTGGACAGGGGGAGACCAGTACGTATCCTTAGAGATTGATGAGCTTAACCACTCGAATTTTGAAGACCGCCCCCTCCCCGCCCCCGCCCCAGTTGCTACTTACTGAAGTACGATGTATAACATCATCTTTATGGACTACGTTAGAGCATGTGCCCTTTCAATCTTATGCTGAATATCACCCTAGTATCAGAACTTAGTGTTTTTAGTAATTTTTTTTATTATAAATAATGGCCCAGTGAATGTATTTGTTTTGTTTGTATTTGTTTATATGATTTTTGTTTTGTTTTGAGAATTTTTATCTCTAGAGGCTCCAAATCCAAAATAGTGATATGACCAGATTCAAGGATATATCCATTTTTGCAGGTCTTGTCTTTTATTCTTGTTATTTTCCAATTTGTATGATTTGCAGCAATGGGTAAGGCTGCTAATTTTGCTATATATTTTTTCAAGCATTAACTATTGTAGTTGGTGTCGTAGGAAACTTGCTAACTGATAGCTGAAATTGCTTAATGTAAAGGTCTTTGTGAATAGTTGACAGTCATTAGAATTTTTGTTCATGCCATCAGACTATTTTTATTGCATATCTACTTTGTGCTGGGCATTATTTTTGGAAAATAGCCATCAGCAAGAGTAATTCCCACTTGCATGTCCTCTATTCTTACATTTTAAAAAGGCTTTCATTAAAGGGAGGAGGCTGCTATGAGTCAGAATCAAGTCACTGGCGTGGGTTTAGTCTTGATTTAGTGAGCAGAAGGCCCGTTCCTCCAAACGTCTTGCTCTGAACCTAATCAAAAGAAACTTCATTCCCAGCCACTTCATAGGATCCATGTGAGCATCAATCTCATTGCTTTATCAGCGGATCTATCCCTTTTACCTGAAGACTAGGGGTCCCAGTGAAAGCATCTCCCCCTTAAATCTCCTCCAGGACACTTTGCTCTTCTGGGCTTGTTCCTCTAGTTCCCCGGGGCCCTTGGAGAGGTGCTGAGGGTAGGTTTGTGAGCCTGAGTCTCAATGCCAGCATTGCATCAGCCTGTTCTGTCCGCGAGGAAGCCCAAATTGGATGTGGGTTCGAGCTGATCCAGCATCTGTCTGTCCTTTACCCTCCCTTCACAGGCATCCAGCTGAATGAGCATTGGTAGTTGGTTCAAGGCCATGGTTGGTATTGGATATGTGTGCTGAAGACCAGAGAGACCCAGATTAAGCAGAAGAGGAACCATACTTTAAGCCCTGGTCTGGGATTGGAGCACTGGATTGGAGCACTGGCCCTGGCAGCCATGGTCAGCAAGGCCCTGAGTAATTGACTCAAACAGTGCACTGAGGCTTGACCCGTAACGCACAGGAGTGGGACAAGGCAAAGCATTCCCAAACCACTGGTGGGGAAAGACTGACAATGAAGATGTCTCTTTTACCACTGCTACTTGTAAGAAGCCTGGTGGCTCAATAGTTAAATGCTTGACTTCTAACAGGAAGGTTGTGGGTTCAAATCCGCCCAGCGTCTGTGTGAGAGAAAGACCAGATGACCTGCCTCCATAAAGATGGCAGACCAGGCAACCCTGTGTGTCGAATTGAAGCCAGCTTGACAGCAGCTGACAACTGACTTGTCACTGCCTCTGAGAAGCTAAGGTGCCTGCCTGGTGAATCCTTGAGAGATGAGATGAGCTATTTGTCTTTCCCAAGCGTAGTGGATTACAGAGTTCCAGAACCCTTTGCTTTCTAGCTGCAGCCAACATTGTCATCTGAAATTGCCAATCCACAGAACTGCTCGCCAAAGGCTATTCCATTGTCCTTTCAGCTGTCTCACGTGTTCACTCACTGCCCTGGAGTGAGTGATCCCAACTCACAGTGACCCTATTGGACAGGGTAGAATTGCCCTGTGGGTTTCTGCAACTTCAGTACATGGTGATCTATCCTGAAGGCTGCAATCCGTGATCTTCATCAGCACGTGCTTCAAGTGTTTCTCATTTCAGCAAGCAAGGTTGTGTCATGTGCCTATCTCGGGTTGTTAAAAGCCTTCCCCCAACCTTGATGTTGCATTCTTCTTCTTAGAAGCCAGCTTCTCTGGTTCTTTTCTCAGCATACAGATTGAAAAAGTGTGGTAAGAGGACACAGCTGTGATGCACACCTTTTCTCATGTTAAACCATGCAGTCTTCCCTCGTTCTGTTTGCACAACTGCCTCTTGCTCCATGTACAAGTGCCGAGGGCCTACAATGGAGTGTTCTGGACTTCCCATTCCCCTCAAGGGCTTCCGCTGTTTGTTCTGGTCCACACAGCAGATGCCTGTGCATAGTCAACAAAACACAAACAAACAGCTTTCTGGGATTCTCTGCTTTCAGCCAGGAGCCGTATAATATCCGCAATAACATCCCTTCTTATCTATGTTCTGAATCTAGCTTGAGTTTCTGGCAGCACCCTGTCAAGCAGTGTACTGCTGCTGCACCTGTTTTTGACACATCTTCGGTAAAATCTTACTGCCATGTGACAGTAATGCTATGGTTCTATAATTTTCACATTCTGTGAGGTCACTTTTCTTTGTAATGGGTACAAATATAGATCTCTTCTAGTCAATGTAGCAATTATGTAATCACCCCCAATGATCTGTTATGAGGTGATCAACAAATTGTTGTAAGGTGGGACGCAACAGCCTTAATCAGGGCACAGCTCACGTAAGGGGTGTTTCTCTGCGGTGTGGCTTGCATCACCATTTGTGTTACGAGAGATAAAAAGAGGCCGAGAGCAGAGGAGGACAGGCTTCAGTATCACTAGTGAAAAAGCGTCAGGAGGGCACGTCCTTTGGACCGGGGGACCCTGTGCTGAGAACCTCCCACACCCAGGGGAAGATTGCTGCCAAGACACACGGAGGTATCTGGAAGACGCTACGCTTACCGCTGTTGAAAGGAGACAAGGCCCTTCCTCCAGAGTCCCTAAAGATAGAACGCCTTCCCCTAAAGCTGCACCCCGAATGTAGACTTCCAGCCCGTGGAAAAACATCCGTTTGTGAAAGCCAACCACTTGTGGTGTTTCTGTTATGGTAGCACTAGATAACTAAACTAATCCTCAGCATTGGGACTTGGTAAGGAAAGATGTTGGAGGGAATGAGGGCTGAGACCTGGATTAGAGAGAACCAGGTCAAAAAGAGATTACTTTCTAAGGACCCAAGAAACAGTTCAATGAGGATGTCTCTTTAATGGTCCCCTGTTACACTGTGAAGTCCAGTTGGGGGATTTCTGCAGAATTGCACTCATCCAGTTGAAAGAAGAGTGGAGAATATCAGACTCAAGGACACAGTTAGTCTAAAGGAATAATTACGTAAGTCAAGTGAGCCATGTTAACCACAACCTCCACTCACCTGAGACTTGAAAAGCTAGATGGTGCCTGGTGAAAGCAGGCCTATAAAGTAAACAGTAACAACTATGAGGAGCATACGCCTCTGAACATTTAGTCATAGGAGACCCACAGGGCAGCATTTGCCCCCAAACAAAGTGGTAAAAGCAGAAGATACAGGAAAGAAGGATGCATGGAAACAGGGAACAAGGAGGAAACAGGAAGATCAGTGTTACATTGATGCAATTGGAACCAGTGTTATAAGATAAAATGTGTATAAATTATTAGATATAAAACCTTACCTGTACCCAAACAAACAAACAAAAAGAATTGTACCTAGATGTGTTAGTCCAGGTTGACTAGAAAAACAAATTCATAGACACTCATAGAACTTTATATCAAAGAGCAATTGTACATTAAGAAAACATCCCAGCCCGGTCAAGATCAAGTCCATAAGTCCGATATTAGCCCATATGTCTATAAATTCTTCTTCAGACTTGCACAGCACATGCAATGACACCGAACGCAGGAGAAAAGATCACAGGTCAGTGGGTAGAAAGTCTTGTGGATCCAGTGGGGGTGGAAGCCTCTCAGCACTTGCGTTGTTCTCCAGGTGGCTCCTCCAGCTCCAGGGCTCTAGAGTAGCTCCAGGTGTCTTGTCAACAGGAATGTCTTGCAGGAGTGAGTGTGTATCTGGCCTCCATTTGTGCCTCCCAAATGAGGTCTTCAAGCTATGACCTGATTGACAGGCTAGACTCCATCAGATTATGTAAACACCACACTAGACTCGATGGTTTTCGTTCAGTGGACTTCTTATATCAGTGTGACCAAATTTCTCAACTAAACTGATCAGGCATCTGAAGGTGAACGAATCATTAACTCTCCCGAGGAATGAGTTTGTATAAGGCTGGCTTTAACAAGCAGAAATACATGAAGCCTTTTCTGTTAGTAAGTGCCTGGATAATAATTAGAGTTTAGTAGACTGTTTCCGTGTGTGTGTGTGTGTGTGTGTGTGTGTGTGTGTGTGTGTTCTAGATTTGATTTTCTTCTTGGCTATTTGCTAAAATAAAATTATGTGTTAATAATTTCCCGATTATGATATGTAGTAATGCATATCTTGGATAGTCGTTTCGGATACATTGGAAGCACCAGCTTCTTTCATTTGCAAACATTAAATATGTACTTCTCAGTGCGATTGTGGCGCTCATTCACAGGCACTGTGCTAAGTGTTAGGGGAAGAATCAGGGGATAAATAAATACACCGTTATTATCCTCATTACCTTTGTGGCTGGCGACTTAGCTTAAATGCAAAGCCGTTGCCTAGGCAAACGTTCATTTCCTCAATGATTTTCATTCATGTTACACAAGGATGGTCAAGTGGCAATGTTCAATGACCCTGTACAGACACCAAATATGCCGAGTCATCTTCTTTACCCAATACACACTAAGAAAGTTAACACCACAGAGGTAGACAACCTTATGCCTGTGTTTCTTTACAGATCACTGGGTCACACACAATCCGAAACTCACAAATAATCTGAGTCTTAACATTAAATGTGTGCTTCCTGAAAAGCCTTCACTGGATGCCAGCCTGTCATCAAGAAATAATATAAGTGATTATGCCCCATTTTCTATTTAACGTCACATTTACATGGCAAGAAGACACAGGCAACACAAGCAACTTCTGAGCTGGGGCCGGGAGTGCACCCCTGAGATGGTTCTTCAAGCGTATATTTTTCCAAATCATATCAGTTGCGGGGAAGAATTCTGATCATTTTCACAGTTATATTCTAAAAGCGACATGGCAAACAACTTCAGAAACCCAACACTGGATAACCATGCTTCAGATAACTTTCTGTGTTCCACATTCTTCAAGTAGACGGATCCTGTGAAAGAATAAAGTGACTTAATACTCCAACACTTTGATGTTTGCTTGTTTTCAAAATAGATACTCTTGCAAATTGACAGTACCAAGACAACATATAAACATGAAGTTGTAAGAAATTCTGAGACTTAGGGGCTGACCTGAATCAGATTGCTTTATTGAGTATTATTTTAAGAATGGTAGAACAGATTCACATTGCACTTTCATCCATACTTT
>NW_022111320.1:19631468-19635176 GCF_000313985.2 Echinops telfairi | reverse complement strand
CACCACCACCTCCCCCTCCTCCTCCCATCTTCCTCCTCCTTGTCCTCCT
Source organism: Echinops telfairi (assembly GCF_000313985.2). Taxonomy (NCBI): domain Eukaryota; kingdom Metazoa; phylum Chordata; class Mammalia; order Afrosoricida; family Tenrecidae; genus Echinops; species Echinops telfairi. The sequence goes on along the minus strand of NW_022111320.1, from coordinate 19,635,127 downwards.
CAGCCTCCAGGTCCATGCACATCCCTCCATTTCGCCGGTGAGCTCATGGATCCTGGCCAGTAAGGGCTCGTGGATATCATAATTCTTCTTTTCCAGATCCTGAAATTCTGTATTAAACGTGGCCTCTGTCTTACCACGTCGCCTCTGCAGCTTTCTGAGGTCACCGAGCTGGGCGCAGGAGGGCCTTCTCCGCGGGAGATGGTGGTCCTTAGACCACCACCAGGCCTCCTGGTCTTGGTCTCCATCCCGGGCACCAGCTTCCACCTGACCTCCCTGCCCCCGCCGGGCCGGCCGAGCTCAGCGCACCCAGGCCTGCTGGGTCTGCCGCGGCGGAGGAGAAGCGGCCCAGGTCCCGGGTGGCGCGCGAGTGGGTCGTGGAGCGCCCGCGGGGCGGCAGGGCCAAGTCCTTCTGGGCGCGGCGGAGCCAGGGCTGCCGTTGGGCAGCCGGAGGCCCGAAGACGCCTTCCCCTCCCCTGCGGTTTCAGGCGGATCTCACGGCCCCTCCCCATCCAGTCGTCTTTGTGCACCAGCTGTGCGCGGTTCCGGTACCCAGATGACTCAGACCCGGTGCCTGCTCTCAGAGAACTGGGATGGGTGGGGGCACAGGACATACATCTGGACACTTTAAGCTTGGCACTTGGAGCATCAAGAGGTCAGTTCTGTGGGGGAGCTGGTGTCGAAGGAGGAGTCTCAAAGGGTTAGGAGTTCTGGGAGGGGGAATCCGAGCAGGCGTTCCAATGTTCTCCTGGAGTCGGGCCTGGCCCATGCAGGTCCTGCTATTTACAGCATTCCCCGCCACGACAAGCCACCCATTTCCGTTAGCAGAAAATCAAAAACTGCCCAGCGCCGGACTGTTTCACCGAAAGGCAGTCTCACGTGTGAGGAAGCGTCATCGCCTGGCGAGACTTCTGGTACTGCGCTCCGGAGCTTCTCCTCCAGCATCCGGCCCCGGAGTTGGCTTTCAGAGTCTGGTTCTGGGACACCACCCTTTCAGTGGCCCTGGATTGAACACGTTGCTCGTTTACGTTGTGTTGGCAAACTAGAGATGAAATAAATGAATCGTTTTCATCAGCCTTCCCTTCAAACAGTTTACTTTCGCACTGGCGGACCCAAGTGTCTTTTGCCCTTCCGTTGGGAACAAACCCTTATAATGGACCTGCCCTTTTACTCTCCCCAACCTGGGGGCTGGGGGACGGGACATTAGATGCTCTCTATGCGTAGGCCAAAAAAAACAGACTCAAAGTTATTAAATTAAGAATGTTTAATCCGTTGACATATATTGGCAACCCTATTTCTCTCAAGGCCACAGAGCAGTACTGTAGCTCCGCTCTAAACATTGAGGCCTTGGGGGATCAATGGTAGAATTCTTTCCTTCCATGCAGAGCAGATTTGATTCCCAGCCAATGCATGTCACACATGTATTGTGTGACAGCCACCAGCCTTCCTCGGCGGAGACTTGAAGAGGTTTCATTAGAGCTTCTTAAGGTAGACTGGACTAAAGGCCTGGCAACCACAGTGGTCGGATCCTCAGCCCATCTGAGGGGTGACAGTTGTCCCTCCAGTAGTGCATGAGGTCCCCATGAGTCCAGGGCTGACTGAACAGCAGCTAACAACTTTCTAAACAGGACACGCTCTTCTGTACCTTTGTCCCACTTTTCCCACTTTGTCCCAAAGTGTGGAATGTCCTCCCCACCATGTGGCCCGTTGTTATTTGTTCTTAGAGACCCAGCTCAGAGATCACTAATGCTGTGAATGCTGCAAGCTCCTCTAAGTAGAAATTGTCCCTACTTCCTAAGTAGACGTAGCTGTAGTATTTATGGTAGGGCATGTAGCATTTCAGTGCCTATCTGCAGCGAAGCGGTTACCCTTTTAAATATGGAGTCCAACCTTCTATTTCCCCTTGCCTCTAGACTGGTATGGTGTCTGACACACAATACGCACTGAAATGTTTGCTGAAGAAGTGAATGAAGAATGGTGACAGGAAAGGGGCCTAGATTCAGTGGCGCAGTGGTTAAGCCCTCAGTTGTGAACCGAAAATGCTGGCAGTTCAAATCCACTCGATGATCTGTAGGAGAAAGATGTGGCAGTCTGCTTCTGTAAAGACTTACAACCTTAGAACCATATGAGACAGCTCTATTCTTTCCTCTAGGGTCGCTAGGAGCCAACAAGTTTTGTCGATGTCAGGACCCCCTACACTGCGAACAGCAACATGCTGGGCTGCTAACCCAGAGGGTGGCAATTAGACCCCACCCACCTGTGTCAGTCCGAGTAGACCAGAGAAACAAATTCATAGCCACTCCCATGTTCCAAAAAAAGAGCATTATAGACAAGACCAATTGAATATTGAGAAAACATCCCAATTCAGATCAAGTCCATAAATCCGGTATTAGCCCATATGTCCGATACCAATCTATAAAGTCCTCTTCAGACTCATGCAACACATGCAATGATGCCAAATGCAGGATGATCACAGACCAGTGGGTGGGAAGTCTTGTGGATCCAGTGGCAGTGAAGTCCCAGCACTGGCAGGAGTCTCCACGCGGCTTCTCTAGCATTCTGTGGGGGTCACCTTTCTTTGCAATGGGTACGAATATGGATGTTTGTGTGCTCCTCTAGGGCTCTGGCTGCCATCAGCCTGTCTCCACGTGGTTTGTCAACTGCAGTGCCTCCCAGAGAGTGAGCGTGTGTCCCACCTCCAGCAAGCTTTTTATCTCCTTAACACCTCCAAATGAGGTCACCAGCCTGCCACCTGATTGACAGGCTCAACTCTACCCCTTCGCTCTTAATCCTCTCAAATTGAGAGCAAATTATGTAACTACCACACCCCTTAGTGGCCCCATAGAGGAAGGCTTGATGATCTGCCTCTGTACACCAAGCTCACTGCCAAGTTGATGCTGACTCATAGCAACCCTGTAGGACAGGGTAGGACAGCCCCCCTGAGTTCCTCAGACGAACTCTGTGAGGGAGTAGAAAGCCTCATCTTTCTTCCTGAGAAGCAGCTGGTGGTTCAAACTGATGGCCTTCTCAATCACCACCAAACTCCTCTCCACTCTGCCTTGCTTCATAGCAGCCAAGAACACTCTATGGAGCAGTTGTCCTGTCACCTGGGTTGTTAGGTGTCCGAATGGACATGACAGCCTCCAACATCTATCACAACAACAAATGCTTCTTTCTTGAGCCACGCCCCGGGTGGGGGCCAACAGGTCACCCTGATCCCTAAGGCTGCAGGTCAAGGAGCGATGGAGCTGCTTTAACTTGCCTGATGCTCGTGTTCTCAGGCACTGTTTCCACTAAGGTGCTCCAAAATGTTCATGGAAAAATTCCATGATCTTTCAATTCCATTGTTCCATGAACTTGTTGAAGCCGCTTCGTAAAGGCAAACTGATCCTGCTAACCAGCTGAGTAGATCTGTTTGCAGAGGGAAGAAAATGCTGCCAGGGGGAGGAAGCTGTTATGCTTGATGACCAACTAAAAGCTTGGTGGTTGGAATGCACCCGGAGGTTTTTGGAAGCCCCCACCCCTCCCAAACAAACAAACAAACAAACAAAAAAACAAAAAAACCAAAAAAACCTCCCAAACTCAAAACAAGTAAACCCAAACTCACTCCCATGGAGTCATCAATGCCAACTCATAGTAAGCCTATAGGACAGGCTAGAACT
>NW_022111320.1:19626925-19630855 GCF_000313985.2 Echinops telfairi | reverse complement strand
GTGTGATTCTATAATCATGTCCCCCTAAAGTGATATAATGCGTGGCTAGCAATAAAGAAAAAAGGCTCTCTCCACCTCCCTGGGCCTGGAGGCTCTCCCTAGTCCTCGGGTCTGGGAGGCTCCCCGGTTCTCGGCCCCGAGGCTGCTCCTTCTCTCGTGGCCGGGTTCCCCCACAAGGACCATCAAGCGGGGTTGAGGTGAGCAATGCTACCATGAATTGTGTCTGACTCCATTTATTCCAATCTCGCCTCTAACTCTCATTCTCTCTGTGACTTTACTATAATTCTTACTTATTATCGTTGTACAATTGCGCCTACCAGACCTGTGATGATTTGTGGGGAACCCTCTCCCCCCTCACCCCACACTGGTGGTTTCAAAATGCCAACCTTGTAGGTCGCAACCCAACTCGTCACCACTATGCCATCAGGGCTTCTCTTGGAAGACAGACTTGGAGGTCTGTTTCCGAAAGGTGACAGCCTGGTGGAGCAGTTCAACTGTGTATAGGGGATCACGATGAACTGGAACCTTCTGTACTGCACCAAACAATAGGATAGAGTTTCATGACCTACTTCCCTCCCCACCCTGAACTTAAGCCTTTCACGTGTGTGTGCAGTCAAACCTGAGTGATGGGACAAGTTTCCACTTTAAATCATGACCTGTTAGTGACAGTCTTCTGAGCTCTGGGTTGGGGCGGAGTTGGACATTTGGCTCTTTCACATAGAATTTTGGGATTTTGTGAAAGGCACTTCTCTGATTCTCAAATGAATGTAAGACAAGCATGATACCTTTGTGAAATTCAAACCAGTGGAAATTCAAACGGCCGTAAACTGTAAGCCACTGTACAAAAGGATACCAATTTATTGTAACTTAGGTATTTTATGTGATATGCATTAATTTGTTATATTATCTGTAGGTGCACAAAAGGGTCCTTCATATATTTTGAGCATTGTCTGAATCTAGTTCTTTGGACATTGTTGTTGTTGGTTGCTGTTGAGTTGCCCCTAACTCATGCCAGCTTCATGCACAAGGGGTCTGGACTGTTGTAGGCTATAGTGTTTTTACAGACCGGTCATTAGGCCTTTCTTCCTAACTTCCTTTGATCTGCAAGTCTCCACTGACACACAGTAGCAGCGATACTTAAATAGCCCTGACTAGGAATTGATGCCAATCTCTTGCATAAAAAAGGCAAGCCCTTGGATTTAGGTGTTTACAAACATGATTTGCTTCTTCGTATCTTCTGGCTCTATGTGTCATTTAAGAACCCTTTATTTTTAAGCTCACTTCCAGTTTGCTGCATCCTGTGCTTTTACATAACAGGGTAGATAATGCATTTGCTGGAGTATTCTGTGAACATACTTGGGAAGTCAGGCACAGAGCATGAGTGGGCGAGCCTTGAATTGCTATATGGCAGGGAGGGAGATTGGGAGGTTTCGTTTCAAAGTATAATTCTTTTGTGCTGCAGTTAGCTGCTATTTGGAACACTCTTATGGAAACAAACAGAGCTTGTTCTGGCCTGCCAGAGAGGCATTTAGCTGCTTGGGATACCTCACGCAAGACTGTTATGTATGACTACCACTGGAAAAACAATTAATTGCCAAGCAGAGGGGTATGCAATCTAAGGCTTGACAACATAGGTGTCTTAACCTAGTGCTGTTATAATAGAGATAGCACAAGTGACACATGAATCTACCAAACAGAACTGTCTTCCCTTACACTCTAGGAAGTCAGAAGGCACCAATCAGGGTAACACAGCACTGGGTAACACAGCACTAGGTAACACAGCTCTCTTCTTTGGTCAACTCTACAGAAAGGTCCTTGTCACTTTGCAGCATCTGTAGACCTTGACTATTTTCAAGTGTCTGGGTATCCGTCTTAACCCTGGTTCTAGGAATTCCCCAGTGCAGGGCTCCCAGGTCCAATGGACTCCTGGCTGCACGCCTGACTCTTCTTTCTTAGTGGTTATAGGCCCCTGCCATCTCTGAGAGCCTCTCACGTTGGATCTCTTGTAAGATAGAAGGTGTTGCAGACCACACCCCAGGAAAATTCCCCTGATCAAGACTCTGCTGCATCCTGACTCCTTTGATTATTTTATCATGTCAGACCACATCACCGGGGAGTCATTGCATAACTGCTAGAGTACATCAATCATATCAGTATACACTGCCAAACCATTGCGAATCACAGCCTAGCCACGTTGACGCATTTGGTTTTGTTTTGGGGGGCGGGGAAGGGGCAGCTGTATGACAGTAAAGATGTGGGTACAAATGAACTCCAATGAGGATGACTCTTTTTGAATCTCTCTTCAGCTGTTACCCATGTGTGTACAGAAGGCACAGGGAAGTGCGACGGGAGCAGGCCAGGGAGAGTGGTGACTGGGAAGGCGGGAGGAGGAGCTGCAAGAATGGCTTCTGAGTCAAGACTAGAGGTGCTCTGCCACAGCTGCAGCCCCGGGGAGCCACGTAGCCCTTCTGGGCATCAGGTCCCCTCTGTGCCCCTATGGTAGGTTAAAAATTCATCCCGCACAATGTCCTCCATTTCACGAGGCAGGTTTGAGAGTACATTTACTTGTGAGTGGCAGGAGCGGAAGGTGATGGAAGGTTGTGGAACTAGGGTGCTTGGGTTCAAATCCACGTTCCATTGACTGCCTGTCTGCCTTTGGGCCACGGGCGGAACCCCTCTTGGTCTGGGATTGCTCCATGCTAACAACAGGGACTGGCAGAAAGCATCTACCAGTAGACGTGAGCTGTTATTCCCCAGGCGTATGCATGAGGCTAAAGCCAAGTCGGAGCCCTGGTGGTGTGGTGGTTATGCGTTTGGCTGTGATCTGGCATGGTTGGCAGTTTGAAACCAGCAACAGCCACTGGGGAAAGACTGGGCTTTCTACTCCCATCACTATGAGTCAGCCTAGACTCGGTGGCCATGAGTTTGGTTTGGAGAGCCAAGCCAGATGCCGTGGCAATATAGACACCTTTTCTCTGTATAGGAGCTTTGGCTACTAACCAAAAGGTCCCTAGTTTAACCTACCAACGTCTTTGTGGCAGTCTGCCCCCATAAAGCATTTGGCCTTCCGTGGCAATGCCATGGGCCAGTCCTCCTCTGCCCACAGTGGTCTCTGTGTGTCAAAATGGATTCAATGGCAGTGGATGGCTTTTCCCCCTTTTTTCTGTGTGATGGTAACAAAATACAGGGCGAATTTAGCAGGTTGAGAGAAAACAAAACGACCATTTTGCCTTGTCCAGGTGAAATACCTGCTCTCAATGGTTACCAGAGATGAGGGAACAAACTGGTTTAGAGCAGTGGTTCTCAACCTTCCTCAGGCCGCGACCCTTCAATACAGTGCCTCAGGTGGTGGTGACCCCCCACCATAAAATTATTTTCGTTGCTACTTCATAACTGTAATTTTGCTACTGTTATGAATCATCATGTAAATATCTGATATGCAGGATGTATTTTCATTGTTACAAATCGAACATAACTAAAGCATAGTGATTTATTACAAAAACAATATGTAATTATATATTGTAAAATATTTATTTTTAATGACAAATAAATGAAATTTTGTCTTGAAGCATGGTGTAGCTTGGGTAACAGTCTTAATATTACAACCGTAAACTACATTGCTACATTTTGCGACAGTATGTGTAAAAAGTCAACATCAGTGCAAAGGTTGTGGTAACTTCTTTCTCACCAGATCAGCATATCTGCATGTGGGTGGACCCGCCTGGAGATGGATAGAGGAGGGATGTCTCGGTTCCTAAGACCAGCTGAAATATGTATTTTCCGATGGTCTTAGGTGACACCTGTGAAAAGGTCGTTTGACTCCCAAAGGGGTCGCGACCCATAGGTTGAGAAACCCTGGTTTAGAGGGAAGTGGATAATGTAGTCAGGGCTGGATCCCACTGTGAACTCTTTCCTTTCCCCCTGGGTTAC
>NW_022111320.1:19625318-19626381 GCF_000313985.2 Echinops telfairi | reverse complement strand
TCATGCGACCCAATCCACTGCTCCTGCAAATTCAGGGCCTCGAGAGAGGAGACCACCTGGTAATGTGGGCAGGAGGCAGTGGCAGCTCAATGGCCGCCTTCTTGCTGCCCCTGAAGGCGACCTTTCACTCTCCAATGGTCACAGGAGCCTGTGGGTTGCTATGAGGCTAAACAGGCTTCAGTGGAAGGTCCAGACTCAAACTGACTTGGGAGAAAGTCCTGGTGATCTACTTCCAAAAAAATCAGTCCCCCGCCCCCCAAATCCCTCTATGGGTCGTTGCTAATTCCAGCTGAAAATCTGTCATGATAGACTTGCCCTCTCTGGTGGAATTGACCACATAACCTAAAGCCTCCCACACTCCGTGGTCAGGCAGCCCTGGTCTGTGGTCAAGGTTGGGCTGAACGGGAGCCCCCCCTCTCCCAAGCTGACAGAATGGTTTTAGCCATGTAGTCTGGGTGGAGCAGAAACGAGGACTTGCAGGTCTCTTCCCATCCCACGTGGGAGAGGGGGCTGACGCGGAATACTTGACAAGTAGAATGTGGATGGGGTGAACCGAGGAATGTAGACATCTGGAACACCTGCCCTACATTCAGACACATCTGTGTCCATTTCCTCCACCCTCCTTTCTGTCTTCCTCAGGCTCCTGACCGTTCATCAACATCTAAGCACCTCTCTTGAAACCGTCTTCAGGGAACATTTCTTAGCCCCTTGCCTTTGAGGGGACCCTCACTCGTGGTGACCCAGCGTGTGTCAGAGGAGAGCTGTGCTCCACAGGGTTTTCCATGGCGAATGTTTGCCTGGGCCTTTCTTCCAAGGTGCCTGCCGGTGGGCTCCAACCTTTGAGATACCAGCCGTAGGACCCAGAGTCTCTGCCAGCCCCTTCTATCCGGATGGCGGCATCTACCTCTGTACTCCACGGAACAGCTCGCTCTTTTTACAATTTCTTCATCCCCTCACCATCGTCTGTTGTGTTTGGGGCGTTCTTGTGTTTGTGTGCTCCTCAAAAGCGAGCTTTGTGCCTTGTTCATCTTTTATTCCTTCCTATTGATCAACACCGTCAAGA
>NW_022111320.1:19622902-19624238 GCF_000313985.2 Echinops telfairi | reverse complement strand
AGCAGAACATACATTTTAACAAGAGTCCCCAAGAAATCGAAGCGTCCCCTGGGGATCTTGTTAGAGTGCACACTCTGATTCAGCAGGAACTGGTTTGAAGTGTTCCTCTATTGGTGAACGATCCATTTACTCTCTCATTCTTTCCTTCCGTGGTGGAGCACTGGCCAGCAGGGTGGACTGTGGACGTAACCAGGGAGAAGTGTGGCGTTAGCCCTAGTCACTTCCAAGAATGAGGTTAGATGGGAATCATCCTATGACAGAGGCTTGTCCCTCCACTCTGCACAGTTGCCACAGCTACCTTGCCACTCACACTCGTATAATTATGCCATTTCTCTCGGCTGGACGTTCAGACTGGCTTTCAAGTGTCTTTTATGGTGTAGTGGTTTTGTGGCCAAGCCTGTATCGCTCCACATGTAGATCTCTGAAATAAGTTTGCAAACCTAGTGTTCCTTTCCAGGTCAGCCATGGTTTCTTGAAGGCTTTGATGCTAATCTCTGATGCTTGTGGTGGAGGCAGGGTCTGTCTCTGTGCCTCCCATTCAGATAATAAGTGAAGTCTTTAGGCCCAGAACTTTCTCTGGTAAGGAGGCTGAGGACTGGGCGGCCTTTTCTGTCCTAATCGGAGAAGCTGTGCTCTCTGCTGGATACACGGTAACTTGCCTGTCTCTTGTACCCTTGGGTACCTGGCCAACTCCATGTATATGTCTGTTCCCAGTGGGGAGAGAACGGGGTCTCTTACACTAGTGCATAAAAGGAGTGTGTGTAGAACATTTGCCCAGCATGCACCTGCTGGCCTGGGGAGACGGCTAGTCAAGGTGATCTTACTATCGTGTCTGTAAAGCACTTCATGCTGGTGTGTGGTCTTTGGCTGGCGATTGTTACACCAACTACAACAGTTTATAACATTGTCTTTTCCCTTTGCAGGTCCCATATGATGTATCCTTATTACTTAGAGAAGGAAAAATAGAAAATAAAATGATGTGGAAGTTTGGGAGAATGGCGTAATATCCCAGGTTCACCAAGCTAGGTGGGGGATTTCACAAAGCTAGGACCGAATGCTCTTTATGGGCAAAACAAAGCCACCACATTGTTGAAAACATTTAATTACTTCATTTTCACAAATGAAGCCAATTACACTCTCTCAGCATCACTCTGTTGTTCTGTGGAATGTAAAGTGAGGGAACATTTTTACAAGCATCATAGTCAGTTGGCAGTGGTCCAAATAAACAGCTACATGGTGCTTCTCTGTGCTGGACTCCCCTCTCATCCTTTCCTTGTGTCTCTTCCTGTAAAGGTTAGAGCAGCTCTGTGTCTATCAATCCCATTCCCTCGGACAG
>NW_022111320.1:19619816-19621879 GCF_000313985.2 Echinops telfairi | reverse complement strand
ACCCTCCCACTCTTGTGATCCCTTGATGAATGATAAATTATTATTATTTTCATGTCTTACACCGTCCACTGTCTCCCTTCACCCACGTTTCTGTTGTTCGTCCCCCTAGGGGTGGGGGATTATATGTCAATCATTGTGATATGGTTCCACATTTCTCCCCTTGCAACCCCCACCTGCCCCTTACCTTCATGGTATTGCTCCTCCCTGTACTGTTCCTGAGGGGTTATCTGTCCTAGGTTCTGTGTTGAGAGCTCTTATTTGTACCAGTGTACATGCTGTGTTCTAGCCGAATTTGTAAGGTAGAACTGGAGTCATGATAATGGTGGGGGAGGGGGCTGGGGGAAGCATTAAAGAACTAGAGGAATCTTGTATGTTTCATCAGTGCTATATTGCACCCTGGCTGAGTCGTCCCTTCCTTGTGACTGTCCTGTGAGGGCATGTCCAATTGTCTATAGATGGGCTTTGAGTCTCCACTCCAGACCCCCCTTGTTTGCCTTGTTATGATTGTTTGTTTTGGGTCTCCTGATGCCTGATACCTGTTCCTGTTGACACCTTGTGATCACCCAGCCTGGTGTGCTTCTTCCATGTGGGCTTTGTTGTTTCTCTGCCAGATTATCTTCAAGCCTTTAAGACCCCAGATGCTATATCTTTTGATAGCCAGGCACCATCAGCTTTCTTCACCACATTTGCTATGCACCCATTTTATCTTCAGCAATTGTGTTGGGAAGGTGAGCATCACAGAATGCTGGGTTATTAGAACAAATTGTTCTTGCACTGAGGGAGTACTTGAGTAGAGGCCCAGCATCCATCTGCTACCTTAATACTTAACCTATAAGTATATGTACATAGATCTATATCCCTATCATTATATATATTTATTTACATGTGCTCATGTCTGGATTTTGACCTCTATAAATGTCTTTTTCCTTTTCCTTTAATGGAATTCTTTTTAAATGCTGGAAATTGACTTTCCTTCTCTGATTGCTCTTCTTCCTTTGTTTTCTGTTTCTCATATCCCAGGTGAAGACCCTCAAGGATCTCTGAATTCTTTCTCTCAGTGTGTTAGCCTGCTAAACCACAAGATCAACAGTTCGAAACCACCAGCCACTCTGTGGGAGAATGATGAGGTTTTCTACTCCAGTGCATAGTTTACAGCCTGGGGATAGGTTTACCCTGTGCTCCAGTCACTCTGAGTCAGAAAGGACTCAATGGCACTGTGCTTCCCTCTCGAAGCAAGCTGCCAATTCTGCCTCAGTGGTCTCTCTCTATTTGCCCCCTTCTGTTTAGTTTCCTGGGGCAGACTTTCATTTTCCTCTCTGTGAACCATTGACAACTTTTTTTGCAACTGCTGCCTTCTTCTCCAATCTCTCCTTTCCCAATCTACATTGTGTATCTCCAGTGAATAACTCTTCCTGTAGTCTAGTCTCATTAAAAAATAAAAGATGATGGAAAAATCTTAGTATCTCCCACTGACCACTAGGTAAGGTCTCCTTTTGGAGTGGCCTTGACTTTGTTCCTATCTTGCCTGCTGCATATTGAGGAAGATTGGGTCATCCCTGACATCAGAAGTTGCAAATGGGTGGCCCTTGGTCTAGATTTGTCCCAAAGAAATGTTTTGTTTGGTCTATACATTGTTCTTAATATAAGATGATGCTTTAAAACCAGTCAATTTTTCTTTAAAATCAAAGTCAACTGTGGACATTTAAAGAAGAGCTCAAAATTGGAGGAAGGTGAGGGAGATAAAGAACACATTCTTGGCCAATTTATGTTCTCAGCCCATCTTTCTGTTCTTGTAACTTGTGGTAGAACACTGTGTGAGTCTGAGTACTTTAGAGAAACAAATCCACAGAAACTCATGTATAAGAGAGAGTTTTATGTAAAGGTTAAGTGTGCATCTAGAAAACACCTCAACCCAGTGCTGCCCAAGCCTACAAGTCCAACATAAACCCATTAACCCATATGTCCAACACCAATTCACAAAGTCCTCCTCCATCTCACAAAACAGACACAACGATGCCGACTGCAGGCGGAAAGCTGAGTCGGTGAATGTGTAAGCATCTCAG
>NW_022111320.1:19617430-19618882 GCF_000313985.2 Echinops telfairi | reverse complement strand
AGTTGTGAGGGAACCCAATGAAGGGTCCGGCCACCAGGCACAGAGGTGAGCTAGGGACCAGCATGCGAAATTCCAACAGAAGAACAAAGGTCAAGACCCTCTTGGACAGAGGGTCACTATGAGTTGCAACTGACTCGATGGCACCTACCAACAGCAATGAAGGGTGCAGCCGCCGGAGCCAATCAGAGGGGCAGGGGGAGAATCAGTGTACGCTTTATGAACAGATCTGGAAGGTCATTGGGATCCTTCTTCTCGTCTGGCTTGACTTTTCTCATATAGCCAAAAGTAAAGACAGACACACTTCTCTGGGAGTCTGTACCCTTGTGGGTGTCAGTGCGTTTTCATGCTCACAATCTTCCCCAGCTGTATTTTGGGGCCTTCTCATCCGATGGGCTTCATCTTCCACTCCACCTGGCAGTGTCTTGCTGTTTCGGTGGCTAATCCTCCAGATATGGACAGTGTGTTGTATTTCTTTTTCATAGTCCGGAAGCACCACTGAACTCTGTTCACCTGGACGACCCTGCTGACAGTGGAATAGCAGCGATATAACTCCCGGCAACAAAGTGATAGACAGGTGCTGAAGATCATGGTACTACATCCAACCATCCATACACATTCTGATGGAACCCACGCACAGCGATTCCCATCACGAACCATCGGCTATTCCCCTTCCTTCTTATGCTTCCATTCCGCCTTCTTTCCCAACGCTCTGGATTTGGTCCTTGGGTAAAGACTGACTGCCCTTTTGATCTCCTGTAGACCCCGATGCAGGGGTGAGTTCAGCTCCAGGCCCGAAGGACAAAGACGCTGTTTTTTTTTTTTGTTTGTTTATAAGGACGTATTTTTGATGGGGCACAATTCAGTAAACAATACACTGTCATTGCAGGCGCTCCATTAATGATGGTTATCATTAATAAGAAAAGTGGCTAATGTAAGATTACTGTTGGATTCTCTCCATTTTTAAACCCTCTTGACGTTGGTTATGGTATCATTGCTTGACTTTAATTTATCATTCTGATTGCACACACTAGCACAACTTTTCTTTAAGCAGATTTCTGTGTTTTCTTCCCACTCAGTCACCTTGCGCAGTGAGAGGTGGAATGAATACTGGGTACGCTTTGTGGACTGATCATGACGCTGACAAGGGTTTGTTGAATCTGCTCTAGGAATTTTGGAGAATGCAGTAGTTCTCAGATATGCTTGAGAAAGAGATCATGGTGCTACAAAATTCAAATGATGATTCCCTTTTCCTAATTTGCCGGAGGACTTACATCAATAGTTGGAATCTTACTGGGTGTGCATGTTTACTTTATACCAAGAACATTAAAGTTGTTTAAACTGTTTAGTAAGTTGGGCTACTGAGGTCAGGGCATGTAGAGAAGTTGCACTGTGTTCTTTTTTTTTTTTTTTTATACGTACATGGTTGAGGTGTTTTTTTGTTTTTGTTTTTAA
>NW_022111320.1:19603585-19608639 GCF_000313985.2 Echinops telfairi | reverse complement strand
CTTATCTTCATGATGCTCCTCCTGCGTTCTAGTTGTGTTAAAGTTCCCTCTAAGCAACTCTCCTGGGCTGGATTCTGCGGAGTCCCTCTGCTATTGCCTCTTGTTCTTATTGCTTATTTTGAACACTTGAAATGGTTTTATAGTGCAGTATTTGCCAACTCTTGTCCTGGCAGGGCATTGCATAATCTTACGCAATAAGAGTATTTATGAAACATGCTGGGCTTGGCTGGCTAGGAGCTGAGACTCATTCTTACAGCCCACCTGCACCCTCTTCAAGGTACCCTGATGTGCTCTGCGCACTGGCTGGGACACTGCAGTACTGCATATCAGAGACATTACCTAGTCCTGTATTATTCTCCTTGTAACATTGAGTCCTACATCTTATAGTGCCATTGACCATGTCACCAAAGTATTCGTACTATTCTCTGTTTGCAAGTCTATAAAAGAGCACTGTTAACTTCCAGGTGTTTCCTTTCCTGAAGGTTGAGCATTACTAGGAGATACAGCATCAAGCACTAATGTGCAGTCACTCTTTGATACTTCTTGGTCTTTCTTGTTTGATGCCCGGTTTGCAGATGACTTTTAGTTCTCTGCTTTTTAAGCATGGCCGTTAAGTCTTGCAGGGCCCTTAAGCCCTGGGGGTATCATGGTTACCTGTTGGGCTGCTGACTACAGGGTGGTCCATAGTGGGAAACCACTGTTGCTCGGAGGAAGAAAGAGGAAGCTTTCTGTTCCTGTGAAGAGTTACAGCCTCAGGAACCCTCGGGGGCCAGGTCTACCCTGTCCTCTAGGATGACTAGGAGCCTAAATCAACTCGATGGCAGTGAGTGTGATGGTCTTGTGGAGAAGTCATCGTTATGAATGGAATGCAATGAGAAAAGCATGTATCATAACCACACCGCACCAAGGAGAGTAAGCTCGGTAGGCTCTTAACTTGGTGGGCTACTTGAGTTTTCTCTTCATGTTCCTTTTAGCCTCGCAGCCAAGTGCTTCCTCATTGCACCACCAGGCTCCTTCCGACCTAACAACGTCCGTGAACCTTTAGTGTAGAGGTCAGCATCCTGGGGGTAGAGGAAGAAGAGACTTGCCCGATTTCCGAGCGCTCTGGGCTCAGTCTGAGCTGGTCTGCTCCTGAATGCCAGAGCCTAGAGGGATTGGTTGACTCTGTTCCTTCACTCTTACACACTTACTCCATTCCCCTACTCTCAGAGCCACTGGACACACTTCCGTATATAAACTTGAAAGCACTTTTCAAAATAAGTAAACATAAAATATTCCTCTCCTTTATTTGCATTTTGATAAAGCGCTCTTCCTCCGCTCTTCATATATTATCAGAATATCAGGATCAGGATTTGTTGATCGAAATGTCAAAAATAATAATAAAGGGATTGGATCTTGACAGTCCCAAGACTTAGTTTCACTTCTACAGCTAAAGAGCCATGTGAATCTGGGGCTAATGACACTTGCCTTTTACTTATATCCACTGACTCGCGTCCATCCCATGTGTAGGGCAGAAGTGGCTAGATCGAGTTGCCAGTGGCCTTGAGCATACAGAAGTGTATCACCAGTGTTTCGGTGTGTGTGGCCCCGTCAACCTTGGGCTAATGATGTTATCAGAATACCGGCCTCATTTCCCTCCAGAGTTGGTCTCAACATCAAGGGAGAGCTCTTGTATGAAAAGCTTTCTAAGCTTAAAAATTAAAAGGAGCATGCAATGTGTTGTGTGGAAAGTGTCTCTTTTATCCTCCAGTACAGTGTGCCTGGTTTTTAAGAATTTCAGGATTAAGACAAAAAATGGACACATTTTCCCTCTTTTTTCCACCCCTCATCCTGCAGAGTAACCTGATCCACTACCTGGGCCTGAGCCATCATCTGCTTGCCCTGAATTTTATCATCATTTCTTTTGGCAAGAAAAGTGCGTGGTCATCAGCTCAGGTGAAGGTGACAGACACTGAATTTGATGGTGTGGAAGTCCGAGTGTTTGAAGGCTCCTCCAAACCCAATGAGCCACTGAAACGCAGCATTGTTTACCTGCACGGAGGAGGCTGGGCTTTGGCAAGTCCAAGTACGTTCTGGTCACCTTTGGATTATTTGGGACGGTGGTTGGCCTTGGGGGAGATTTATGATTGTGTTTGGCTTTCTCTTTAAGTAAGGAGATGGGGTGCCTGTTATCTGAGTTTCCCCGGAAGGTCCCAGTTACCGTGTTGTCTTAGCAGAATTATTACTGGTACCCCCTCTTCACTGTCAAAAGGTTCCTGATTTGAGTGATAATTGATTGTTTATTTGGCTGGGTTCTTTTTGAGAAGCAAAAACAGTGAGGTGTGTGTGTGTGTGTGTGTGTGTGTGTGTGTGTGTGAGAGAGAGAGAGAGAGAGAGAGAGAGAGAGAGAGAGAGATTTATATTTTTTAAAGTGGCTTACACATTTGTAGAATTAGGCAAGACCAGGCAATTTTCAAGTCTGTGGCTCAGATGATAGGCTGAAGACATGTCCTGGCTGTGTTGCTGGGGAGCTGGGGTGGGGGGAGGCAGCAGAGGTAAATGAATCCAAGGTTGTCAAGTGAGAAGTAGGCCAATGACAGCTTCTAGGATCTATAAACAACATGGCAGGATGGTTGTTCAAATCCAAAGAGGTAACAAGCCAGATGTAGGACCCAGACCCAGCAAGATTTTTCACAGCATCCACTTATATTGGAAGCAATCCACACCCCTGAAGAAACATTCTTTCTCTTCAAAGGATCAGGGCTATGATCTGAATAAGGGTGATTCCCACCGAAATCTTCTTACAATTGATAGGTTGCTCATAGTAGATCTCTTTTTGGAATTGATTACATTGTATTAGATCACATCATAAAGGTATTACTAGGCCTTAACTACAAATCACAGAACAAGATCACTGATATCACATGCAAGTGAAATTTTGCTGAAGATGATGTAACAATGGTTGCAGTAATACATTGACTGGGAGCTGCTGGAGTCAGAAGAGGATGTGGAGGAAGGGATATCACTGCTGATGTCAGATGGATCTTGGCTGAAAGCAGAGAATAGTAAAAAGATGTTCATTTGTGTTTTGTTGACTATGCAAAGGCATTCAACTCTGTGGAGAGCCTTGAGGAGAAGGGGAATTCCAGAACACTTCATTGTGCTCATGCAGGACCTGTACATGGATCCAAAGGCAATTTTTCAAGCAGAAGCAGGAAAGATTGCATGGTTTTGAATCAGAAAAGGTGTGCATCATGGGTGCAGCCTCTCACCATACTTACTCAATCTATGCTGAGCAAAGGATCAGAGACGCCGGATTAGATGAAGAGAAACAGCCTCAGGATCAGAGGCAGGCTCATTAGTAACCCGTAATAGGCAGATGACACAATCTTGCTTGCTGAAAGCAGGAGAACTTAAAGCGCTTGCTGACGAAGGTCAGGGATTGCAGCCTTCCATATGGATAACAGCTCAATGTAAAGGAAACCTAAATCCTCACAAGTAGATCAGTAAGTCACAATGATCAATGGAGAAAAGTTTGAAGTAGTCAAGGATTTTTATGTTGCCTAAATCCACAACCAATTCTCATGGCAGCAACAGCCAGGGTATCAACCCCTTAGTCTGGAAACGCTACTGAAACCTGGTCACTTTGGGTCACCCTGCTGGCATGCGAAATGTTCGTGACATAGCTCCAGCATCAGAGCAGCACAGCGGCCACCACAGTACGACAGACTGACAGAGCAGTAAGGGTTTGCCTCACAGGCGTGTGAAGGCTGGACTCTGAATCAGGAAGACAGAAGGAGAAGGGGTGCACCTGAAGTATTGTTATTTTGTATGCATTTGAAGAATAACGTATATTGTTATATATGACGAAGACTATTGAGAGTGTCAAGAACTCCAACAGAACAAACAAATAGCCTTGGAAGACATGCAACCAGAATTCTCCTGGGAAGCAAGAATGGTGAGACTTCGTGCACGAACCTGCAGACTTTGGGCATGCGATCGGGAGAGAACGGTCCCTGGAAAAGAACGTCATGCTTGGAAAAGCAGGACAGCCAAGAGAGGAACCTTCAACAAGAGAGACTGACACAGTGGTTCCGACTACGGTCCAAACGTAAGGACAACGGTGAGGACGGTGCAGGACGGGCGGTGTTCTGTGTGTGGTGTACGGGTCACTCTGAACTTGACAGCACCAAAAAGCAACAAGGACCACACCAGCCCCGAGAATCCCCAGCCCAGCGAAGTGGACACAAAATCTTAACTATCCTCTAAGGGGAACGTTTGTGTCTGTTCAGGTAGAGACTGTTTTGAAAATACTTCCTCCGACCTTAGTCCACAAGCTAGTCTATTTCGAAGTCCTACTAAAAGTTTTCTTCACCGAAGCATGGTGAAATGTTATTGTGCCGTAAGATGGGGGGATGATCTACAACCATTATGTATTTTGAAGTTATCTCTCTATGAAACAGAACAAGCTCTTTCTGAAGACGCCAACATTTTATCTCCTTTGAAAACCAAAGATTAACATATAAAAGGAATGTCTTTTTGTCCCCCATTGGCTAACGTTCACGAGCAAAACACTTTTAAAGTGGCAGGCAGCCAAATGCAGCAGCGCCATACAAGGTAGTTTTCAGACAAGCCGTGGTTTCATTTCTGCCCCTACTTATAATAAAGCTACTTCCCTATTGTCAACCCAAAGCTTTTGATATCTCCTAAGTTTAAAAAACAATAGCTGGAGAGCTCTGAGGGGCCGCCCCCAATCCCAACTACTACGTGGACACCTGCCCCTCCCTCCAGAAGAATTTATTTCAAAGGACAGCATTGAATCTGCAGCTCCGGGAGAGGGACATGTCTGATCGGAGCACATGGGAGCAGATGAAGCGGGAAGAGGAGAGAGTGGAGCACATCCTGGCCCACCAGGTCACGAGGACGACGTTCCCATTTCGAGCAGCCAGTCTACAGAGACGACCACATGCCCGGCCCCACTATGAGACATGACGTGCCTCACCCACCCATAGCCCTACAGGGAACAACACCAGAGCCACAGTGTGGGAATTGCGCCCAATCTGACCCCCCCACAC
>NW_022111320.1:19593492-19601771 GCF_000313985.2 Echinops telfairi | reverse complement strand
CAATGAATGTACAAATGTGCTTTACACAATTGATGTATGTATGGATTGTGATAAGAGTTGTATGAGCCCCTAATAAAATGATTAAAAAAAATAAATCAATAAAAAGCAATAGCCACTTATTTTGATTGTTTAATCATTCTATGATTTTAAAAATTGTTATTATTGCAGGCAAGGTCAAAAAGCATAACCATTTCTATTCATCTCATTTTATTTAGTTCCATATTCATAATGTACAAGTATCATGTACTTTTTCCTTAACTGAATTGTTCATGATGTCAGTAGATGTTCACCAAGTAACATAGGTGTTCTCAGGACTGAGGGGTTTCCTGAGGTACAGGACTCTCAGTGCAAACATGTAAACACCCCGGGCAAACCTGGTCCGTTGGTCCCCTTACTGGGCTTTACATGGCATCTTAGGGATCTGGTGCTGCTGGAGGAGAAATATGACAAGCAGACGGCTTTAACAAACACACTTATTCAGGAGGCTAGAAGTCCAAATTCAGGCCACCAGCTCTAGGACAAAGCTTTCTGTCACGGTCCTGGTCATCTGGCCACATATGTTGGCTCCGTGTTCCTTGGAAATCTCCATGGGGCTTGGCACGAATTCCACTCTGGGTCTTCTTTCTGGGAGATTCTGAGGTCCCTCTGAGGTCGAATCGACTCACTTGTTTGATCTCGTTTGTGTTTCAAAAGAGATGGACCCAAGATGCATCTAATCTTGTAGATTGTGTTCTACCTTATTAACATAGGTCCATCTCATCCTGACTCCTTCATATCAAACCCAAACTGAACCAAACACATTGCCATTGAGTAGATTTTGGCTCACAGTGACCTTATATAGGGTGCAACATCATAGTGGTTAGGATGGACAACACTTCATTATACCAGATCACAAAGTGGATGGTAATTGCATAGTATGGAGACCCATCGCCTAGCCAAACGGACACACTTTGTGTGTGTGTTTGTGTGTGTGTGTGTGTGCACAATTCAATCCATGACAGGAGGCAAGGAGAAAGAAGTGAGACAGAACTTGTCCTCTAGAGAAAGGAAGTGTGTAGCACTGCATGCTTTCCAGCTAGGACAGAGCAGTGGAGGACAGCGGAATTGCCACACATTTTTGTTAGCACTCCAACCAGAGGCTGCTGTAGTATGGCAGTAGCTATGGAATTATTAAATATTTGGTTCTAGAACTGTCTCACAAGGTCTATAAGCGAGGAAATAGCTGGTTTTCTGTTAGCCTAATCCAGCTCTCAAATTTATTGAATGAACAAAAAAGGGATTCAATTTTTACATATTAAAATTATTTCTGTTGATGCAAACCTTTGGGTAGTCTTTCTAGGAATGCCAAGTGTCCAAAATTCTAATTTGCTATCTATTGGCTTGAATACAATATCATATTCTTCACATTGGTGACTTTTCTTTTTTTTCTTTAAGCACTTTGTTTTGGCGACTTTCTTAAATGACAGTAAATATGGGATGTTAAAACAGTAAACTTTTATATTTATAATGAAGAAGCTGCCTGTTTTCTATATTTTTTTCAGATACCAAATCAGGCTTATTTGGTTCATTCTACATAATGCATTGTGAAATAAATGTCGTTATTTAATAACATCTTTAGAAGTAATCTAATAAGCATTTCCAGTTACTTTTAAATAGTTACATTTGATCTGAACAAGATTTAATTTTTGCATATTTACATGTAGCTATTAATTTAAAATTTTAACAGTTTTAATGACATATAATTCACAGATACAATGAAATGATGTAAACATGTTAAGAAGGATTGTGCAGTCATCACCACAATCGATTTTAGAACATTTTCTCCTTTCTTGTGCTCATTATTATTAGCTCCCCATATTCCAACTTCCCTTGCCATAACCCTAAGAAACTACTAAGTATACCACTGTCTCTATGGTGTAACTCTATTAATCAGGCAGTTGTTCATATTTGATCTTTATCATTTGTTTTTATTATGAATAACTTAACTCAAACCAAACTCACTGCTGTCATGTCAATGTTACTGAGACTAATTGTTTAAGGGAGTAGAAAGCCAAGTTTTTTCTGGGAATAACAACGCCAGGTCTAAAAATAATGAATGATTAGCAGAACTTAAGAGTAAAGAGTATTAAGTGACCTGCTTTATATCGATCATGCCTTTGTGTCTTTTAGAAATCAGCTATTATGATGAATTATGTACAGCAATGGCCGAGGAATTGAATGCCGTCGTTGTCTCCATTGAGTAAGTAACTAACACTGAGTCATGCATACGTTTAGTATTACTCTGAGGGGCCCTAGATAACAGCACAGTCGCATTGTTTTATAAGCAATCAAATAAATGTAAAATAAAGACCCAGTGAAATGTCGAATGATCTGCTCAGTCAAGGTCAGATTTAGCACAAGCAGAGAAAAAATTATTTCAGATATACCAAAAAACCCTCTCTTTGACTTCTCTAAATACTGTTTCATATTAGTCTTGGAAGCTTCTGGAAAGAGACTTACCTGAAAGTGAGTAACCTGCAATATGTAAGTTTGACTATAGCTTTTCTTCATCTAAAAAGCAATCTGAGTTTCAGAGAATCTTGCCTACAGCAAGTAGTTGCAAGAGTTATTCTCCTGGGGTCAGGTGCTATGTCTTGGACTGTGTGGGTAGGGGTGGCGGCTCAGCAAAGGTGAATTGGTGTAGTTAGCATTAGCATTGTATCAATGTTAGTGCTTTGAGCGAGCGCTACCAGTTCTCTCTTCGTTGCTTTTGGGAGGCAACCAAGAATTATAATTTATAACAGTTGCTCTGATGGTAATGATGCAACATTCCTGTTCCTGTTCTTGAAAGTCTGCTTCTGCATACCTTGTCTCACACCTTTCAGGTCTCAGCCCCCACACTTCAAAACGAAAGTTTCCTCCTTTTGCTTTCCTTCCTACCGGATCCCGCATTAGTAGCTGACAGACCACAGTCTTCGTTTATGTGGGTGTTTACTGTCATGGGGATAGACGGTGCAGCTCCAGGCAGGCCAGGAGTTTTAGGGACTTTTGTGTTTTGTTCATTGCTGAACCATGAGTTCAGCATTAGATACATCAATACCTGGCATAGAATGAACCTTCAGTGAGTGTTTTTAGAATGAATAAATAATGAGTGAATGACTGAAGAGTCTTGCTTAATTCTCATACAATATAAAGCATCCAAGATAAACATTTTGATAACCTTCCTCAGAAATGCTAAAGCTGAAGTTCCCAGATGTTCAGTAACTTGTATGTGGTTACACTAAGCCGATGATGGAGAGGGAAGTTGGGTCCTCCGTGCTTTCTTAACCTCCTATGAAGCAATAGCCAAGGAAGCTAGTGCTGCTGAGTGACAGAGCTTTGGTCACCTCAAACGCATTCCATGCCCGGAGCTCATCCACTTCTTTCCTTTCCTCGGTTCTCTCTGCAAGTTGTCCTCACCCCGGCAGCCCCCCCGCCCCCCAACTCATGATGATCTCTTCCTTGCCCCCATTCAAGATCTGGGGTCTTAGAGAATTATTTCGTTGGTGGTCTCTAGCTAGATCTGTATCTTAGCCGTGTTTCTAATATTTCTAATATAAGTAAATGTCCTTAGCAAACAGATTTGTTCTTAGCAAACAGTGGAGGAGGCTAGCAGCCCAAATGCAGGCAGCAGCTCTAGGGGCTCACTTTCCCTCTCTGTTGGCGATAGTCCAGGAGGAAAACCCTAGTCTCTTTTCAGCATTTGTGGGCCCAGTGTTGTCTGAGCTCTCCATGGGTCAAGGCGTCAATTTCTCTCGGGTCTAGGAGGTTTACAGCACACAGGACCTTGGAGCCAAAGGACACGCTCTGCTCCCAGTTCTCCTTTTCTGCTAGTAGTGGTTTTATTCTGATCTCTGCTTACTTGTTTCATCTCTTCTGTATCTCAGAAGAAATGGACTCAAAACAAACTTAACTCTGAAGGTGCCATCTTGCCTCATTAACATAAGTGCTTCTCATCTTGCCTTATTAACAACACAAAGGTTAGGATTTATCACACATAGGATAATCACACCAGATTACAAGATGGAGGATAATCACATAATACTAAAAGTCATGACCTGCTGAAATTGACATATGTATTTTTTGGTGGGGGTGGGGAACACAATTCAATCCATAACAGTCTGGTATCCTGAGTTTTGAGTTAAGGAACTCTGGATATGAACAATAGCCCTTACGGTCACATGAGTGACTAGTGCTTGCCTCCCCAGTGTGGATTCAGTTCCAGACAGTCCTAGACAGCTCCCTCAGCCTCCCTGGACCATCGGCCAGCCCTCCAAAATCAAGCAAAGGCTCTCAGTGCCGTTTTGTAATGCAAGAGGCTTCAAGTGAAAGATGACATCATCTATTCTAGGCGGCAGGCCAGAAGAAAGCAGGGCTGTTTGGGCAGCTGCCACCTCCCAATAGAATAATTCAACAGTAGGTTGACACTAGGGAACCAGCTTCAGGGGCTCATCAGTGGGTTCCTACATAGCCTCAGCTCTTATAGACCCAAGAGAAGGGGGAAG
Organism: Echinops telfairi; assembly: GCF_000313985.2. NCBI lineage: Eukaryota > Metazoa > Chordata > Mammalia > Afrosoricida > Tenrecidae > Echinops > Echinops telfairi. The sequence goes on along the minus strand of NW_022111320.1, from coordinate 19,597,248 downwards.
ATTGTACTTGCTTCAGTTGGTACCACTAGGATCACCACTCACCCAAGCAAGCTTCACCCTTCAGGAACAACAAGTGGCTTTCCTGCTTGCTACCTACTCTTCTTTACCTGTTCACACCTGCCTCAGGGAAGACAATGAAGTGGGTTTTGTTGATGTTGTTTTTAACTGTAGGATTATCATGAAACAGAGGAATGCGGTTTTAATGACCTAGTGCTGCCATAGCAGAAACCCTAATGTGGGTGACTTTCAATAACAGACATTCATTCTGGCAGCTCTGGGGGCCAACGTCCAAATCACGGTCTTGGCTGTGATGATGCCTGCCTCAAAGGTAGTTTCCGGCATCCCTTCATGGACGATTCTCAAATGGCATCTGTCCTCCTCTTTTGGTAACTAGAAGTGATTAGATTTAGAAACCCCTCCCTCCTCTAATTTGCCTATCCTCTAATTAACCTGACAAATAAAAAGAATAACAACGATAAACTCTTTTCGAACAGGATTACATCTACCCTACAGGGGTTAGGATTTCAACATACATTTTGGGCAATTAACTCTGTAATCTCACACACTCTGCCCCCCCCTCCCCCAATTCATGTATTATCCATGCGAAACGTTCACCCTATCAGAGATGGATAAGATAAATGTTTTAAAAGATTTGTTGTGAATTAGGTGAATGTTTAAAAATCAGATGCTCAGTTTTATATTAAATAACTCATCAAGCCCTTCAATGTCTTGTCTGGCTCCCATCATTTTCTTTCTTTCTTCCTTTCTTTCTTTCTTTTTCCCCATCTCCTTTTTGTTGGCTATGTTGGTCTTTCCCTTCACTCGAGTTCACACTGTGCAAAGACATTTGGCTGTGTGGAATCCAACAAACCATGGATAACACCGAGAAGAATGGGAATTCCAGAACACGCCATTGCGCTCCTGCGGAACCTGTACACGGACCAAGAGGCAGTCGTCTGAACAGAACAAGGGGATATTCTGCACAGTTTAAACTCAGGAGAGGTTGTGTCAGGGTTGTATCCTCTCACCGTATTTATTCAGCCTGTATGCTGAGCAAATAAAGAGAGACGCTGGGTTAAATGAGGAAGAATGCAGTATCAGGATCGGAGGACGGTTGATTAATCTGCGATATGCAGATGACACAACTTTATTTGCTGAAGTGGAAGAGGGCTGGACGCATTGCTGATGACCATTAAGAACTGCAGCCTTCGTTGTGGAATGCAACCCAACACAAAGAGGACAGAAGTCCCCACACCCGACCAACAGGTAATGGCACGATGCATGCAGACAAGATGGAAGGTGTCTAGGATTTCATGTTGTGTGGATCCACAATCGCCACTCAGGGAAGCAGCAGTGAAGAAGTCTAAGGACACTCTGCACTGGGTAAGTCGCTGCCCAAGACCTGTCTACGGTGTTGAAGAGCAAGACTGTCAGAGGAAAGACTAGTGTGCGGCGGACCCGGCCATGATGTTTTCCATGGTCTCAAGTGCATGCGAAAGTTGGGCATTGAATAAAAAGACTGAAGAAGAATCGATGCGTTTGTGTTAGGGGGCTGATGAAGGACATTGGGGGTACCGTGGACTGCCAGAAAAACAAACATATTCGTCTTGGGAGGAGGTACGGCCAGAAAATGCCTTAGAACCAAGGACAGGTTATCATGAGTCACGTTCTTGGGACATGTGACCAGGAAGAGTCTTGCTAGTGTCGACAGCAAGGAGCTGGGGTGGTTCCCATCGCTGCCAACAGAGTAACCTTTTTTTTTTATCCATCAAATGAGATGAAGAAGCCTGACAATACAACTCCTATTTATTATAAGGAGCTTGGCAATACAGCTCCTGTCTACTATAAGACACACTGCCTAATGACAACAACCCTCTCCTGCTGTCTTCCTTGGAGAAATCCTCACTCACCGTCCACATCCTGGCAGCCCTGGCAGGTGGATGGCTTGAATTTCTCAGGAGTTCCCTTCCAAGAAAGGAAAGATTTAACTCCAAACTTGTCCTTTACTCCGTCCAGGCTGACCTAAGCAAACTTAAAGACCAGCATGACAAACAATTCAGTACGAAGGAGCCCTGGTGGCGTAGTGGTTATACATTGGGCTGCAATTCACACGGTCAGTAGTTCCAAACCACCAAAGGTGAAAGACTGGGTTTTCTATGCCTGTAAAGAGTCTTGGAAACCCACAGGGGAGTCAGCATTGACTTGATGGTAGTGGGTTTGGTTTGCAGAACAAAAGTATTGCTGTCCCCTTAAAAGAAGTAGGTTGTTTTATCGAAGCTCTTAGATGCTAACCAAAAGGCAGGCAGTTCAAACCCACAAGGCACTCCATGGAAGACAGGTGTGGCAATCCGCTGTCATAAACCAGAACTCCAAACTCACTGTCCTCCACTTGATACTGACAGAAAGCCCTAGGCGGCAATGCTCCTTTGTCCTACAGGCTTCGGAAGAGGTGCATTGGTTCATGCCAAGGGGTTTGCCTCGTGGATTTGGTTAAACGAGTGAATCGCTCTTTTTAACGATGTCTTCTTTTTTTTTTAGCCTCAAATAAACATCGACTTTATTGGTAAAATTTGCAGGTGGACGCCAACAGGAAGCAAGGGCAGACTTGACAGTGTACGTGGTTACAGCACTGAGGCTGCAAAACGATGTCTTCTTGACTCCGTTTTCTACCTTTTTCCCCGGACAGCAGCCGGAGAAAGGAGGCCAGAAGGAACAGGCAGCAGACCTGCCTGGGCGTCTGTAGCCGCCTGGGGAGTCCTCCGGCTCGCTGTTTACCTTTGAGGTTTGCTCTGAGGCAGTTGAGATAGAGGCTTAGCGTCTGGGGAGCTGGCTTCTGTTTACTGAGCTAGATCTTTTAAGCTGTGAAGCGAGCACTGGTGCATCCTCTTAACAGATCACAGTTCTAGACTCAAATCGCGCCACCCCTTGGGGCTTGGTAAAGCATGCTGACATTTGTGAGCTCATGTGAATAGTATTCTTGTCCAGTCAGGTAAAGCCCATCTCCATCCAGTTGATTCTGCACAGGGTTTTCCTGGCTGTCACCTTTACCTTCACCAGCGCCACTGGGAGTGTTTGAGCTGGGGATCTTCAGGCTAGCTTGAGAAATACGAACGCCTTTGCTCTCCATTCAATCCCGACTCAGAGCAACTAGACAGGGCAGAGTACAACCTCCCCATAGGGCTTCTAAAGCTGTAACTCCTCCCGCCCTTGCCCCCTCATGCGGACAAGGAAAGAAAACATTCATTTATGACTTAGCTCGACAGGGACAAGAATATAGGTGTAAAATGAACTTTTCATACCGCAGATCAATACATATTTTTCCTAACGTAAATAATGTGGAAGATTGTGATTGCCTTCAGCAGTACTATGTAAATCAGGTGGGAAAAGGGAGTTGATAAATTCAGGATTGCTTATCAGCTTATATAATACCCCTTTGAACTCAATATGAATTACACCAGGTGACACAAGAGTTGGTGCAGTTACTTAGAAAATTCGAAAATAGATGAAGTTGTTTCGTCAACATGGAGGTGAATTTTAGAGGAAAATTATTATTTAGGTCTTTGCTTTAGGTATGTGCGCTTTAAGTTAGTTAAGGATAGTTTCAGTCTTAGCGTTTGTTAAGTAGAGCTCTAAGTTTGCTTGCAACCACCGAGCTATGACGCCACATTTTCCTGTGGGGAATTTTATGCAACCGAAATACAGATCTGATTTGGGGATGAAAATGTAGCTGCTAACACCCCCCTCCCCACCCTCACC
>NW_022111320.1:19579731-19593192 GCF_000313985.2 Echinops telfairi | reverse complement strand
TTTTTTTTTTTTGAGAGTACACTCTGGATTGAATTGCTGGTCTAATTTGTATACTCCTTTCTGAAGATGGGCAGGGCTTTTCCAAGACCTGGGGGGGCAAGCGAGAGTTAACAAAAGCAGAAGCAACTCCTGGTGATCCCTCGTGTTACAGAGCAGAACCACTTCTATAGGACACCCAAAGCTGTGTCCCCTTTGGGGGGTAGTTCACCCGGCCTGTCGCACCATCAACCTGTCAGTCTGTAGCTAAGCCATCTTGTTTGTGTCACCCCACGTCCCCTCTTGGAGGAAGACTCATCTATTTACCATATATACTTGAGTATAAGCTGAGTTTTTTGGCACATTTTTAATGCAGTTGGGTAAAATTGGGTGCCTCGGTTGATATTTGGGTTGGCGTATACTCAAGTTTATACGGTATGTTCCCAGGACCGATCTATTGAGATGAAAGATGGTCTAAAAGAAAAGAAAAGAAAAAAGGGGGAAAAAAAGCTAAGCTTTATCTCTCTTCCGCATCTAATATGGGAGTATAATTTCATTCTGAAACATCCCACATACCTTTCACCTACTCTGCATTGTCTGAAGAGAACACAATGCCCTTGTCCCCAGCTGGAGGTTGTACACATGGTTGTTGGTTGTCGGGTTAAGCTATTCTTAGGGAGAATGTGAATGGCAATCAGCTCAGCACACCAGTGCCACCAGCAGGAAATGCCAGGGCTTATGAGTTTATGTTATGGTATGAGGGTCAAAGAGTTTATGTCAATCGGAGAGGAACAATCAGAAGAGGAAGCGGGGATGGTCATACAACTTGAAGGATGTCACCAGTGTTACTGAGAGGCGTAGAAATGCCCTGCCGTGGCTACAAGGGGGTGCCCCGCAAAAGACGAAATCCCCTATGTACTTAAATTTGTTTAACAAACAACCTTATCACCTTCAAAGGACTCTCCATTACACTTGATACATTGGTTAAATCTGTGATTCCATTCTTGGAAACAGTTTTCAAACTCATTTGTTTGGATGGCTCCCTCTTTTTTTCTTCACCTCTTCTACGTAGTCAAATCGCTGTCCTCTTCATTCCAGGAAACAAAAAGCAGTCTCTCAGAATGAGGTTAGGTGTGTGGGGGCAAGAGAGGCATGCTGGTTTTTTGTCAAAAACTGGCGCACTGAGAAGGCGGTGTAAGCAGATGCGTGTTGTTGTGGTGGCAAAACCTGTCCCATGTCTGCCACAAAATCAGGCCTTTTTGACTACACACTGTTACACAATCTTTTCAGAACCTCTAAATAGAAAGCTTGATTAAAACTCTGACCTGGTGGAACGAACTCCAAATGCACTATCCTCCTCCCATCAAAAAAACAAATGAGCATTGTCTTGATCTTTGATTTCACTTTGACGAGCTTTTGGGGGCAAGATGATGATGGCGTCTTCCACTGACTTGAATGATGTTGGCTTTCAGGGTCATAAGAATAGCACCATGACTCATCACCAGTAATGACCTTGGGGAAAAAGTCAGGGTCGCTTAGGAGCTGTCTTTTCAAAGCACAGCATGGATGCCTTTTTTGCTGGTCAGTCAGAACCTGAGGCCCACGTTTTGCATTGACCTTTCTCATTCCCAAATCTTCTGTTAAAATTACTGAACTGAGCTCCAAGACAGTCCAGATAACTTTTCCATCTCGTCAGTGTTCCATTGTTAGTCTTTGGGCACAAGTGCATGAATTTTGGTTGACATTTTCCCCAATTCAGGAAGTTGATGGACATCCAGAATGAGAGTTCTCATCAATCAACATTTCACAGCTGCACACTGTTCTCTTAAATCGGCCATCACAAAAAAGGAGGTTCGAGGGAAACTGCTTTTATGAAAAAATTCACTGTGAAGCGAGGGTGCACTAACTGAGAGCGAGTTGCTCGATGCTCACCCAGCAGGAAACATGTGTACTTTGAAAGCTCTGCCCAGGGGAGCTTTTTCCCATTTTTGGGGGGGGGGGTACTCCCTCATGTTCTCCATCAGAGGAATATGAACCACATCCAGAAGCAAATGAACTATTAGAAACAAAAACATATTATAAATACAACTGAAAGCCCAAGAGACACACTGGCCACACCAAATCTGCCAATATGAGAATTTCTTGTTCTGGTGTGGTGCTAAGAATAAATATGTCTGTGTGAGTTATATACTTAATTATGTATGTATATACATGTATACATATATATATACACAAGAGAGTTTCAAAATGCTTGTGGAAAAATGAAATGAAAATATCATGAATTTTTCACATACATACATACATACATACATACACACACACACAGACAGGTGTTGATTAATGTACAAGACGCGTTCTGTGAAATGGGTCATTACAAGATTTGGATGTTGTATGAACACCATATCATATACAGGTAGTCCCAGCACAATCCATAGTTCAATCCCTGTAAAGTCGTACTATTAACATCTTAAAGCCCATGAGCCGTATCCGCTGGACCCGGGAGGGCTGGCCTGGCTGGGTGTATGGCTGGGCTGTGCACTATGTCAGTGCAGGGAAAGGGTTACAGGAGGACTCAGAGAGGTGGATTTGAGGACCAGGTGTGCTGGTTACGATTCAGTCACTTCCGGATCAAGTGCAGTGTCTCCCACCTGTAGCTGTAGCCCGCAAGCACTCTGGGCCCAGCTCCCCTGCTGGAGTGGAAGACTGCAGGGGCGGTGGGCGAAGGAGGAAGATCACAGTTTGGGGATGCGCCCCGGAGTCCTGCTGCTCGTTGACTCTGGAGGTTTGAGGTCTTTACAATCTTCATAAACCAAACTCACAGCCATGGAGTCGATGCTGACTCATAGCGACTCCCTGTGGGTTTCTGAGACTATAACGTTAAGGGAGTAGAAAACCCAGTCTTTCTCCTGCAGAGCTGCTGGGGTTCTTGAACTGCCAGCCATGCGGATTGCAGCCCAACCCATAGCCACTACACCGCCGGGGTTTCTCTTACAAACTTTGGGGGGAGATAATAAAAGGAGAGCTGCTTTCCTTTAAAGGTGTGCATGTGTGTGGGCATGCGTGCGCACATACATACACACACACACACACATTACCTATGGGACACTGATATATTTGCAGTTGCCTGATTTGGTGCTAAGTGCATGTATGTTTATACGAGAGGTCTTCAAAAAGCTCGTGGAAATATTCCATTATTTATTAATTCCATGTTTTCTGCAAACCCTTTGAAACACTCCCCCCGCCGCCCCACCCCCTCCCTCATACATGAGTGTTTAGTTATCTAAGGCTGAGTTGTGGCAGTTGTGAATTCAGTTTCCAGCTCAGCCTCTTCCCGGCTATGATTACGGACACGTTTTGGGTCCACCTTGAGCTGTGTGTCCTCCTCCCTAAGGCTCACATGCAACTCAAACCAAGATCTGAGTGAAGTACGCTGGTAGAACACCTGGCCAGATGTCTGGGCATGCACGTTCACGTGCCTAACGAAATGCCATGCTGAGGCCACAGCACCTGGTGTTCTTGTAGTCGGTGCGGGGCCCATTCAGCCGCTGACTGAAAGGCGGTTCAGACCCACCCGCTGCTCCTAGGAGGAAGATGAAGCAGTCGGTTTCTGTAAAGGATTACGGCCTGGGAAAGCAAAGGGGCAATTCCCTGAGCTGGAATTGACTTGAAAGCAGCAGGTATAAAACAATGTTTTTATGAGGCGGTATGCGTACAGTAAAGGGTCCCCGGTCATGTTGTGGTGACTCGTTGGACTACGATCGGCACGGTCGGCAGTTTGGAACCACCAGCGGCTCTGCGGGAGACACACCAGACGGCCTCTCTACGCCTGGAAACAGTCTCAGAAACCCACAGCGGGGTTGCGAGGAGACAGCATTGACTCCACGCAGCGAGCTTGGTGTGTGAGTTAAGCACAGTGGAGTAGTTCCACATTGGACGGCGAACCACGAGGTCAGCAGTTCGAAGCCATCAGCTGCTCTTTGGGAGAAAGATGAGGCTTCTACTTTGGTCGACAGTTCCAGTCTCAGAAACCTGCAGGAGTAGCTCTACTCCGTCGACTAGGGTTGCCATGCGTCAGAACTGACTTCATGGCAGTGACTTTGCTTTGGGTATGCGCAGTAATAAACAGAGGTCGGTCGTCCAGTTGGCTTTGCAGCGCCTTCTCTACTGACAGTGAAGCCCAAAGTAAAAGACAAAACACAAACTCGCTGCCGGTGAGTCGATGCCCACTCATAGTGACTCTCCAGGACAGGGTAGAACTGCCCGGGTGAGTTTCTGAGAATGTAACTCTTTTCGGGAGCGGAAGCGTCGTCTTTCTCCCAAGGACTAGTGGTTTTAAACTGCGTACCTTTCGGTTAGCAGCCCAACTCGGGTACCCATTCAAACTCTATTTCACACGACGGCCTCGTCTCCAGATCCACAGTTGTAAACGTAGGAATACCGTCACAGTCCCCTTCCAGCGTGTGGTCGGAATCTATCTGTGAATGCAAGCACTGGGTAGTGAATGTATTTTTCTTTCTTTGGCTGGGCCATCCAGGGGGTTGGTCCTTCTGACACCCCGTCTTCCACGTCCATCAAGAATCCTCCAGCTTATATGATAAACCTCCGGTCAGTTGCCAGTGACTCCCACCATTTATCTTTTACCAAGCGATCTGAGAAAGATCTAGTTTTATATGTTCTCCAGTCTACAAGGGTTAAGTGTGTCCCCTGCCCCACTAGGAACAAAGCTGGGGTGTGCCTTGAACGGGGAAAGAAAGAGGTGGGGCAAGATGTCTAGTCAAGGAGGCCAGGAGCACACGCCTCATAACCCGTGTGTTTTTCAGCGTGCGTACACTGTCATCTGTTTTTTAGCATGCATACACTGCTCATAGGTGAGATTCCAGGCAGGCAGCCGTACTTTGAGATGACCAATTTCCTTTGGTTCAATGTCACGGTTACCTTTTCAGGAAAAGCGCCTGAAAACTTAATTTCATTCTCCGTGTGTGCAAGTGGGTCTCTGTCTGGCTTCTTAGGTAACCAGGGGATACGGTTGGTGATATGTGAGGCTATTGCTTTGATAAAAGGAAATCACTTGTATTTTCACAGAAATAGCTTGTATTTTCACAGCTTGAGTGGTGAAGTGCACTGCTTTTCAATTCCTTGAGAGGACTGGGAATTCAACTGGTTATAAGTGAAGTTAAAACACAAACGTTGAAAACAAGGCCTGGTCCAGGAACTGGGGGGAAGGAGATCCTGTGCGATGCTTCCACCTGGTGGACAAAATGCAGCCCTGCTTCTTTCATCCTTGAACGGATGCAGCAGCTCTAAGACAGTGGAAATCGATTGAAGAAAAATTGCACGTGGGGTGATTAATCGATCACCACAGCTGGGAAAATTATACATGAGGAAGTTTGTTTTATCCTATAAGTTAACCACTCATGGACTTTCTTAATGCACTTAGATGTTTGAACTAAGAATTCCTGAATGACTGCTAATAAATGTTCATTTGATTGTACACAGCATGCCAAGATGTTTACTTAGCTGGATTTTAGATGGGGGAGTTAAAAGGAGTAGACTGGAATAAGGAGCTATGGTGGCACAGCGGGTTAAGCACCAAGTGACTAACCACAGCATTCTTCAATCGATATTGAACCATTGGTGGTTCAAAACTACCAGCTGCTCTCCAGGAGAAAGATGAGGCTAGAGGCTCCCATAAAGATTTACAGTTCCAGAAAGCCCAAGGAGGGTCACTGTGAGTCAAATCTAATGAGTGGTAGTGGGTTTGGGGCTTAGCTTATGTAGATCGGCCTAGGAATAATGGCTTCCGGGAATAAATATGCAAATGGCAGGAAAAGAACCAGAGTCATCAGAGTTCTCATTAAGTAAACTTCATTTCTATCGTACTTTACCTTGACAAGTTATGACTTCTGCTACAATCCGTTCACGTTTCTGTGCCTCCAGCTTCTTCATTTGCAAAACAAAGGTGTGCTAATGCCCGGTGAAGAGTCCTCCTGTGTGATGGATGATCCAAACTCAGTGCATCAAGTACAGCGACCTTGTGGGATGAGGTGGAACTGCCTTTTTGAGTTCCCAGACTGTGATTCTTGACGGGAATAGAAAGCCTTGTCTTTCTCTGATGGTTTCAAACTGTTGACCTTGAGGTTCACAGCCCAACTTGTAACCACTGCGTTGCCAGGGCTCCTGAAATGCATGCTAATGTGCCCAAACATTGGTGGATACTGGGAACACAGTAGTGACCACGACGAGGTCCCTGCTGTCAGCGAGTAGAGTCCTTAGATGAACATGATGATACCATTTTCACGTGAGGCAGTATGTGCAGGCAGGTATCCCCAACACAACGAAGGGTCATGGATCAAGCCAGCTAAACCCCAGCATGGAGATGACGTTACAGAGCATGGAGATGACGTTACAGAGCATGGAGATGACGTTACAGACACGAAGGGCTTCCAGGGCAATTCAGAGACACAGGCTAGTTGCAAGGGATTTTTTCCCCCTGAAAAAAATCCACAATGTTGTACAGGCCATGAAGTATTTCCTGCAACCGGACACCTTACAGAAGTATGAGGTTGGCCCAGGTTAGAGGATGAGAGTGAGAATTAAATAATAAGCAAGGGAGGAGGCTGGAGAAGAAGTGGAGAGGTAGGGTAGCCTTGTGGACAGAGTCCTTGAGAAAATCAGGGTTCTTTGGGGCTTGAAACGGAAGATGAATGCTACTAGCCCTCAGGGATGCTGGTCCTGCAGACTGGGGCAGTAGGAGGAGCCCCAGAGCATGAGAGCCGGCAGGGCTTGGACACAGGCTTTTCTGCGCTGGTTAAAACGGGTCTTTGTGTGCCGTCTTCCAATGAAGGTGCATTGCGTGGGTTTCCTGTTAGACTGGCGTGGACTTGTGTGGAGTGGTTTGACTGCACAGTTATCAAAGATGCCACACGGATGCATTAAACATTGGATAAGCCAGCCGGGTCACCCTCTAACCAAGAGGTGTGGTGAACGGAACAAAGAGTTCCAGAAATAAAATTCTACAACATACCGTAGTTGTAGCCAAATCTTAATAACCAACATCGGCCTTTAGCATTGAAGGGGTTTTTTTAAAGTAATTTTTTTTAACAGTTTTTGCATGTTTGTGTGTTTTGTTCTGTGATTGATGTTGTCTTTGTTTTGTTTTTCAAGACTCTAGCTAAAAAAAAAAAAGAATACACTTGGAACTAAGTAGCTCAGTAGCCAGGAAATAAATGGTCTGTTTTTATGCTTATTTCTGTCTTCAGAAGAATCCATTTTCGCTCAAGATTTATGTGTTCCATGACCTGTAAGACATGCCGAAGTCCGTCAATGAATGCAACTTTTGTCTTCACAGGTACAGGCTAGTTCCAAAGGTCTATTTTCCCGAGCAAATCCATGATGTTGCACGTGCCACGAAGCATTTCCTGCAGCCTGAGGTCTTACAGAAGTATTCCGTTGACCCAGACAGAATTGGCATTTCTGGCGACAGTGCTGGTGGGAACTTGGCCGCTGCTCTGGGGCAACAGGTAACCTCCTGTTTGGGATGCTTATGAGGGAGCCGTGTATGAGCTCATCCCAAGCCTTCCCCATCATGGTGACACCAGCATGAGCTGGTCACTAGGTGGCCAGATGATTCACAGGACGACACAGGGAGAACTCTCAGAAATCTCTGGGAAGATTAGTCTGTGTAGGAGGAGAGGTGGCATCTCTGAGGCTTCACAGAAACACCGGCTAGAACCAGTCTTAAGAGAGCTGACAGTGATCCCCTTGCAGAGGGCTCTCGGGGAGGAGATGAGCCAGTCAGGGTGCGATGTGGTAACTAACAACAATGAAAAATACAACTTTCCTCTAGTTCCTAAATGTTTCCTCCCCGCTCCACTACCATGACTCGAATTCGACCTTGCAAGTCTGGCTAGACAGAGGATGTACACTGGTACAGATAGGAACTGAAAATGCAGGGAATCCAGGATGGATGAGCCCTACAGGACCAGTGGTGTGAGTGGCAAAACAGGGAGGGTAAAGGGAAAGTGGGTACGAAAGAGGGAACTGATTACAAGGAACTATATGTGACCTCCTCCCTGGCGGACAGACAACAGAAAAGTGGGTGAAGGGAGACGTCGGACAGGGCAAGACATGACAAAATAACAATTTATAAACTATCAAGGGCTCATGAGGGAGGGGGGAGCGGGGAGGGAGGGGAAAAATGAGGACCCAATGCCGGGGGGTTAAGTGGAGAGAAAATGTTTTGAGAATGATGAGGGCAATGAATGTACAAATGTGCTTTACACAATTGATGTGTGTATGTATTGTGATAAGAGTTGTATGAGCCCCTAATAAAATCATTTAAAAAAATAAAAATCAGCCACTGGGGGGAAAAAAAAAAGAGAGAGAGAGAGCTCACAGCTTCCAAGCCCTCCTCTCTCCTTAGGCCTGTGCATGGAACTTAGACCCAAGAGGCCATGTGTCCCCCTCGAAGGGTCACAGAAAACTGTGGTTGCAAATATCATACCTTTCTTGGTTGGTGAGGGGGTGGGACTCATTTATCTGTAGAACAACATGAAAGGGCTTCAAAAGGCTCACAGGAAAATTCCTTTATCTTTCCATTTCATTTTTTCCTTGGCATTTTTGAAGTCCCTCCTCTTAGCAAATGCCATGCTCAGTGGAAACTTAAGATGACCGATGCCCTGGACCGATTCAGAGAAACCCAGGAAGTGGCAGCGTCGGGGTGGTTAGGGAAAACCAGTCGTGCAAAACGAACCATTTGTGTGCTTTCTCTTCTCCAGTTCAGTCAGGACCTCAACCTACGAAGCAAGTTCAAACTGCAAGCTTTAATTTACCCGGTTCTTCAAGCCTTAGATTTTAACACACCCTCTTATCAGCAGAACTGGAACACGCCGATCCTGCCCCGCCATGTCATGGTGAAGTATTGGGTGGATTACTTCAAAGGCAACTATAACTTTGTCCAGGCCATGATCGTGAACAATCACACCTCACTGGACGTGGAAGGGGCTGTTGCCCTGAGGGCCCGTCTAAACTGGACCTTCCTCTTGCCACCATCTATCACAAAGAACTACAAGCCTGTCGTGCACACTGCGGGCAACGCCAAGATTGTCCAGGAGCTCCCCCAGCTGCTGGATGCCCGTTCTGCCCCGCTCATTGCAGACCAGGAGGCCCTCCAGCACCTCCCGAAGACCTACATTCTCACCTGTGAGTATGACGTCCTGAGGGACGATGGCATCATGTACGCAAAGCGTTTGGAGAACGCAGGGGTGCAGGTGACCCTGGACCACTTTGAGGATGGCTTCCACGGCTGCATGATCTTCACCAGGTGGCCCACTAACTTCTCCGTGGGAATCCGGACTAGGAACAGTTACATCAAGTGGCTGGATGACAATCTGTAAAGGCGAGCCACTTCTAGAAGGCTCGAGCGCCTCTTGACCTCCCACACTTGCTTTGGACGGACACACGCACTTTCAGTTGACTGACTTCTCCATTACTTGTGACGTCTAGACTCTCTAGTCCCGGAGACATTCAGATAATTGTGCTTCGTTTGGGTTTAATGAACTTGATTAACTTAAGGGAAACACATCTGACCCTAGTCCCAAAGTGGGCCAATCTTTCTGTTACAGTTGCGTTAGCTGAACTCATGCAGTTGCAGAAAGCAGAGCCAGAGCTGGACATAAGCTTTGGGTCCTGACTTTGTTAGATGATGCCTCTTCTTCTTCTTCTTCTTCGTTTCCAGAAGAAATTCTTCTGCCACTTCTCAGTCTTTTACCTGAGCTTAAGTGCAGAGGAAGTTCTTCCAGCGATCGATAACACAGTGACTTTTAAAGAGGTGCTTTGTTTTTAAAATGTGGTCTCTTTGCCATTTGATAGAATTTACTTTGGTGTCAGAGCAGGGTTCAGGGTGTGCACTTTAAGGTCACGGCTGGGTCTAACGACCCTCCATTTCTCGCAGATGGTGGCTTCTCTTTCTATTGGCCAAGGCTTTCTCATGAGGCGGAGTTTCTCAGAGGACTTCTTTCCTCTGACATCACGTTCTAAGACACCTGCCTGTAAGTGGGACTATGGCAACACTTGAACGTGAGTTCCCACCACTATCATGAGAAAATGCGAGGTTGCATACAATGACTACTTGCACATCATTTTTTTTTCTTCTTTTTTTTTTTTTTTTGCTTTTTGGTGAGCTTATCTCCAAGGGGAGACCTTCTGGGAGTAAATTCATTTACACTTAGGATACATTTCTTACAGCCAGACTTCCAACTTACAGACAAACCCACTTGCCCTTTAATGGTATGTAAATCTGCCCTCACTTTGGATAAATCTCTACTCTCAAAAAATCCTTCATCCCAGTCATCTTTACTTGCTTCACGGTGCAGCTTTTAATTAAGCCTTTTCTTTCACAAACCCCCACTACTGTCGGGTCGATTCTGACTCGTGGCGACCCAGCAGGTCAGGGTAGAACTGCACCTGTGGCTTTCTGAGACTATAGCTCTTTATGGGAGTAGAAAGCCTCTTCTGTTTCCTGTTCTTTCACTAAAGAAAGGTTTGAAAGAACCATATGCACCTGTTCTGAATTCACCTTCAAACGGGAGTTCTTAACCAGGGGACTGACTGCCCATGCTTGAGAACAAGTCAACAGCAGGCAAAGGGAACAGCCTACTGGTCATAAGGAATATGCCTGACATAAATGACCAAAAGTGGTGTGTGTATATATTCGGCATAGTTAGAAAATAGAAAGCATTAATATATTTTAAAATTACGGGGGGGGAAAATCTTTAGATGGTCTAGTCTGTTCTTGAAAATTCTCCCTTTTTTCACTTAGCTGGCTTTAAAATGGGGCTATTTTGGAATATATAATGTGCTGTTTATTTTTTTAAGTTATTTAATGTTCATACATGCAGCCAGATGTAGGATCCTTCATAATAAGGTCTGCAGTGAACATCACAAATAATGATATTTTTGAAGAACTATTTTAAAGCTAAAACAACTCCCTTAGAGTTATAGTCACATACAGTTTTATGGAAAGAGATAAAATAGCTATCAATACTAGTAACCGTGAAGCCTACATAGTTCGATGTTTATAAGTATATATCAATGAAAATCATCAGTCTGATAAAGTCATGGAAGTGTGTCGTTCAGTAGCTTAGGCAAGACCCAGCTGCTCATGAGTCTTCTCTATATTTGGGGGATACTGGTTTATCACCTCTTGGATAAAGGGCATGCAATGGCACCTGGTGCCTAACCCCCTCATTTCTCCTTCTCACCATATCTAGATGTTCCAGCAGCCCAAGTTTACTCCATGCGAAGGCCTCGCTGCCCATGGGAGTATCTTTGGCATAGCCCTAGGAAGATTCTCCAGTTCAGATCGGGGAGTTGAGCCTCTGCCCTGCTCCCTGCCCCCTTCCTTCTGTCCCCAGTCCATGCTCCTTGGGGGACCGGGGAGAGTAGCACAGCAGCTGGAAGGAGAGGAGGGAGACCCTTTTCCTCACTTGGGAAGGATGGGTATTTTCTCGCTTCCGGCAGTGATATGACACATGAGAAGTGCATGCTTCTGTTTCCCGTACCGGGTGAGCCGAGAGCAGTTAACTGGATAGAAATGGGACAGTGTGTGATTGTGTGTGTGGATAATAATGGTCACCATCCATTTCACTTGCTAAGGCACTCGGACAGCACACACACTACTTCGGGGCCTTTCTCTCCGTCCCACTAAAATCAGAGGTGGCTTACTTGATCATTGAGGTAGCATGCAACCACAACATCCAAGCCATTTTGTCAGATGGGCAAATTGTGTTGGCCTCTCGTATGGTGCATTTTGTTTTTGTAGGTTGTTATTCTTTATATACAGACACATCCATCAGCACAGATTTTTCTTTCTAGAAAACAGGCGTTTTAATTCTGCGATAGCTATCCTCTGCAAACAGTACTATTCTTTTGTCACACTTCGAAGGAACCAAAGTTTGAACTTCATTTTGGGGTCATCTACCTCAAAGAAAGCAGAGAGAACCAACACATGGACAAAGTTCTTTGAAATGATATCTCCCTCCCCACATTGTGAGTCCAATCCTGTAGTCATTATATCACAGATCTCTGACGGGCTCTCTTGAATGAAAAGGGAGTGAAGGAGAAAACAGTGGGGGTGGGCTCAACCACTGCTTTGATGAAATACTTGAGTTGAATTGGAAATTCTCATCCTGTGAATAATGTATGGACTAACTTACATTGTAACCCACTTTGGACCGTGCTAACACGAGACGCTGCTGGAATAATGATAACTGGAAGTCATTGGGCTGAAGTGAGCCCATAGTCACAACACTGGACTCACAGTACCAGTGCCCATGAAGAAGGCACAGAACTGGGCAATATTTCCTTCTGTTAAACACAAGGTCACCATGACCTGGAGCAAACTCAACAGCATCTAACAACAACAACAACAACAACACGACACAACAAACCAACCCAAATGTCAAGGATTAAGAATGTCTATGGGGAGCCAACAGAGTTTATGATGTTAAAGATGCTTTAGGGTTGGGGTGAATGTGTTGTTCTCTCAGATGCTGTTTGTTTATAAAAGAGTTTATGCTCTACTGACTGTTTTTTGGGTTTGTTTTTCTTTTGGAGTGTTACAGCTTTGTTTTGTTTTTGCATTTTAAGAGAAAGCTAATGATAATTTTTGTTTTAATCATTGCTGTCTATGAAATATGAAATTACCTATATGAAGAAAAACCATCGAAGTTAAGCGCTGCAAAATACAGTGGTATAAGTTAATTTTAATGTTCTAGCATTTATTTGTGAAGAAGTTAAACTACTGTGTAATTGCCCTCTTGGGTATACCACTTTATGCATGACCTTTTCACTTTGGACTTTGTGCTGCCTTTCCACTACAAAGGGGAAGGCAGATTTTATGAAGTATTTTAGAGCAAATATATTTTATAAAATGAAGGATTTCTAATATGGAAATTCCAGCATTATCTGTTTTGAATCATGTTTGGAAATAAAACAGCTCCATCTGAGAATGTGACTCTTCCGGGTCTCTTGCCTTGTGTTCTGCCTCACGTCGGAGCCTGTGCGTTCTCACTCTCTCTGCACCTGGACCAGAGGTCAAGGTCACTGTCACTGAGCCGGCCATGACTCTCTGCCCAAGTCTTCTTCCCACTGCCTTCCATCACTGGGGCGGGGTGGGGTGGGGGGGAGTGGTCCCCTGATGACATTCATTTCATGTCTGGATATAACACGTGCTGCCTCTATTGGAGAAACCAGCCTTGAATGGGCTGAAAGCCAGGCAAACCTTGGTACTGTCACCTTTAAAACAATCCAAGTAACTACACGTTTTAGGAAGGTATGTTTTAGGGTTTTCTAGAGCAAAACTGTGGGTCACTACCCCATAGGAAGTTGTGTGATTGAATGTGGAGGCTACAAGGAATTTGGCAACAGTAAAAGGTTTCTGAATGTCGAATGACCAAAAATGAATGAAAAACAATCATATAGTGA
>NW_022111320.1:19549113-19575630 GCF_000313985.2 Echinops telfairi | reverse complement strand
AAATGAGGACCTAATGCCGGGGGTTTAAGTGGAGGAAAATGTTTTGAGAATGATGAGGGCAATGAATGTACAAATGTGCTTTACACAATTGATGTGTGTGTATGGATTGTGATAAGAGTTGTATGAGCCCCTAATAAAATGATTTAAAAAAAAAAGAACTATGCCATAAAAACTAATTGCTCTTAGATTGGGGCTAAATTTAAGTGCAAGCGCAAAATTTATTCATGCATCTATGGTTTATATATGTCTCTGGTTCACCTTAGAGACATCTTTGCTATTTTATGTTAGAGAACATTATTAATCTTTCCACTGTCGTCAAGTTAATGCTGACCCATGGAAGCCCTGCAGGGCAGGGTCTAATTGCCCCTTTGAGTTTCCATCCCTGCAAATCCTCGCAGGAGTAGAAAGTCTCATCTTTCCCCTGGCAGGTGGTTTCTAACTGCTGACCTTGTGCCTAACCACTGTGCACTGATAGTGTCATTAGTCAAGCCACTTGTGTTAGGTCAGGTTGACTGAGGAAACAAATCCAGAGAGCTTCATGTATGTGTGAGAAAGAGTGTTACATCAAGAAGTGGTTATATACCAGGAAACCATCCCAGCCCAGCCCAACTCGAGTCTATAAGTCTGATCCTGGTCCATAGGTTCCTCTTTAGGTTCACACAGCCACAAGCAATGATGTAGAACAGGCGTCTTCAAACTACAGCCCGCGGGCCACATGCAGCCACTGAAGACATTTATCTAGCCCCCTGTGTGTTTTTGCCCCATTTGTTTTTTTTACTTCAAAATAAGATATGTGCAGTGTGCATGGGAATTTGTTCATAGTTTTTTTTAAACTATAGTCCGGGCCTCCAATGAGTCTGAGGGACAGTGAACTGGTCCCCTGTTTAAAAAGTGTGAGGACCCCTGATGTAGAATGTAGGACTATCACAAGCCGGTGGGTACAAAGTCTTCTGGATCCAATGGTGCTGGAAGCATCACAGGGCTCTGGCAGATCCCAGAGTGGCTTGCCAGCAGGATGGTGAAGACAGAGAGAGAAGTGGAGTTTCCTAGGACTCTCCTTATGAGAAGTCCATGTCAGGCTGTGACCTGATACACAGGCTGAATACTTTTTATATACAAGTTGACATGAAATTATGTAACTACCACACCAACAGTATTGGATTTAGAACGCCGTTGAGAAAAGGAAATTACACGAGTATAGGCCAGCTATGAACTGCAATACATGAACTGTTGACTTGTACAGATTAAACGGTTAAGAGACTACACCCTGTTCACACAAACAATGAGCACTGGTAATAGAGCACTACTTTCCATAATAGTTGTTCCCATCAGCAGAGCCACACATTCCAGATCCTTGCCATCATGAAGCAAAGATGACATTAAAAAGGTAAGTATATGGTAGTTCTTAGCCACTGTTCATCGGATACCCCCAAAAGCAAGCGATTCAAACTGAAGTCCATTGTCCACCAGTTCTATGCCCTTGGGCTACCAGGCATCTGCTTCTTCTCACACTAGGGCGCTGCAGCCATAAGTCAAAGGGCCACAGGTGAGTTTGAGATAAAGCCCAGCTCACTTAGTGGGGTTTCCACCCCGGGTCCTTCTGCTGCGACTATGAAGGATGCTGTGTGCCTCAAAAGAACACTCTGAATTCCCAGTTGTCTATAGCACACAGACTGGGTCGCCAAGGGCAACATAGAAACAAGACAAAAGTGTCAAATTAGGAATCTAGTACCAAGTGTATTCTCCCCTTGGGTTCCACATACGTATTATGTTTCCCCCCCACCCCCGATGGAAGGTTGCTCCTCCCCATTTTCTTCCAACAAACATATAATTGCCTTCTCTGAGACACCCATGTCCCCCTCCCCACATCTTGACTTGAATTACCAATCAGGTTTTTTTGGTGGAAGTGGTGGCTGGATTCAGGTGACCTTGGCACAATTGGTGTGGCAGCCCCTGAATGATGCTCCCCCTTTCCCACATCTTAAAAAACTGACCCCCTATTGAAGTGAGGTCTCCTTGGCCAAAGTGGTTTTTAAGATGTACCTGTGGAGGGGGTGGTACATGTTTCATGGATGGAGGCTCTCTACCTCAGTGCTTAGGGGGCTGGATCAGAAGAATACATGTCCTGGGAGCAATGACCTACCTTCACCGTGGTGTATGTGTTCATTATCTTGTAATTCAGTGTCCCTTGAACTTTTTGAAGCCTCCCGAGTGTGTGTTTGTGTGTGTGTGTGTGTGTGTGTGTGTGTACAGAGGAAGAGAGTTTTTGTGTTTTTTTTTTGAGGAATTGGCTCCCATGGTGGTGAAAAGTCAAAAATGAGGTAACAGGCAGAAGGTTCCTGCAGTATTATGCCTAGAAATCTCTGTGTTAGCTACTGGACAATTGAAGGAGTCCTGGTGAAACATCTGGAGCAGTAGCTCTCAACCAGTGGGTTGCGACACCTTTGGGGGTCGAACGACCCTTTCACTAGGGTTGCTTGATTCTTAACAGTAGCAAAATGACAGTTATGAAGTAGCAACGAAAATGATTTTACGGTTGGGGGTGGTTACCACAACATGAGGAACTGCATTAAAGGGTCGCGGCATTAGGAAGGTTGAGAACCACTGAGCTCGAGCCTGGAGTGGAATACACCCTTAGAAAATTCCCTTTATGCTCTTAATGCCTTCAACTGATTCAATCAGGCCCAATACATTATTGAGGGTGATCAGCTTTACTTAAGGCCAGCTGATTTAATCACATGTAGCTACTCCAGAACAGAGACTACGCGAGTGTTGACTAAACTGGGCACCATAGTCTCACCAAGAAGATACATAAACTTAAGCCATCCCAAGGGGCAATCATTATTCAAATGCATGTAGGCCTGAACTCGTTCTGCCAAAGAAATGCCAATGTCATATGATGAAAGTTCTCAAATGGACCCTATCATCTCATACAAATCCTAGTATTTCCTCAGAAGTTTATTATGCTTCAATTATATCAGAATCTTAGGAATTTATGAAACTTGTGTTCAAAGTGAATTATTTATATTGGTTGTAAACGGTCAAGTTAAAAATGAAACAACAATTGTTATGGAGTTAACACTGACTCAGGGGGACTGTTGTCTGCTACAGTAGAATTGTACCCTACAGGGTCGTCAATGGCTGGCTCTCCAGAAGCTGATCAGCAGGGCTTTCTTCAGAGATGCCTCTTGGTGGACTCAGATTTTGGTTAGATTTTCCTATTGGATCATAGTTCCTTGCATTTCCCTGCCCCCACCACCACTACCATCAACACACACACACACACACACACACACACACACACAAAATGTATTAGTCCAGGTAGACTAGAGAAACAAAATCATAGACACTCACATATGTATAAGAAAGAGATTTATATCAAAGAGCAGTTGTATATTGAGAAAACATCCCAGCCTAGTCCAGATCAAGACCATAAGTCCGATATTAGCCCATATGTCCAATACCAATCTATAAATTCCTTTTTGGACTAGGCAACACAGGCAACGATGCCTAATGCAGGAAGATCACAGGCCAGTGGGTGGAAAGTCTTGTGGCTCCAGTGACAGCAGAAGCATCTCAGTGCTGGCATGGGTCTCCATGTGGCTCCTTCAGCTCCAGGGCTTTAGCAAGTTCCAGGTGTCTTGTCAGCAGGAAGACACAGCTGAGAGTCTTTCTAGCCTTCAGTGAGCTATTTATCTCCATTTGCCCCTCCCAAATGAGGTCATCATGCTGCAACCTGATTGACAGGCTAGACTCCACCCCTTCACGAGTTGACAGGAGATTATGTAAGTGCCACAAAAACCTATCACGTGTGGCCATGTTTCGCTGGAGGTATCCACTAACTGTTCTAACAAAATTCTTCATTGGGGTCATTTAAAATGTTCTTAATGAGTGTGAGCGATGTTTTCCTTGTGATTTTCTTTCTCTTCTTAGCTCCCATTTTTCAACATCAGTTCGTATTTTTTTAATTGAAGACATTTTAAAATAATATCTTAAAACTCTGATAACAATCTTGTTTTGTGTGCCTTTTATTGTTTTTATTTAAGTATTAACTGCAAGAAATAATACACTACCTTCTGGCACATCGTTTTCTTATACTTGAAATGATCATTAGGGAAGCAAACCACTTGTTCAGCTATTTGAATCCCACCACTGCAAGCATGATATCCCTCTCCAGGGACTGATCTTTCCTGAAAAAATGTCCAAAGTATGTGAGACAAAGTTTTGCCATCCTTGAATCTAAGGAGCATTCTGGTTGTACTTCTTCCAAGATAGATTGTTTCTTCTTTGGCCAGACCATGGTACTTTCAATATCTGCTGCCTGTCTTTCCAGCAGCTTCTTCTCTTCGCTCGCCATTGGGATGGCAAACCCATCCTCCCACTTGGGCCCTGCCAAGAATTCACTACTCATGATGGTCCATGGATTGGGGACTCCAGGCCCGGTGCCAAGAAAGTATTCCCTCCCTCCAGTTTCGTATTTTCTAACAGGCCCCTAATAGACATCTAGAAGATACTGATAGTCAGTATCAGAGACTCCAAATCCCAGTACTGGAAATGTGAATGTGGTTCCCAGTAGTCTGATCTCAACCTGTGCCGCCACCCCCACCCCCCAAGAAGTTTTAATATAAATAAATGGGTCCTGATAGAGAAAAATTAAACTCGCAAGAATTAGGATGTTATTTTCCACATTCCTGGTCAAATGCAAAAAAAAAAAAAAAAAGCTATTTTAGACTAAAAATGAAATAGTTCCAAGCAAAATTACACAATACAGAGCGATTTAAGCTCTGCTCTTACCTGTCAAATGTTAAAGTATAGAATATGCTTGAGTTATGGGATAAATGCATTGATTGTTCCCTGGTCTTCCTTATTCACTGTTCATCTTTAACACACATATGAGGTGATTGAAAATACCTTAGTCTTCAACACTTTAAAGAGGTCTTATCCAGCAGATTTCCCCAATGCAATACCTAATTTGATTTCTTGATTACCGCGTCCATGAGTATTGACTGTGGATTCAAGCAAGATTAAATCCTTGACAACTTCAATTTTTTCTGTTTTTCATGATGTTACCTATTAATCAAGTTGTAAAGAATTATTCCTTTTTTACATTAAATTGCAATCCATATTGAAGACAGAACTCCTGATCTTCTTCAGCAAGGACTTCAAGTCCTCCTCACTTTCAGTAAACAAAGTTGTGTCATCTATATGCCGCAGGTTGTGAATGAGCCTTCCAATCCTGATACCATACTTTATTCATATAATTCAGCTGCTCTGATTATTTGCTCAGCATACAGAATGAACAACTTTGGTGAGATGACACAACTGCCTCTTGATCCATGTGCAGGCTCCACATGAGCACAAAGAAAACTCTTCCATCGAGTTGATGCTGACTCATAGCGGCCCTATAAGACAAGGTACAACTAACCGGGTGAGTTTCTGTGACTGCAAGGCTTTATGGAAGTAGAAAGTCCCATCTTTATCCTGAGGAGGAGCTAGTGCTTTTGAACTAATGACCTTGGGGTTAGCAGCCCAATGCATAACCATTGTGCCACCAGATCTCCAAACACAATTAAGATTTCTGGAATTCCCATCCTTCTCAAGTTTGGTCATTATGAACAAACACAGTTGAACACCTTTGCACAGTCAGTAAAACTCAAGGAAACATCTTTCTGGCATTCTCTGCTTTCAGCCAAGGTCCATGTGACACCAACGGTGCTCCACATCCTCTTCCAAATCTACATTGAACTTCTGGCACCTCCGTGTCAACATACTGCTGCAACCGCTCTTGAAGGATTTTCAGCAAAACGTTCACTTGAATGTGATATCAGTGATATTTTTCTATAGTTTGGACATTCTGTTGGGACACCTTTCTTTGGAATAGGTAGAAATCGACATCTCTTGTGGTCAATTGGCCAGGTAGTTGTCTTCCAAATATCTTGGCATAGAAGAATGAGTGGTTCCAGCGCTGTGTCACTTTGTTGACAATTTTCAGATGATATTCCATCTGAATAGCATCTCAAATATTGTTTTGCGAATGCCCTCAGTACAGCTTGGACTTCTTACTTCACTACCATCTGTTCTTGATCATACACTGTCTCTTGAAATGGTGGAATGCCAACTCATTCTTTTTGGCGCAGTGACTCTCCATATTTCTTTCTTTTGATGTTTCCTGCACCTTTCAGCTCTTTTCCCATAGAACCTTTTAATATGGCAAGTTGAGGCTTAAATTTCTCTTCAGTGCCTTCAGCTTAAGATATGCTAAGTGCGTTCTTCCGTTTTGGTTTTCTAACTTTAGGTCTTTGCACATTTCATTGCGATGCTTTCCTTTGTCTGCTGGAGTTACCCTTTGGCATTGTCTGTTAGGCTCTTTTTGCCTCATCATTCCTCTTGTTTGTGTTAGCTGCTCTATGACTAAGAGCAAGTTTCTGAGTCTCTGATTGTCTAATACTGGGTCTGGATTGTGAGCTCCTGGATGTGGGGCCATGTCCGCATCGTTTTTTGTAACTCCAGTGTCTAGCACAGCACTTCCCACAGAATAAGCATCCAATAAACTTTACTGGGAAGATGACTATATTACTGTTCTCATGTTGCCTCAGTGAAAATATACTGATTTTTTTGTGATATATAAAATTATATGCTAACTGCAAGACCAGCAGTTCAAAACCACCAGTCACTCGACAGGTGAGACATCAGAATTTCTACTCCCATAAGAAGATGCAGTCTTGGAAACTCACAGAGGTTTGGCTTTTTTTTAATGCCTTATGTAAAATATATTTGATTGTGCATATTCTTCTTTTTCACATGGCAATTTATGTGGGGTTTTATATTTTGGATAACCAGTTTTGTAATCAATCATTTAAGCAACTTATCAATTCCCCCAACAGTTAAACCCCGTCCCTTCACCTTTGATTTCTTTTCTTCCTCTTGTGGACTGCTGCTTTCCTTCACTCACTCTAAGGTCTGTCTGCTCTCTAGTGTTTTGCTCCATCTTCCCTCGCTTCCTCTCCCTGACTTGGTAACCAAAGTCCATTTTCTTGGTGTGAAAATGTTTACCTATTTATTTTTCTTGATAATAGCGACCTCCTATACTATTTGTCCTTTTATGATAAAATTTCTATGGGTAATCAATATTATTGATTATCCAAATGTTTTCTTTCTAATAAAGAACTAAAATATCATTTGGTGCGAGAATGAAAGCCTAAAGCCTGCTTTTTGGAGGGTGGGGTTGCTTTTAAAAGTCAAGTCAATTGCCAGCAGAGGGCGCTCTCACAGGTACATGGCATTAGTTGACCTACTTACTGTTTCATTTGGAAAAAAAAAATTTCCTGGTATCAAAAAAAAAACACCCAAAAACTTTATGAAAGGCCATGCCATATTCATCATGGAATAAATTAGATTTTTTAAAACAAGCTTTAAAATCCCCAGAAGCACTAGAGAGAAAATGACTGAATTTCCAAAACAAAATAAAAAGGATTCATATTGATCTTTCGTTAACATGTATGACTCAGCCTTCTGGTCACTCAATTTGCCAAATGAAAAGACGCTTCTTTAGCAAGTCTTTATTGGAGGCGGCTCTGGCCATCCGTTTGGAAAGCTGCTGACCAAAAAAATGAGGTCTCTCATTTGCAAGAGAGCATTTAGTGCAGCAGGGAGTGTAGGACCTGTATCTTTTTGTTCTGCCTACTGGCAAATCTCCATTGCACTATAGATGCGTGCTTGGCTGCAGAGAAACCAGACTTCATACATGCGCATCCCGGTTCAACCATGGTTGATGACGTGAAAGTGGGGTGCACCTTACTTTTTAAAAGGTGGGTGTACCGGAATGATAAGCAGAATGGGGGGGGGCATGATGGATGTCTTGCAAGAAACGTAATCTCCCTCTTAGGAAACAAGAGCAGCATGCCCTCTGCATAGCAAGCAAGCCACTTGACCCAACAGAGTGCAAAGACCATGCTCTGTGGGAAGATGGCAGCTGGTCACCCTGCTTTGAATACACAGCCCAACAAAATAAAGGTTTTATCTTGGTTTCTTCATTTGTAGGCCTGTTCATAGTATCGTCTGGGGACCTGATTCAGAAAATTGCATTGCAGACAACACAACCGCTCTCGTTTCTTAGATGTGGCATCCCACTATACTTTCAGCTCTTCAGTTCTGACCCGTAGCGACCTTATACACACCAGAACAAAACACTGCTTGGTCCCGTGACATCCTCACAATTGTGGGATGCTTGAGCCCATATTGCAGACACTATGTCAGTCCATCTGGTTCAAGGCCTTCCTGATTTTGCTGCCCCTCTATTTTCTCATGCACGATGTCTTCTCCAGGAACTGGCTTCTGTCAGCATGTCCAAAGAATGTCAGGTACAGTCTCACCATGTTGCCTCCACGGAACACTCTGGTCGTCCTTCTTCCAAGACTCAGTTGGTCCTTTTAGCATCCATGGGACTTTCAATAGTCTCCTCCAGCACCACAATGCAAACTCATTCATTCTTCTTTGGTTGTCATAGTAAACCAGATTCTAACAACCGAGGGGTCCGTAGACACAATTGTACAGTTATAACATCTATAAATCATAGTAAAGCCATAGAAGACAGGCGAGATAGGATAGAGAGAGTAAAATAAAGGAGTCAGACATTTCATAGTAGCATGCTCACCTCCAGGGCAGCCATGATCTCTGTAGCCAGGTCTGCACACAGAGAGAGTCTTTACTGTCTTGGAATATTTATAGGTAGCCACAAGACATGTATATTCAGTAGTTACATATGTCACAAGGTGGGTGGCAACCACAGTAAAGTCCCTGAGCTCACAGGTGAGGAAACCCAATACCTGCATTGGGGGAAGGTATGAGGGGGGATGGGTGCCACGGCAGGAGATGACCAAAGTATGTTTGCTTCTATAGGGAGATAGAATCACCCATGTGCTCACTTTAAGGCAGCACAACTGTTAGGGAAGAATATGTGGGAATTATATTTAAAGCAGGATAATGTGTGAGATAGTTAATGTGTATTGTGCCAACCTGGCTGATAAACACATGTGGGCTTAATTGAAGGGCGGAGAGATAAATGGCTTGGTGAGCCTCGCCTTTCTAGTTCTTGGGTCTCTTGCTTTCTGATGGTCAGACCAGGGTGCAGCTGCCTTAGCCAGCTCCCTGTTTCAGCTGGCAAGGCTCACTTCCTGCAAGACATCCCTGAGGAGAAGCCGCATGGACCCAGTGCAGCCCTGGGTGCTGGAGCAGCTGTGTGGAGACCACTGCCAGCGCTGAGATGCTTACATATTCACTGATTCAGCTTTCCTCCTGCAGTCAGCATCATAGTGTGTATTTTGTGAGATGGAGGACTTTGTGGATTGGTGTCAGACATATGGGTTAATGTTGGACTTGTGGGCTTGGGCAGCCCTGGGTTGGGATGTTTTCTTGATGTGCACTTAACCTTTATATAAAACTCTCTTCTTCTACACGAGTTTCTGTGGATTTGTTTCTCTAAAGTACCCAGACTAACACAATGTTCTTGGACTTTATCTCTAATTTACCTAAGTGGTGGCTTTCCTACCCTGGAATACTAGCTTTCCAGATTCCCTCTGTTATAAGTTAGGGAATATAGTCCTAGTCATATTTCCCTCATTGTTAGTTTCCCACATTTGGTCTTCCTTATTAATTTTTCAATTTTCACTTGCATATGAAGCAACTCAAAATACCATGGCGTGAGTCAAGCACACCTTAGTCCTCAAAGTAACCTCCCTTCCAGTTAGTTGGTCAAGTAGCTGTCTTCCAAATTTCCTGGCCTAGACCATTAAGTGCTTCCACTGTTTCATCAGGTTGTTGAAACTTTTCAGTTGGTATTCCATCAATTCCGGGAAACTTCTTTTTGGCTCACCCTTTCAGTGCAGCTTGAACTTCTTCCATCGGTATCATTGGTTCTTGCTTATATGCTACTTCTGAAATGGACTGTTGACTTTCTTTTTGGCGCTGTGATTCTGAGTATTCTTTCTATCTTCTCTTGAGGTTTCCTGCATTATTCCATATTTTGCCCATAGAATCTTTCAATATTGCAACTTAAGTCTTGAATTTTCTTTTCTTGAGCTCTTTCAGTTTGAGATATGTTGAGCATGCTCTTCCTTTCTGGTTTTCTAACTTTAGGTCATTGCACATTTTGTTATGATATTTGACTGTGCTTTTGAGCTGCCCTTTGAAATTTTCTGTTTAGCTCTTTGACCTCATCCATTCTTCCATTTACCTTAGCTGCTCTATGGTTAGAAGCAAGTTTGAGTCTCTTCTGACATCCACATTTACTTTTTTCTTTCTTTCTTGTGTGTGTGTGTGTGTTTTAACAACACATTTTGCTTTCTTCATGAATGAGAGTCGTGATGTCCACAGTTCATCAGGTCTTCTGTCATTACTGTTGAGTGCATCAAATCCATTCTTGAGAAATTATTAAAATTCAGGTAGGATAGACGCAAGGCCCTATTTTGGCTCTTGTAGACTTGTTTCCATTTTCTTCAGCTTCAACATGAACTTACATATGAGCAATCGATGATCTGTTTCACAGTCAGACTCTGACCTGGTTTTAGGTGCTGATATTAAGCTTCTGCATCATCTCTTCCCACAGATGTAGTCAATTTGGTACCTGGGCCTTTTATCTGGAGAAGTCCATTTGCATAGACACCATTTGTGTTGTTGAACAAAGGTATTTGCTATGAACAAGCCGTTCGTCTTGCAAAATTCTATCGCATAATCTCCGGGTTCATTTCTAGCACTGAGACCATATTTTCCAACTACTGTTTCTTCCTCTTTGTTTCCAACTTTTTCAATCCAACCTGAACTTGCGTCTGAACAATTGATGGTCTGCTGCACAAAGAGCCCCTGATTTTGAGCCTCTTATTTTGGCTGATGAGATAGAACTTCTCCATCATTTCTTCCCACAGATGTAGTTCATTATGTATGCCATCTGGTGAAGCCTGTGTGGATAGTCACTGTTTATGTTGTTGAAAAAAAGTATTTGCAATGAAGAAGTCAATTTGTTTGCAAAACCCTGTCATGCAATCTCTAATTTCATTTCTATCACCAATGTCATATTTTGAAGCTATTAATACTTCCCTTTTGTCTCCAACTTTCTAACTCCATCTCCAGTAATAATAATGCCTTTTGATTGTAAGTTTGGTCAATCCCACACCGAAGAAGTTGGGTGTGCTTCATCACTGGCTTTAGTGGTTGGTGGGTAAATTTCAACAATAAGTATATTAATTGGTCTTTTTTGTAGGTGTATAGATATGAGGCAGCATATATTTTAAGATGGATTCTGAAATATTTTGAATGAATGCAATGCCATTCCTGTTGAATTTGACATTTTTGACATAGTAAACCATATAATTGATTCAAAAGGGCCAATACAAGTCCATTTAAATTCACTAGTGCTCATGTATTCCATTTTGGTATTCCATTCCATTTTGGTTTTGACCACTTCCAATCATCCTAGATTCATACTTTGTGCATCCTACATTCTGATTATTAAAGGATGTTTGCAGCAGTTTCTTCTCATTTTGAATCTTTCCCTATAAGCAAATGAAATCACAAAAAGAATGAAGGAGCCCCCAAAGCAAGGAAGCCCACAGGCTTGGAGGCTTTCTCTGGCAAAGCACAGCCCACTTCCCAGAGCTCACAACTCACTTAGTCCCACCTCACTGTGAAGACCTGGCTTGGCAAGGCCCCAGGATGAGGGCGGCCTCATGCTCAGTTCACACTGTCACTCACACAGGGCTTGTCCAGGCATGGACAGGCGAGGCAGTGTCTCCTTACTTCTCTTGTCATTCCTGCCATTGGTCAGCTTGGCGGGATCTAGAGGTCAAGGTCATGGGGACTTGGGCTTCGGAGCAGAGGTTTGGGAAAAGTCACAGAGGAGTAGGAAATAAATATGACAAGATTTGAGTCTTTGGCAGCTTCCCTCGGATGTCATGAGGAGTGTCTCAGCAGGTGGACAGGGTAGCAGATGGATGCAAAAAGGCAGACTGGCAGAAAAGCACACAAGTACTGAGCCCTGATCAAGGATGGCCTCCTACCCTGTTGGCCTCAGGCTTGGGTCTGCCAGCCACTCATCATTTCTGAGCAATACAGTCTCAGACTATACCAATTTCCTGCCTCCACTCAGGCTGAGAGGTAGGGCGTCACCGAGCACAGCAGTTGGGGATGAGACGTTTATGTTTCACAGGGGTTAACGGAGGCCTCATTGTCCCTATTGCTGGACCATGAGCCTTTGCTATCTCTGTTCATTGTCAGGATGGAGGCAGCACTTACAGGTAAGTGCGAGTCTCCTAAACCCTGAGAGGCTTAGGATAGACCAGGTGGAGAAGAAGCAGAACTCCAGGTGTCTTCTTCAGAGTGAAGAGGACGTTGGTTCCTGGAAGCACATCACGTGAGTGACCACACAGACAAAGATGAAGACCTTTTTTAAAAAAAAATCATTTTATTAGGAGCTCGTACAACTCATCACAATTCATACATCCATCCATGGTGTCAAGCACATATGTACATGTGTTGCCATCATCATTCTCAAAACTTTTTCTTTCTACTTGAGCCCTTGGTATCAGCTCCTCATTTTTCTACCTCTCCCCTTTTCTCCTCCCTCCCTCCCAAGCTCTTGATAATTTATAAATTATTATTAATTTTTAAGATGAAGGCTTTAAGAATGAGAGTAAGGATAAATGCATAGAAAAACGGTCATTTCTTCTCCCAACACAGTCACTCCCCAGGAGTAGTGATGGTCAAGTGTTCCATACATTTGTCACAGGTAATACAGTATGAGTCAAGGGTGACTGAAACATCTTACAGGTGAAGCAATGCTTCAGTTACATCATCTTGCCACAAATCACTTCGTAGGTCTGAAGCAGTCTCTTGTAGATGAAACCATATGGGGCTTTGCTCCATCCATCAGTAAGGTCAATGCTACCTTGAGGAGGCAGGTCTTCTCCAGGTGTATTTGGAGTGTCTTCCAACCTGAGGGCTCCCTCTTCTGGCCCTATATCAGACGATGTTTCACTGCTATTCATAAGGTTGTCAGTGGCTGGTCCCTAAGACAGGGCCTAGCTCTTCCTTCTTCTTACTCTGTTCTTAGTTGGGAAGTCCCACTGAAACCTGTTCATCATGGGTGACCTTGGTGATATTTTAAATGACAGTGCTGTATCACCCAGCATCACAGCAACACCCAAGACACCACACTGTGTCAAACTGACAGGCAGAAGAGTATTGGAAATAAAGAAGTGGTAATATAGAAACAGGAGCTCATAGTCAAGGACCATAAGAGACATATTCCAACTGGAAAAATGAATTGCTTTGGTTGAACTTCTGGTTGGACTCTGAGCACTCTGGAAAATGGAAAACTGTAATCAGCGATACTGCCTTTATTTCAGCAGAGAAGCACTCCAATATTACAAGGGAGAGCCACAAATTATAAAATAAAGCTAACTAGTGACTAAATGTTAGCACAGTCAGTTATTTTAAAGCAAACACAGTAGGAACTTTCATATAAATATTTATTTACCAAACCTCAATGAAAAGTGAGGTCTGATGCTTGTTCTTCTGGAAGCCCATGATTCTTTCTGTATTCTTTGCCAACACCATAACTGAAACGCACCCATCCTTCTCCAGTCTTCCTCATTCACCTTTCACCTCCATATGAGGGGACTGACTATAGTCATGGCTTGGGTCAGGTTCACCTCAGTCTTTAAAGTGACATCCTTACTCTTCGACACTTTAGTAAAAGGTGAAAGATTTATGCGATCTGAAGAGAAACCAGAGTGTACTCTCCAACACTTCAAAGAGGTCTTGTACAGCAGTTTTCCCAATACAATGTCTCATTTGATTTACTTTTCTCAACAGTTTTATTGGTATATAATTTGCATATCACACAACTCATTAGTTCAATCATATCAAGAAGAGTTGTACGATCATCACTACAATGAGTTTTAGAACATTTTCTTCATTCTTGTATTCATCTTTATTGCCACCCTGTTTCCTCCCAGTTGCTATTCTTTCTGATAGCTGGGCACCACCTCGCTGGGCACCATCTGATAGCACCATCTGATAGCTGGGCACCATCTCGCTTCTTCAGCACACTTTGCTCTGGCACCCGCATCTTCAGCAATCTCTCCATGAGGGTGACTATAATTAAGTGCAAGCCCCAAACCCTCATCTATGGCTTACATATGTGTCTGATTCACCTTAAAGACATCTTGTCATTTATGTAAGAGAACATTACTAATCATCCCCCTGGGGCATCACTTCCACTGCCATCAAGTCAATGCTGACTCATAGTAACTCATAGTAACCCAGGGTAGAACTACCGCTGTGAGTCTCTGAGCATGAAAATCTTCACAGGAGTAGAAAGCCTCATCCTTCCCTTGTGGAGCTGGCTGGTGGGTTTGAACTGCTGACCATGTAGTTAGCAGCTCAATGTGTAAGCACTACAAATTGATAGTGTCATTAGTTTAGCAAATGGTATAGAATTAAAAACACTGTTGAGAAAAGGAAATTATACAAGTATAGGCCAGCTATGAACTACAATACATGATTTGTTGACTTGTACAGATTAGACTATTAAGTGATTGGACACTATTTAAACAAAGCATTGACGGTAGGACACATCTTCCAGTAATAGTAATTCTTTACTGTGATTTCCATGAGTATTGATTATGGATCCAAGCCAGATGAAATCTTTGACAATTTCAATCTTTTCTCTGCATATCATGATGTTACCTATGGGTCCAGTTGTGAGGATTTTTGTAGACTTTTTTACATTGAATGTTAATCCATGTTGAAGTTTCCACAAAGTACTAACTACTAATTGGTAGTTAGGAAACTGACCTCCAAGTCTCAGGCCTGGTTTTGTTAGTCATTGCTTTCTAATTGCTGCTTAGCATGCTTGATACTTGCCCTTTGTCGAAAACCCAAATAGATATGAAAAATAAGCCATTATCTCGAAACATATAAATCAGCTTTAACTATGACTGGGAAAGAGGGCCTTGAGAAAAGAAGGGAGATCGTTGATGAAAGTTGCCTTAGAAAGGAGGAGCCTACTACCATTGAGTCCACTCCAACCCACGGCAACCCCAGAGGGAGAGTAGAACTACCTCTTAGGGTGTCGAGAACGTTATGAGAGCATTTTTCTTCTGCAGAGCAGCTAGTAGATTTGAACTGCAGGCCTAGCAGTTCGTAGCCTAGTGCTTAAGCCACTATACCACCACACTCCTTGGAAAAGAAGAAAGCAGTATAAAGAATAGAAGATGAACTTTTCCAACAGGAAATGCTCATTCTAGCAACAGGCTGTGCTTAGGTCTGACTTTGTTGCCTATACAGGTTCTGTGACAGCCATCCCAAGATTCATTGCCAGGGCTGAATCCACAGCCAGTTGATTTATAATCAAACCTGGATGATCTGTTCCAGGTTTGTGCAGTGTGGGTGGGAGACCAGGATAATGTAATAAACGATGTTCTATCTGCCTTCATGGTCAGCATTTGTTCTTTTATGGTTCACTGGGGCCATAATGAATTTGTGCCCCAAATAGCACATGAAGTTCTATGTAGTCAAATTACAATGCCCTCTCAGTAGTACTAACACCATGTTTTTGTTTTGATTTTTGTCAGTTACCAAATGGCATGACCTAATAGGACAGGAGTGCTCAAACAAGAGGGAACGATTTGTTGTGTCTCAAATGGACAGACGGGCCCAATTTCTTCCTTGGCTTTGCTTGCCAAGTTTGGTACATTAGAAACCAAGAAAGATTTAAGATGTTTCCAAATCAAATAGAGGAAAATGGAGCATATAAATCATTAATAGCAACACTCTTTTGTTGAGTTTTTAAGATTTTCCTTGATGTGTGCACAATTCAGTGATTTTTAAAAGAACCCTGAACACACCCTAACGTCCATTACATTGAATCAACTCTGACTCACACCATTTTCTACATTAGCTAAGTAGGAAGTATACAATAATTATTCTTTGGAACAAGGCTAAATAAACCCCGGAGGATACCAGGGGGTTGTTAATTGCTGTCGAGTTGCTTCGGACTCAGCAGCAGGACTCTCTTCTCAGCCTTGCACCGTCCCAGGTTTGCGCCCATTGCTGGCATCCCTGTGTGATGCCACCTCCCTGAGAGCCTTCTTGTGCGCTGAGCTTCTGCTTTAATAAGCATGCTTCTCTTTTCCAGGGATTGGTCCATCCTTTTCTCTGGAACATTCAGGCTATACTTCCAACACATATTGTGAGTTCTCTGGCAGTCAACGGTACATTTGAATATTCTTCCCCAACACCGTAAGTCAAAGGCAACAATTCTTCTCTGGTCTTCCTTATTCCTGATTCTGCTTTCACATGCATACAAAGCTTGGACAAGATCATGCCTTGGGTTAGGCACACCTTATTCCACAACGTGACATCTTTATTCTTTGACACCTTGAAGGGGTCTGTAGCAGATTTGCCCAATGCAATAAATAGCGTTGTTTGAGCTCTAGACTGCTGCTTCCATGCGTGTTACTTATGGGTCCAAGTAAAATGAAATCCGTGACAACTTCAATCTTATCTTTATTTATTATGAAGTTGCTTATTGACGTGTCGTGATGACTGCCACTTCCGAGTTATGCAATCTTGGGTAAGTTTATTAACGTCTCAATTTCTCATCCATAAGGCATAAACTATTGCAGATGGTTAGTAACCCTTTGTGACAATGTCACAAATAGACTTTCAATACATCATCTTGTTACTGAACAATAATTGGAAATGAGTTTTCTGGGCTCCAGTTCCACTTTAAGATCTGAATTGATTGGGGGTAGTAGGAAGATATTATTCAAACACCCCTTCTCATCAAGTGTTCTGAGATTAAAAGCAAAGTAAAGCAAATGGTTGCTGCCAAGTCCACTTCAACTCCCTCCTACCTAGCTCATCTCCAACCCTCCACCCCACTCTCATCTCTGGGAATATTCCGGAAAGCCCCACTAGATTTCCTCATCAGCTCACAAGTGCCTTTGGTATTATGAAAACTTTTGGGAAGTAATAATTGGTGTATCATCCAAAAAGAAGCTGTGGCCTTCAAAATTTTTTAAAGGAAAAGTTCTCAAGTACAAAATTACTTTTTTTAAAAAGCAAGGTTTTTTATTCAAAATGTAAATGTATCTTTTATATTTAAGTTTGTATACTCACTCAGCTCAAGATGTCTTAACAGGCAAAACAGAATGTACTGTATAAACTACTTCAAAGCATACAGCAAGCTACCGGAAACTCCTAGGTCAGCAAAGGGAGCACTGACACCATTGAAATTCACCTCATTTCTAAAATCATGTTTTGCATTAGCGAATCCAATCAACCAAAGTTGTTTCAACCAGTCTCCTTGCTTTGTATTGAAGAACCCGGGAAACCATTCCACTGAAAATGACTGTCGCCCTGGGCAGGGATGGCCTACTGCATCCCACATCTGCTGCCACTGGGCCTTAACCCCATTCACTGGTTGCTCTGGCATTCTGGTAATTCTCTACGAATGGCCCATCCCTGTGGCCTACAGGAATGAAGGTGTGCCCAAAGGAGAGAAATTCATTGCCAATATATTAATGTACTCAGACTCAAGGTAGCTGAGGAAGAATCTTAGTTTTGAAACCTCAGAAACAGTTTATGAATGAAATGCAGGCTAAATTGACAAGCGGTTTGCTGCATTCAAATAATTGGGAGGTCCAGATGCCTTTATGACATGTCTCTTCCATAAATATTTGCTACAGATGTTGTGTTAGACAGGGTTCTCTAGAGAAACAAAACCAGGACACTAATAATTTTGTATATATTGATATAGATAGATAGATAGCATAAGAAATAAACAGTTAACTAATCTACAAAGCAGAGCAAATGGCTCAGTGCAACTCACTCCCGTGAGACAGCTATTATACCGGCAGTCCTTCAAGTCTTGAGGGCCGCCGGGTAGTCCTCCATGGAGCAATTCAGGCTATCCGGGCACAGGCAGCAAACAGCAAGTAGGTCACCAACAGTCAGCCAGATGACAGGGTCCGACAGTCCTTAGCTCAAGAAATGTACCTTCCAGTAGTATGGCGAAGCAGGTCTTGAAGGAACCTCAAGTTACAGTGACACAGTCCATGGGTTAGGCATCCCACAGGTAGTGTAGCTTGCAAATGGAGGCACAGAATGAGCAAGGCAGCTGCATACTCATCTGATGATCAAAGAGCAAGAGAGAAAGAGGCAAGTCTGGCCAAGCCATTTATCTCTCCGCCCTTCAACTAATCTCCCATGTGTTCATTGGCCATGTTGGCACTACAAACCTACCTATCACAAATGTGTACCTATATGCCCACTACACTATTAACCAATTAACACAATCATGTCCCATTAAAAAAACTGTTTTATTGGCATTTGATCCACATATTCATGTCCCATGTTTTAAGGCACTATGCCAGGTGGAAGGATCCAGGGTGATACAGTAGGTAAGCACTTGACTGCTAACGGAAAAGTCAGTGGCTCAAACCCACCAGTCCTTCCTTGTGAGAAAAAATGTGACAATCTACTTCCACAAGAATTTACAGCTTTGTCTGTGTCATAGTTCCACTCTGTCCTAGAGGCAGTTGGTTTTGGGGGCTAAATATTGACTGATGCTGGGTACCTCCAAAGAAGATGGAAAGAGTACATACAGTCACCCAATCAGAAAGAACTGGTAGACATTCCACCATTTCAAGAGGTGGCATATGATAAAGAACCCATGGTGTTGAAGAGAAGAAGTTCAAGCTGCACTGAAGGCACTAGCCACAAACAAGGCTCCAGGAATTGACAGAACACCACTTCAAATGCTTCAACGGAGTGATGCAGTGCTGGAAACAAGAGATTTGGAAGACAACTACCTGACCAGCTGATTGGCAGAGATGCATATTTGTATGCATTCCAAAGAAGGGTGACCCAACAGAATGAGGAATGTGTTGAACCGTATCATTCATAACTTGCACAAGCTAAATTTTTCTGAGGCCATTTGCTTGATTGTTGTAGTACATAGATAGCAAGCTGCCAGAAATTCAAGGTGGATTCAGAAGAGGACATGGAATGAGGGTTTCATTGGTGACATCGATGGATTTTTGTGGAAAGTAGAGAACATCAGTAAGATGTGTATTTATTCAATCTCTACGCTGAGAAAATCATCCAAGAAGTCACACTATATTAGGAAGAATGTGGCGTCAGGATTGGAGGATGGCTCAATAACAACGTGCCATATTCTAATGACACAACCCGTTTGCTGCAAGTGAAGAAGACTTGAGGCACTTGTGGCTGAAGCTAAAATACTGTAGCCTTGAGTGTGGATTTCAACTTAATGTAAAGAAAACAAAATCCTTACAACTGGACCATCATAAAGGAAAAGACTGAATTTATCATGGAGGTCACTTTACTTGGATTCACAATCAGTGCTTATAAAAGCAGCAGTGAAGACATCAAACAACGTATTGCATTGGGCAAATCTGTTGCATGAGACTTCTTTACAATGATGAAGAGCAAAGATACTACATTGGGAACGAGGTGCACCTGACCCTAGTCGCAGTGCTTTAAGTTACCCCAGATGCATGTGAAAGTTGGACATTGACTAAGGAATACTGAAGAACTGATGCTTTTTAATAATGATGTTAGCAAAGAATATTGAACGTACTGTGGACTGCCAAAAGAACGAAAAGATCTGTCTTGGAAGAAGTACAACAGAGTGCTCCTTAGCAGCAGGGATGGTGAGACTTTGTCTCATTCACTTTGCTCATGTTGTCAGGAGAGACCAGTCCCTGAAGAAAGACATCATGCTTGGGAAATTAGAGGGTCAGCAAAAGAGGACGGATTAATACCATGGCTGCACCAATGGGTTTACATCACAACTATGTAGGTGGAGCAGAACCAGCAGGATTGACAGAAGTTGCAGCTGCACCTAAAAATAACAACATTCAATTTTTAAAAACTATTGAATGGTATGCTATATGGATAAAGTGTCACTTTATCCATATAGCATACCATTCAATAGTTCAATCATATCAAGAAGAGTTATACAATCATTACCACAATCAATTTTAGAACATTTTCTTCTACTTTGTACTCCTTGTTATTCATGTAATTATTTTTCAATTGTGGCAAAAATATACACAACAAAACATTCTCCCTTTAACAACTTCTACATGTACAATTCATTGCCATTGATTATACTCTTTGTATTGTACAACCATTATTGATGTTTCTCACCAAATTGTTACATCAACATTAAAAGAATCTCAATGCCCCTTAAGCAAAAACTCTTCCTCTTCCACCCATGTTAACCATTGGTCAAGTTTGGTGCCTTTTCTTTTCTTAATAATTTTCTTGATATAATATTCACATATCATGCATTTCTATAGTTAAATCTCTTTTTAAAAGAATTGTATATACATCATCATTCTAATGCTCCCTCCCACCTCTTGCATTCATTGATTGCTCCCCAATTTCTCTCAACCTCTGCACCCCACCCCACTCCCCATAAACCATTGCATCAGTTATTCCCTATGCACCCACTCCTTCTGTGCTTCATAAGCTGGGAAACCTGACAGAAACAATACAAAACAAAATGAAACAGAAAGAAGAAAGCAATAATAATAATATAAAGATAGAAATAAAGAGTAAGAACGAAAAGACCACCAACAATATTTAAAAAGCCAGAGAAAAAATTTTTGTCATGGATCAAGTGAAAAATGTTTGAGCCTCCAACAAATTCAGGTTAGGTCAAGAAGGAGGTCAACTGACCCAGTATCATAGTATACCACTGTTTGCTCCACCACAATCAAGGTTACTAGCATCTCTGACTGGTAGGAAAGCTGCTCAAGCCCCTCACCTGTGGCCAGAGGCTTAATCTGACTAGCTACTCCAAAGACGGATTTGGGGTTCCCACTGTCCTCCCTAGCCTTCTACAAACTGGGCGTTCACAATTTCAGCTCTGATACTTTTCCCTTCATCATATTTGGATTTTGCTTTAGGCACCTTTGGATCACGCAGGCTTGTGTGCTTCTCCCTCATGGACTTAGTTGAAGCTTAGCTAGCTGACTGTTTGAATAGAAGCCTTTAAAACCCCAGACACTATTCCAATAGACAGCTGGGCACCATCTTTTTTCCTCACCGCACTTTGCTGTAGCACCCTGTTCAATGATCTCTTCATGAAGGTGAGTATCAAGCAGGGCCTGGCTATAAGAACTAACTGTTCTTCCATTGGGGGTAGAATTACATGGGAGCCCAGAATCCATCTGCTTGTCCCCAGGTTATGAATGACTCTGGTATACTTTGGTGGTCATATTATGACCAAAAAACCCCAAAACCAACCAAAACAAAACCCGAGCAAATTAAAACAGAAATAAAAAGAAACGCATTGCCAATCATCCCCCTAGAGTATAAGGCATCTCCATTGATAACATCAATAATTTATCTAATGGCATGGATGTAAGGTACTGCTGATATGAGGAATGAAGGAAAGTCCAATCCAACCGTGAGCTACCATCCATTTGTACAGATTGATTGAGCTCTGTTTACATTGAGCATGGGACTTAATGTTACGGGAAATTTTCCTGTATCATTTTTTACAAAAGCAGACCTTTGCCTCTTAGATGAAAATCCATCATATTAATGCAAGGGGAGCATGGAGGTCCTAAATATAAGGTAGGCTTGGGTCCCCTTTCATTGGACACCCACTAAGCAAGGGGTCCTACCCAATGTCCAAGGACCACCATTTCCACAGTCTTGGGGTGACCATCCTTTGCTTCCTCTCCCATCAGGATATTTCAGGCCTAAGTCCAAGGGTACAGGTAATTTTGAGGTAGGGCCAAATTAGTTCAGTCGGGCTTCCAGGTAGAGTCTTTTGGTGTGGCCCTGTGGGGGATGCCATGTTCCCTGTAAGGCCAGAGTCTAAGGCCATCATAGTGTTTAATCTATGTCGATGTTTGGGCAGAAACCTATTACAAGTGTCTACCCAGGACCACAGAACCAGGTTTATTTTCCCCGAAGGCTTCTGCAGTTATTGCTTAGCATACCTTCCCGAGGTGAGGTTGCTCCTCCCCATTTACCTGCCACACCCCCCAACAGCAACAGCAGTGCTTCCTCTGAAATGGAGATGCTTCCCTCCACTGGTCTGAGCTTGATTTTCCAGTAAGGTTCTCCTGTCATTCCCATGGAGGGCAACAATCAGTTTTTAATGCATTTTGTAATTCTGTTTTCTTAAACAACTTTCAAGATGAAACTTATTTATTTTGTGCACACTCTGCATTAAGCATTTTGCAAAAAGGTTTTTCATTTGGTAGACAGTATAATAAAATCATAGCGCCTATAAGTTATCTGCAAAGGTCACAGAGTCAGCAAGGACAGTCAGAGACCTAGGGTGATTCCTTTTACTCTCAAATCCTCGGTCCTTTGTGTGAGAAAGTGACACCTGTATCACTACTGTCTTAGCCAAGTGGCAGTATTAGTGCGTCATGTCTGCATAGGGCATAGGCAGCAAAGGACCTCCGTACACATCTCTTCTGGTGCTGGAGTCCCTTGTGCAAACAGTTATCATGCTCAGTTGCTGTTATGAAGGTTGGGGGTTCAATATGACCTCGACAAGCCTGGGGAGAAAGGTTTAGTGAGCTACTTTGGAAATATCAGCCACTTCCAGGTGAATCACTTGCGTGTGTTTCCATCTGCGAGTGTTGCCCACACTAAGTAGAGAAAAGCATTAAGGTTACAATATCTTTCCCTTCCATTCTGAAGACGGGCTTGGTTTATGTTCTCTGTATTAAACAATGAAGGCCCCTTAGTTTCCATCTAGTGCACTATTAGGGCAAGCCGGTAGAGGGCCCTTACCAAACACTGATCACGTGAAAACTAACCTCCCCTCAGTTGTTGTTTTTTAATCTGCTTGTCAGTTTCACTTTCTATTTCACCCCCCATGCCAGAGATGGCTGAGGTAACGCAGCCAGAATTGATAAACTCTGCTTAGTCTTTCTTTGTCGGAAAACTCTCTTCATCCAAATCTGTAAGGTTTAGCTCAGAAGCCATACATTTGATTGGATTCATCTCAGGCTGATCCCCTCCCTGCCGTACACACCACTCACTCTTCCTGGAATGTATGAGAATCATACAAATACGAACCACCCAGTTGCAGGACGGGCTGGGAAAGCACGAAGCCCTTTATTCCTGCACAAAGTGACTTGAAATAGAAACAAACTACTTCAAATCGTGGACTATATATTTTGAATTTACCTACATATGAAACTCATTGTTTTGTTTTAATTCTTTACTCCTCTATCATGTTTGAAATGCTAAGTAATTCGGATTTTCTGGGCCAGGGAAGCCTTTCCCCACCCCCTTCTATCATAAAATCATGTGCTCATGCAGCCCTTGTCGACAGCAAGTAGTTGGCAAGTCCCTAATAGGACGCAGAAGAGCCTGGTGGCACTGTAGACCATTAGAACCCACCAGTTACTCTTAGGGGAAAAGATGTGGCAGGCTACATCTATAGAGATTCCAAACTCTACCCACTGTCTTTGAATGGATTCCAAGTCTCGGTGACCCTAGAAGACAGAGTAAACTACCAGCTAGGGTGTCCAGTGGCTACTCGTTGGGCTGCTAACTACAAGGTCAGCAGTGTGAAACCACCAGCCTCTCTGAAAGATGGGATTTCTACTCCTTTAAAGTTAAAACAACAACAACCCCCCACTGCCATCAAGTCGAGGTTGATGTATAGTGACCGTATAAGGACAGAGTAGAACTGCCCCTTGGAGTTTCCAAGACTAGAACTGTTGACAGGAATGAAAAGCCTCATCTTTCTCTCGTG
Organism: Echinops telfairi; assembly: GCF_000313985.2. Lineage (NCBI taxonomy): Eukaryota > Metazoa > Chordata > Mammalia > Afrosoricida > Tenrecidae > Echinops > Echinops telfairi. The sequence continues at coordinate 19,551,806 of NW_022111320.1, read as the reverse complement.
GAGTGGTTAGTGGTTTCAAACTACTGACCTTGCGGACATCAGCTCAACACATTAACTACTATACCGCGACATAGAGTTAAAGACATGGAAGCTCACAGATCAATTCTATCTTGTCCTATAGGGTTGCTATGAATCAGAATTGACTCGATGGCAGTGAGTTTGGTTTATAGGCTGCTCTGCAAACAAAAGCTCTGGTACTCTGTTTCCCTAAAGATTACAGGGAAAAAAATCCCATAGGAGCTTTCTACTCCCATAAAGACTCAGAGTTGCAGAAACCCACAGAGGCAGCTCTCTCCTGTCCTGTAGGGTCACTATGAATTGGAATCAACTCGATAGCAGTTAATTTGTTTGTTTGTTTGAATCTTTATGGGAAGGAGTGCAAGTGGCAATGTCAGATAAATGTTGGACTGCAAGCCACACAACTTTGATGAGATTGTCTATTCCCAAGAGATTTGTAGCCTTTTAAACTCTATATAGGATCGCTCTGAGTCAAAATTGACCTGGTGGCAGTTGGATATTTGCTGATGAAGATCAAGGATTGCAGTCTTCAGTATGGATTATGAATCAATGACAAGAAGATGGAATTCCTCACAACTGGACCAATAGGTAACATTATGATAAACGAAGAAAAGGCTGAAGTTATCAAGGATGTTGTCTTGCTTGGGTCCACAATCAACGCTCCTGAAAGCGGCAGTCAAGGGGTAAAAGATGTGTTGCATTGGGTAAATCTGCTGCATAAAACCTCGTTAGAGTATTTAAAAGCAAGAATGCTACTTTGAGGACTAAGGTGTACCTGACCCTGACCATGGTATTTTCCATGGCTTCATGTGCATGTGAGAGTCGGACACTGAATAAAGAAGACGGAAGAGAATTGATGCCTTTGGATTGTGCTGGTGCTGGAGACGAATACTGAAAATACCATGGACTGCTCAAAGGGCAAACAGATCTGTCTGAAAAGTAGTAAAGCCAGAGTACTCCTTAGAGGCAGGGATGGCAAGACTTCTTCGTAAGGCTTTGGACATATGGTCAGGAGAGACCAGTCCGTGGAGAGGCTATCATGCTTAGTAAAGGGGAGGAACAGCAAAAGAGAGGAAGGCTTGGATTGACACCGTGACTCCACCAATAATAGGTTCAAGCACAGGAATAATTGTGCGGCTGCCACAGGAGCAGTTAGTAGTTTGTTCTGTTATGACTAATAAGTCACTATTGGTCAGAACGAACAAAACTATAACAATTTTGAGTCAAAATTGACATGATAGCAATGGATTTTTTTGTTGTTGTTACTAGTAACTCTTAACTTCTAAAACGCAATATCTAGATGACTGGTTAGTGGTTTTAACCACCAACGGCTCCAAGATGTGAAAAGGCCTGATATTTGATTCCTGTAAATACTAAAACTGAAAACCAAACTCATTGCCCTTGAGTCACCTCTGACTCAGGCGACCTGCACAATAGGGTTGGGAGTAGAAAACCCACATGCTGTAAATAGTAAAGCCAGGAAATCCTGTGAGATCTACTATGAGTCAAAATCAACTTCATGGCACACAATACAACAAGCCTGCTTGGCTGAATTCAAGTGCTTTGATATCCCTCTAACTTGCATATACTTTTTTTGTACCTGAGAAACGAAGGAGCCCTGGTGGTGTATTGGTAATGCGTAGGGCTGCTAACACAAGGTTAGTGGTTCAAATCCACCAGCTGCTCAGCATGAGAAAGATGAGGCTTTCTACTTCCAAAAAGAGTTACAGTCTCGGAAACCCACAGGGGCAGTTCTACTTGGTCCTCTAAGGTCACTATGAGTTGGAATAAACTTGATGGCAGTGAGCTTGGTTTGGTTTTAGTTTGCATAATAAAGAGCAAAGGGAAGACAGTGTTGTCACCTAAAATAACACCAAGTTGGAAAACAAACAAATTTTTTTAAAAGTCAACAATTTTAAGGACACAGATAAACAAATTAGTATATACTCAGTAGGTACCAAATGAATACATGCTATATGTGAGTATGTACGTGTTATACACATATCTATTCTTCATCTTGGTAGTCAGCTGTCAAAGCAATGATCCCTTTTCTCTAAAGAACTCAGAAGGCACCATGGTGGTGCGGTGGTTAAGCTAGGTGAAAGGCCAGCAGCTGAATTCATGAGCATGGGAGAAAGAGGAAGCTATCTGTGTTGGTGAGATACACAGACTTGGAAACACTAAGAGGGCAGTTCTGTCCTGTCCTCTGGGGTCACTGTGGGTCAGACTTGACTTGACTGGCACAAATGCTAAGAGTAGGTAAAGAATGCAATCAATTCTGAATCATGATCTATGGGACAGAGTTGAGCTGCTCTTAAGAGTTTCTGAAACTGCAGATTGTTTTTGAGTGGAACAAAACATTGTCTGTGAGTGGAAAGGAAGGAGAACAAGCCAAAGCTGCTCCACTCAAGGCCACTCTTCTAATTTTGCTAAGGAGGATTCGTTCCTCTTGCAGGATAACGTAGAGGCCAGGTACACACCAGCTTTGACTACCTGAAGTCATTAACAGGGGATTTGCTTAAATTGAATTCTGGAGCCTTGAATTATGAGGAGAAACAAAAATTCTTCCTTGTTCTTTGAGATACTTACAACAAACCCAGCATGATAATCATATGCCCAAGGAACTATATGGAGAGAGCTTCTCAGAGATCCACAAACCTCCTTCTTCCACAGCA
>NW_022111320.1:19546121-19547535 GCF_000313985.2 Echinops telfairi | reverse complement strand
CTGTCTGGTCCCACCACAGGTAGGGCCCTCTCTCTGCTATTAAGGACAATGAGCTACTTCTCCCTAAAGGCTTGTTGCCATCAGTCTGGCCCTGTAGGTGGGGTTCACATCCTACTGATAATGCTTTCCATGGACAGCCAGAGAACAAGTCAAACCTACTCAGTGGCATCCAAAGTTAGGCTGGCATCCTGTATCTAGGATCTGCCCGTCTTGTCACATGTGTGCCCCCAATCCCTCCCCTTCCTATTGTGTTTATACCCCTAGATCATCCCCCTTTCATTGCTGTATAACCTATAGTGCAACCCCTTCCCGTGATGCATGTCTTTACCTGTAATTAGGGGGCTTGCATGCCCCCCAAATATATATAAGCTTTGGTTAGCAATAAAGAAGCTCTTATTCACTCCCCCGGCTCTCTTTCCACATCCTCACTCCCCTGTCCCCTCTCCCTTTGTCCTCCTTCCCCTCCTCCTCTCTCCTGCCCTCTTGTCTCCCATCTCCACGTGGACCACCGAGAAGGGCTGAGGTGACCATGCTACCATGAAATGTGTCTGACTCTTTCGTTTTACTCTCTCTCTCATCTCTCTCTTATTACTCTATGACTTTATTAAAATCTAGATAAATATATATTTTAACCATACAATTGTGCCTATCAAACCCACGATTAGTTGTGGAGGGCTGGCCTTTCACCCCCACTTTTCATTGTATGCTTTTCCTTTCCTGCCAAGATTCCTACCACCTCTGCTTTGTGAGAATAATGCCACGAAAGAACTCTGTTTGCCTCTGCACAAAAGCTGGTCTTCTTAATCCCCGGGGGCCTCTTTGGTGAGGATTTTTTGTTTTAAAGAAGAAAAGGCATCTTGGGAAAAAGACACATAAATGTTTTTCATTAAAAATTTTCTCTGTGTCTGTGTGTTTAAATAAACACGACCATTATATTCTTTGCATTTTTAACCCACAAACGCATTTGGGAATGTGGTAGTTACATAATATGTTGTCAACTTGTGAAGGGGTGGAGTTTAGCCTATCAATCAGGTTGCAGTTTGATGACCTCATTTGGAGGCGCCACAGAGATAAATAGCTCACTGGAGGCCAGATACACACAGGCACTCTCTGCTTCATCTTCCTGGTGATAAGACTCATGGAGCTATGCTAGAGCCATGGAGCTGGAGGAGCCACGTGGAGACCCCTGCTAGCGCTGAGATGCTTTCACCGCCACTAGATCCACAAGACCTTCCATCCACTGGCCTGTGATCTTCCTGTATTCGGTGTCATTGCATGTTTTGCATAAGTCTGAAGAGGAATTTATAGATTGGTGTTGGGCATATGGGTTAATGTTGGACTTATGGACTTGATCTGGACTGGGTTGGGATGTTTTCTAAATATACAATTACTCTTTATATAAAGTTCTTTCTTA
>NW_022111320.1:19535154-19545248 GCF_000313985.2 Echinops telfairi | reverse complement strand
ATAAGAACACCAGCCACTGAATTCCTCAATCCACCCTAATCCAACTCCCTGCCATTGAAACTGGGTTTCCGAGACTATAAGATTAGGAAGCCTGGTTTTACTATGGCGGAGGTGCTGGTAGTTTTGAACTGCCAACCATGCGGATCAAAGCTCAATGCATAACCATTGTGCCACCAGGATACTCCGGGCAATTTCCTTTCTGATATATGTATTGTTCTAATCTACTTCCTGGGTTGACCTGGGTTCTGAGTCCTGAGCATCTATCTCATGAGGAGTTGAGTTTTTGCAGATTTGAGTTTCTTGGGTCACAAGTTTGAGCTATCTCTGTCAATTCATCTTATTGAGAGTTTACCAGTTTCTGTTGATTTATAATTTGTTCATTTCCACAGATTTTGTCATATGGTTCTTGAACTAAGAGTTAGATCTAGAGAATGTCATATAGCAACATATTCTGATAATTCATCTATTCTCTAAGTCTTGGTCTCCAACTTGCCCCACTGTCTCATTTCAGTGAATAAAAAAAGCCTGGATTGCCTAAGAGCAGTTCAGTTGCCTCTTACCCCAAGCTATACTCTATGGAGTAGTTTCTAGAATGGAGCTATTCGTCATGTTTGTCAATGAGAAGAGCCCAGAAGGATATGCGGAGGTCGGGAGGAGCAGACTTGAAACTCTGACTTTCCCATGTCTCAATCATACAGCATTCTGCAGTCTCCCATATTTGCTGCCTTTACCTTTAGGCAAATAGTCCATTTTTGAAATGTTGCAAAGGTCAAGTCTATCTGCCACTCAAGCATACTGGATTTCTGACCACAGGCAAAAATGCATCTTTCTTAGAAAAGCTGTCTTTCCCTCCTTCGAGGCACCCTCTCAGACAGGCCAATTAGATAAAAGCTTGTCTCTTATAGGACTTCACTGAAATATGTACAAAGTAGTAAACACACACAAAATATCCCAACCCCATTGTCATGCCTCCTAGCATCACGACAGATCAGAACAGAGCTGCTCCGTAGGGTTTCCAAGACTACAAACTCTATGGTTCATGGAAGCCGAAGCCACACCGTTATTCTCCAGAGCAGCTGGTGTTGTTTACAGGCCAACCTTTCCCTTAGAAGCCAAGTGCTTAACCAGTGCACCACCATGGCTCCTTAGGAACTAGCACACTTTCATAGTCTGGAACTTTCCCCATATGTGCCTCAGAACCAAGTCCTCCTCTCAAGTGTAGTTTGCATTGGGTAGAGATCAGGTGGTAGTTTAGCCAGCTGCTTTACAACTACTTACAGGATAGAAGAGATTTTATTGCCCCACGATGCACTTTGTCATAGGTCTATACTCATTAGTCTAATAAGTGTAAACTCCCTTTTCACTGACTAATCTCTAAACTATTTTAGACCCACTGAGCCATTCAAAAATCCACCCCAAATTGGCTTAATCAGAAAAGAGAATGTGTTAGCTTATGTCACCAAAACATCTAGAGTGGAGGTTGGTTTCAGGCACAATTAAATCCTGGTCAAATGCAGTCAGAGGAAAATCTCCCAGGTAATCTCTCTCTCTCCCCGCCTCTGTCAGGTTGACCTAACTCTCCTGGAAAAGTAGCTTCCTTCTTTGAGGCGATCTCATGGACACCAGCAGTTTCAGATCCATAGTCTACACGTTAAGGCATGGTTAGGGGGAAGAATGCTTCTTTCTCAACAAAGTACCATGTATTGCCTATAATTATCTCTCATTGGATGTTCTTTAGCTACTTTCCCATGACTGAAATAACTTGAGTCTATTGTCTCCAAATATTTACATGTACCCTCGTGTTACATGAGATAGTTTTAGGTGGTACAATCATTTGCTTTAATAACGCTGTGCTCATCCTCATATATATTAAAAATAACTGATCATAAAGCCTATGCTTTCTTTTTGTATGGAAGAAGGCTGAATTAGGTAGAAAGGGCGTCATCCAATTTAGAAAGACAAGAGGAGTGTCAGAGGTCCAGAATGGTGTTCAGGCATATTGGTGAACATCTCAAACTTTTAGTCATGAGAATTCTCTGATTACTAAAGACTTGATATGTTGCATACTGGCAAAGTGCCACACCGCCAGAAAAAGCGGTTGTATGCCAAGGAACATGTTTGTGGTTGTTCAAGTTCCTCTAAAATCACAACCAAACCAAACCCACTGCCATCAAGTAGATTCCAACTCACAGTGACCCTGGATAGGGTTTTTGAGGCTATAAAATTTCTTTCTTCTTGTCATTTTATTGGGGACTCTCACAGCTCTTATAACAATCCACACATCAATTGTCTCAAGCCCATTTTTACATAGGTTGCTGCGTTAGTCTGGGTACTTTAGAGAAACAACCCTACAGAAACTCATGTATAAGAGAGTTTTATATAAAGGTTAAGTGCACATCAAGAAAACATCCCAACCCAGTGCTGCCCAAGCCCACAAGTCCAACATTAACCCATATGTCTGACACAAAACCACAAAGTCCTCCTCCATCTCACAAAACACATGCAATGATGCTGACTGCAGGAGGAAAGCCGAGTCAACAAATGTGTAAGCATCTCAGCGCTGGCAGGGTCTCCACACAGCTGCTCCAGCACCAAGGGCTGCATGGTATAAGTCCATGTGGCTTCTCCTCGGAGATGTCCTGCAGGAAGTGAGCCTTGCCAGCTGAAGCAGGAAACTGGCTAAGGCAGCTACACCCTGGTCCGACCATCAGAAAGCAAGAGACCGAGAACTAGAAAGGGGAGGCTCACTGAGCCATTTATCTCTCCCCCCCCTTCAATTAATCCCACCTGTGTTTATCGGCCAGGTTGGCAAAATAAACTTTAACTATCTCAGTTGCCATCATCCTTTTCAAAATATTTTATTTTTTTCTGCTTGAGCCCTTGGTATCAGCCCCTCTTTTTTTCCTCCTTCCCCTGCCCTCCCTCCTTTGTGAATCCTTGATAAATTATAAATTATTATTAGTTTCATATCTTACACCGTACTCTGTCTCCCTTCACCCATGTTTCTGTTGTTTGTCCCCCTGGGTGGGGGTGTGGGGGTGGTTATACATCAGTCATTGCAATCAGTTTCCCATCTCTGCCTCTTCTCCCCCCACCTTCTCCCTACCCTCCTGGTATTGCTACTCCCATTACTGTTCCTGAGGGGTTTATTTGTCCTGGATTCCATGTGCTTAGAGCTCTTATCTGTTCCAGTGTACTGGTCTAGCCAGATTTGTAAGGTAGAACTGGGGCCATTATAGTGTGTGTGTGGGGCGTTAAAGAACTAGAGGAATATGGTGCATTTTGTCGGTGTTATACTGCACTCTGACTGACTCATTCCTTTCTTGTGACCCTCTGTGAGGAAATATCCAATTGTCTACAGATGGGATTTGGGTCTCAACTCTGATCCCCATCATTTACATTGATATAATTGTTTGTTTGGGGTCTTCTGATACCTGCTCCTGTCAACACCCCGTGATCACACAGGCTGGTGTGCTTCCTCTAAGTGGGCTTTGTTGCTTCCTGCTAGTTGGTGGCTTGTTGAACTTCAGAGCTGTAAACTTTCATGGGGACAGATAGCTTGATCTTTCTTCTAAAGAATGGTGGGTTTCAATTGCTGGCCTTATAGTTAACCGTCTAACAATTACATAACAGTGCTACCTAACCAAGTCCCTCCAGGATTCAGGAAAAATCCATTTCTTGATAACTCATAAATTGGAAGAAAATCAGTATGCTACAAATGGTCTTAGATGGTTACACTTTCTGGATTAGTTGATAAATTAAATACTAACTTCCCGGGGCATGTGAAACCCATTCATGCAATTAGTCTGGTTGTACCTGGGGAAGTTTGACTTCATTAACTATATAAACCCTTGATTGTAATTTTGAAACTCTTTACCTCCTTTGAAAAGAAAACATGTTGTTGTAGTAAGACAAGTAGATGGTTATCTCACCCCCCCTCCCAGTTAAACTCCATGTCAGTTGAAGTTATCTACATAACTTTTGTTCCTTTTGATTTGTTTATCTGCTGTTTGAATTTGAAGATTAAATTAAATTAAGCTTCCTTAATTTACTTTGCACTGAATTATAAGAGCAAACAGACACTGAAATATTCTCTTTCGGTTTCTTTGATGAGGTTATTTTGGTTCCTTTGTGAAAAGTAACCTTTGGGGAACCAAGACCATCAGAATACATTTGTGTTTCCACTTTGAGGGAGTTAACAATAGTATTTTTCAGATCAGTAGGGCATGAGGTTATAATGTTAATATCATCGGTATGGAAAGTAAAAAATGTGAGGATTCATCCACAAAAAAAGTCCAAAATAAATGTGTGCTGGTCTCTATAAGGAATGATGCTGCATGATGGTCTATGGGTCCAACACCTACTCTCTTTGTCCTTATGGCTAAGGCTTCTTCATACTAATTTTGTCACACAGCTATACTCATTGTTGAGAAACAAGACCAAAACCCAAACAAACTAAAACCTCCCATTTTTCTGTGACCTTAAGCAAAGCAAAGTAAAGCAAGCCCACCTAAATCATGGCCCATACTGCCAAGAAAATGAAATGAAAAGACTAAATACACACGTGTAAATAAGGGAAGAATGAAAATGGATATTTACCAAGCACCTTTAAATATATATATATATGTATATATATATGTAGATATATATATATATATCAGTAAGCACACACAGGAATCTGTGGTTGGTACAAATGGCTACTGAACTCGACTACTCAGAAACATTTTGAAATCAAGGCCTATTATCTACTTCTGAAATATCAGGCATTGAAAATCCTATGGAGTGCAATTCTACTGTTACCCGTGTGGGGTTACCTTGGGTCAGAATGTCCAACAGCAGCAGGCTGATTGATCACATGAGGGCAGGGTGGGGGGAGATTTACTCTTTCTCCCTGTATTCCCTTTGCATAATGTATATACATATTTAAAAACAACATTAAGTAGTTTCCTCAAATTTGACCCCTTCATAAGTGGTGTTTTGTTTAACTCCAAAGGATTCACTGCACTGTTAAGTCTCTGGCGTAGCAATCTCTTTGGTAAGATTAATATTCCCTATTGAAAACTCTTTGCAGTATCTCATATATTCTAGTATATTCTGCTATAGTTGGAAAGTGATTTCCCTAGTAAATAGATTGTGGGCCAATAAAATCTACCTGTTCCTTCAAGTTCTTTTACTTGTGGTACAAATAGATATGACAAAATTGGCCACTTCATCAAAACCCGTGGAAGTTATGATATTATGTTCATTATGCTGTACCACCGTCACCACCATCCATTTTCAAAGTGTACCATCATCCTTAACAAAAGCTCAGTCTCCTCACGGCATCCCAGAGTCACCTACACATATCCTAAACCGGACTCATTATCTTCTCAATCTGCCTCTTCTGTGTGTCTTCTCTCATTGACTGGCGCCTGATGAGCACGTCATTCCATCCTCACCTGTCAGAAGTGACCACAGACTCTTCTTATCCACTGATATCTTGATCCAAATCTCGCCTGTGCCACAGGACAAGCACACCCAGAGACACCAGATACAGATTGTGCAGAGCATAACTCTTAAGGGTGCCATTAATATGTAGACGTTGGAGAATGGTATATTCATGACATAGCTTTCCTAAAAAGTGAAGTGTCTGGATAAAAATATTCCTTTTTTCCCAACAGGCACAATGGTGTAGCATTGACCATCAGTGGCCTTGCTCTGAACTGAGAAAAGCAAACACTGTCATAGTGTGGGGATGGAGGTGGCCGCCAGAGGATAGGCTCCTCACAAAGAGAAACTGTTCTCATAAAGAGCTCGTTACTGGGTTGCTCAAGCTACCAAGCTTCAGGATGTTTAAAAGAACAATTCCCACTGGAAGATAACAAATAAACGGAGAAGGTGTGCCGCTTTCGTATTCTTAGAATTTGAGTTGACAGTCTTCTTTTTCTTCAATATTTTATAGGAATGCCTCGCAGCACTAAGAAAGTTGGATCAATGCCTATATGAGACCACAGCAGAGACAATTACAGGATGAGAAACACTGATGATGTTTTGTGTGAGATTTTTGCTTCCACTCTGCCCTCATGAGCCCTACACTGTATTGAGTTCAAAAGACTCTGACCTCTCAAGCAGGGCTCATAAGTTGGGCACTTTTTTCTGCCAACTTCTGTCTAGCCTCTGTTGCCTACCTTATGCGATCCCTGTCGGACCTGTGAAACGAATGAGGATCCCATTTGCAACCCTAGGCAAGAACCATGAGCACATCCAGAGGAAGAATCTAAAAGGGACCATCATGGAACCCTGGCCTGAAATCCTTAAAAGCTTAAAAATAGAAAAAAAAACCCAGAAATTCCCTGAAACAGTAGCTTTTCTTTGATGGATCTTGAAACACGTAAGCAAATATACAGGCACGCTCAGTGCTGAGATGGGTTTATGATGTGTGTAGGGGCATGGAAGGCTTGCCAGGTGATAAGGCCTACAATTAGTGATTCCAAGGAGATCGCAAAGCCTCAGTTCAGACCTCAGGAAAGAATCTTAGGACCCTTAGCGACCTGTAAAAGCACACAGTGCATCATATCGAGACACATAGAATGTTGATTTGTCTCTTTACTGGGGATGCTAACTTGAGCCGCTCAGCTAAGGTTTATGGCAGAGGTTCGTTTCTGTGTATTTCTTCCTCTTTTTAAAAATGTAGTTGTTGAAAAAAATATAAATATCTCTATGTCTGTATATCTGCCTTATCTATCTAGCCTACTATATAAACCAAGCCAAGCAAGTGGCCGTGAAGTTGCTTTGCCTCATGATGGCCCTGTGTGCTCTGCAGTAGCACTGTGCTCCATAGAGCTTTCCTTGGCTGTGACTTCTCAGAAACAAATGACCAGGCCCTTCTGAGGCACCTGTGGGTAGATTCTAATCAGTAGCCTTGTGGTTAAGAGCCTCGTGTTTAACTATTTGTGCTACCAGGGGCTCCTAACTAGTATCGATAAACCTCAAAAACTGTGAGAGCCAGGCTGGATGAGATGATGGGTCTTTCTCTCTGGGTCTTACAAGTTCTCCACCTTTGATAGTACATAATCTTAACGCTTTTCCATCACTCAGGTTAGTGGAAAATATTTGAGTTTCTCTGATAGGTTTCCACCAGACACAGTTTCTGGTTTTTGCAGGTCTGACTGCGTGTGTGTCTGAGCGTAAGTCCAAAGTGTGGGTCCTGTGGTCTCACTGCAGACACGCATGGCTTTATTCCTACCAGAATGTGTCCAACTATGTCTCTTCGGTCAATGCATGGCTGCAGTCAAGTTCTCTTGGTAATACATTGCCTTAGTCTCATTTGAGTGCCTGCCAAAAAGGTCCAGTCAAGAAAGTCTTGGCAGCTGTGTTTTGGGACCCTGAAAGGGCAATAGCGATCGATTGTGTCCAAACACACAGGATGGTCATAGGGACTTCTTGTGAAGAATTTTTTTTAGAAATAGCAAACTATACTGGTGAGGAAAAGGTCAGGACAGCTGTGTCAAAGATATTTTCCCATCCCAATCGCGCACCTACTCATTTTTCAAGGGCACCTGGAAGAATTTTGTCCTAGGAGAATTTTGTTGGGAAAACGTAGCCCACCCTACAGCCTGATTTTTTTTTTCCCTACAGACTTCACTTTATTCCCTAAGACTCAAAGAGCAGTGAATAAAACCACAACTTGATGCCCAAACTACCATTTGATGTGGTATAAATCGAAGATGGCAGAGTTCTTTAGGGAAGGTTAGAGAGATAGTAACACTATTTTACTATCGGAGTGTACAGGATCGATCTGGCGAAAAGGTAAGTCAACGTTTCATCTGGATTTCAGCAGAATACCTGGAGTCAAACATCCTAAAACTCTTGATGTAGAATAACACCTATCTTTCTGAAAAACTCTTTTTAGTTCCTTTACTTTTGATAAATTACTTACAGTCTCTGAGTTTTCATTTCTTCTTCTGTAAAGGAAATAGAGATTTGTATGGAGAGATTCTGGTTGCTGAAGGGAAGAGCTGAGAAGACTAGAAATACAATATTAAGTGTTTGATGGTTAGCAAATATAATGTGAAAACAAAGGCCAATTACTGGGGAACGGCCTCCATCAGGACCCCTTGTGTGTCCCCAACAGGGATTTGATGAACAGCTGGTATCTTTTTTGTAGATGCAGTAACTGGTTCTTAAGGAAGCCAATCACTTAGGTTCCTCATTCTTTCTTCAACATTTTTACCATAAAGTTGTGTTTTCTGTTTGAAAAGCACATTAAAATGCATGTACAGTTTTGTTTCCACTTCTCATAGATTCCATAAAAAGTGATCCTGCAAAAGTTATTAGTAGTCTCTATTTAGTGTCAGTTAAGTAATTAGGCTCTTATCTCTTTCAAAAAAGGTTTCCAACAGCATGAAAGGTGACCTAAGTTAACTACAAAACAAAGTCCTAGGTCAGTACCAGAGGCACCGGCGAGAAACCTCGTTCTAACCCGAATCCCAGGGCACTCTCACCAGTCAGGCGGCCAAAACGCCAAACAACATGTCTTTCTTCCAGAGCAACCTCCACGTGTCCAGCAAACACAAAACATGCGTGGTTCATTATACTGAAACATGCAGCACAGTATAAAACCCTCTGGCAAGACCAGTACATCTGCATTTATTTTCCAACTGCAACTTCAACTTCATCAAATTCTTTCTCCGAGCTAGACTTCAACCTTGGAATAAAATGGACAAGTCATTCGTTTTCTTTCTCTTGGTAATTTTCTTTGCTAGGACGCTCTTGGAAAGTTTCCGTGTCAAGAGCAGTCCCTGTCTGGAGGGGCCCAGGAATGGGGTGGTACATCATCCCAGGCAGAGCCTTCCTTGTTTGGCAGATTTGGTTCTCTCCTACCTCACACCTGCCCTGCGGAGCCCAGGTGCTTACACACCAGTGAGCAGGTCAAATGCCAGTTACTGTGTGGAGAAAGACGAGGCTTGCTTTGCTACTCTAGTGAAGATTTGTAGTTTTAGAAACCCTCTAGAGGATTACTGTGAGTTGGAATCAACTTGATGGCAGTGGATCACATCTTCCATAGATACCAATAGCCTTGAGTTTAGAAAGTGGATTCTGACTGTAATAGATTGAATAAAAACCTCCAAAGATATCAAGATGGTATCTTTGTGGAGATGGTAAAGTTTACCTGATGTGGGGAAAAAAAGGTTTTTGCACATATGATTAAGTTCAGGATTTTAGTATTATCCTGGGATTGCCCTTCTGTTCCTACCGGTATCCCCAGTGTATTTTATAAGAGAAGCAGAAAGAACGCCGGTCTGATGACCATGAAGAGAGAGACAAGTGGTGTAGCTGTAAACCAATGCATGCCAGCAGCCTCCAGAGCCAGAAAGGCATGGACTACTGCATGCTCCCCCAGAGCCTCTGGAGGTAGTACCCTCCTGCCAGCACCTGGATTTCAGCCAGGAATAGTGGTTTCTGGCTCTCGACTTACAGAGGATAAACATGCATTGTTTTTGTTTGTTTGTTTGTTTGTTTTAACATGCATTGTTTTAAGCCACTAACATTGTGATCATTTGATTCAGCAGCCATCGGAAATGCCTACATTCACTACCTTTCCAGTGACTTTTGTGAGAAAACCTTTGTTTTTCTTGTTTGCAAATTCAGAAAGCACTATGATTCTTTTTGAATGATTTAGCAAGACTGGACTACTTTTAATAATATACTAGATTAACCCAGATTGACCTGGGGTTCAACAGACTGACCTTGGGGCCAAATAGGTAAAGTTTGCTTCACAAATAACCTATTTCCATCCCTTGGATAACACAGGGTTTTCAGGTTGTGTAGACTGGGGAAAAAATGTATTTTTAAAAAGTTTATGAGACCACTGTCATAAAACATAAAATCAGCAAAAGATTTTCACACTCAGAGAAACAGACTGCTGAGGGGGGTGGGCGGGTAAAGAAAGGTAGGAAGAGGAAGTCCTAGACTAGAGGCCAGATAGGTGTTAATTTGGAGGAGGGGAAGGTAATATTCTACAAGAAAGAGGTGGGCAGAAAATGGCAGAAGAAACAAGCAAGCCATTGGGAGGATTGGTAAATTGTTGAATACAAAAACAATGACCTGCTCTG
>NW_022111320.1:19529202-19534530 GCF_000313985.2 Echinops telfairi | reverse complement strand
ATGAGGGAGCCCTGGTAGTCAGCAGTTTGAAACCATCAGCAGCTGTATGGGAGAAAGATGAAGCTTTCTATTCCCATGCAGCAGTTCTCAACCTGTGGGTTGTGACCCTTTTGGGGGTCAAATGACCCTTTCACAGGGCTCGCCCAATTCATAACAGTAGCAAAATTACAGTTATGAAGTAGCAACAAAAATAATTTTATGATTGGGGTATCACCATAACATGACAAACTGTATTAAAGGGTCGCGGCATGAGGAAGGTTGAGAACCACTGCTGTTAAGAGTTATAATCTCAGAAACCCACAGGACAGTTCTACCCTGTCCTACAGGGTCACTATGAGTTGGATTTGACTCATGGCAGTGAGTTGGTTTATAGGTTAGTTGGTTTGAGTGAAGGTTGGCAGTTTGAAACCACCCCACTGGTCTGCAACACAAGCCCTGGCAATCTGTTTCCATAAAGATTGCAGCAAAAACAAACAAACAAACAAAACCCTACCGAGTCATTCTACTCTATAGCGTACGGAGGCACAATGCGTTGCAATTGAATAAATGGCGACGAGTTTTTTTAAAAAGAATCAAAACAGAGATGACAGCCAGAGACTTGCAGACCCAGGGGAGAGGAATATACTCTACGTGTCCCAGGGGAGAGGAATATGCTCTACGTGTCCCAGGGGAGAGGAATATGCTCTACGTGTCCCAAACAGGAACTCTGGAATGATGCTAAAATGTTATAACAAAGACTGTTTCTGGATTGAACGTATGTGGGGTTTTATTTTATCCTGCACAGTTTTCTAAGAACTCTCCAACTGTTCGGCAATAAAGATGTAACACATTTAACATTTGGGAAAAGCATGTGTCTGTGAAAAAGAGGATCTATGGAAGTGGGAACTTGTCTAGATAGCCATGAGATGAACAACATACTTGAAATCCTTTCTGGACTAATTTATATATTCATCAATTCCACCGGTCCATAAATATATGAGCTAGGCATTTTCCGAGGCTCTGAAGGATGAACAAAGTGGTTATTTCCCTGTCCTAACTTGTTGTGTTGCTGTAGAGAGTGGAGCACAGAGGAAGGACAACAATAAGATGCTTTGGGAAGACATGACCAACTGGGAAAGGGGGTAGGAATACGTGATTAGAAACCTCTCATGAGTAAATAATACTAGCTGTGAAAAGAATAATTGCCTATACTCATGACAGGACCACATTTCAATACTTCCCAACAGCCCTATGAGATCTGCAGGCTGGCTGTCTGCTTTGAGTAAATACGGAAATGGAGGTTTTCCATGCACATAACAGGAAAGTCATGGGCTAGATTACAGTTACCTACTTCCAAAACACCGTATTTTGTTTCCTTCACATGGGCAGATGGTCCATGAGTTTCTTTCCCAGACTTGCTCTCGACATGAACTGCTATTGTTGTTCTTGGCATTCTTGGTGTCTCAGGTTTTCATTTGCCAACTTGTTCACACCCCTTTTTGCCACTTTTTCCTTTAAAGTGGTTGTGTCTTTATCTCCTCTCAATTTTTTTTCCGTCTGCTCTGGAAGGTGAGTGAGAGAAAAGCATCAATCCTCATAATTACTTGGTAGGAGCTACAATAAAGTAGAAGTGTTCAAGATGCCTGTACCCTGAACAGGAAGCTGTATTCCTTACAGAATTTTGAAGCCACACAAAGTGCTTCCACAGTAAGATTTTATGAAGAGGGAAGCATCTCATCATGTTAATCTGGCACTCACCTTTTGTGGTTGGAAGGGGTGCCAGTCCCCCACCACTAATCATGGGTTCAATAGGCACAATTGTACCATTGTGATATATAAATATTATATTAAAGTCATAGAGAGCATGAAAGATAGAAGATATATTGAAATAATGGAGTCAGACACATTTCATGGTAGCAATGCTCACCTCAGCCCTGCTTGGTGGTACATGTGGAGAGAGGGGAAGGGAAGGAGGGCAAGGGGAAAGGGAACAGGGGAGCGAGGATGAGAGAGGAGAGGGGGAGCCAATGAGAGGTCCAGGGAGGAGCTGAGAGGTCCAAGGAGGAGCCGAGAGCTCTTTATTGCTAACCCGGGCCTATATATGATTGGCGGGGAGTGCAAGCCCACTAATTACAGGTAAAGACATACGTCACAGGAAAGGGTTGCACTATAGGTTATACATCAATGAGAGGGTGACAATCTAGGGATATACACGAATTAGGAAGAGGAGGGATTGGGGGTATACATGTGACAAGATGGGAGGATCCTAGATTCAGGATGGCAGCTTAACTTTGGATGTCACAAGCTGGTGTAAAGGAAAGAACTAGGAGGCAAGTGGCATTTATAGAGTTCTAAATATAGGCATGTACAAATGTAAATATATTTATATATAATAATAGGAAAATAGATCTATGTACCTATATTTATATGCTAAGTATTAAGGGAGCAGACAGACATTGGGCCCCTACTCAAATATTCCATCAATGCAAGAACACTATGTTTGAATAACTCGGCATTCTCTGATGCTCACCTTCCCGACACAATTGCTGAAGACAAAATGGGTGCATAAGCAAATATGGTGAAGAAAGCTGGTGGTGCCCAGCTATCAAAAGATAAGTCTGGGATCTTAAAGGCTTAAAATAAACAAGTGGCCATCTAGCTGAGAATCAACAAAGCCCAGATGGAAGAAGCACACCAACTGGTGGGATCATGAGGTGTCAATGTGGAATCAGGTATCAGGCATCAAAGACCCAGAAAAAAAAATCATATCAATGTGAATGAGGGGGAGCATGGAGTGGAGACCTAAAACCCATCTGTAGACAGTTATACATCCCCTTACAGAAGGGTCACAAGGAAGAGAGGAGCCAGTTAGGGTGCAGTATAGCACCAATGAAATATACAACTTTCCTTTAGTTCTTTAATGCTCCCCCCCCCCACTATCATGACCCCAATTCTACCTTACAAATCCGAGTAGACCAGAGCATGTACATGGGTACAGATAAAAGCTGGAAATACAGGGAATCCAGGACAGACAAACCCCTCAGGACCAATAATGAGAGTAGTGATACCAAGAGAGGAAGGGGAAGGTGGAGGGAGAAAGGGGGAACTGATCACAATGTTCTACATATAACCCCTTCCATGGGGGATGGACAACAGAAAAGTGGGTGAAGGGAGACATTGGTCAGTGTAAAACATGACAAAATAGCAATTTATAAATTATCAAGCATTCATGAGGGAGGGAAAAATGAGGAGCTGATATCAAGGGCTCAAGTAGAACGAAAATGTTTTGAAAAGGATGATGGCAACATATGTACAAATGTGCTTAGCACAATGGAGGTATGCATGGATTGTGGTAAGAGCTGTATGAGCCCCCATTAAAATGATTTTTTTTTTAAATCAACCACCACGGAGCACAGTGCTATGAATCAGAATCAACTCAATGGCAATTGGCAGACGGCATCAATCCACCTTTGAGTACTGAAATCTACCATTGACCACTGACTCATTGTGTGGCATTAGTAGTAGGACCCTTGTCCTCTTTGGGGTCTGGTTTCTACACCTGAAAATAACAGGTTCTAAATATTATAGAACACTCCCAGCTAGTTTTATGTCCAGCGGTTCCATAATTAATATCAATGTCTGTGTGCCAAGTGTAATTGTGAGAGGCTGATAATGAGAACAGATGTGGCTTTTGTTTTGTTAGACTTTCCTTTGTCCCTTGTCTTTAAAAATGAGTGGTGGAATTACAATTAGGCACAGTTGTTTAGAATCCCCCAGTGTCTAACTGCTCACCTTTCCTGGCATGGTCCATTCCACACTCACATATTCACCCTAACTTTCCTGCCGGCTGTCTTTTGCTATGTACCTCATATCGATCTCTCTGGAAATGCCAGGCTGAACCACAATTTGTAGAATCTCCTTGGCACCCAGTGCCAGCTTCTCCTGGAGAATAGAACAGGACAGGTGCATATCAGCCCAGGTCTCTTGGATCTTTGACCATTCCCAGACCCATGGAGACCAGGAACTCAGTCTGAATCCAGCCCTTAGACCTCAGTTCCACTGGAGGGAAACATGTTCAAAGAAACAGACACAGTAAATTCAAAATACCCTCTAAAGCAGTGAATTCCCACTTGTCTGTCAGTTTGTTGTACCCTGGCTGGGTTATGGGATGCTGTGACCCAGGAACTAAGCCATTGGTATTTTTAAAACCAGCAGGGTCACACATGAGGAACAGGGTTCAGTGGAGCTTCCAGAATAAGAACTGACTAGGAAAAGGAATAGGTGGTCCACTTCTGAGGGATTAACCACGGAGCACTCTATGAACAGGAGTAAAACTGTGTTAGACTGGGTTCCCTAAAGAAACCAAACCAATGACACTTACATATGTCTGTAAAGAGGGAAGTTAATATCCAGAAGCATGGCTTACACAGTTGTAAAAGTAGTTAAGTCCCATTTGGTTCAAGTCTGTGTCTCAGAAGACTTTTCCTGACTCAAGTGTCTACCAGGGTCGGGAAAGTTGGGAAGTTGGGAATCCAGGAAGCCAGAAAAACTGGGAGATGAACCAGGAGGCAGGAAGACAAAGCAGGGAGACCATGACTGGTAGATGCAGAGGCTAACTGGCAAATCAGATGTTATGGCAGGTCCCAGGATGGGTAGGCAGTATGGCAAGCTGTTGGCTTAAGTCCAAAGAAGCAGAGGTCAATGTGACAAATGCAAGAGCCACACCAGAAAGAAGAGAGAGCATCTATTCATTGATTTTAAAATCATTTTATTGGGCCTCAAGCAACTCTTATCACAATCCATACACACATCAACTGTGTAAAGCACACCTATACATTCGTTGCCCTCATCCCGACATGATTGCTGAAGACAAATGTGTGCATAAGCAAATGTAGTGAAGAAAACTGATGGTTCCCAGCTATCAAAAGATATAGCGTCTGGGGTCTTAAAGGCTTAAAGGTAAACAAGTGGCCATCTAGCTCAGAAGCAACAAAGCCCACAGGGAAGAAGCACACCAGCTGTGTGATCACGAGGTGTTGAAGGGATCAGGTAGCAGACACCAAAGAACAAAAACCCATGTGCTCACCTTCCCCTTATAAACACTGAAGACAAATGGGTGCATAAGTAAGTGTGGTGAAGAAGGTTGATGGTGCCCGGCTATCAAGAGATATAGCATCTGGGGTCTTAAAACTTGAAGGTAAACAAGCAGCCATCTAGCCCAGAAGCAACAAAGCCCACATGGAAGAAGCACACCAGTCTGTGGGATCACAAGGGGTCGGAGGGACTAGGTATTAAGCACCAAAGAACAAAAAATCATGTCATTGTGAATGAGGGGGAGTGCAGGATGGG